>NC_064575.1:80137344-80821272 GCF_937001465.1 Orcinus orca
ACACTCACTGAGCACCGGCCAGAGTCCCCAGAAGCCAACAAGAGCAGCTGCGCGAATGGGGAGCTTTCATTTGAGGGAGATTTTGTTTTTTACTAACAGAGTGAGCACTTGTTCTCATTAACCGTTCTCCAGACAAGACGTTTGCTTCTCCAGTACACGAAGAGGTACCAAACAGGAATACGGTTGCTGAAAGGCAGTGGCAGGAGATGAAAGTCCAGGCTTCAGGCAAAGCCCTGGAAGCTCCAGGCCCTGCAGGGCCCAGCCTGACCTTCTCACCGTTCCTCGGGCTCATCACCTCTGTGCCTTGGCCCACGCTACACCCTCTGCCCGGGACGCCTCCTCTCTCCACGCCCTCATTCAAACCCTCCCCCGCTTTCCCTTTACAACATCTGGGCTGGACGCTTCCTCCCCGCCATCCCCAGCTGGAAGCGACACCCCCCGTGGCTCTCACAGGCTTTAGCCTCCTCTCCTAGGACACAAGGCTGTCCTGATTTTACTCTGCACTTGCTAGACCCCTTGTCCTCTCAGAGCTCACTCACGGGAGGTACTGTTCGCTTCCCCAGCCGTGGGCAGGGTGGCATCATTCTCTGCACTGACAGAGGCAAGGGAGCTGAGGACCAGAGGGAGGGGACCTGCTGAATCACAAGGTTAGTCATCAGGAAAGATGACCCCACCTCCCATACAGGGGTTCAAAGCCCGGGACTAACACCGTCTCCTGACCTTGGAGCTCCTAGCGAGCTCCACCGACCCCTTACCCCCGGCGGATGCTTGCTCACCGCGCAGGGGGCTTTGTGTGCTCTCCGTGGGAACTTCATTCGCCAAACTCTTCGAATGACTCTTCGGGCCCTGGGGGAATGGGCACCTACACCTGCAAGCTCCCCTCTCTTCCCCGTCCTCTCCTCCCCACACTCTGGCCACACTGGTTTGCTCATGTTTCTCTAACATGGAAAACTCCACTTCTCTCCACCTTGGAACCTTCACACACGTGGGCCCCTTCACCCAAATTTTCTCCTTCCTCCCCAGCCCCCTTGTCCTCCAACCCCCCACCTGGCCTTCTCATCTCAGCTTGGAGAACACTCGCCCTGAACAGGCGAGGTCTACCTGCTTCACGATCTCACAGCCCCGTTATGTGTTTGATAGCATAAAGCACCTTTGGTGATTCATATTTTTATTTTTATAAATTTATTATATTAAAATAAAAATATTTTTAATTCATTTAATGTTTATTTCCCTCACTAAATTGGCTACATGGGTATAAATTGAGCTACACCTATTTTGTCCATCATGGCAGCTCTGTGCTTGGCATTGTACGTGCCAGGCATCAGCCTATCTATCTATCTATCAATCAATTGATCAATCGATCTATCTATGTATCTATCTAGCTATGTATCTCTCTGTCTATCTACATATGCATATTATAAATATGTGTGTGTGTGTATATGTGCATATATTTGCTGAATAAATAAATGAAGAGCAAGATAAATGAAGGAGGTGCCACCGTTAGGAGTAGACAACCTTGAAAATCCTTTCACTTTTAGAAAGAATATCCTTTTATTTTTTCAATATCTTTATTGAAGTATAATTGCTTTACAATGGTGTGTTAGTTTTTTCTGTACAACAAAGTGAATCAGCTATACGTATACATATATCCCGATATCCCCTCCCTCTTAAGCCTCCCTCCCACCCTCCCTATCCCACCCCCTCTAGGTGGTCACAAAGCACCAAGCTGATCTCCCTGTGCTATGCGGCTGCTTCCCACTAGCTATCCGTTTTACATTTGGTAGTGTATATATGTCAGTGCTACTCTCTCACTTCGTCCCAGCTTCCTGTTCCCCAGCTGTGTCCTCAGGTCAGTTCTCTGCATCTGTGTCTTTACTCCTGCCCTGCCACCAGGTTCATCAGTACTGTTTTTTTAGATTCCATATATGTGTGTTAGCATACTGTATTCGTTTTTCTCTTTCTGACTTACTTCACTCTGTATGACAGACTCTAGGTCCATCCACCTCATTACAAATAACTCAATTTTGTTCCTTTTAATGGCTAATACTCCATTGTATATATGTGCCACATCTTCTTTATCCATTCATCTGTCGATGGACACTTAGGTTGCTTCCATGTCCTGGCTACTATAAATAGAGCTGCAATGAACATTGTGGTACATGACTCTTTTGAATTATGGTTTTCTCAGGGTATATGCCCAGTAGTGGGATTGCTGGTTCGTATGGTAGTTCTATTTTTAGTTTTTTAAGGAACCTCCATACTGTTCTCCATAAGGAACATCCTTTTAGACAAGAAGGGGAAACTCAGGTTCTGTCCTTTTAGAGAAAGTCCTTAGAAAAGTCAGCTTTCCTGATCTCAGCTCTCTAGTCACGTGTCAAGGGTCCTTCCAGATTTAATTGAGCCATCTGTGGAGGTGCGTGTCTTGGTGCACGTCTCGGGGAGCAGAAGAGATAAAAGACGTTGGGAGGTGCTGGTTTCACTTGAGGGAGAAACAGACTGGAGGGAGGAGGCCAGCCGAGGAGCCCTTGGGAAGGAGCCCAGAGCCAGTGAGCTTCTAAATGCCCCACAGCTGCAGGGGAGGAGTCCAGATGGGTTCTCTCCAAAAGTTGAAGCCCCAATGCACAAAATTGTTCTTCCTGCTGTTTGCTTCACTCACCCACAGCTTTGTTTTGAAAGACTCAATGGAAAATAAATATTGGACCAGCTGTCTCCGCTCTCAGCACCTCCAGCAGTCTCTCCTCCTCTCCCAGTATCACCCAAAGGAGCTGAAGGGAGTTCCTGAGTCTATATTCTGGCCCCTTTAACTTTAAAAACTGAACTAAAATGAAATATATTCGGAATATAGGATTGAACTGTCTGTGCTACTAACTAGTTAATTGGCCTTGGGGAAATCATGTAGCTTTCCTGAAACTTGGCTTTTTGACGTATAAAATGAGGATTAAAAAATTATATATGAATTGTCTTTTGTGCAGGATTATATCAAGGACCAAGTACATCCGGAAGCAGCCCAGTGCCATGGTCTGGAAACAGGCAGACTGGATTGGATCTTGGTTCTGCCACTTGTTAGCTCTGTGGCCCCAGGTAAGTCACTTAACCTCTCTCGGCTTTAGTGTCGTCACCCATAACTGGAAACACAAAGTTTCCCTGCCTCTGACTGCAAGGGCTGTTGTAAGAATTAAATTAAAAAATGTACACAAGGTGTTTGGTGCAGGCCTGGTACATGGTAGAAACCCAAGAAATTACAGAAGCAGTAGCAGTATTAATGGCCTTAAGATAATGTAAGCTATAAATCACTATAACAGGTAAATATAATCAAGATCGTCATGATTACCAACAAAGTCAAACCCTGTCTTTTTCATGAAGACTCTTCCTAAAAATTATTGCCTATTAATCATTTCTTTTCCTAAACTCCTATAGAACATCTTCTCTGCACTGTATATTTGGAATTTAACTATATTCTCCCATATGTTTTCTCGAATGGTTTAAGTTACAGTTAGAAACAAACATAGCTCGCCCAGGTCACACGTCCTGGGCAGAGATGGGGTGTGAGGTGGGCAGTATATGATAGAGTCACCTGATTCAGAGCCTAGAAATTAAGGGTCCAGTGACTTCATCTGAAGTTTGTTCCCAGAACTGAGCATTCTCCCAGGGACTGGTTTGTACCAAATGCCCTCTCCTCCACACACCCTCACACACAAAAACAAATGCATGATAATAAGTAAGCCTGAATTCGAACACATCTCTTAGAGTGGGAAATAGTAACATCCAGGTACAAGAGCACAACTTTTCACAACCCAGGGTCCCCCTCACTGGCTGGAGGACCCGGGAAGTACCCAGAATGAAGGAAGTACTCAACAAATATTTGTTGAATGAATAAACGAATATCATTAATGAGAGAACTGCGGGAGTGGCAGTTACCTATTACCACAATGATGCTGCAAAAAATCAATCCAAACAGCCTCGGTGACAAACTATTCCTCATATATGTCAGGCCGACTGCAAGTAGGTTAGGTAGCTGTGCCGTCCTGGCTGAGGGGAGATGTGACTGCCCATGGGCATCATCAGAGGAGGAGCTGGGCAGGAGCCGGGTTCTCTAGCACCAACCCAGCGCCCTCCCAGGTTCTGGGTCTCAGCGCTAAGATTCTGTGTCAGGGAGAAGTAGAATAGATAGAGGATGGGAACTCACACCGTGCACACACAAACACAAGCTTCCCCATCGCATGCAGGACCAGCAAAATTCCAACAAGCTGGGCTAAGCCTGAAACAAGCTCGAACACCATTGCCAAGATCCGGGAGGCAGAATTTGGGCCAGCGCTACTAATGGGCTACATCTAATGAGGGACCAGGGAGTGGGAAGGGCTCCTTTGGGAACAGGATTGTTTGCCTACAAGAGGTACATCATCTATCCCAGCCACTGCAAGGGAAGCCATTTGCTAGGCATATGCATGCATCACCCCCCGGCCCCGGGAGTGTTCTCTTTTCCAGTTCACAGATCAGAAATGTACAGGTGGTAAGTGACTTATTATATTCCTTCTGAAAGCCTGGATCCAGGGCTCAGAACTGTCCCCCTGGACCCAAGATTACAGTCACACACACAAACCACCGTGATGAATTAATTTCTTTAAATCTTGCAGAATCCAGTGAAAGCATCGTTAGTCTCTTCTTCCTGGCTCCAGAAAATCAGGTGTGTGGGATTTTTCAATCTTCACCCATTGGCTCACATAGAAAGACTCTGAATATGGAGTGAGATAGATGTCAGCCTCTGATCAAGGTCGTTCCCCCCCGCAGGGCCATCTTCCTAATGTCACGTGATCTGAAGACATGGAATGGCCATTATTCTTTCAGGACTCGTTAATTCAGTCAGTAAGCATGCGTTCAGCATCATATACCAGCTATTGGACTAGACACTAGTGTTAAGAATGAATAAGCCACAGTCTCTAACCCTCAGCCAATGACTTACAGGTGACTCTCACCCTGAGTTTGTTTTGTTTTGTTTTTGTTTTTTTCTGCCTAGTGGGGAAAAGAGAATCATAAATAATGATAAAACCATTTGGAAAAACATTGCAATGGGTATATGAGCTACATAACACGAGATTAACAAATGAACTTGAAGGAGGAGGTAATATTTGACATCGATAGGATGAAAAGGCAATCCTAAACAGAGAGAAAAGTATTTGCTGGATATTGTGGACTGGCTCATTCAAAGTTCTTCCCTTCATCTTTCTAGGGGAGACTGGAAAGGCAAAATCCACATTTCACAGACTCCCTTGCTAAGGTCTGGATACAAATTAGATTCCACCAATTAGATGCTTTTGAGCGGGATTTGAAAGGTAGAAATACGCTGAACCAACTCATCTGCCTTTTGGGTGCTACTTCTGCTGGTAAGGAAGACTCTGGGAATGTGAAGGTTTTCTGCAGTAGCATTTCAGGGTCTACTGTCCAGCTCTGTATCTTCCAATAGGCATTTGAAATGATAGTAGAAGTCCTTTATTCCAGGAGAGCTTCCCTGACAGTCTCAGAAATAGAAGCACCCCTGGTTAAGCTATTCTACACTGATCTGGGAGTGATTCCTTCCAGTGATTTCATTAGCACTGAATTCCTTTTACCAAATGCCTTTCTGCTTAAAATACTTAAATTGATTTCTATCTCTTGCATTTAATTCTTACTGATATGGAATTTAGAGTCAAACAAATGCTTAGAGATGGGAACTTGAGATTTTTTTTCTGAGCTTACAGGGTTTGAAGGCAGGAAAAAAATGCCATTACCATTTGAAAATGGGTTATATGACACACAATGGCAGAACAGTTACTTAAAATATCACCTCTGAGCTTCCAGGTATGATGGTTCAACTGGTATCAGACTTGCCTTCCTGAAATAAGCAATCATGAAACTGAGAAAAGCATATAAGACAACTGTTTTTCAGACATGTGACAACAGACTACACAGACTGATATTCCCAAGAGAAGAGAAATTCACAGGTGAGCCTCATAATTGCCCGAGCTCTCTGCGAGGGAACTTCCTGACTGTGAACCGGAGTCAAAGAACAACAAGCTGGGGCTTCCCTGGTGGTGCAGTGGTTGGGAGTCCGCCTGCCGATGCAGGGGACACGGGTTCGTGCCCCAGTCCTGGAGGATCCCACATGCCGCGGAGTGGCTGGGCCCGTGAGCCATGGCCGGTGAGCCTGTGCGTCCGGAGCCTGTGCTCCGCAACGGGAGAGGCCACAACAGTGGGAGGCCCGCGTACCGCAAAAACAAACAAACAAACAAGCTGAATTGCAGAGTGGCCAGAATCTGTGGAACAGGGCATTGGAGGGGACAAAGCTGTACACATGTGTATGTCGGGGAGGTCACACCTACAAGTCACTGACTGAAGGCAAGGCTGCACAAGCAACATGAATGACACTCCAAGAGGCTTACCATAGGAAGCAGAATAGAGACACTACTAGAGGTTGAACAGTGTCCAGGACTTTGAAATTCTGGCCCAGCAAGAGACGAGTAAGTTCTCAACCTAAATCAGAAGGGCCCTGATTTAGGTTTAAGGACCACATCCTACAGTTATGCCTGCACTAGACACACCCCAACAGATCCTGAGATCAAGACATGATAAGACCTACAACAGAGACAGGCTTAGAGATTGGGTCTTCCCAAATTATAGGGCTTGAGAAACACCTTAGGTTTTTCACAGATCAATCTTTACAAAGCACAAAACCAAATCAACACAAATTCAAGGTGATTAGCTATTAATTGAGCCATCTCCAATTTAAAAAGTCAATATTTTTTATTCACTTTGTTCACTAAAAATTCAAAAGTACTAGACATGCAAGGAAAAATAATACATGGCTTGCAGTCCAGAAAATTAAAAACCAAACACAAACTAGCACAGATGTATTATTTAGCAGACTACAATTTTAAAGCAGCTGTCATGTTCATTGAATTAATAGAAAATGTAATCTAAATCTAAATGAGTGAACAGATAGGGAATCTCAGCAAAGAAATGGAAACTATATAAAAGAACCAGATGGAAATTCTAGAACTGAAAACTGAAATAAGATACTTGGATGAGCTTAACAGAAAATTGAAAATGACAAAAGAAAGAGTCAATGAACCTGAAAATAGGTCAACAGAAATTGTTCAATCTGAAGAGAAGAGAGAAAAATCTTGGAGGAAAAAAAACAAATGAACAGGGCCCTGGGGGACAATATCAGGGAACTCTTCAGAGACTTGTGGGGCAGTATCATACGTGTATGATAAGAATAATAAGAATCACAGAAGGAGAAGAAAATGAGAACCGAGCAAGAAAAATAATATTTCAAGAAACAACAGGCCACTGTAAAAGAAGCAGGACTCCTCAGAGCCCTTCATGAGCCATACATGAAGGGTCTCCAGAAGAGACCATCATAAGCAGAGTCTGCAAAGTCTGACTCTAGAACCTCTGTACCATGGAGTATAGCACAGAGCCATGTTCTATAGAATTCACTTTGGGAAACATCTCCCTACAGACTGGACATGCAGCTCAGGCATTTCTTGGGGTTCAGCTGGTTCAGGTGAATGAGCGATCCCGGGCTCACAGAAGATGATGACATCCGGGGGTGGGTGACGGTTACAATGACAAGAATACCCTAGGAGTTCAGGGAGGACACAGAAAGGGACGTGGAAAGGGCTGAGGACAGATATCCTCCACAGACCGACACTGGCTCTGAGCCAGCCCCTACTCAAGGGCTACTTAACATCTTCAGGTTCACAAGCACCATTTGGTGCAAGCAGCCCTGGGAGCCCCCAGGGAAATCAGCGTCCAGAACTCAGAACACTCATTTCCACCAAAGGAGACAGGAGCCCTGAAGAAGCGCCAACATCCAGGTGGAGAGGACCTGCTTTGTGCTTTCAATTTTTGAAAGTGACAAAATTGTAAGGAAGGCCATCTGACGTAAAAGGAATAGCACAAGACCACAAATCGCAGTTCTCTGGATCACAGCTGAGTCTGACCAGCTCTTTCTATGTGACAAATGGGAGAACCCAGAGGATATTAAACAAAATAAACCACAAAATATAAAACGAAAACTCAAGTAGTGACTAAGAGACAGGTCATGTGACTGACTGCATATTAAAATCCTGCAAATGCGTAACCCCTTCATGTACAGAGTGTCTGAGAGTTCATTATTCCATTTGACCTTCAAGACAACCCATGAGGCAGATGGCATCTTTGCCATTTTACAAGTGAAGAAACAAACTCAGGAAGTACTGTGAATTTCCAGATACCAGTAATTAGGAAACAACAGGACTGAGACTCAAATGTAGCTCAGCCAAACTGGAAGGAACCAGCCAGGGCTAGTCCCTGGCAACATTGTCAAAAGTCTGTCTCATCCACTTCCTTTACCATGTCCCTCTTCTCACCACAGCTCCCATCCACCCCATCCCCACCATCATACTCCTTCCCAGAACTGCCCGTAATCTGGCAGCTCTTTTCTTCCTCTGCTCTTTTGTTTACTGCGTAGAGTTGGTAAGATACTGATTCTCTCTGCCTCAGTCTCTTCATTCATAAAATGGGATAATAATTGCTTCCATGCCTAGCCCATGATAAGTATCCAAAATAGAAAAGTACTTAAAAACAAAAAATGATGTGTAAGTTCAGATATAATTTCCTCTTGTCTCATCCTAGAGATACTGATTGTCATAGAATCAATACTATAAATAACTGCTTTTCCTCCAAAATGAAAATTGTCCATCTCTCTAATTATAGAATTATTCAAGCAGATTATGAATAATCTAGACAATATGAAAAAGTACAGAGAAGTAAGTGAAGCATCCACTTTACACACACATACACATACACACACACCACACACACAGGAACATACATATATACACATGTATAACTGATAAACCTGACTGTCATCTTTTTATAGACTGTGGTCTTCGTGGTGTGGCATACTATAGCACAAAGAAAAACCTGGGTCATAACATCTTAGGCGACTTTGATTTTATTGATGAAGGATCTTCCCAATGTCATGAGAGCAAGGCTACTGGCATCTCCCCATGTAAGCTCCAAGGCTTAGGCTGATCAATAACACAAAAGTTCCCTTTGCCCAGCATTTCAAGTCTGTCTAATTCCAGGTCCCCATCAGCATAATAACCCAGAACCCACAAAACTCAGTGCACATCATTTAATAGTGAAGTACATGCAGAATGATCGATGCCTGAAAAGTGTCTACATTTTGAGAACAAAGGGGAAGAAATATTAATATAGGTGACTTGAATCTCAGCTTACACAGCAACACTCCAATTTTAAGACATCTTCAAAAGATACATATTTTTCTTTAAACAAAAATAGAATCATAATATATGTTCCATTTAAAAATCCACTACTTCCTGTTAACGAAATATCACGGGAAACTTACGTGTCAATGAGAATCTACCTATGGATTTGCCTGCTCTGGGCCTTCTGTATAAATGGAATCATGCAATATGTGATCTTTTGTCACTGCCTAGTGTTTTCAAGGTTTACCCATGGTACAGCATGTATCAGTACTTCATTCTTTTTTATTGCTAAGTAACATTCAATTTTCTAGATATAACAAACTTTTGTTTATCCACTTGTCAGTTTTAATCCACACTGTAAATGGATGAATAATAGGCTGGTGTCTGTCTGTGCCCTCGCTATTTCATCCTTTGACGATCGGCATGTGGATCTTTCTAAATGTTTAATTTCTATAGACAACAATGCAAATCACAGATTTATAAATATTTCTTTATACACATTTGATAATATCCTTACCTCACACCATAAACAAAAATCAATTCCAGATGAATTATAGATCTAAATGTGAAAGATAAAACAATAAATGTTTAGCTAATATAGGAAAATATAAATATGGCCTTGGAGGAAGCAAAGTTTCTTACATAGAACACACACACACAAAAAGTAGCCGCTAAGATGGTTAAAAGATGAATAAACGGGACATTTTTAAGACTTAAAACTTTTAAAAAATCAAAGTCACCATTGAATAAGATATTTGCAGTACATATATCCAACAAAAGACTCATATCCAAGATTCCTAGAAAACTCCTCCAAATCGATAAGGAAAACACAGGTAACCCAACAGAATATGGTTAAGAGAACTGAACAAGCACTTCACAGAAAGAATATCAAAACGACCAATAAACACATGAAAAGATTCTCCACACCTTCAGTCACAAAGAAATGCTAAATTAAAACCACAATAAGACATAACTACACAGCTACCAGAAGAGCTTTTTCTTTAAATAACAAATATATAGAGCAACTGAAATTCTTACACTGCTGCTGACATCGGTTTATGTTATTACAATCACTTTGGAAGACTGCTTGGGAGTACTTACAAAAGCAAACGTGTACCCTAAGACCCAGAAATTCCACTCTTAGGTATATATCCAACAAAAATAAATACATCCATGCATCAAAAGACATGTAATAGAATGTTCAAAGCAACATGATCCACAGTAGCCCAGCACTGGGGAAAAAATGTCCAACAACAGCCAAATAAATAAATAAATTGTGATATAGTCTTGTAGTAGTAAATGGTGCAGCAATGAAAATGAACCATTGCTACATACAAAAACACGGATGAAGTTCACAAATATATGTTGAGCCAAGGAAGCTAAACACGAGAGTAGGTGACACATGATTTCACTTATATAAAGTTAAAAACTAGGAAAGATATTTGATGACGAATGAGAACAATGGGTAATTTGGGGGCACTAGTAAATAAGGTGCTGTTTTGGTCACACAAGCACGTTCCCTTTGTGAAAATTCCCCAAGCCACACACGTGATTTGTGCCCTTTTCTGTGTGTATATTACACTTCAGTATAAAGCTTATTTGAAGACAAGTGATATCCAAGACCACTGGATGAACTTCCATGTCCCACTATTGTAAAACAAGCCCTTGTGATGGAGTGGTGAGTCTCCCCACCCACAAGGTAGCACAGTCCACCATCTGCCCACAGAAGGAGGAGGTGGTAGGGGCAGTGTGGTCTGATGAGCAAGGAGGTTGGAAAGGAGATTGGTCCAGGAGAAGAGACTCTAGGACCTCAGTGGTCTGGAAACTCAATGGTGCCCTTGACACCTGGGCTGAAGAAAACTAGGATTGGAGACATGGGGACCATCTTTGCTTCCCTGGCTGAAGTGGGAGAGGGCAGGGAAGGTAGCACTTCCTTTCTGCCCACCCACCACCAACTGCCACTGAGTCAACAGAGACCTGGTTCTTCCTCCATCACAGGGCCATTGGCAAGCAGCACATCCCACCCCCTCCACCCCCTAGAAATGGCTCCAAATCATCATTAGGAGGATAGCAACTAAAAGGCCAGATTCAACATGTAGAAAACTATTTAGGGATGTCAAAATATAACATGCAAATTGTGAATTATTTAAAACAAAAAACAGAACATGAAATTTGAGGACTGCCTATCGTTCAGAAACAAGATGGACCACAGCACGTGCTCTGACTGAGCCGCACGCTGTTTTTTGTTGAGTCGCTCCTCTAAGCTCAGTTATACTTGACCCACAGAGCTCTAAATCTCATGAAGGTTGTGTGGCAGTCTTTTCACTTTGGCTGTATGTCGTCTGTGTCCTCCTAAGGAAGGGAACTCAGGAGGGTCTTCTCTACTCTTTCCCTGGAGGGGAGGTGTATGCAGCTGTATTCTCCTCCTGCCCCACAGTAAGAGATGAAGAGAATTCCTTTCTTTGCCAATGAGGGGAACTGGGGTAGGAAAGAGCGGCCCAGTCCCTCAGTACTTCAAATGCACAGAGGGGATCATATACACACTCAACCCTGACAAAGTTTTAACTGTCTGCATACTTGAAGATTCTGATGATGGGATCAATCCAAGAGAATCAGAGGTGGAAAACCAGCCAACATGGCCTGAATCTAGCCACCATATCCCAATGCACCATGAAATGGATGGTTCCAGTCCCAGAGAGGCTTTCCTGCCCAAACTTTGGAATCATCCCCTACCTTGAACACTTCCACGCTCATGGCACTCTTGTCTTCTCTCCAACTCCCTCAGCACGGATACTCTCTCATTTAACCCATTCCTCCCGACGGACAGAGTATACTGTCCATCCCTCAGAAATTCTTAAATCCACATTGTGGCATGTAAATTGCATGGCCTTTGGCATATGTGGTAGGTAAAAGTATTCATTCATTCATTCAACAAATACTCACTGAATGTGCCTTTCCTCCTCTGCTAAATCTCTGCCTCTGGCTGGAGTGGACAAGTCCTAGAAGTGGGAGAGGAGGAATACTATGGGGTGGAGGTTCTCCCACTCTGGATTTCAGTGATCTTTCTCTCCAGGTATGGTGGACAGTGGGTATGTTTTGAACACCCAGAACTTACTGATCCTTTTTTTCTGCTAACAGCACCTTGACTGCCCTTTGGAAGGCCACCTTCCTCTTACTATACATGCCTGTGGTAGCACAGACTCACTCCCTGGCTCCAGAAATGGAACATGTGAGCCAGCCAGGCCAATCAGAGCACTGCCCCCACTTTGCTGCAGTGATTGATGGACACCTAACAAGTCAGTGTTGAGATACAATGAAACCTCTGAGAAACAAAGCATGCGCCACTGGATTTGGAGTTATAAGAATATGACACTTGAGGCCCTGAACCAAGATGGCGGAGTAGAAGGACGTGCTCTCACTCCCTCTTGCGAGAACACCAGAATCAAAACTAGCTGCTGGACAATCATCGACAGGAAGACACTGGAACTCACCAAAAAATGAGTGCTCACTGAATCTGTAGCTGAAGGAGTGAGTGTGCTCAGGTTCAGGATCTAGAATAGAGAGAAAGGGGAATTCCCTGGCCGTCCAGTGATTAGGACTCCGAGCTTTCACTGCCGAGGGTCTGGGTTCGATCCCTTGTAGGGGAACTAAGAACTAAGATCCCACAAGCCATGCAGCGTGGCCAAAAGAAAAAAAAAGAATACAGTGAAAGTATGACACAGAAATATTCCCAGGATGGTGTGTAGGGTGCTATCACAGAGGAACATGATGAGATCTTTAGGAGCAGAAAGGAGATACCCCCCCAATTCTGTGAGTCAAAAACCTAGTGTCCTTAAATTGCAACTGTTATTTTTTTTAATGATAAAGTATCAGGAATAACTTTTAGAATACTTCTTCCAAAGCCATCTCAGAGATCAATCATTACTCTCCGGTTCTTCACAAGTAAACAATCGGATTCTCAAAGCTCATATATACCCTCTCGACAGAAAGATGAACTGGAGTGGTTGGTCACCAAAGATGAAAAGTCAATTTCACATCACAGCAAGAAAATCATTTTCCCAGAAGTTACACAGGTCAGCAAACAACAATATTCAGGCCTCTGGGCACTGGCCTTGGCCAGGGAAATAAATCTTGAATTTAAGGAAACTGCCCAAGGAGACTTGGGTGAAGTCACCTTTCTAGAAATTGACACGACCAGTAACAAAATGCAGAAGCTAAGTTCTCCAGCTTTGCAAGGTTAACAGAAATGTCTGCATAGATCGAAAACTGCAGGCCACCGGATGCTGTAACTTCTCCAAAATGAATAAAAATCCTGCCAATTATAAACTAGTGAGCTTGACTTCCGTCATAAAAACTGTCAGCTGAAAATGAGAACCTTCTTTCCAAGCCCAGCATTAAATATGACTTGACAAATCCGTCGCGTCCTGAGCTTGCCAGTGGCCATGAACTCGCAGCCCTGTGGTTTACCATGCATACGCTTCAAGACAGAAAAGTGAAAATCCAGTGGAAGAGAGCTGCAATGAAACATATTTGATGATTCTGCCTTCTCTGCATATCTCTTCTAATGAAAGAACCCTTCCTTTCACTCTGCCCTTCTCAGGCCACGTGATTCACTCGGGGTTGACCTACTCAGGTTCCTTGGGTGGGTGCCATGTAGCCTACTAGCCAGAGCAGTCAGTAAACTCCATCCCTCACAACAGTGATTATTTCAGTTTTGCTCACATGACTCAAATCCTGGTGGTTCACAAACCAGCCCCCAGTACATGGAGGGCAACAAGGCTGAAGATAGAGGCTGACACTCCAGACCAGGAGGCCGCATGTTTAATAGGCAAGGCGACTTACCTAGGACCAGACTTGTCCTGGGCTACAAAATGAGTAGATGTCCACCCCAAGCCCCTGGACTCTTAAAAATTTACAGAGAGGTCTTTATAGGGTTCAGTCACAGGCACCATCCATATGGTCTCAACCACACATGCTCTCTCAAGGCTGTGTCCTTGAAGACAGTTCCCCCTGTGGGAACGGTGGGCAGAGTGTACATTCCAAGGACAGGGGAGGGTCGAGGAGCCTCCAATTGCCCAGGTTCAGTCCTTGGCTCCACCTGTGGTCACATCCTCTCCATGACCTCCTTCAACAAAATCCACCCAGGGAAGTCAATCCTGTGACTTTTGCTGCAACTACTGAGAATGGGTCTCTCTCTTATCTCTAGGACTGAGAACCTGCTAGAATGTAACCTGGAGTTTCTTGAAGCCAGTACAAGGATAGAAGCTGTATAAGAATAAGGATATCAGGGCTTCTCTGGTGGCACAGTGGTTGAGAGTCCACCTGCCGATGCAGAGGACAGGGGTTTGTGCCCCGGTCCGGGAAGATCCCACATGCCACGGAGCGGCTGGGCCCGTGAGCCATGGCCGCTGAGCCTGCGCGTCCGGAGCCTGTGCTCCGCAACAGGAGAGGCCTGCGTACCGAAAAAAAAAAAAAAAAAAAGAATAAGGATATCAGAGGGAGGCAGAGCTGAGTGATGGAGCCAGAGCATGTGAGTGCACACTCATCGCTCCCTGGTCCTGCCCTGACTCAAGTTAGATCCACCCCTGACTTTTGCCATATGCCAGTAAATTCTCCTTTTTTCCCTAAGCTGCTTTGATTAACGTCCTGCCTCATGTAAATGCCGCACTCTCTGTGTCCTGAACAGCGCCTCTCCCCAAGCTGGAGACATTTAGGTTCATCCTCAACCAACCCCGGGAACAAGCCTGTTCAAGCAGAGGACTAGGGAACAGTAATTCAAAAGCTTTGACGGCTTTGCTTTACATGTTGCTGGTCCCCCTCTGGGCCCCAGCGTCGATAACTCCAATTCTGCCTTGTTCATATAAACGAGCTCCCACTTGGTCTCCCGTTGTAGGGTCTGGGTCGTGTCTCACTCTGTGTGCTTTTGAAAGTTTGCCTTCAGGAAACTTGCACACAGGCATAACTCCATCATCTTTGATTCCAAATTGCCTAGAATGGTGTCTGGGATGTAACAAAGGTCCATGAGATTTTTGATAATTCTAACAGTGACCTCACTGATTATTTGTAGCAGACGATGTTGGTGTCCTGCCCAGATCGTGTGACCCAGAGGGTGAGCTCATCCCCAGCTGTGGTTGTTGGCTGCTAATGGCTCAGATCTGCACCTTCCTCTGAAGGACTGCCCTTGGCTTACCTATGACAGCATATCTCCCTGGAGCTGCCTAGAGGTTATACTTCCCCCACCGCAGGGAGGAGCTTCTAGACAACGGCTAATCTGCTCTAAGCCACCTTTTCTTCTTTTCCTCCGGCAAGACAACTACTGTGTCCAGTTCACACTCTTGCACTCCCTGTGGGATCAGCCTGACGCCAGGCTTTCTCTGAAGCCTTCCCCCTCACCCCGCCCAAGTTTTATTGAGATGTAACTGACATGTAACATTGTATAAGTTTAAGGTATACAACTTGTTGATCTGATACACTTATATACTGCAAAATGCTTACCACCGTGGGGTTAGCCAATACCCTCTATCATGTCACATAATTACCATTTCATTTTTGTGGTGAGATTATTTCAGATCTACTCTTTTAACAACTTTCAAGTACATAATACCGTATTATTAGCTATAAATCACCAGGCTGTACATTAGATTCCCAGAACTTATTCATCTTACAGCTGGAAGTTGGTACTCTGACCAACACCTCCCCCTTCCTTCTACCCCCAGACCCTGGCAACCACCATTCTAGTCTCTGTTTCTATAAGTTCATGAAACCTAGTTTTGTCTCACTTCTTTTCTTGACCCATCCTGCTTGCCTCACTCCATCGCAGGTCCCTCTTTTGAACAATCCCTCAATAAACTGCTTTCATGAGAACTTCTCAGACATGATTTCCAGGGATCTGGGCCCAAAACATTGATCGAGCAATACTTGTCAACGTTGGGATCATACAGACCAAGGAAAGGCCACACTGCACTACACAGAAAAGTTGTCATTTCATGGAGACACTGAAGCATGAACAGGATTTCACAGGTGGAGGTGAGGAAAAGGTGAGACATTGCACAGGGAACTCCATGAGGAAGGGCCCAGAGGCAGATCTGTGTAGTAGGAGCATTGGATAGACAAGAAAGGAGGGGAAGCCGAGAGGAAAATACTTAATTTTCATCTCCTCTGTTTTACTTGCAATACGTCCCCCTCCACGATGTCATGACTGGTCATAAATCACAAGCTCAAATGGAGTCATAATTTCTTTCCCATGGTGCTCATGCTGGAACCCAGAAGATTCAGCTGGAGGAACATGTGAATCAGTGCTGGGCTGAGTGTATGGAATGGAGAAGGATGGCAAAGTTTTACACTCGATAGAGAAGAAGGAAAATAATTCCCCCAATGTATTTGTATTCACTGGAATACTCCCCAGGAGAAGGGCTTTCAGAGGTTAATTCCAAGAAGGGGAAATGAGGAGTAAAAGCCTTGTAATAGGATTAGGAAAGTAGAGGATGCAGTAAATAGCAGATAATTTAAAAGGGAAGAGGCCTGAACATGTTTGGATAGTTGTCACGAGCAATCATTTATTACTCAAGGCAAATCTGTTGGGTTTGTATTATCCAGAGGCTGAGAGAAGCAGCACGCCCACGGTCAACACAGTAGTCAGGGTGGCCTAAGGCTTCACCAATCAACCCCTAAAGTGTATTTCCCCTTTGCTAAGTAGTCCATAATGAACATTCCTGGGAAGAAAATGTTTTTTATTCATCTATATAAGGAAGTAAGGGTAGATCCTGAAGCCTACGTGGAATAATTCGGGGAAAAGAGAAACTACAGAGAATAGGGCTTTCTCCAGTGCCTGTGGTAGAAATGGAGTCCAACACCCACAAAATTATAAATTTACAAATATCTAAAAGGAGAAGCCACCGTACAGACCCCACACTTTGCCTCCTGAGCGCTGAAACCTCCAGGTGGTCTTAATAAATACAAGTAGATGCTCTATAGACACAAATTATCCAGTGATCAAAACTCAATAAACGTGAGGTCAGGGAGGCGACATGTAGTTGCAAGAAAAAGGATACACGAGAGAAGCCCCAAGTAATTTTTTTATTATACCTGGTACCTTCTCACTGCCCATGGCAGTAAAGTGGATGTTCAGCAAATACTCATTTCATTAAACTGAAGTTATCTTGCTCTACACCTTAAACCTTGTTAAGCTTAGGCTTCTTATCTGTAAAATGCCACCAGTAATAACCACTGTGCCTTGCTTCATAGGCTTATGTTAAATGAGATAATTCACATGAACTGTTTCTGTAAACTCCCAGGCACCATGCAAACATATTCACCTTCTCTGAAAGCAGCAACTCCAAAATACTAGCGTGTGAATTATTTTTTATTGGTCAGAAATGAAAGGAAGGTCAAAATAGTGACTTAACTATACTGCCAAAAACACAAGAGATGGGGAAAAAAACTGTGTGCCGTGAGAACAGCATTAACCTGTGGCAATCGCTTTTTATTGCCTGCTCTCCATGCTCTGTTCCAAGCTTGGCATAGTCAGCTTTCTGAGGAAGCAGATGGAGGTTGGTGGATATGTGACCTGCCCACAACAGTTACACAGCTTTACGGTGCTTGAAATCATCCCAAAGATCAAAATCAAAAACAAAGTTTTGCAGCTTGTCAAAACTAGTCTAATTAAAGCAGCAAATGTGCTAGTTGACAACTGTGTCTCTGCAATGAGATAATGCAGACACTGCTGGCTGCAAGGCATGCTGGGATCTTCCTGACACGGCTGGTGGGAGGAAGGATAAGGAAGGTGCTCAGAAGCACAGCGGACTGAGGCTTGGTTGGTCCTGACTGTAAGGCTCAAGAAAGTCTAAGCTTAGGGGGACAGGGAGTGGGAGGCCATGGCAGTTCACTTGGGTAGGAGACCCGAGCCTGCAGTTGCGTTGGTAACAGTGGTTACAATTTTGGATCTCAGGAGCTGTCCGAGGTCCTGAGAATACAGGCTTGAATCGAAGCCTCAGTAGCTCAGAAACTAACAGGCTAGTAGAGAAGACAAAAACATAATCAAAGCAAGTTGGCACAATTATAGCAGCATATGCCATTTATTCATCCTCTACCCTGTGCCAGACAGTGTGTTAGGCATTGCTTCATTGTTTGACACCATCAAACAGAAATAGTCTTAAACACGACGTCCTACACTGACCCCTGCCCACATTTAAATGAGCATGTATAAGAAAATTTCCAGATGCCAGGCATATTGCTAAGAATTTTCTATAAATTACCTCATGAGCCACATAAGTACAAGGGTGGTTCCCAGAAGCCACGTTTTACCACCTGGCCTGACTTTCCTGACAACAGATTCTTGTACTGAATACTTTACTCTAAATGGGCTGATGATAATGCTTTTCCTGGGAAAAGCATTTTTCTTAGTCTGCTATTTTTGCTTCATTCTGTCTCTTGTACAGAGGAGATTAAAACTAGGGATTTTTTTTGTGGTCTTGAGGACTGAGAAACAGGTAAATCAAACTGCAGTGAGAATTATACAATAAATCTGCAGAAAGAAGCAAAGATGAAGGATGGAAAATCTTTCTGATTTCTTACAGTTCTACAAACCATGGGCTCATATCAGCGGCCTAGTTATATCTGCCCCCCCCTTTGGAATCCATTACATATCCCTGAAACTTAAAGACAAATATTCCTATTTGGTTAAACTAGTTTAAGTAAGTCTCTTTTCTTGCAGTAAGAGTCCTAACTAATGCATCTCCCAAAGACACCTAGATTGTAAACAGGGATTCAGCACAGGCTCTCAGACAGAAGAAAGACTGGGCTCTGAACCTACCACACATTTTAACTCCTTACGTCACCTTTCCTGACTCTCTCTCTGTACACCCTCACCTTATGCTCCAGCCAAATCAAAGGACTGGTAATTATTTAAACTCTCCCTACAGCCTATCATCTACCTGTCATTGTAAATGTTGATCCCCGTGCTTAAAGTTCCCTTCCCTTCTTGGTCTGGTACACTTGTATCTATCATGCAAGACTCAGCTCAAAAGCACTTCCAAGGCTCAAATATGGGTTTTATGTCTCCCACTGAGGTTTCCTACTAGTACACCTGGCTTTTCCAGTACCCCAGCCTACTGCCAGGTTGCATATCCCCCTTCTGTGCACACAGCCTTCTGACTGTTAACTTGTCAGTCTCCCTCACCACAGCAGGCAGCAGGGACCAAGTCTTTCATCTCCGTATCTCCACCGTCTGGCAGAATGCTTAGCACTTAGCAAGAACACAAGTAAAGTTTTCTTTGTTTGAGTAAACATTAAAACTAAAATTTTTAGGGCTTCCCTGGTGGCGCAGTGATTGAGAGTCCGCCTGCTGATGCAGGGGACACGGGTTCGTGCCCCGGTCCGGGAAGAGCCCACATGCCGCGGAGCGGCTGGGCCCGTGAGCCATGGCCGCTGAGCCTGAGCGTCCGGAGCCTGTGCTCCGCAATGGGAGAGGCCACAGCAGTGAGAGGCCCACATACCACAAAAAAAAAAAAAAAAAAAAAAAAAACCACTAACATTTTTGGCTTTATACATTTCTTCCAGTACTGTGAAAGATGGTTGAAACCTGGTGACGTGGGGGGAAAACAACCTGACTGGAAATCAAGATACAACAAACTGGGTTTATTTGGATAAATCTCCTATCACCGTGGGATAATTGAATTGAGAAAAATTTCAGAGATTAGCTAGAAACATGGTCTTTGCTGCTGGGCAAACTTCCCCCTACATTTTGCCTGCATCTTCCTTTGCCCCTCTATAGCTCAGTCTCTATACAGCAGCCAGAGTGATCTTTCTGGAAAATGTAAATCAGATTATAACATTATTTAGCTTAAAACCATTCCATAGCTTTCCATTGCCTCCAGAATAAAATCCAAATACTTTATAACAATCTAACCCAAGTGCATCTCTCTCACGTCATCTTGTGCCATTTCCCCTCACTCTTGTTTCAGAAACATTTACTTTCCTTCCATTGTAACTTACCAAGCTGGTACCTGCCTTAGGGCCATTGCATTGCTTTTTTTTTCCCCCCAACCCACATTTTCAAATGACTAAATCTCATCCCAAATAACATCTTTTCAAAAAGTCTATCCTGTCTCTTTAGTCTAAAGTAGTCTGACCCTTTCCCTATCACTTCCTGTATCATTCCCCTCTTCTGTTAGTTTCACATCTATCATCACCTTAAGTTTTTTGTTTTTTTCTTGCGGTACGCGGGCCTCTCACTGTTGTGGCCTCTCCCATTGTGGAGCACAGGCTCCGGACGCGCAGGCCCAGCGGCCATGGCTCACGGGCCCAGCCGCTCCGCGGCATGTGGGATCTTCCCGGACCGGGGCACGAACCCGTGTCCCCTGCATCGGCAGGCAGACTCTCAACCACTGCACCACCAGGCAAGCCCTACCTTAAGTATTTTGAGGATTTGTTGGTTTGCACCTATATTTACTCTCTCGTTTCTAGAATGTAAACTCTTTGATGGCAGAGACCATATCTGTCTTGTTCACTGCTGTACACCAGGACCCAGGAAAGTGTCTGACAAATATAGTAGACTCTCAATGAATATGCATGGAATCATTGAATACATATGCGTTCAAGTGTGGACTGTTCTTTACTATTTGGATGACTGTGGGGAAAAATCACTCATGTTCTCTGAGTCTCAGTTTTCTTATCTATAAAAATTAAGAACCCTAGTAAACAATTCCATCTAACTTCAAAATGGCATGTTTCCTTGATGGTGGGCCTTTGGGGGACATGAGAATGAAGGGACTTGCCCTTAGCTAACTTTTTTTTTTTTTTTTTTTTTTTTGCGGTACGCGGGCCTCTCACTGCTGTGGCCTCTCCCGTTGTGGAGCACAGGCTCCGGACACGCAGGCTCAGCGGCCATGGCTCACGGGCCCAGCCGCTCCGTGGCATGTGGGATCCTCCCAGACCGGGGCACGAACCCCTGTCCCCTGCATCGGCAGGTGGACTCTCAACCACTGCACCACCAGGGAAGCCCCCTTGGATAACTTTTTAATGGCAGCCCCATAATGCAGACACTGAAGTTGCACATGTCTGATGTCAAGGTTGATCAGCACAAGCCCAGTTGAGTATATTTACCGAGTAGAAATGAAACTCAATCGTTGACTTTATAATCATCTCTGGAGCTTTTCTATCCTGTCCATTTTACGGCCTGGAAAGTGCATCATAAAATGAATGTATCTGTGTACCTTCCCTTGAATTTGTCTCTGCACCAACCTATGCAGAGAGGGAGTGTCTGGGTTTATCTAACATTAACGACAGCCTTGCTCTCGGTCCCACGGCCCTGGCTCAGCAGGGAGGGTAAAAGTTCAAGTCCAAGTGGACTACTGTTTATCCTCGGCCCTCCTTCCCAAGCCGTCAATTAGACTCTTCCAGAAAGAAATGGCTGTCAGAATCATGACCCTCCCAGCATTTAGCAGAGGCAGTATTTTAAAAGATTAAGGGACTGTGGCCAAGACTGCTTCTCCCCTTACTATATGTATTTCTTCGTGCAATTACCTAACCTCTTTAAATCTAGTTTAGCTAATTCCACATTACAAGTTCTTTTTTTCCGTAACATTTTGAAATTATTTCTCCACTGTCTTCTTGACCCCACTGTTACTGTTGAGATATTTGATGCCAAGGTGATTTGTATTCCTTAGGGTTTGGTCTGTCTGTCTTCTCTCTCTGTAGAAACGTTTCGAGAAAGAGGAAAGCCTGGTGCTTAAGAACCCAGACTCCACAACAAGGGACTGCTGGCTTCAAGAGTCATCTCACCCATGGCACGAGATCTTGGGCAAGTTACTTAAAACCCTCAGAAAATATTTACCTCCCCAAACTTGAATTTGAATTATACTGGCTTGCATATAAAAGCAAGTCACTGGCCTTATGAATGAAGCCCGACAACTGCCCCACATCTATGCTTTCATGTTGCTTTTCATGCCCCCTTAGACCTGGTAATGAGCAGAAAACCATAACGGATTTCTTATTGCAAGGAGTCTGCAAAGGAAATCAGCGGTCAAAGGAATGGAGGGATGTGAGGACTGGGGCAGATCTTGTAAGGACCCTGTTCGTAATCGTGTGCGGGGGTGATAATGCCTAGTAGCATCATGTCGGAATAGAGAATGCCTCCAATCCCAGAGGGCACCAGAACTGCCCGGACTGTGGAGCAAAGCTGGTCTTTGGAGCTGACTGATAACACACTGATCTAGCTGAAACCCCACATGCACGGATGGACTCCCTTTAACTCCTCCAGGCGTAGACTTTGCAGCAATACTGAATTGGGTTCAGATTCCGCTCTCTGTCACCCTATTCATTTTATGGCCAGGTAATATAACGGCTCTATGCCTCTGTTTCTTCATTATAGAGTAGGACCTGCTGTGAGCACAGATCAAGCACCTACCCTAAGCCAGCTGCTGTCTGGGAAGAGTCAGCCATGCCTCTAACCTCCAGGATTTCACAGTGGCACAGACAGATGAGCAGACGTACAATTACAATAAGGTGACAGGGCTGTGGTAGAGGCAGACGCAAGCGAGGGAGCATGGACAGCTTCTTCGTAAACCTGAACTGCAATCTCTTTTTCTATTGATCTCTCAGCATGAAATCAATCGCTAACTCAAGCTTTCAATAATCACAGCACAAAAAAAAAAAGAAAAAAAAATAATCACAACACAGTGCTATTATAGCAGCTACTTCAGGGATACATGATCAACTCAGAATCTCACCCACGTCTTTCCTTTCGTGCTTAACACAAACGGCTCTGGCAGGCAGTCAAAGGATTGGTTCTCCATCCCTCTGCATCTCGAAGACGTCCTTCTGACCTCAACTTCTGTCACGAACTGCACCACCAAAGTAAGCCAGAGCCCGAGGCATGCTGGAGCCTGAGTCCATGGAGAGTTAGGAGAGAGCAGGGAGTTGGCAGGAATGGGGCAGAGGAAATGGTGCCAGTGATTGGGATGGTCCCAGCGAAGAATGGTCATTGACAAGGGCCATAGAGAGTGTTAAAGGGATCTGGGTGAATGGGAAGTTGGTATGGCCCAGGATCACGCTATGTCCAGGGACTTGGAAACCTGACCAGGAAAAGGACAAGAGTAATGTTTCCTTCATCTCTGTCTCTCCCAGCACGGCAAATGCAGGGCCCCAGTACCTATCTGTCAAATGAATTAATGAATAAATAAATCAGTAGACAAACAAAAATGGATTCCTCCAAGCCTGGAGGTAAACTTTCAAAGGCAAGATTACATGTCCCTTGGTCTTGTTGAGAGAGTGTATATGCTAACGAGCTCTGAGTCTTTATCAATTTAAACTTTCCCCAGAGAAGCAGAGACTGGGAGAAGCCAAAAGGCAGTATTTACAGAAGAAGCCCAGGTTCTGCTCAGTCTGACACATTTGTTGCAAACTCAGAAGCAGCTGAGGATTTTGCTGCCCTAACCTCAGATGGCAGGCTGGGACCGTCAGGAACAGGCCCTGGCATCAGCATTTTAATACAAGTGGAATCAAGCAGGATCCCATCCTCCATGCCTGCCAACCGCGAATGAGCTAACAGAACAGGTCATCGTAGTACGTCCTGGATATGAAGGCACATCCAGGGAGCACGGCTGATAACACAGACCTGGTCACAGGATCCCACACACTGAGGTCCAGGCAGTTCCTCCAGAATGCTCCGTGCAAACACACACACTTTGCATTGAGACAACTACAGTGCACTAGGAAGAGGCTGAATTTATTTGGCTAAACTAGTGGCTGTGATATAAGGTAAGCCAGGGGCCCAGAGTTGGAGGAAAACAGGCTGGAATCCCCTTGGCTTCTAAATGACGGACAACGGCAAGTTTTCGAGCCCCTCTGAGCCTTGGTTTCCTTATTTGTAAAACAGGAATAATAAGATTTGCAGCAACATGGATGGACCTAGAGAATATTATACTTAGAGAAGTAAGTCAGACAAAGACAAATACCATATGATATCACCTACATGTGGAATCTAAAAAATAATACAAATGACTCTAAAACAGAAACAGAGTCACAGATATAGAAAACAAACTTATGGTCACCCAAGGGGAGGGGGAGGGGCAAATTAAGAGGATGGGATTAACAGATATTGTACACGGCTATACACAAAATAAACAACAAGGACTTACTGTGTAGTCCAGGGAATTATAGTCAACATCTTATAATAACCTATAGTGGAATACAATCGGGAAAAGAAGTAACTGAATCACTATTCTGTACACCTGAAACTAACACAATATTGTATATCAACTATACTTCAATTTTAAAAAAGACCAGAAAAAAAAAAGAAGATCCACCTCGTAGGGTGGTGGAAATGCGAGAATTAAATAGGACGATACATGCAGAGCAGCAGCCCCAGCTACTCCCCCACAGCTAACCGCCGATTCACGAGAGAGCCCGCAGCACGGAATAAAACCCAGATACAGCGTGGCTCTAGGAGAGGTGTGGTACCATCTGGGCACCTGGAAGGCTCCAGAACACCCTGCCCACGGCAGACGCTTGAGTATGTTCACAGCGACTGTGGCAGCAGAAACCAACCAGCTGGGATGTGCTGCGACCAGAACGGCGTAATACGGAAGAACTGTTTCTGAGAACTTGTGAGACACCACTGGGGCCTCTCAGAAATAACCAAAGTGCTTCTTTACGTGGGAGTGATCAGACAGCCAAATGGGACAGCTTATCCTTGAGGCGAATCCAGCAAAGCAAAGCCGGGAGTAGACCACGTGCCAGGAGCACCTGGTCACGCCAAGCCAGGGCCACCGCCAGGCCAACCAGAGTTGAAGCGATGGGTGATGCTGCCCAGCCGCAGCTTGTTGGGGGATCCAGGGACATGAGGGATTCCTCTGTGAAGTGGAGACATGATTTCTCCACATCGAATCCCCACTTAATGCTCTGCGGGCGGTTTATTGAATTTTGTCTTAAGGAATACAAAGCACGTCAGTGTGTCTGGGACACACCGTGCAATCAGTGAGTGTTCCTTGAGTTGACTTACAACAGAATGTATAATTTTATTGCCGCAGGGATGTCATTCAAAAGGTTTTGGAAACCACTTCCGTGTAATTAGTGAAAACGATCAGGTAGCTACGAAAACAACAGCACATTACAGCGGAAGAGGTGGTTGCTCCTGGAATGCACATTTCAAAACAATTTCCCAACTATTTCCTGATTGGATCACCTTATTCTAACTGATCAAATTAGGTGAAACAGGAATTATTAGGTATATTACACTGGTGAGGATGCCTCCACAACTGGAACTCACGGACCCTCGGATTTCCACAGTTCATGGATTTGGCAGGTTTGAGACAAGCTTGCCCAAACCTCGAGGGACGGGAAGCCTCCTGTCCGACAGCCAATTCCACACGCAAAGTGCCGGACAAACTGTAGGACGTCAAGCCACATCAGTCCCCTGCCCACCCACTAGTGGACAATGTGTTCAAAGTGACTTTCTGAGTTAGCAAAAATACCGTCCCACCAAGACTGGTCTCTAATGCAGAGTGTGCTGCCCTCCACAGCCAAGGAGATCCCAGGAAAGTAGAGAATTGAGACATGGACCTGGACAGAAAGGAACCAATCAGACCTGAAATCATATTGATTTCTTGACCCTAATTCAGCTCCTCGAATGCGTGGCTCAATGACCTGTAACACTGACAAACGAGATTCATCTTCTTGTTAATTGGGGTGTTTGTATAAGGTGTCTCCCTCCCCTGTGTGGTCCCCACAGCATTCAGAGAGGAGGGGGCTCTCCAGGAGAGCAGGGGCTCTGTGATGAAGCTCTGAGGATTCTTGAGAGCGTTTGGTGCAGACACATCTGAGTTCAAATGCCAACTTTCCTATTTACTCTTTGGTAACTTTAACAAATCACTGGGCTCCACCTATGAAATGAGGCCACAACAGTAATTGTTCGTGTAATTGTATACATCTATTAGGGTTCTCTAAGAGCTATGTACAATTATATGTGCAATTGCTAGATACAATAACGTATGTTTGTGAGTCAGAGCTCATTCGACGCCTTCCCTGCCATGTCCTTGCTGTGTGGCTTTTGACAATGCACTTGACCTTCCTGGCTTTCATTCTCCTCAGCTGTAAAAATGGGGATAATAACCGTACCTCCGGCACGGTTGACGTGAGGATTAAATGAGATTCTATATAAAGCAATTAGCACAGCGCCTACCACATAGTAGGCACCCAAACAGTGTCAGCTACTCACAACAATGATTGTATTATTTTTGTTATTGTTATCACCAGTCTGTGGAGGAGACGACCTATAAATAGTTGTGATAAAGCACATTTGCCCTAATCGTGAGGGAATCCCAGGGCAGAGTGACTAACACCGGGCGCTTGAAGGACAAGTGTCCCACAGGTTGGAGCAGCTGTGAGAGGGAGGGGAAAAAAGGAGAAAGAAAAAGATAAGGAATATGGGCACTAAAACCAGGAGAGAGTTGAGCGCCGATGAAACGCTAACATATTTTAATTTCACTTAAATGTCACACACACGGATACACACACACACACACATACAACCCTAAACTAAAGACAGTAAAACAAAGGACTCTTGAAACAAGTTGATAAATGTAGGAAGTCCAGAGCACCAACAGCTATTTTGAATGACGTGCTCAGAAAACACAGTATTCTAGATTCACGGGCTCCCGTCCTCATGAGATGCATCTGCGCTTTGGAGCCAACAGGCTGGGTCCTGTTGGCAGCTCTGCCCCCAGTAACAATGTCACAAAGTCACTCTAGACCTCAGTTACCTCATCTTGAAGGTATTGTTTAAAAAATTACAGAGAAAGCATGGAAAGCCCCGAGCAGAGTATCTGGCACACGATAGATGCCCAGCAAATGACACAGCTAATAATAATGACAGCAAATACCAATACAGGATCTGCTAGGTACCAGTTCTCAGCACTTGAAATAGTCACTCATTCATGTGTCATGATTAGCCCCTGTGAAGGAACTACTACTATTATGCCTAGTTTACAAAAGAGAAATAGAAGGAAGGTTAATAACTTGTTCAAAGTCACACAGCCAGTCAGTGGCAGAGCTGGGGTCCAAATTCAGGCAGCCTTAACTTTTACCTCCACTGCCTCTCCCAGTGTAATAATGAGGGTAGCAGAAGAATCACAGGTTCTTAGAAAGAAAAAGCCTAGGATTTTATTTGTTCAACAAACCTTTACTGAGGGCGTTATCTGGGCCAGGTGTCAGGCCATGCACTAGGTATACAATCATGGGGGAATCAGGTAAATTTCTCCCATAAATTCATTGTCTCTTCGAATTCCTAATTGTGGGTAGAAAAAGGGAAGAAGCTACAGTGGTGTACTGGAGCCAGCTCACGTGGGCTTGCAAAAGCCGATTATTAAATTTTCAGAAATTTGCAAGGTGGTTGTTAAAGCCAGCCATTATTGAAAATTAGATTACAGAAACATAATTAATTATATTAATAACAAAGATAATAAACTATAAAACTTCACCACTTGCTAATTATTTTGCTACAGTTTACTGCATCTATGCTTTTAAGGTAATTTGCATCTATTGCCTGTTTGGTGGAAAAACTACTAGTGATGCATCTCTTCCCAACTCCAAGTTCAGTGGCGTCATATTGGTAGCTTGAAATCAGTTATGGTGGGAGTGTTTACACCACAGAAGTCAGCAAACTCTACAAATCGGTGCTTGACTTATTGTTTTGTTGATTGTTTAGACTTTGAAAAGTGATGGAGAAAATGGCAATCATATATCGTGTCTGTAAACACTTTGTTGTGAGTAGCACAGAATCTGAGGAAATAGTCTAGCATTCCGAAACTACTATCCATCTGACTCAGCAAAGAAGCTGCCCATGCCGTTGAAAACTGAGTGAAATCTTGACACACAATTCCATTGTTTCACGTTCATCTTATTCATTAACGTATGCAAAACTATCAACTAACATTCATGTTAAGACAACTCATTCATCAATTACAACGATAGGCTGCCTACAGATAAAACCAATAAAAAGTAAAGCTGTAATGACATAAAAAAAAAAACTATAAAACGTTGGCAAAAATCCACAGCGTTCTGTAAGAATCTACTGGCTATATGGAATTTATAATAAAGAATATATTGTATATTTTACTATTATTTATGAATTGTGTGCCACGCATCTTTTATATAAGTAAAATTTATAAGCTTGTGTGTGTGTGTGCATACATTCTTCCCATAGAGCCACTTGTTAAACATTCACCAGCAGACTTCTGGAAGAGGGTGAATTAGGGAACTCCCTGGCGGTCCAGTGGTTAAGACTCCACGCTTCCACTTCAGGGGGTGCGGGTTCGATCCCTGGTTGGGGAACTAAGATCCCACATGCCGTGTGGTGAGAGCCAAAAAAAAAAAAAGAGGGTGAATTAGATCTAATTCACAGGGGATGTGAGACAGGCATGTATATTTAGAAACTGTGCTTCTGAAAATATTTTTAGGCCGCCCCACTTCCCCCATTGAGAGCTTAGTCTTAGCATTATAAGCCCACGTGTCACTCAGGGCTTTCCTCACCTAGAGATAGAGGTAAACTTGGCCTAAACACCCCTCTGCCTGGAGTATGTGTACCCAGGGCCCTCCCCAGCGCTTTGGTGAAGCCCTGCCCTGTCTTCCTCTTGGTGGATTCAATTCACTTCTTCCCCCTGCATGCTTGTCGCTTTGGCTTAGCTTTGGCCTGACCTGGGCAGAAACCCCAACTTCCAAGAAGCCCTTTCCCAAGAATAGTCCACCAAGCAAAATAACAAGAGTCAAAAATATTGTACTAGGGAACCGACGCCCCAGGAAGCAGCTCTTATGATGAATGGGATTCAGTGGAAAAAGTATTCCAGTTTCCTCACCCCTTAGGTAGGCAAACTCTGAGGCATGTTTCTCACGGTCTCCCCAAGGTGCCCGGAAGAATTACCTGCCAGTTTCCCTTGGAAATAATCTGCTCAACACACCTCGATTGTCTTTCTTCCCTTTCTCGGCTCTCTTTCCTTACTCCCCTACTGCTATTTCCTGGGATCATCTCCCACCAAGCAAAGCAGAATCATTGTTTCATGGCTATAATGGATGGATTGCCAAAAACTGGTCCCAGTGCTTCATCTCTTACTGTATCCAAGCCCTTACAATGTGACTTCACAGCTCTTCCCATCAGCCTTGCGGATGCCATTCGTCAGTGGAACGCAGTGAAGGGTCAGTGGGCCATTTCTGAACCTGGGCTTCAAGAAGCGAGGTGCACTTCCACTCTCTCTTTCTCAATCCTTCACCATCAGACATGCAGCCTGCTGGAGTATGAGACGATTGGAGCAAAACCAAAATCAGCCCTGTTGCCCAAGCTGAGGACCAGAGAGAGAGTCCAGCCAAAATTAGCAAAGCTACCTTAGCAAAGCTACCTCACCTGACTACAGATATACAAGTGAGCCCAGCCAAGCCCAGTTCAGGTCAGTAGAACCAGTCAGCTAATCTACAGGTCAGTGAACAAAAGTAAACGTTAATTGCTGTATGCTACCAAGCTCTATGCTTGGTTGTTACGTGCAATGCTGCAGCAAAAGACAGCCTGGCTATGAATCCATTTTTCTGTTTCTTTCTATGTCTAGTAATTTGGTATTGCATCCTAGACATTACTAAAGATACACTGTAGAGACTCTGGATTCCGTTATCTTCCTTTTAGATTATTGATTTTCATTTTAGCAGGCAGGCAGTTAACTTGGCTGATCTCAAACTCCAAACCTTGTCGCCCCTTCAGGAGCCAGCAGAGAAATGTCTACCCAGTTCTTTTCATTTTAGCTGGACTACCTGGATTTGCCCCAAGAATGCATAATTGAAGACAGAAATTTAGGCAGAGGTTATATATAGAATTTAGGCTGCCCCCTCTGTGTTTCTCTCCTTTACAGATTTCTCCTCTCACTTTAGAGATGTGGTGATTGTCTCAAACTCAGTCCTCTCGATCCCTCAAAGAGTAAAACTTCAAGTGTCTATCTGAATTTTTCGCTATAACTTCAACTTGCTCTCAGGTGCAAAGGTATGAAATGGGAAATTCAGTCAGGGATGATTCCTTCTTCAGGTGTCAGATCCCCTCTAATTTCTACCTGTTTTTGTCACTCTCCAAGGCCTTCACACAGTGCTTTTTAAAAATATTTTGTCCAGAGTTTACAATTGTTGTTAGAAGGAGCGTTGGTCCGTTACAAATGACTCCACAGTTACTAGAAGCAAACTTTCAGCAATAGACACCTGATGAGATGATAGAACCACAGCTCTTCCCAGCATGGCAGCTTGAATTCAGATAAGCAAAAGAATCTCTAAGTTGGAAGTCATCTAGTGTTCGCTCAATCGATGTTGCTGAATTAAATTGAACAACAAATGCTGGGATCTCAGGGACTGATTTGTACAGCTGTAACATGGCTCTAATCAACGGCTTATTGACTGTTGTTCAGACTGGTGCTGCAGGAAATGTCTGTGCGCCAGTCCTGAGAGCCCAAAGAGCAAGGGACCTGGGAGGATGGAATGCTTTTGCTCAGAACCAGGCTGGAAAATCACCTCCCTCCCATAACAAGTTGCCACAATTCTAACACCTTTAGGAAAGTCAGAGAAGCTCACAGAACTTAAGGGAAGGCTGCAAGAGGCAATAAAGGAACACTGCAGTTTGGAGCTTCTGAGAGCCAGAAGACATATTCTCGTAAGGAAAATGTCCTAGTGTATTTGGATATAAATATATGACCACATAGTTTATCATTCAAAACAGGGCACCTGTGAGAGTGGAAGGGGCTTCTAGTAATAATTATGCCAGGGCAACAGGTCTGAAATAATACCACTGCAGTCAAATTGGTATGTATAAAACCCCGAATGGCAATGGGTGTGGTATTGTGTGATGGTGTTGGGTCTTTCATGGGCACATTGGAAGATGGTGCATCCCTGATTCCCTACAAGCAATAAAATCATGGCCAGTGCGGTTGTCACCCAGTCATCTTGGGTACCAACAACATAGCTCTAGATGGTCCTGGAACTTCAGCACTGGGCACTTGGCAAAGGCAGGAGGCTGGAAGAGATACACTGGCCCGTGGAGCTGGAGCAGGTTTAAAACTAAAGATAGCCAAATACCCCATTTTCAGGGTCCAAAGGAGCCTGGAAAATGTGGGCTTGAGTCACATAGAAGCTGATTTCCCAAGTAGATTGAACATGGCAAGCAACACCCACACTGTGACAATTCTAGAAGCCATGGCATTCTAACTGGTTTCATTCATTCATCCATTCGTTCCATAAACATTTACTGATCCAGGGCACTGGGCTAGGAGCTGAAGACACAGTGCAGTTTGAAAGGCACCCCAGTTCACAGGGGCCAGGGTCTGGCCTCAGCAACTGGGGCTTTGAGGGCTAGTCAGGTGGTCAGGGCTCTGCTGAGATGCTGAGGTTCAGTCCCGGGCTGCAAGGCAAGCAGAGAGCCGGCAAACAAACAGGAACTGTGGCAAAACTCTGATTACAAAAAAGCGTGCACCTTGGGATGGTGCTGAGAGCTTATGGCTGGTGTACCTGTGAGTACGAGTATCACTTCTGCAACTTCTGTGCACCTGAAGTCGGGCTGAGGTGCACTGACTCCCAGACCCCGCCTGCCACTGGCTTGGGAGTGATAATAATCAGCAAGTCAAGTCAGCGCGACAGACACGCTGAGCCTGAGGGAGGATGCTCGGCTGGGTGGGGAAGCGGGGCCAGGGGTGAAAGACGGGGGCCAACGACCCAGTCTACACATCACACCGATACCATCCCATCCCCTCAACACCCTGTAAGGTGGACAGCCCCATCCCTAGTACAGAAAACTGAAACTCAGGGGCGTTCATCCACCTATGGAGGTTAGAGAAAGAGCCAGAAATGAAACAAGCGCCACACCCTCAAGGGCCGACTCTCCTTCCAATCATAGAGGAAAGGGCTGGCGCAGAGCTGAGTCTGTGAGTACTCGGTTCCCAAGGCTGAGGAAATGAGAACAGCTCTGTGTGCCCTGGAGACACCCGTGGAGGGTGCTGGTGCGCCCCGGAGTCCGGAATAGAGAGGGGGGCAAGTAAAATGCAGGACGCTCAGGGGCTGGGCTGTATCTGTCCCCTCGTTGACAGCACCCAGACCCAGGAACAGCGGTAAATTAAATCCAGGCCTCCAGGCTGAGACCTGAAAACGTCTAGAGCTGCGTTTCCCCCCGACAGTTGCCCTCAAAGTCAAGGACAACTGCTATGAACAGAGACACTGCTTACACAGCCAGGTGCCAGTGAGGATGAATGTATCTGGGCAGGGGCTCTGACCCTGGGGAGGTTGGGGGCTGGCTGGGGGACATTTGTCAGCCGAGCTTTGTCTCATTCCAGTGCCCTGAGGAGATGCCTGGCTCTGGTGCTCAGACCTGAGTCCAAATTCTGGCCGTACCACTCAGGCTTCTCATCTGCGGAATGATAGTGACGACTTCCACTTTCCAGGACATCCAGAAGCTGGGAGCAGAGGCTGTTAGGGTCCACCTGGATCCCTTCTGCCACAGGTGCACCCAACCCCCAGCTGCTTCAAGGACTACGGGGAATTCTACCCCACAAGAGCCTGGGAGGTTACACACCTGCCCCAGGTGGCCAGTGACTATGATGGACATAAAAAAGCCCAGCCCTCTTGTCTCCAGAGGGGACAATTCTGTGGCACAATTTACACTCCAGAGCCCCTCTGTGGACCCGGCCCAGGCTAGACTTGCCACCTTTCCTGGGACCACATCCTTGCTCCCCTCCTTCCCCCTCCCTACCTGTCAGGGGTTCTCCAGAGAACAGACCAGTAGGACATACGAGCTGATGCTGTAATCCAGAGGTGGAATTTCTTCTTCAAGGAAACCTCAGTGTTTGCTCTTAAGACCATTAACTCATTGGGTGAGGCCCACCCACATTATTGAGGGTCATCTCCTTTGCTTCAAGTCAACTGATTATCAATATTAACCACATCTACAAAATATCTTCACACCTAGATTAGTGTTGAATTACATCACTAACTGGGTACTATATCCCAGCCAAGTTGACAGCTTAAACTAACCCATCATACACCCACCTTCTTCACTCTCTCACAAGTTTTGCCTGAAGATCACACCCTCATTAAATCACATGCACCTGAACCCTTGCCTCAGGCTCTGCTTCCAGGGAACCCAACATGAGATAAAGGTTAAACTGCCCACTGGTCTCCCAGCAACCTGACCACTGATCCCTTCTTAAGGTATTTGATGATCTGGGCAAACAAATCATCCCATGTCCTGAAAGCAGTTACGTTTTAGTGGAGGACTGTTGGAAAGAAAAGGGACTTTGGGACCCAAAGGAATGTGTTCTATGCTTAGACTCTGGGTGACTTTCTCTGCTGGGGTGAAAGCTGGGGTCCCAGGGTTCTTAGCTGGGATCTGTGGCCGTGGATTTGCTGTGTGACCAAGGATAAGCTATTCATCTTTTACAATGCCAGCGATGGGAGGTGAGGCTGAAAGCTCATGACTGGAGAGGCCAGCTGAACCCTGTGTACACTGAGGTTACAGGGGAGCAGAAGACAAAAAGCAGGCAAAAGCCTTGCATTCCAGGCAAGACGTGCTGGGGAGAGGAGATCAGGTCAGGCAAGGGCTTGGGGGCAGAAGAAGGAGCAGACACACTGTGAGGACAAGGCCACGTGGCCGAGAAAGAGAAAGAGGCTCACTGAGGCTCCCTGCACTCCTCACCCTGCCCTGGCCTCACACATCCCTCCCTCGTCCCCCTCTTCTTAAGGTGCCTGCACGACTCTCCCGGTCTGCCAACCAAAGGAACCAAGTGGCATCTGGGTGGCCCTTCCCCTGACTTGTTCATGTGGCCACTCCTACTCACCTTCAGATCGCAGCATAACCTCAGCCTCCTCCGGGTACCCCCAACCTCTCCATCTGACATAGACACCTACCCCAAGTTCCCATGCTCCTGGAACACTGTGATGTCTAATTTCTCATTTTCCTTCTTGGTTAGACTGTGAGCACCCCCAGGACTGGGGCTGTACCTTATCTGTCCCTGGACCCAAAGCACAGTGAGTGGCAAACAGTAGGTGCTCAATGAACCAATGAGACACAGACAGGGCCCCATGCCAGTGCGTAGGAAAGGGGAGAGAGAGGCAGCCCCGGTCACAGTGCTCCCATCTTTTAGAAGTGGCAAGTGCGTGCCTCATTATCATTTGAAGTTGGTTGTCACAGTGCCATTGCCCAGACACACCCCCAGGGCAACACGAAGGAAAAGTGAATTCCAAGTGGGCAAGCCCAACAAGCCCTCTAGGAGCAGGGGGCACCTTAGCTGGCTGAGAACAAGGCGGGGAATACCGCCAAGTGAACAGGAGGGGCTTTGCCGCAAGGCCTTGGAGGCACAATGGCGTCTGGGAGGTGGGAGGACCCAAGCTGGGGAGACAGTGTGGAGGCCCCCAGGGGGCTTCCAGGAGCTCTTCACCAGGATCTGCCCCATCTGTGTACCAGTCAGGCCCAGCGCGAAAGCAAAGGCCATCCATTGGCTGGTGTGAGCCGACGTCAAGGCCCAGCTTGGATTTACAGTGACGTGCATTGATTTTGGCTCCTGCAGGATGTCAGCTCACCCGTAAATTAGATTTATCTCAAGGAGCTACACAGATAAGTGGCTTTGCACATAAATTCCTTTTCTTTCTCAGCTAAGAGTGCTAACGTGCTGAGGACGTCTGTGGGAGAGGCTTTAGGGAGCTCCTGCCATATCCCCAGGTCCGGCTCTGGGCAGGCATATGGACACAGCCAAGGACAACTGCAAGGTGCCCCAACCCTGGTCCAACCTCAGCTCAGGAAAGGGTGTGCCGTTGGCCTTGCCTACCTTGCTTCGTGCTAAAGGATTCACTCACTCATTCATTCATTCATCAAACATCAACTGAAGGTCTCTTCAGTCGATGGCCACTTCTGGGGCCAGGGGCTGTGGATGGATGCAGAGGTGGACTAGACCAAGCCCCTGCCCCCCACCCCCAGAATTCACATGGCAGCAGAGGACACAGGTGATCGATGACTGGGATGACATCAGGTGTGCTCTGCACCGTGAGGAAAGTAAACCGATTGACGTGAATGATATGACCAGGGCGGGTGGAGGCTATTCAGATGGGGTGGTCAGGGCAGGCCTCTCCGAGGGTGGCACCTGAGGCGAGCCTTGAAGGATGAGAATGAGGCAGACTTGCGAAGAGGAAGAGGAGGGAGGGCATCCCAGGCAGAGGGAATTACAGAGGCGTGGGAGAGCTTGGAATGTTCCAGAAACAGAAAGGAGGCTAGAGAGGCTGGATGTTGGTGAGCAAGTGGGAAAGAGGTGGGAGGAAGGCATCAGGGGCTCGATCCTGCAGGCCGGTGGATGAAGTTCACATATGACTGAAAACATCACAGGAAGCTGGCGAAACGGTCTTAAGCAGGGAAGTGAGATGGTTCCATTTGGGTTTGCAGCGTGCTCTGGAGCACCACTGGACACTGGATTGGAGGGGTCAGGCACGGAGGAAGGGACGGCAGTTAGGGCGGCGCGGGCATCCAGCTGGGCAGGAAGGGAGGCGACTCGGGGGGGAGGGAGGTGACGGGAAGCAGAAGGATACAAGCTGCATTTTTGGAGAACGTGGTCAATTCCTACGCCAGGAGAGAGGCCCAGGCAGCTGGCTTCCCGGGCTACAGCTGCTGCAAACACAGCCGAGACCACCCACATGGAGGCCACGCAGCCGTTCCTGCAGCCCACTGACACCGTCCTCGGATTCCCACATCCGGGCTGCCTCGGGGCTGAGTCTTCTGAAGCCTGAGCTACAGTAGCCGGACACGCTCTGCTCCGTGGATTGAATTTATGTTCCTACAAGCCCAGGGGAAGCTCCACAGAAAAGCAGACATTGTTCCACATACCGAATGACCCCTTCACCTAAAATCCATCCTCATGTAGGGTTTTTTCCCTTCTATTTGGATATCCTATTATTTTTTTATCACCCTTCTATAATTCTTGAAAAGGATTTTCCCCATCGGTTTTCCTATAATAAATCCTCATTAAAAGGTGGTACTTTGGTTTGTAACCTTGTGTTTGTTATCAGGCTGAGTATTCGGCAAAATGGCTTTAGACTTACTGGTCCCAAATGAATCTGCTGGGGGTGAACTGTCCCTATTTTAGCATCCTCCACAGGACCCCTGTTTTTCAGAGTTGAGGAGAGACTGGGAACAGAACATTGAAGGCCGCCCTCACTCCCTCTCCCCACAGAATACCCACCAAGACACATCGAAGGACCTCTATCCAGCATGGCAGACACTGCCGTTATCTCCTGGGTACCTGACTCAGTTCAGGTATCAGAGGAGGTTGCCCTCTCAAATCAGAGTTGTCTACGGTTCAAATGAGACACTTTGATTTATCCAAAGATGAACCCTGGGGGCGAGAAGGAAAGGGAGGGAGAGCTGGGTTGAGTGCTATAGATAGAAGAGGACAAGGAAAGGGGTTCAGCTGGAGTCCTGGGGGTCCCAGAAAAACACGGCCTGTATAAGCCTTCCTTGAAGAGTGGGTGAGGACCCCACATGGGGCCACCCAAGCATGGTACCCGAGGATTTAATAAAGCAGTTATCAACAAAGGGGATGGGAGGGTGTGGAGAAACCACAGGGGAGAGTGCAAGGTATGGCGGTTGGTAACAGTGGGCACCTTTATTGACCTGAAGCCCAGCAGGGAGAGGAAGGGCCATTCCCAGCACTAGAGCAGAGAGCTGTGCGTCCTATAGGAGCTGGGACCTACGGTCAAGGGATACAAAAGTCCTCAGTAACCCTGCAGTGGGGTAAACACCCCGACCTCTCTCTCCTTCTTCCTCCTGACGTCTCCCTGTTGTTCCCCACTGGCCGGACCAGAGTGCAAGGGGGCCAGTAGAGGCAACACATATATGTCTTGAGTTTCCTTTCGCTGCTGTAACAAATTATAACAAACAGAATGGCTTAAAACAGCACGAATGTATTACCTTACAGTTCTGAAGGTCTGGGGTTCAAAATGGGTCTCACTGGGCTAAAGTCATGGTGCAAGCGGAGCTGCATTCCTTCAGACTCCAGGGGAGAACCTGTGCACTCCCCTTCCTACTTCCAGAGCTGCCCACCGTCCTCAGTCCATGCTGTTTCAGTCTGTTTGAGCTGCAATAACAAACTACCAGAGACTGGGTGAAATGCATTTCTCACAGTTTTGGAGGCTGGAGGTCCAAGATAAACTGATCCAAGGTCTAAGATGGCGGTCTTCTCACCACGTGCTCACAAGGTAGAAGAGTCAAGGAAGTTCTCTGGGGTCTCTTTTATAAGAACACTAATCCCACTCATGAGGGCCATCCTCTCAAGACCTAATCAACTCCCAAAGGCCCCACCTCTAAGGGTTGGGGGCTTAGGGTTTCAAGATATGAATCTGGGGGAAACACACACCTTCAGTCCATAGCACATGCAGTATCTGTGACTGATTTATTTCACTTAGCATAATGTTTTCCAGGTCTAACCATGTTGTTGGAAACGGTAGGATTTCCTTCTTTTTTGAGGGTGAATTCTATATACGTACATTTCACATTTTCTTCATCCATTTGTCTGTCGATGGACATTTGGGATGTTTCTAAAACTTGGCTATTGTGAATAACGCTACAATGATCATGGAAGTAGAGGTATCTCTTCAAGCTCGTGATTTCTATTTTAAATATATCATCCCAATTAAATTTCAGGGCAGAACATTGTTTTTTTGTTTTTTTTCCTACTTTCAGATGAGGAAATGAGATCCAGAATTAGTAATGGTGGGTAACTTGAAGCTCTCACCACATGCCAGGCCCTAGAAGTTTGGGACACTCTTGTAGACAAGGCAGTGAGTGGCACAGCAGATAGGGCTGCATTGGCCGGGATCATTGCCCCGTTCAGAGCCTGGTGCAGAGAAGATGCCTGGGAACTACCTGGTGGGGGGATGAACGAAGGGGCTGTGAATGTCCACCTCTCGGGACGGTATCGGAGCATCGAAGACAAGGGGGAAGGGAGGTGTTTAAAAAGACTGAGCCGTCTCGTGGGAAACTTTCAGCTTCCAATGTTCCCTCCACAGGAACAGCCCTAAATGTTTGGGAACTTTCTGGGATTTTGCCTCCAAATCAGTCTGCACCCCTCTACGCTTTTTTTTGTGACTGTGCTGGAAAAGACTCTCTTTCTCTTTTTTCTCATTCCCTGACAATGCATCGAGAGAGACCCAGTTGGAAATCCAATTCCTGGCACCAAAGCAGCGGGTCCAGGTGCTGCATCCCAGGCTTTGCAAAGAGTCAGCCCCGAGGCAGCCAAGGACATGGGAGCTGCCAGAGGCCAGCACACCACCCAGGGAGGGGGCAAAGCCCTTCCTTCAGGCAGAGAGAAGGGCTGGAAAGAAGAAGAAAATCAGGGAAGGTGGGGAGAGGGCCAACCGTTTACACGAGAGCACCGAGGAAGGCTAAGAACCCACACAGACTGGGCTCCTGTCGTATCTGGCAAATATTAAGGCACAATGGCGGCATCTCTGTGCCACTCCGATCTGAGCACTTTCATCATCACAGCACAGAACAGAGCAGGAGCTGAATGGTGGCAAACGGATGCTCAGCTCTGTGTGCGTGTGTGTGTGTTTTAGAGTCAACCATTAATAATTCATGCAGCAGCTAAATGACGAGAGGGTCGGAGCCATCCTCAGCACCCTCCCCCAGGCACCAGCTCCCCGCCACCGACCCCTTTGGGGGACCGCCCGTCCCTCTCTCTGCCTGGGACCAGAAGCGTCTGCCTGCTGTGTCATGCAGCGCCTGACACGCCCGGGACAAACGCTGACATCCTGCATCAGGCTTTTCCTTCCAGCCACCCAAAATCAAACAGGCTACAATGTGGCGATTTATCCTCCCTCCCATTGTCCTCAGCCTCACCCCTGCCCCTCAGAGGATGCAGGCCAGCTGGACAGGTCCCCCGGGTCACAAGCTTAATTCCCATTGGCCCCTGCCCCGCAGCAGCAGCCTATCCGATGTGAGCCTGGACATCCAGCCCTAGGACTAGCTTTTAGTGATGCCCAGATGCTTCGAGGCGCTGGGCAGGTTTTAAAGGGGGTGGCGAATGCTGTATTATTTCGCCCCTCCTGCCTCCCTGTCCAATTCTTGGCGCAGTCTGTCCTGGCACATCCCTGGACAGACGTTCCCATCCCTCACCTGAAAAGGGTTTCAGGACATCTCCTGTCCCTGCCCAACTCCATTCCTCAAAGTGGCCTGACACGTTATCATGGTGGTAGGCATGCGGTCCCCGTAGCGGGGAGGGGAGATCTGACTCAGGCCCCCAACAGCTGGTGCAGCTGCAGCCCCAAGGGGAAACCTCTCGTCTCACCCCACAGTCCCCTGAAGTCGGGGCTTAGCACAGCCATGCAGCCCACGATAAATCAAACCAAGGCCGCAAGGCAGGGGTGGGACACAGCTGTGTTACTGCAGATGCCCTGGGGATCAGCAGAGACTGTGAACATCACACTGCAGACCCACACATCTCACACAACTACTTCTTGGTGCCGTTTTTTGTTCCCCATTTACCTCCTGAGGGCTCATTTTTTATTCAATAACTATTTAGGGACTGCGTACCATATGCCAGGCACTGAACCAGGCTCTGGGGGTAGAGCAGGGAGCGAAATACAGCTGCTGGAGCTTGTGCGTGTGTTTTGGGGTCAGGGGGAGATAATCACAACATATGGGTGTGGGTACAGATAGAGACGGAGATGCAGACTGCAGATACAGATGTTAGCATTGCACTGCGGGGGGAGGGAATAAATGAGTCACAAGGACCCTTCACCACCTCTGTAGATGCTATCTCTGCCCAAGCTGTTTTTCAGGAGCTTGGAGTCAACTATGTCCAGTTCAAGCTCCAGCTGGCTAAGAGGCTAAGACTGATTGGGACCACCAACCCTCCACCTGGGCACGCGTTATGTTCGTGTCCGCTCAGTGACCTTTCCACATCACGGGGCCAAGAACTCCACCGCGGAACATGTGTCCCATGAAGAAGCATGTAGCTTAGCTGCGCCTGTGCGGAATGACGATGACCCTCACCTTTTCCTTGTCTCCAATCTCCTTTCCCCAAGCTCCCCAAGCCTCAGCCCACCTGGCTGTTTTATCCCATAAATATCCCAGCCCCTCACCTTCAGGGAAGTGGATTGGAGTTTTGTCCTCCCATCTTCTCGCTTGGCCGCCTTATGAATAAACCTTTTTTCTGCTGCGAACCTCGGCGTCTCAGCATTTGGTCTGCTGAGTGTCGGGCCATCGAACCTGGTTCGGTCACAGGAGGGGCAGCAGGAGGCTGGGAGGTCGGAGGGAGAAGGCAGCGGGAGGCGAGCTCAGAGAGGTCCTGGCCCGATGACGCACCCCGGGGACGTCCCCCCACTGACAGAGGGGGCAGCAGTGGACGGCTTGCGCAGAGGCTCCCCCTGACCTGATGGTGTCGTCACGGCCCCATGTAAAGGACACGGACAGGAGAAGGGAAGTCGGCCGGGGGGAGCAGAACACCCAGGCCATATGGTGCTGGGACCCGTCTGGTGGCTGTGAACGGGCCCAGGGACCAGCCTCTGGATGGTTCTACAGGTGAGAGTGCTGGGTCTGCTGACGGACTGGAAGTGGAGTGAATAGAGGCCCCTCGTCCTGGTGGAATCCACACCCTTCTCTCCACCTGGAGGAGGGCGTTGCCTGCTGCCCACAGCTCACTCCCACTGGGCCCTGAGGCACCAGATGAGCTCTGACCTGGGTGAGATCTTCCCCAAGGGCTAAGCGCAGAGGAGAAGGAAATGAACCTTCCCTGTGCCCAGGGCCCACTGTGTGTGGCAGCAAGGCCAGGCCCTCTGCTACACACCCTCAGCCAGTCCTCACAACTGACCTGTGCTAGGGTCCCCAGTTCACAGATGGGGTGTCTTAACATCTCAGACTAGTGTGGACCGGGAACAGCCCCGTGGGGTCTCTGCTACAGGAGCTGGCAGGCAGGGGGCAGGGAGTCACAGCTCACACCATCTGACTCCAAGCCACTTCCCTTTTCCCTTAAGAAAACTCTGGATTCTTCTCTCTTGGTCCTGGTATAGAAAGGCCCTCACGCCGCCAGCTGTCAGCCTCTCTCTCTCAACTGTTTCACTGATTCAAAGACACACCCTCTGCTGTTCCTTCCCCGATTCCTCTCTCCTCCTCCCTTGGTTTTAAGACTTTGAAAAGGAGCAATTTTATGGGAAAAGAGCTGCATACAAAATCATATATATGCTGTAAACTCATTTTATAAAACAAAATATATGTTTATGCTTACATAAATAGGTTGAAAACAAATCCACAAAAATCTAAACAGTTTAATTCTCTAGAATTTGTATTTTCTTCTTTGTTCTTTTCTATATTTTCCAAATCACCTGCCATTTATAGGAAGCATTATTGCATGAGGTTTACAAACATGGGCCCTGGGACCGGGAAGCCTGGATTCATCCCTGGGCCCACAAACTCATCTGATTTGGGGCCAATTCTCGGCCTCACTGGGCCTCTCCTTTCTCTTCTCTAAAATGGGGATCAGGACTTCCCTGGTGGCACAGCGGTTAAGAATCCACCTGCCAATGCGGGGGACACGGGTTCGAGCCCTGGTCCGGGAAGATCCCACATGCCGCGGAGCAACTAAGCCCGTGCGCCACAACTACTGAGCCTGCGCTCTAGAGCCCACGAGCCACAACTACTGAAGCCCGCGAGCGACAACCACTGAAGCCCGTGCACCTAGAGCCCCTGCTCCACAACAAGTGAAGCCACTGCAATGAGAAGCCCGCGCACCACAGTGAAGAGTAGCCTCCGCTCGCTGCAACTAGAGAAAGCCCGCACGCAGCAAGGAAGACCCAACGCGGCCAGAAATTAATTAATTTTTAAATAATAAATAAATAAGTAAATAAAATGGGGATCATAATAACACCCCTTCCTCCATCCTCGGGCTGTTAACAGGACCCAGCCGGGTAGGGCCAGGGAACTGCGGATGGCACTCAGGCCGGTGGCCAGAGCTGAAGGAGTGATGGCTGTCACAATGGGCTTGCACTGCTTCTAAAATCACAGCTTGCAGAGCAGTTTTAGAGAAATATGTTTTAAATAATTCAAAAGCCAGGGTGGGCGCAGGAGAATTAAAACTTGTTCTAACCTTCAGAGCCTGTGAATCTGAGGCTTCTGTGTTAAGAACATTTCAAAGCTTCCTGGAATCTATCTTCATTTGGTGCCTAAGCACTGGGGAAAGATGATAAACAGGCCTGCGGCCCAGGACAATTAACAAACCACCGGATGTGGAACCACCGGATATGGAGAGACATTCTTCAGGGAAGAAGCAGGATCCTCCCTTGCTTGTGTTGCAGGGGTGCAGACATGTGGGGTGTGTGTGTGTGTGTGTGTGTGGTGTGTGTGGTGTGGTGTGTGTGTGTATGTGTGTGGTGTGTGGGTGGGGTGTGTGTGTGTGGTGTGTGTGTGGTATGCGTGTGTATGTGTGGGGTGTGTGGTGTGTGTGTGGTGTGTGTGTTGTGTGTGTGTGTGTGGTGCGTGTGTGGTGTTGGTGTGTGTGGTGTGTGTGTGGTGTGTGTGTGGTGTGTGTTGTGTTGTGTGTGTGGTGTATGTGTGTGTGGTGTGTGTGGTGTGTGTGTGTCTGTGTGGTGTGTGTCTGTGTGGTGTGTGTGTGGTGTGTGTGTGTGGTGAGTGGTGTGTGTGGTGTGTGTGTGTGTGTGTGTGTGTGGTGTGTGGTGTGTGTGTGTGTGGTATGCGTGTGTATGTGTGGTGTGTGTGGTGTGTGTGTGGTGTGTGTGGTGTGTGTGTGTGGTGCGTGTGTGGTGCGTGTGTGGTGTGTGTGTGGTGTGTGTGTTGCGTGTGGTGTGTGGTGCGTGTGTGGTGTGTGTGGTGTGTGTGTATGTGTGTGGTGTGTGTCTGTGTGGTGTGTGTCTGTGTGGTGTGTGTGTGGTGTGTGTGTGTGGTGAGTGGTGTGTGTGTGTGTGTGGTGTGTGTGTGGTGTGTGTGGTGTGTGTGGTGTGTGTGGTATGTGTGTGGTGGGTGTGTGTGTGGTGTGTGTGTGTGTTGTGTGTGTGGTGTATGTGTGTGTGTGGCGTGTGTGTGTGGTGTGTGTGTGGTGTGTGTGTATGTGTGTGGTGTGGTGTGTGGTGTGTGTGTGTGTGTGTGTGTGTGTGTGTATGTGGTATGTGTGTGTATGTGTGTGGTATGGCATTGAGGACGTGGGTCTCCAGGGCTGGCAGAAGCTGACATGGAGGCATGCACACATCTCTGGTTTCATCTCCACATCTTAGTCTGTGTGCTGCGCCGTGCACGGGCTGGGCACTGCTAGCCAGATGTAGAAGGGCCCAGAGGTCCAATCACAGCCAGGTGACCACTAATGGCCCAAGAACATCTGGAATGGCTGTCCTGGGATCACCTGGGACACCTCAGGGGACAGTGGCAGACGAGATGGCCTGCACTGTTCTGGCCTGGAAGGATCCTGCACTGGTCCGCACAGGGGCACCTTGGAGACTGTCCTTATCCGTGGGGTGGGTCCTGAACCACACTGTTCTCCTGTGTCCCCTTCACCCCTCACCTCTGGGCCTCTGCTCTGTGACTTTCCATCTCCAGAGGCTGGGCTGATGGCCCTCGCGGACTCTCTTCAGTGGGCGGAGGGGAGATGGGAAGCTGAGGGTGCTGGCCCCAGGTGGGGTGGGGAGATGGCCCTGGGCCACTGTGCTGGGTCCTGCCAGATCGTCACCCGAGGGCTGGAGTCTGAGCTGAGGAGCTGGACAAACGTCAGGGTCACAGGGAGCTCGTGAGGCCAGAGACAAGACTGGAAGGAGGCGAGGGGTGGAGGAGCTCAGGGCCAGGTCAGCGGCCATGTGGAGGCAGGACAGGGAGAAGTGGCTCAGGTGGAGGCTGGGGTCAAGGACAGGATGCTAAACGCTTCTTGTTGCCGATCCCTGGCTGCATCCCTTCCACTCCACACCTCGTCTGCCGGCCTCCAACACCCTGTGCAAGGCTCTGCTCTTACACACCAGGCTCCTGGGCACAAAAGCCTCTCTGTGTCCCCCATTTCTTGATTACAGGAAATAGTCTTCATTCTATGACCTTCCCTGAGTTCCAAAGGGCAGATTCAAACAGCTGCTAATCAGGGAAGGGAGGGGATGCAGAGACAATGGAGGAACAGTCAAAAGAAACAATAGTGCAGCCTTGGGGCAGGGTCCTGGTTCCCCCTCAAGGGATACACACAACAACATCTTTGAGCTGTTTTGCAGATACTGAAACCCTCACCAGGTGGGAGAAGTTAACTGTGTGCTGCCCACAAGCATGCAGACCCCAGACCACGTGGAACCAGAAGGTTGATGATGTCGACTCCCACTTACCTCCCCACCAACCAATCAGAAGAGTGTCCACTAGCTGATCACGCCCTCTTTGAGCCGTTACTATAACACTCCTCACTGCCCCCTCCAAGTTGGGACACACGGTTTTGAGAGCATTAGCCCGCTGTGGCCCCCTTTGCCTGGCAAAGCAATAAACTGCAAACTGCCTTTACACATCCACACATTCCTACCTCACCCAAAACTCTGTCTCCGAGATTTAATTCAGTGTCGGGGTACAGAGGCCGATTCGGCTTCAGTATCATCTCCATTTAGCAGAATGGCCCCAAGAGGCTGTCACACTCTCCCAACTAGGGAGGGAGGTCAGAACTGTCTCAGGTCAAATGCTTGTGTCCCCCTCTGCTGCTCCCACGTCAGCCAAAGTGAGCCTCTACAATTGCTCCTTTACTGCCTTCAAAGTGTTTCCACGCCACAGAAGCAAGGGACAAGCTCAGCCGAACCGAGGAGACTCCCTCAGTTGAGAAGAGGGAGCTGAGAATACAGAGAGTTCACAGGACAGAGCGCCAGAGAGAGGAGCAGGCTGCACACAGAGATGCCCAGAGCCCTGCAGTGGGCCCTGCGGTCGGCAGCAGAACAGCCCCCGAAGATGGCCACGTCCTAACGCCCGGACCCTGTGAACACGTCCAGAGACCTGCAGCGGGCCCTGCGGTCAGCAGCAGAACAGCCTCCAAAGACGGCCACGTCCTAACGCCCGGACCCTGTGAACACGTCCAGAGACCTGCAGCGGGCCCTGCGGTCGGCAGCAGAACAGCCCCCGAAGACGGCCACGTCCTAACGCCCGGACCCTGTGAACACGTCCAGAGACCTGCAGCGGGCCCCGCGGTCAGCAGCAGAACAGCCTCCAAAGACGGCCACGTCCTAACACCCGGACCCTGTGAACACGTCCAGAGACCTGCAGCGGGCCCCGCGGTCAGCAGCAGAACAGCCTCCAAAGACGGCCACGTCCTAATGCCCGGACCCTGTGAACACGTCCAGAGACCTGCAGTGGGCCCTGCGGTCAGCAGAAGAACAGCCTCCGAAGACAGCCACATCCTAACGCCCGGACCCTGTGAACACGTCACTTTAAACGGCAAAGGGGAATTAAGGCTGCTCATCAGTGGACCTTAAAACAGGGGATGGACCTGGATGGTCTGACCCCAGCTGGGGCAGAGAGATGAGATGACAAGGAGAGATCTGAAGTGTGAGAGGCCTCAACCCACCACTGCTACCTCTGAGGACAGAGCAAGGGGACCATGAGGACGGTGGGCAGGCCCCAGAGGACGGAAACAGCCCACGGGTCACAGCCAGCAAGGAAACGGGGACCTCAGAAGGAACTGAATTCTGAAGAATCTGAGTGAGCAGAAAATGGATTCTCCACTTCCTCCAGAACAGAGGCAGAGTAGCGTCTCCAGAGGGAGCACAGCCTGCCGACACCTTGGTCTCAGCCCATGGAGACCTATGTTGAACTTCTAACTTTCAGAACAGGAAGACAATAAATGTGCATTGTGTAAGCTGCTAAGCTTGTGGTAATTTGTTACGGCAGCGATAAAAAATGAATTCAACCCCCTTGAGTATTCTGATCAACTCATGCCTGTGAGAAGACGACCAAAGGTTGGGCGAAAAGCATCTGAGTGGATTAAAGGGAACAGATCCCAGGGATCGTGTAGGGCCCCGCCTTGTGTACTGACTGGATGGAGTCCCAACGGAGCCGTGACCAGGGGGAAGCAGAGACTTGGTTTCCGGATCTGGTTCTGCCCTAACTCATCGGTTGCCCTGGGCAAGACACATCTCCCTGGCCTCTGTTTCCTTGTGTGGGAAATGTGGGCTTGGTCTGGAAACCTTCCAAAGCCCCCTCTCCACCCCCTCCACTGTGATGCTCTTCAAGTCCTCGTCACCGAACAACGATCTAGTCCTGGATTGGATTGGATTTCAGTGGTCCTTTGGGTGGAGAATAACTGGGCTGTGTGCATACAGCTACCCTGATTCCCTGCATGCCCATGTGAAAACCATCATTGGTTCCAGTTCTACTGCAGGACGGACATGAGGCAGCCAGTCGGTTCAGTGTCATTTCCCACTTGCCTCCACTGGCAAGGCCCTGTCGAGGGGGAGACCCACTGATTGTAAGAGTGAAAGAAAATGAAACCACCTGATATCCATCAAGAGGGGAATGCTAAATAAACTACAAGGAGCCAGTACATGGAAGACTGCGCCACCTTTCAGGGATGAGGTAGATCCCAGTGTGCAATGCATAGAGTTCTCTAGTTCTGCACACACGTGGATGTGTAAAGGCGGTTTGCAGAGCACACATACAGAGTAACAGTGCTTATGTGTGCTAAAGGAGAATGATACAAATGTATGTGTGTGTGTGTGTGTGTGTATATATACATATATATATATATAACATATACATTTTTATGTATGGTATATGTCTATATATTACATATGGACATAAAACACATTGAAAAGGGGTCTATTTTGCACACAGCCGCCCAGCAGTCCTTTCAAAACATGAGTTGGTTCATGCCCTCCTCATTCCCAACGCTCCAGCAGCTTCCCAGCTCACAGAGAACAAGACACAAAGTCTTTTCCGTGGCCCGCAAAGTGCTCTATGTTCTCGCCCACTCCTCCCCAACCCCGAGGCCTCCCAGGCCCTCCCCACGCAGCACACTTGGCCACAGTGCCTCCTGCTGCCCCTGGACCAGGTGAGTCCGCAAAGCCCGCACCTGCCTTCTGCTACCGGGCACACCTTCCCCAGGTGTCCGCCTGGCCCACACCCTCGCTTCTCGCAGGCTGCTGCTGCCATGTCTCTCATGGAAGGAGTCTTGGTCTAAAACAACACTTCTTCCCCAGCAGCTTCCCTCCCCTGCCCCGCTCCACTTTTCTAAAGAGGACTCATCATCCTCTAGTGAGCTTTAATCTCATCTGCACAGGCTCACTTACAGCTTCACTCCCTCAACTAGAATATAAGCTCTTAGAGGAATGCCAGGAACATAGTAGGTCCTCCATAAATATTAATTAAATGAATCAACAAACAGACAGCAAACCACACCGAGCGATACAGCCACTGTGGAGAACAGCATGAAGGCTCCTTAAAAAACTACAAATAGAACTGCCATACGACCCAGCAATCCCACTACTGGGCACATACCCTGAGAAAACCGTAATTCAAAAAGAGTCATGTACCACAATGTTCATTGCAGCTCTATTTACAATAGCCAGGACATGGAAGCAACCTAAGTGTCCATCATCGGATGAATGGATAAAGAAGATGTGCCACATATATACAATGGAATATTACTCAGCCATAAAAAGAAACGAAATTGAGCTATTTGTAATGAGGTGGATAGACCTAGAGTCTTTCATACAGAGTAAAGTAAGTCAGAAAGAGAAAGACAAATACTGCATGCTAACACATATATATGGAATTTAAGGGAAAAAAATGTCATGAAGAACCTAGGGGTAAGACAGGAACAAAGACACAGACCTACTAGAGAATGGACTTGAGGATATGGGGAGGGGGAAGGGTAAGCTGCGACAAAGCGAGAGAGAGGCATGGACATATATACACTACCAAATGTAAAATAGATAGCTAGTGGGAAGCAGCTGTATAGCACAGGGAGATCAGCTCGGTGCTTTGTGACCGCCTGGAGGGGTGGGAAGGAGGGAGACACAAGAGGGAAGAGATATGGGAACATATGTTTATGTATAACTGATTCACTTTGTTATAAAGTAGAAACACACCATTGTAAAGCAATTATACTCCAATAAAAAAAAACACCAAAAAAAACCCACACCGAGTAGTCGCATGTTGGGAGGAGACAAGAGTTGCTCTGGAAGAGAAACTCTAGCTTCATCTGTAACGTCTAAATTGTGTACAGTGAGAATGTTTTCTTGGATTACTTGAGAAATTAAACATTAACAAATATTTAGGAAAAGGCCATTATAGTCCATTGTGATGAGTCCTTCGTAGGAGGAGGGGTGCTTCTCTGGGAACTCACAGGGATCTAAACTGGGAACTGAAGGGACTTCCCTGGTGATCTAATGGTTAAGACTCCACGCTTCCACTGCAGGGGGCACGGGTTCCATCCCTGGTCGGGGAAGTAAGATTCCCCACGCCATGTGGCACAGCCAGAAACAATAAAAATAAAAAAACAAATTGGCAACTGAAGAATGGGCAGGAGAGAGGAGAGTAGTAAGAGGGTTCCAGGATGAGGGAACGGTGTGAGCAAAGGTGCGGGGGTCAGATGACCGAGGCACAGCTGGGCTCAAAGTCAGGTTGAATGGAAACATACAACTTGCTCTCTTTGGCGATGCTGCCTGAACCTGCAATCCACCAGGAGCTTGTGCTACAATACAGACATTACAAATCAATGCACAGCTTCCCCGTTTCCTTCACTGAAAAAGTCTTAACACGGAACAAACACGGAAGTTCTGTAATGGGAATGAACAGCCTGCTTGATGACCAAGTCAACTTACATCCTGGCCTGGAGCCAGGTCTGGCCTGAATGGTAACCAGTGGTTGGTAACTGGGAACTCGTCCTCAGACCCGGCTCCGTAGTTCTCCAGGCAGGTCCTCTCGAGCCTGGGCTGAGGAGGGCGAGTGCCTGGGGGGCTGGAGGTTTGGGGGTTGAGGGGAGGGAAGGGGCAGACTAGGGCCACACCAGCTGCTTCGTGATCCATGGGGGAGACACTAAGCCCCAGGTGCCTGAAGATGCTCACATGCTCCACACCCGCCATCTTCCTTTTCTTCTTTCTCTACCGGCCTTCCCTTGTCTGACTTCTTTCTTTCATCCACAGGTATCTGTTGATTCCCCCCTCCCTGTGTCCACCCCTAGCCATGTTCTCACTGGCCTTGGCACCTGTCAGGCCCTCCGTCTGGCTAAAGTCTGGACAACTTCAAGGATTTGGCTGCAGAATGTCCAGCACCCCGAGGAAGCCTGGCCCTCCAAGGCGGGTTGGGGCTCCCTCTGCGATGTCTCCACAGCCCTTGGAAACACTTCCATCACTTGACATTGACATTGCCCAGTGACCTGCTTTACCAGATGGGAAGACTGGGTGGGGCTTGGATGGACTCACGTTCACCTCTGCACGCCCGCATCTCAGGGCAGGATGAGTTCTCGGTAAATACATTTTAAAAAGAAAACAAAGTTGGATTGACTGTGCGAGAGTCCATGGGGAAAATGCTAATTAGACTATTTCATCCACATCCGGGGGAAGCTGACTTCTCACCCGCAGGAGGCAATCACGGCAGGTGAGGAGAGGAAAACACCAAGGGGCTCCATGCTGACCTGACGTGGTGCTGGCACAGATGCGGTCAAGGTGCCGTCAGGGGACCAGAGGCAGGAAAGGCTTCCAGGAGGAAAAAGGCCTTGGAGGGTGGGGAAGATTCAGGGCCACGAAGAACACACTCCTGGTTTAATGGGACCCCAAAGCCCGGGTCAAAATGCACATCCCGCTCTGATGGGGGCTGGGGGTAGGGTGGGTGCATTAGAGGCTGGGGGAGGGGTCAGACGACAGAGCTCAGGATTAGCAACAGAAAGCCTGTATTTGGGGAGGACGCTTCCCCAGCCTCTCCGGGAGGCGCACCCAGGCCACACTGAACCCCTAGCGCTGGCTGAGGCAGAAAGCATTCATTGCTTTTCTAAACTCAAGAGAGATCATCCATCTTAATTAAGATTGGCCCGTCCTGGAACCGTCCATCAGCTGTTGGTGTGGCAGCAGCAGGAGGGCAGCTGGGAGTGGGGGCAGAGGAAAGGGACTCAGAGGGGGAGTGGTCCCCACCGAAGGGCTCGCTAAATGCTCCTGGGGTCAGGCCTCGGGTGTCCGTGATCTTGGACAACAGGGAGCGCAGCAGCATCTTGATTAATCCGCAGAGAGCGCCCTGGCCTCTGCATCACCCTCTGTTCTCAATCGCTCAATCCTTCTAATTTCCCAGCGATTTAAGTAAAGGATCTTTCCCTTACAAGAATGTCTCATTTTCCACCGAGCAGCGTTCAAAGAATTAGGAGTCACTAAAGCTGATCAGACTGCGGTTGTTTCCCTGTCAGAACAGAAAGGGGACAACAGGGTGACTCAGATGCCCACTGCCCCCAACCCCTTACCCCAAGCAGGAAATCGAGGCCCAGGGAGGAGGGGTATCCTCGGGGTCACACGAGGAACTGGTGGCAGACTCGGATCGTGACAAACCCATCCCCTTCCATCTCCCCTCCATCCACTCCATAAAGGGCTGTAATCTTCAACTAGTGACTCCAGTTTATGCCTCTTTAAAATGACATGATATTCATGAAAGTTAAATTTGGGTATGAGTGTAAAAGTACTTGGTTGCTGGAAATCAACATTCACACAAATGCCTTTGCAGTTCCTAAGAAGCTGGCCCTGTAGACCCAGGCACCTAGGACAGGAGTCAGTAAACAATGGTCCGTGGGCCCAATCTGACCCGCCACCTACTTTTGTAAATAAAGTTTTATTGGAACACAGACACACTTATCCTTTCTGTGTTATCTATGGCTGCTCTCAGGTGACAGTTGGCAGAGTTGCATAGTTGCAACAGAGACTGGATGGCCCACAAGGCCTAAAATATCTCTCTGGCTCTTTACAAGAAATGCTTGCCAAGCCCGGGCAGAAGAGGGCGGGCTACATGCCAAGGAAATCAGATGACGGCGTTTAGAACATTGCCACGGGTAATCCTGGCGCTGACGCTACAGATGGGTGAGACGTCCCCACTCACGGAGGAGCTCACCTTAGCTCAGGGAGGCAGCGGGGCCGCAGAGGCCACGGAGCCGTGAGTCGAGGACAGAGCCTTGCTCCACACTGCTACCTGATGCTAGCTCCTCCGCACCGAGTGATGCCTTCCTACCCCGGGGTGGGCCCTCAGGGGTCCTCCAGCCCCAATCCCCCACTGTATGGTAGGGAACTGAGGCCCAGACAGCGGAAGAGCCCTCCAAGGTCACTCAGAGATGGGGAAAGGGCCGAAGGCTCTCGGCTCCCAACACAGTGCTCCATCCGTCCTGTCAGGCTGAGCTGAGGTGACACAAAGGCGGGAATGCTGCAGCACCTGCTCCGAGCCCGGTGAGGCACTAGGCGGGCACCAGGCCTGATCTCCAGCCACACGGGAGTGACGAATACAAGTGTCATCATCCCATTTTTCAGATGAAGATACTGAGGCTCAGAACTAGAAAGGGAAGTATCCCAGGGCGTCCAGCTAGCAGAGCCCAGGCACGAACACGGGTTCCCCTGAGTCCCAAGTCTGTTTCTTCCAGGTGAACTGGAGCCCCGGTTCCAGGCTTCCGGGTGAACTGGAGCTGCCAGCGAAGCAGAGAAGGGCCGCCCACCTCTGTTCTCCAGGGCAGTCCTGATCCGTGGAACCCACTATCCGCTAGCACCAAGGCTGGGTCAGTGGCTCGGTCGTCCTGGAGGCTCCTAGCTCCCCCTGCTGGTATGTGATTCCCACAGCTCCCTCTCTCTGTTGTTCTAGCCAAAAACCTGCTCTGGACTAGGGTTCAGTCCCACACTGCCCGGTACTTGCAGGTTACAAAGAGATTCCACAGGCTTTGGTGCAACCAAAATGCACACAGACCATGCGGGCGTGGAGGAGAGCTGGAAGCAAAGGGCTCTGTAGCTGGGCATGCCTGCATTCAAATCCCTGCGGGTCACCCACAGGCTCTGATCTCCGGCAAAGGCATGTGCTCCTCTCAGTGCCCCGTGACCTCTGGGGCCCACGATTCCACCTCTGTGAAATGGGCAGCCCAGGTCACCTGCGGGGATTGGGAGGTGATGTATGCAGAGTGACTGAGCACTCCCCGCAACGGGCAGGGACTTGTCCTTGCAGTGGGGGGAACTGGCCATGACCCCCCTGCCCCCTCCTGACAGAAGGTCCAGGTGGTGAGGTCAACAGCATCAAAGGATGAAGGCTGCCCCCAGGGGGGCAGAGCCACAGGGACAGCCTCCCCAGCAGCGGGGAGGGTATCTCAGCACCGTTAGGATGCTTGCGTCACCAATGGAGCCTGGCAGCACTTCCCACGCCCACTTGTTCCGTGCAATGCGAGGAGTCCCTTTCCCTCTCTGGGCCTCAGTTTGCTCACCTGCAAAGTGGGGCTGCTGACTATCTCCCTCAAGTTCCTTCAGCTCTGGCACCCTGTGCCTGGTTCATAGACTCTGCTGTCCTTTTTGATTATTGCCAACTGGGGAGTCACCTGTAGCTTCACCCAGCCTCTGGGGCTCCTTTAGTGGTAATCCATCCTCCAGCCACTCTGCCATTCAAGCATTCAACACAGTTACGATAGAAGAAAATGATGACAATAGTTGAGGAGATGGTAATAATTAACCCAGGTTGGATGCTTGTGCCGTGCCAGGAAAAGCATAGGTATCGTCTTCTCTAAGCCTCACGATGACTCGATGAGCAAGGTGCTATCGTGATCTTCATTTTAGAGATGGAAAAACTGAGGCTCAGAGAGAACGTGTGATGTACCAGCTAGTAAGCGGTGAACCCCTGGCTCCAACCTGGGAGTCTAACCTCAGACGTAACAAAGGTGCAGCTGTTCACAGCGTACCCACCCTTCACAGAACGCCAGTTGATAGGTTTACAGAGACCCCTGGATGGGACCAACTCTACTGATTGTCACGGTCAATGCATTGTGACCTACAAGGCACAGAAACCAGGTGAGCATGCCTCCCTCCAGGCCTGGCAGAAGCTGTCTTTCAAGGCTAATTTCCATCTAGGTACCCGGGCAGGATGCATGTGACCTAAGTACCCACCACAGGTAGGTGGCCACTTGTGGTTCCCTTATTAGTTTCTCCTGGTCCATCACAAGCTCCCCGAGGGCGTGGCTACTGTCTGGGGCACTCTCCATCACCCGAGGCTACGGGTGACTCCCCAGTTTGCATCTCTCCATCACCCGTAGGTCTGCTTCTGGGACGGTCCAAAAAGAGGTGCAGAATGGAAGGACCAACGCTGAGCACCAGTGGGGGCAGCAAATACCACAGGCGACTCTGGCCTGACACGCCTTCTTCTGTCTACACCTACCTGCCCTGCCCTTTTTTGTCTGTTTTGTGATAGTTAATATACCAAACCATCACTGCCGTCTTAGCCTGCAGGAAGTGTAACAACTGTTATCCACCACAAACCCCCAAAGCCTTAAATTGCAGCAGGAATGGTGACAGTGATAGATAAGAATTTTAAAAATCAAACCCAAACGTGTCCCTGTCATGGCTAAGGGCCAAGTTGACTTGAAAATAATTTACTTAGAAAATTTTGTGATGCATGGTAAATTAAGTCCTCCCTTCAGGATACGTTTTGTTTTTTCTTTCCTCTTCCAAAGTATTAGTCTACTTAACTGATTCCCAAAGGCTTCCTGCTATGACTTACAACTATTACCACTGGGAGGAGAGGTATGCGGACCTGGATTTCATCCAAGAGCAGGATGGACAGTTCATTTTGAAATTGTAAAAGGGGCTGGTGGTGTGATGGATCTGGAATCAAACAGTCCTTTCTCTCCAACCTTGAAAGATGGAACCGAAGAATAGGGAGAAAATCATCAGTGACAACAGCTAATGAATTTTAAATACTTATTACAAGAAAAATTAATTTGCTAAATTGGCCCTGTAGATACAGGTTATAAAGTAAGTCACTGTCTCCTCGCGAAACACGCGAAACTCAGAGCAACTAATGCAGCACAGACTTGGGGCTGCACGGCCACGGCCATGCTGGAAGGTCACGGCCCCCTTACTAGGCACTGTCTTGAGGGGCCAGAGCCGTCCTTCTCTGCCCGACGCTGTGTCAAGCACCTCACAGACATTATCGTGGTGAAGCTCACTACCTCTGAGGCTAGTTGATCTTCATCTGTACATTGGGGCAAGAACACCCACACCCCCCAGCGCTGTCCTAAGGACAGATGCAAAGGCCCCGACACAGTAAGTCGTTAACCCCTCACAGCGATTATTTTATCATCCACATTAGGGCAATGGTGAGGTGACGTAACCTAACTTCCCAAAGTGACACAAATGCCAAGAGGTGGAGTCAGGTCTTTCTTGTCTGGGCTGGGCTCCTTATTCAGAGCCCGGCCTTCACCCCCTGCGTTAACAGATGACAGCCCAGGAGGAAGGAAAGGCCATCCGGAAGCAGGGCTGGTATCAGGGCTGCCAGCACGTAACTCTGGCTGAAGGGGTGCCTAAGGAACAGAGTCAGGAAAGGATGCGACAGAACCATGCCCCCTGCCCTGCCCCACCCGATTCCACGGGGATCCTGTAATACAGACAAGGGTCCACCTTTCTGTGTTTCCGGGGCAGGGGGCGGGTAGCCGTGCTAAAATAAATGGTCTGCTGTGTCAAGATAGGTGGTTCTCTGAGAGCAATCGCTCTCCAGGGACAACCCTGCCGGGGGGACAAGGGCCAAACGATGTAATGACACAGATGGAGAGAAGCAGTCTACCGATACAGCAGAATACCGTGAATGGCATCAAATGGCGAAAGTCTCTCCCTTCATCTTTCCTCCCGCCTCCTCCCCCACCTCCTTCTGTGCGGCCTTAGGTCTCGCCAGCAGGCGCCCTGCCCGCCCAGGGCCTTCTCTCCAGGCCAGATGCCCCCACTCGGGGATCTGGCTGGCTGGGGGTGGGATCTGAAGCAGGCAGCCCCCTTCCCATTTCTGGCTTCCCCTCTTACAAGCTATGGCCTGTGGGCAAGCTTCTCGACCTCCAGACACATTCCCTCTTGGTCAGATAAGGGTGATTGGGAAGCTGCCCCCCGAGGCTTGGTGTGGGAATCGGCGTCCAGCGCGTCTGCACTGGCTCTTGGGCCTCTGTGACTCGCCATTTCTCAATAGGTCATGTTTGGTCAAGCCTGGTGTCTTGATGCCCCTTCTCTGCCTGGATCCGGGGCTCAGTGGAGGCTGCAGCGAGGCCCTCCGTGTACCCCTTGGAGCCACACCAGTGTCCCCGCTGGGTCCCTGCAGCATCCCATCCCTTGTTCGCGCCTCTGCCCGCGGACCTGGTGGTGACTTCCTTGAGCCCGGGACCACGTGTCGCTGCGAAGCTGTGCTCCCACAGCTTCACGGCCAGCGCCAGGCCACTGCAGGCAGTCCATTCATCTTTGCTGACTCAGGGGCGAGTGGGTGCCCACGAGGCTGTGACAGGCCCAGGAGAGGCAGATGAACGAGGATGTTACCAGGTTAGTAAACAACGGCCAGACATGGGAGCCTCACCCTGCGCACAGGCGAGCAAATGACACATCCCTGTTCACGCTGCCCTCTGCCACTTGCCCGGGACTTTACCAGGAAACCACCGTGAACAACAGGAAGCAGAACAAGTATGTATTGTGTTCCTACTATGTGTAACACAATGTGCCGGATGCTCAGATGTACGCAGTCAGGGTTAACCCTTAAAACGAACTAGGCAAATGGGGCGAAATCATTTACCCCATTGTGTAGATGATGAAACTGATATTCATAAAGGTTAACCAGCATCACAGTGAATCATAAATGGGGAAGCAGGATTCAAACCGAAGCCCACCTTGCCTCCCAAGCACAAGGCCCCCATGACCATTTAAAGTCACTTGTGTTGATAAGTACCCAGGACTGCACATGACCCAGCAGATGCCCGGCGCACGCCCACTGAACAGCAGCCCAGCACAGTTACCATTCTTCGGGGGGGTTTATAAATTAGAAGAATAAGATCTTTTCATGATTTCAGGGTCACTGAGGAGGCAAAGAAAGCGCATGTTGGATGGGACCCTCAGAAATAACCAGCTTTCGAGGGTAGCGGCATGTAGGACTGACCCAGCCCTGACGGCACCCAGACTCTGAGCTCTGTGGTCGTTCGTGCAGACAGCCGAGAGCTCCTGCTGAGTGGCCTGGGCACCTGCCCCTCCACGTCACATGATCCCACCAGTTCTGGTCCAAGGCCTTGTGTCAGGGGACCTGGGAAGGGCAGGCTCCTCCCGCCAGCCTCACCCCACGGCTTACACCGAGCACACGCAGTTAGACTTTTCCTTTTGTGCATTCATGTTGCATCTTTCCCACGAGATCATGACCACTTTGAGTGCATCGTTTGAGGGGTGTTCATATTTGTGGGCCCCGTGACTAGGAGCACAAATAATAATGGATAATTACAGAGTGTGGGCCAGGTGCTCTGCTAATGGCTTCTTGGGCTCTGTTCAGTTAATGCTCTCAGTAATCTTAGGAGTTAGCAATTATCATCAGACCCCTTTCAGAGATTAGTAAACTAAAACTCAGACAGGCATAGAACATGCCGTGGTCACTCAGAAAAGTGACAGAACTGGATCCGAGCCCAGACTCTCCGTCTCTGACCTGGATTCAACCATCTCAACAGAACTTACACGGATACTTGGGCAGGATTAATCTCTCTGGAATACCACTCTGACCTTTGCACCCTGGGTCTACTAAATGGCCACTGTGTCCCCATTTAATTTTATTGAGTTACGTTTATTGAATAAAATCAATATCCATCATCTCCAATATCCAACCTATTCCTCTAGGTTCTGGCTTCTGGTTGACCCTTCTGTCTTCCCCCTTAGAGGACCCACCAGCCTAACAGAAACGCTCATGGCTCACCATTCATCCTCCATGCTGTCCCACCCTCAGGGCTTAGCGCCACTGTTACTCTTCTTTGGAATCCCCTCCCTCTCCTCCGACTCCACTCCCTGCAAGTGCAAAGTCTATCTAGTTTACAAAGCCCCAATCACAGGCCACCTCCACCACGAAGCTTTCCCTAACTTATCCTGAGTGGGAAGTGTCCTTGCTTCCTCTGAGTTCCAGTGGCACTTCTTGCCTTCCTGGCTTAGGGAAAGCAGCCACTCCCCTTCTTGTATTAGAGCAGCAGCTTTTAAGCTTCCCCCAGGAGGTCCCCTCAGATCTGGCTGGGGTGAGAGGGTGGTGACAATGAAAGCCAAGTACATGGGGCTATGGACTCCACCCTCTTCATCCAGAACAACTACCACTTCACTTGTTTGTACATCTGCTTATACACCTGCATGAGATTTCATCTGAAGAAAGGGTTCTCGGAGGAAACAAACCTTGACCTCAGTGAGAAGTTACAACTGACACCACACAAATACAAAGGATCACAAGAAATGACTATGAACCACAAAACGACTATACACCCCAAAAATGTACAACCTAGAAGGAATGGATAAATTCCTAGAAACGTACAATCTCCTGAGACTGAATCAGGAAGAAATAAAAAATATGAACAAATTACCAGTCATAAAATTGAATCTGTAATAAAAACTCCCAACAAACAAAAGTCCAGGACCAGATAGTTTCACAGGTGAATTCTATCAAACATTTAGAGAGGAGTTAACACCTATCTTTCTCAAACTATTGCAAAAACTTCAACAGAAAGGAACATTTCTGAACTCGGTCTACGAGGCCAGCATCATCAATACCAAAACCAGACAAAGACACCACAAAAAAGAAAATTACAGGACGATATCACTGATGAACTTAGATGTAAAAATCCTCAACCTAATATTATCAAACCAAATTCAACAATACATTAAAAGGATCATACACCATGATCAAGTGGGATTTATTCCAGGGATGCAAAGATAGTCCAATATCTCCAAATCAATCAATGTGATACACCATATTAACAAATTGAAAAATGGAAATCATATGATCATCTCAATAGACGCAGAAAAGGCTTTTGGCAGAATTCAGTATATATTTATGATGAAGACTCTCAACAAAGTTGGTATAGAGGGAGCACACCTCAACATAATAAAAGCCACATATGAAAATCCCACAGCTAACGTCATATTCAATAGTGAAAGCATTTCCTCTACGATCAGGAACAAGACAAGAACGCCCACTCTTGCCATTTTTATTCAACATAGTATTATAAGTCCCCAGCAATAGCAATCAGACAAGAAAAAGAAATAAAAGGAATCCAAATTGGAAAGAAAGAAGTAAAACTGTCACTGTTTGAAGATGACATGATACTATATATAGAAAACCTTAGAGATGCCACCAAAAATCTGTTAGAACTAATAAATGAATTAAGTAAAGTGGCAGGATACAAAATTAATATACAGAAATCTGTTGCATTTCTATACACTAACAATGAACTATCAGAAAGAGAAATTAAGAAAACAATCCCACTTATAATTGCATTAAAAAGAATAGAACACCTAGGAATAACTCTAAACCAGGAGGTAAAAGACCTGTATTTGGAAAACTCTAAGACTCTGAAGACAGCACAAACAGATGGAAAGATATACCATGTTCATAGATTGGAAGAATTAATATTGTTAAAATGACCATACTACCCAAGGCAATCTACAGATTCAATACAATCCCCACCAAAATACCAATGGCATTTTCACAGAACTAGAATAAATAATCCTAAAATTTTTATGGAAACACAGAAGACCCCAAAGAGCCAAAACACTCTTGAGAAAGAACAATAAAGCTGGAGGTATCACACTCCCTGGTTTCAAACTACACTACAAAGCCACAGTGATCAAAACAGTAAGGTACTGGCACAAAAACAGACACGTAGATCAATGACACAGAATAGAGAACCCAGAAATAAACCCAACTTACATGGATGGTCAATTAATCTACAACAAAGGAGGCAAGAATATACAATGGGGGAAAAAAATTTCTCCAATAAATAAATGAAACCTCCAGCTGAGAAAACTGGACAGCTGCATGTAGAAGAATAGAATTAGAACATTTTCTCACACCGTATACAAAAATAAACTCAAAGTGGATTAAAGACTTAAATCTAAGACCTGAAAACATAAACCCCCTAGAAGAAAACATAAGCAGTATGCTCTCTGACACCAGTCAGAGCAATATATATATATTTTTAATATGTCTTCTCAGACAAGGGAAACAAATGCAAAAATAAACACATGAGAATACATCAAACTAAAAAGCTTTTGCACCATAAAGGAAGTCATCAACAAAATGAAAAGGCCACCTACTGAATGGGAGAAAATATCTGCAAACAATATATCAGATAAGAGGTTAATATCCAAAATATCCAGAGAACTCATACAACTCAACATCAAAAATAAATAAACAACCCAACTAAAAAATGGGCTGAAGACCTGAATAGGAATTTTTCCAAATAAGACATACAGATGGCCAACAGACACATGAAAAGATGCTCACTGTCACTAATCATCAGGGCAATGCAAAGGAAAACCACAACGAAATATCACCTCACTCCTGTCAGAATGGCTGTTATCAAAAAAGCAGCAAATAACAAGTGTTGGTGAGGACGTGGAGAAAAGGGATCCCTTGTGCACTGCTGGTGAGAATGCAAATTGGTGCAGCCACTATGGAGAACAGTATGCCGGTTCCTCAAAAAATTAAAAATAGAACTACCATACAATCAGCAATTCCACAACTGGGTATTTTTTCAGAACAAAAACAAAAATACTAATTCAAAAAGATGTATGTACCCCTATGTTCACTGCAGCATTATTTTCAATAGCCAATATATGAAAGCAACCTAAGTGCCATCAACAGATGAATAGGTAAAGAATATGTGGTATATCTACACAATAGAACATTACTCAGCCATAAAAAAAGAATGGAATCTAGCCATTTGTGACACCATGGATGGACTTAGAGGGTATTATGCTAAGTGCAGTAAGTTAGATAAAGACAAATACCATATGATTTCACTTACATGTGGAATCCAAAAAACAAAACAAACAAAACAAACAGGTGGTTGCAGAGGGGAGAGGAGTTGGAGGGGTAAGTGAAATATGTGAGGGAGGTTAAGAGGCACAAACTTCCAGTTACGAAACAAATGAGTCATAGGGATGAAATGTACAGGATGGAGAAATATAGTCAGTAACTGTGTAATAACTTTGTATGATGACGGACAATAACTAGACTTACTGTGGTGATCATTTTGTAATGTATAAAAATATCCCATCACTATGTTGTGTACCTGGAACTAACGTAGTGTCGTAGGTCAATTATATGTCAAGAAACAAACAAACAAACACGACACACAGGCTTCTAAACATTAAGAGAAAAAAATCCATCGTTTCGTTGTACCATTTATCTTTACCAAGACTGGTAGAAATCCACCACCCTTATTAGAGAAATAACTCAAAGTTCATTCTTTACTGAAAATGGGTCAGTAATGTCTTCCTTGGAAACAAAGGACAGCAAACCATTGTAGGATTAAAAATAATTCTCAAGCTTTTTCTTCATTTGTTACTGAATCAAAAGTTTTGGCTGTTTTTAGTGCCCAAAGAGCATCAAAAACGTTGTTTCAGATGAACAGTTTTGTGAACCGTCCTATGTAATATAGATGATTTCATTGTCTAGTCTAGAAATGTGAAAATCTAAAACCATGAGGCAATAGCTTGGTATTTTACAACTTAAAAGGATGGTTTATTCAAACAATTGGTTAGAATCACTGTAAATTAAATAAAATTTCATTTGATAGAAAAAAGATCTTAACCTCAGTGAGCTGGACGTTGGGTGACGATGTCAGGAGACCCCGGGGCTGGACAGGGGGCAGTAGGATTCGCCTCGGTGCCTCCACAAAGCTGCCACACGGCAGAGGTGCCAAAAGGTATGGGATTTATCACGAGCACCTGGACTAAAAGGCAGTCGGACTAGAGAGCATCACAGAGGCTCCTGACTGTCGGTTTACTTCTCCTCCCAAGGTGGGAAGGGGCTGCAGCAAACCCAATGCGAGGTGCCAGGACGTGGGGCGCACGACCGTTAACCTCAAACAGTGGCCCCAAAGCAAGGCTAATGCTTCAGAGGGAGAACGAGCATCACTGTCACATTTTGAGGGCCTGGGTCTCAGAGAGGGTTGTCCTGGGTGGGGTCCAAATCCCAGATTCTGACTTGGGAAGGGGAAAGGTAAACCCACCAACCTAACAGAGGAGCAGAAGTACTCAGGCAGAGAATGCTTTTACTCTATCCAACTCACCTCCATAGAGTAGGAGGTGAATAGGAGAAAGTGCATTTATTTTAAAAGCAAAAGAATTCCAAGATAGTAAGCTGAGACCACCACCTGTGATGGGAGCGGGAGGGCCGTCAAACCATCGTTACTTCACATGATAATAAGCGCCCCTGATGCCTGAGGAGGGTGGAACTGTGTAGATAATCCCTCCCCTCTTTTCTCTCACAGGTGATTCAGACACCATAAGGTCGCTTTCTCTGACAGCTGTCTCCTGGTTACCAGGCTGCAGAGCAGTCCCAGGTAAAGATTCGGCACCCAGACAGGGGTCAAGGAGTTAGGCTGTGATTCAGGGAAGACGCCGATGAGAATTGGGGGTCTCTGTTCGACACTTGAAGCAAAGGGGCTATGCGGTACGGGCCATGTTTGGGGAGTTGAGGCACAGGTCTTTCTAGAAGCAGACGACGCGGGGGGAAGGTGCGTGTGCCTGTGCTGGGGGCAGCGCTCCTGTGTCGCTGGTGATGCCGATCCCTCGCCCACCCAAAGCCAGGCCAGGAGAGCCCCACGCAGCCGCCAGGGTGGACAGCGCAGAGGAGAGCCTGGGAGAGCACTTCTCTGGGGCCTCCCCGCCCTGGCTGTCCCGGGGGCTGCACAGAGGCCGGCAGCCCTGCCCCGTGGCGCTGTCCCACACTGCGTGTCCTCTAGAGCTCCGGGGCCGGCTGCCCCACGGCCTGCTCCTCCACGGGCTGCACGGCCTCCTGCACGTAGACGATGAACTCCGAGGCCTCTCCGCCCTGCGTGTAGACGGTTACCGTCTCAATGCCCTCCACGTCGTCGGAGGACACCACCAAGTGATGCTGCTCAGCCAGCTCCACGGAGGCCTGCTGGAGGGTCTCCTGGATCATGACCGTGTGGTTGGAACTGGGCTCCTCGTCCGTGACCTGCGGGAGGGCAAGAGAAAGGTCACACGGGCCCCACTTCCAGGTCCAGCAGGACAAGAGAATCACAGCGACTGCCTATGGAGCGTCTGGCACATTCCAGGAGCTGGTCCTTCCTGCACAGAATCATCTCAGCAATGCTCTACGTTTGCTCTCACCCCCGGTTTACAGATGAGGAGAGCGGCGCTCACCGGTGCAAAGTAACGTGGTCAGGGGCCCCAGCTGGGGCTCATGGTGGAACCCAAGTTCAAACACCCAGTCCAAGCTCTTCTCGTGATGCCTCCCAGAGGCGTGGGAGTTGCCGAGGCACTCTAGGAGTTACTTCCTGCAACCGTGTAGAGGGTTGGGTGCGGGGTCTCCTGGAAATTCATAGCTGGTCCATTTGGTGGTGGAAAAGGGATTAGTTTATCCTGGCTTATCTGTCTCTCCACACACTCTGGGAGCTCAGCTCTGTGTGTGAAGAAGATCAACAGCACACCAGGCAGGAGTACACGCCCTTGCACGCCTGGTTTTGCCCAGGTGTCGTCCACCAACACTAGTGCCTCAGAGCCACGGGAGGGGTCTGCTGATGGGCACTCACTGCCCCGGGGCTCTGTCAGTGGAGGGGCCTGCTCACTCTTACGGGCAGGCCTTTCTCTGTAGCTCCAAGCAGGCAGATTCCAGACAAGGCCAAATTCCAGCTGGTGCTAAGGCCCCAGCTCCCTGACTGTGCATTCTGGTCTGTTTTACAACTGTCTTTGATTTTAAGAAGAGCAATGATACAAACAATATGGGAAAGATTTAGAAAGTGTTGAGACCCTAAGAGCTGCAGAAATGACTGAAGGATTAGAAAACCAGCCCAGGAGGACAGTGAAGGGGCCTGGACTTGCTGAGCTGGGGAACGAGAGCCCTCAAATGTAGGGAGGGATGTCACAGAGACCGGCCTTCCCCAGGGGGTCCGAAAGGCGAGGTGGAAAGAACTTTGTCCTGCACTTCGCGGGGCTTACACAGCAGCTCCCCCGCAGTTAGCTGTGAGCCTTGCCCACTCTCCCCTATGACTCTCAGGTGTCTCATCTGTAAAATAGGGACGAAAATGCCCACTTCAGAGAATGGCTAGGAGAACTGAAGAAGATTCCGTATGCAAAGTGGGTGCTTAATAACGTCACTGCGCTTTTGGTGTCTTCATTCGTGTACTGAACAACGTTTTCTTAAGGTACTGCGGCATGTCAATTATTCATTCATTCAACAAAACCTTTGTCATTTTATCAGGTCCCAGTGAACTGAGCTCCGTGAGGGCTAGGACGGCACTGCCCCGGCAAAGCTCTTCTCCCAGAGCCAGGTGGGCAGGGCGGATGCCTGGCACGGAGCAAGAACCCAGTATTTGTGCAACGATGCTCCACTGGGTGCAGGTGCCCTGATGGGCGCTCAGGCAGCACATGGTGGAAAACCAGTCTAGCGGGGCAGACACAGGAACCAAGCAATGCTCTGACAGAGTGCCAGGGCAGCCTCCGGAGGAGGCATGGGATGGGACTCCAGGCAGAGAGGGCAGAAGGAGCAATGACTCCCAGGACCCCCAGGAGAGACTGGAAGCAGTGGGTTTGCTCAGGTGGCCTCTGTGAGCTCCCATTCATGACGCTTCGGACTCCCTTCCCAGCTGGAGCCTGGCATGGGACGGTCTCCTCCCTGCCTGGCCCTCTATAACAAGCCACGACCCCACGCCGTCTCTGGGAACGCCCCATGGGGCTTCCAGGGGTCTCCCTCGGCCCTGTGCCTGTGTCATTCCCTGACAGCAGGAAGGGCTGTGTCAGACGGGGTCATGTTTAATGCAGAGAAGAAAATGGACGAGGCACGTCTGGGGTGGGCTCCACACAAAGTTACTGATTGGAAGGAACCTTTAACTTGGACTGATGGAATTTACCAGAAGCTAGAGAGATACCCTGGGTGGAAAGTATTAATCCATTTAGCCTGAGCTGTTTTTCTGCAGTAGATGGAGGCCTTTTTCTTCTTTTACTGTTTGTTTCAATTTCATTTAAATGGGAAAATGTACTGTGAACCGAGACTTTAGAAGTAAATATTGATTTATTTCACTTTGAAAGAAGGTACCTGACAGAAGGGTGGGAAAGGGGGAAGGAATACTCAACAAATGCTTTTCTCTTAACTGTCAGTAAATTCTACATGAAGAAAGAAGTCAGGCGGCATGGGTGATTTATGCTGCGGTCCCAGCCTCAGGTGTGCAAAACAAGCTGATGCACTTCAGGTAAACAGATGACACAATGGTGACAAAGAAAAAGGGGGAGATCAACCAATACACGAGCTTTGAGATACCCTCCTGGCACTGTCGTTCACACACAGTGATTGCCATCATCAGAAATGAAGCCTAAAATGAGGAGGACGTCCAGCCTAAGACTTCACTCTCCTCTTGGACAACTCCAGCGCCTCGATGGCTGAGCACTGACAAGGGCTGACACTACTGCCCCGGACAAAGAGATCCCTGCCAGGCCCAGGGCTCTGATGAGCAGAGGCTGCAGCTCCTGTTCCCATGGCAGCAGGGTAGACACACACCCAGGAGCCGTCCCAGGAGGTCCCAGGATGACTGAGGCGTGGCTACTGCCCACAGATGTGGAAGAAGGGCAGAAACCAACATAAGGCCACCGTGCTCGAAATAAGGGCAATTACATGCTAACTCTGTCACATGAGGGCCCGGGGCCACTTCGTGGAAGGCGCTGTCTGCAGATGGTGGGAAAAGGCATGGCAGGCCGAGGGAAGGCGGCAAAGGGCAGGCATGTGCCCACAGCCCCACCAGGGCCACCGCCGCCTCCCAGTCACCAAGCCCACTGGGCAGAGTTCCATCCTCACCTCTCCACACGGTCCTTTGCTGTCTGACGCTGCTGAGCCAACCTCAGCTTTACTCACTGAGACGCCCTCTTCGCTGCTTCCACAGCCCTCCGATTCCAGGCTTCCCCATCACGCTTCTCGTGCCCTCCCTCAAAGCCCGGAGGACTCCTACATCCCCATCCTGCGTCTCCTACGGGCCCCTCGTCTGCACTGAGGCTTTGCTCCTAGCTGAGCGAGGGACCCCAGACCTCGAGTGTGTCTGCACAGGGGAGGCTCCCAGGGGCTGTGTGTCTGTCCAAAGTGCATGAGTCACAGGAGAGGCGGTGCTGGGGAGCGGGGGCGGGTGAGGCCTGAAATGAAGTTCACAACCACATCCTGAAGAACCTCGCTCACCAGCTGAGAGACTGAGACTTGCTTTTACAAAGGAAGACGCTGGCGGCTTCCCAGGAAGCGTCCTGCATCACCCAATCCGCGGCAGCCCCTGAACCGCAACTCGCCTAACATGGGAAGAGAAGACTTAGCATCATCTGTCTCTCCCTCGAAATAGCTACATTTATTTGCCCACATTACCTTTTCTACGTATTACGTCTATTTAACATAATCCTTTCTCCATTTTTTTTTCCAATTTTCAGCTCTAGGGATTTGTCTACCGGAATCACCAGTTAAATTCACTCACTGCTAATTATAAGAGTAAAATAAACTTTCCAAACACGGTCCGTTGGGCTTAATTCAGCAGAGTGACAAAGATAAATGTCCAGTTCACAGAAGTCCTGCAAAGAGTGGCTCTCCAGATGGCACAGCTGTAACAGGCAGTGCGTCCAAAGCCTAACTCACCACAAGTTTACGTTCTCACGAGCTTGCGTGAGCAGCTCCGCCAGCCCCGGAGAGGCCCAGCTTCACGTACGGCTGGAGAAACAGGAGCCAGGGTGGTGGAGGGCTGCGTTACAGAGGGAGGCACAGAGGCTCCCTGCAGAGCAAGCCCCTCCTCCCACTTCCCGCACTCTACCTGTTACATGATTCCCACTCTGTTTGTTGTTTGGCTTTGTGTTTCTGCAAACCATGGCATTCCTTCCCTGTCCCCATGAAACCCAGTGGACACTCTCCCGGCCTCATCCCAATCATTTGCACACAGCATCTCGTGGCTTGCGCATCTCTGAATGAAACCTCTAATGTCTGGTGACTCATCTAAGGTCAAACAGCTGGAAAGTAGCAAAATCTGGACGTTAGTCTGGGTGACCTCAGGTCCGGACACCTTCCTCAGCTGCTGTAGCGTGGCAGCGACTAAAGGGATTACATGCCGTAGATCAACAGGGTTGAATTATTACTCTTTACCTACCCCTATCAGTTTATGGCTGGCTGTATAGCTCTCGACGATTTTCTTTGTTCAAAACGATCACTCTAGCAGTTTAATCTCCTAGCACAGGCTTACAATTGTTCTCCACGGTAGAAATAATCTGGCTTCACAGTGTCATCATCCCCTGAGATGGGTACTCCATTTTCCCCAAGTGCTGTATCTAACACATCTTCCAGCTAAATTATCGGCAGCATAGAGAGCTTAATGGAAAAACTTAACCTATAGGACTGTGCAAATTACACTAAGTCAGCCTCTGAGTTCTGCAGCTCTGCCCACCTCAAGTGTTCCAGAATCTAGACCAGACCTCTAACCGACCAGGCACTCTGCTGGGCTCTGTACTCGTGGGAGAGCAGCTTCCCACCGAGACCCCATCTCCTCCACGGAGATGACGGCGGCTAAGGGACAGTTGGGACGTGGGTGGGGGTGCTTGTGCCCCAGTCTGCACACCTCTGCTCCGCTGCACCGGCTCCCAGATACACAGACAGGGCCCTGTCATCTAAGACGTGGACGCTCAGCACCTCCCTCGTGCCCTACAGGCTCTGCGATAAGTGAGAAAAGGCTTATGTGTGAATGAGTGAAGAGGGCAGCACACAACCCTATGTGCCACACTGTGTGTCCCCTCACTGAGCACAGCCCCTTGGGCATCCGTGCCCGGCCAGACCCCGCCTGCCCGGAGCTGCCGCCCCATGCCCAGTGCCCTCCCGGCCTCCTGGGTCCTCCCCCAGCGTGGCTGCCCTGCTCGGAGTCCCTCCCTCACTCCCTTTGGGCTCCCACTCCATTGTCACCGCGTCCAACAGGACGTCCCAGAGCCACCCCCCTAGCAGCAGCAGCAGCCTCGGGCACACTCCAGCCTCTCCTGCCCTCGTTCCTTCACTGCACTGTCGCGCCTGGGAATCACATCACCTGTTCATCTACCTGCTCATCATCATGAGCTTCATGAAAGCAGGGACCTGGGCCGTGTTTTGGCCACTTTATTCCAGCACCTGTGATGTGGTGGCATGAGGAAGGGCCTAGCCAGTACCTCCTGAACAGACGGCATCGGGCTCCACACCCGCACCAGAGGGGGGTCGGCACTCCTCGTGGGCGTCTATGTGCTGTACAACCATGGGCCCCTCTTCTCTTTTTTCTGTCACCTAAATTTTTAAAATAATACAGTCCTTTAATAATTGGGAAAAATGAGGCAAAAAGCAAGAGAGGAAAAAAGAAAAAGAAGGAAGACGCAGAATTGCTTCTTCCAAAAGCCACAAGGTGTTTTGGCCGAGAAAACATTTTCCCTCAGAAGCACAGGATGGTTCTCAGAGCCGTGCTGGGCACAGAGCGGGCACTTTGAAAAGCTGTGGAGAAACTGAACTCTCCAGAGTGGCGCATCAGGGGGAGGTGAGAAGAGGGTAGGCACTCAGCCTGCACCACGAGAGAAGACGAGGCAAGAGGTCCCAAGTCAGCATTTCCTCCTGTACCAGCAGGAATGAACGTTACTACGCAGAGTGAACGCAGCAAACCCTGCAGAAGGTGGGTGCAGACACTGGAGCGAGGCCGGTTTTCTAAGGAAGACAAGGTCTGATTTTGAAGAGAGCTTGCAGCGTAAAGTGCTGCTGGCCGGGGTCCTCACGTGTAATCAGGCCCTACGGAGCATCACCTGATGATAATGTCCAGCAGGCAGGGGGGCAAAAGTTACCAGGCCCAGAGCGAGTGACACACCAGAAGAGGGACAGAAGACAAGCTTTAAAGTCGGAAGCAGATCTGAAGGGCCAGTGCTTGCAATGGTCTGCTGGCCAGGAAAGGTGCTACCCTGGCTGCAGCAGGGATGTGCAGTTACATTCGCACCTGTGCTGCAAGACAGACAGACCGTGGCCTCTGTATGGACAACTCTGAGTGGTCAGCCATTTACTGAATAAGCCACCTGACAAGCCTCTGGCTCTCATCTGTCATATGCTGAGTCCCCATGTACTTCAGATGCCCTCTCCGCCTCCTGTTCTAAGGAGAATTTAATGTGTCAGACACTCTGCTGGAAGCTGGAAACAGAACCATGGGCCCCCCGTGCCCCATCCTGACAGGGCTTGCAGACTAGTGGAGGGGGCAGACAGGACACTTCTCCTGGACCCCCAGGGTGGGCAGGGGGCAGACTGGGCAGTGGTCAGGGGTGGTTTCCTGAAGGAGATGCCCCGGTCTTGAACACGGTAGCATTTCCAATAATCAGAAGAATGTGAACATTTCCTAAGGTCCCTTCCACTGCGGAAATTCTCAGCCTCTATGATACGGTAAGAATTAGAGAGCTGCAGACAAACATCCAAATACTACAACCAGACAAGAATGAAAAAGAACACCTGGTGGTGTCTGCATGGCCCACCGAGCTGAGGCGGCCCTGCAGCCATTTCGCAGGAGCAACAGTGGTCTGAAGGTCTGTACGAGGCCTCTGCATGCAGCACCCTACGAGCAAGTGACACTAGACCATGCACAAAGGAAAAGAGAAAAAAAGAGCATTGCAAAGAAGATGGTGGAGTAGAAGGATGTGCGCTCACTCCCTCTAGTGAGAGCACCGGAATCACAGCTAACTGCTGAACAGTCATCGACAGGAAGACACTGGAACTCACCAGAAAAGATACCCCACATCCAAAGACAAAGGAGAAGCTGCAGTGAGATGGTAGGAGGGGCGCAATCACAATAAAGTCAAATCCCATAAGTGCTGGGTGGGTGACTCACAAACTGGAGAACACTTATACCACAGAAGTCCACCCGCTGGAGTGAAGGTTCTGAGCCCCACGTCAGGCTTCCCAACCTGGGGGTCCAGCAACGGGAGGAGGAATTCCCAGACAATCAGACTGTGAAGGCCATTGGGATTTGATGGCAGGACTTCGACAGAACTGGGGGAAACAGAGACTCCACTCTTGGAGGGCACACACAAAGTAGTGTGTGCATCAGGACCCAGGGGAAGGAGCAGTGACCCCAGGGGAGACTGAACCAGACCTACCTGCTAGTGTTGGAGGGTCTCCTGCAGAGGCGGGGGTGGCTGTGGCTCACTGCAGGGACAAGGACACTGGCAGCAGAAGTTCTGGGAAGTACTCCTTGGCGTGAGCCCACCCGGAGTCCACCATTAGCCCCAGCAAAGAGCCGGGTAGGCTCCAGTGCTGGGTTGCCTCAGGCCAAACAACCAACAGGGAGGGAACCCAGCTCCACTCATCAGCAGACAAGTGGATTAAAGCTTTACTGAGCTCTGCCCACCAGAGCAAAAGCCAGCTCTACCCACCATCAGTCTCTCCCATCAGGAAACTTGCACAAGCCTCTTAGGTAGCCTCATCCACCAGAGGGCAGACAGCAGAAGCAAGAAGAACTACAATCCTGCAGCCTGTGGAACAAAAACCACATTCACAGAAAGATAGACAAGATGAAAAGGCAGAGGGCTGTGTACCAGATGAAGGAACAAGATAAAACCTCAGCAAAATAATCAAATGAAGTGGAGATGGGCAACCTTCTAGAAAAAGAATTCAGAATAATGATAGTGAAGATGATCCAGGACCTTGGAAAAAGAATGGAGGCAAAGATCGAGAAGATGCAAGAAATGTTTAACAAAGACCTAGAAGAATTAAAGAACAAACAAAGAGGGCTTCCCTGGTGGCGCAGTGGTTGAGAGTCCGCCTGCTGATGCAGGGGACACGGGTTCGTGCCCCAGCCCGGGAAGATCCCACATGCCACGGAGCGGCTGGGCCCGTGAGCCATGGCCACTGAGGCTGCGCGTCCGGAGCCTGTGCTCCACAACGGGAGAGGCCACAACAGTAAGAGGCCAGTGTACCGAAAAAAAAAAAAGAGAGAGGTGAACAATACAATAACTGAAATGAAAAATACACTAGAAGGAATCAACAGCATAATAACTGAGGCAGAAGAACGGATAAGTGACCTGGAGGACAGAATGGTGGAATTCACTGCTGCGGAACAGAATAAAGAAAAAGGAATGAAAAGAAATGCAGACAGCCTAAGAGACCTCTGGGACAACATTAAATGCACCAACATTCGCATTATAGGGGTCCCAGAAGAAGAGAGAGAGAAAGGACCTGAGAAAATATTTGAAGAGATTATAGTGGAACACATGGGAAAGGAAATAGCCACCCAATTCCAGGAAGCGCGGAGAGTCCCAGGCAGGATAAACCCAAGGAGAAACACACCGAGACACATAGTAATCAAACTGACAAAAATTAAAGACAAAGAAAAATTATTGAAAGCAGCAAGGGAAAAATGACAAATAACACACAAGGGAACTCCCATAAGGTTAACAGCTGATTTCTCAGCAGAAACTCTACAAGCCAGAAGGGAGAGGCACGATATATTTAAAGTGATGAAAGGGAAGAATCTAAAACCAAGATTACTCTACCCAGCAAGGATCTCATTCAGATTCAACAGAGAAATCAAAAGCTTTACAGACAAGCAGAAGCTAAGAGAATTCAGCACCACCAAACCTGCTCTACAAATCCTAAAGGAACTTCTCTAAGTGAGAAACACAAGGGAAGAAAAGGACCTACAAAAACAAACCCAAAACAATTAAGAAACTGGTAATAGGAACATACATATCTATAATTATCTTAAATATGAATGGATTAAATGTTCCATCCGAAAGACACAGGCTCACTGAATGGATACAAAAACAAGACCCATATATATGCTGTCTACAAGAGACCCACTTCAGACCTAGGGACACATACAGACTGAAAGTGAGGGGATGGAAAAAGATATTCCATGCAAATGGAAATCAAAAGAAAGCTGGAGTAGCAATACTCCTATCAGATAAAATGGACTTTAAAATAAAGAATGTTACAAGAGACAGGGAAGGACACTACATAATGATCAAGGGATCAATCCAAGAAGAAGATATAACAATTATAAATATATATGCACCAACATAGGAACACGTCAATACATAAGGCAAATGCTAACAGCTATAAAAGAGGGAATCGACAGTAACACAAAAATAGTGGGGGACTTGAACACCCCACTTACACCAATGGACAGATCATCCAGACAGAAAATTAGTAACGAAACACAAGCTTCAAATGACACGTTAGACCAGACAGACTTAACTGATGTTTATAGGACATTCCATCCGAAAACAGCAGATTACACTTTCTTCTCAAGTGCATATGGAACATTCTCCAGGATAGATCACATCCTGGGCCACAAATCAACCCTTGGTAAATTTAAGAAAACTGAAATCATATCAAGCATTTTTTCTGACCACTATACCATGAGATTAGAAATCAATTACAGGGAAAAAAATGTAAAAAACACAAACCCGTGGAGGCTAAACAATCCATTACTCAATAACCAAGAGATCAGGGAAGAAATCAAAGAGGAAATCAAAAAATACCGAGAGACAAGTGACAATGAAAACACAACAATCCAAAACCTATGGGATGCAGCAAAAGCAGTTCTAAGAGGGAAGTTTATAGCAATACCAGCCTACCTCAAGAAACAAGAAAAGTCTCAAATAAACAATCTAACTTTACACCTAAAGGAACTAGAGAAAGAAGAACAAATAAAACCCAAAGTTAGTAGAAGGAAAGAAATCATAAAGATCAGAGCAGAAATAAATGAAATAGAAACAAAGAAAACAATAGCAAACATCAATAAAACTAAAAGCTGGTTTTCTGAGAAGATAAACAAAATTGATAAATCTTTAGCGAGACTCATCAAGAAAAAGAGGGAGAGGATTCAAATCAATAAAATTAGAAATGAAAAAAGGAAAAGTTACAACAGACACCGCAGAAATACAAAGCATCCAAAGAGACTACTACAAGCAACTCTATGCCAATAAAATGGACAACCTGAAAGAAATGGCCAAATTCTTAGAAAGGTATAACCTTCCAAGACTGAACCAGGAAGAAATAGAAAATATGAACAGATCAATCACAAGTAACAAAATTGAAACTGTGATAAAAAATCTTCCAACAAATGAAAGTCCAGGACCAGATAGCTTCACAGGTAAATTCTTTTTTTTTTTTGAATAGGAAGAACTTTATTTAATGTGTTACATTTTATTTGGTTCTCATAGCACAGAGAATATTTTTTAAATGAATATATTTGGAAACTTTTTAGTTCTTGAGTTTTTAGATACAGTACTGTCATATTTTGGGGCTGCTGTTAACAAAAAGCTCATTAAGGTAGTTAAAATATTACATAACCCAAGAAGGTAAAATCAGTGCCTCAGGGTCCCCCTCCAAAATAGTACAAATAATAATTTTTCTGAAAAATAATGACATGCCGGACATCTAAAGTTTCTTAAACCTATGAGTCACTGATGTGTGGAGTTTTGATCTACTATCTCTGGATTCAAGGCTGCCTAAACACATCACAGTATCTTGTTAACAAAAGTCACGATACAGTATGTCTTAAAGGTTTTACTTCACACCTACAGAAAACCACTGAGAGCATTGCCTTTACCTTTCCTAGTGGAATTTCAGTAGCAATATTTATCCTCTTAAAAGTTTTCAGAGTAAAAGTTTTACTATAGAATGCAAATCAAGCACTGAATTCCAAAACTTAGAATCACTGTAAATGCAGCCTTTGAGTTCAGTTCAATTAAACCATTCATTTATCAAAGCCCCAACTACGCAGTAACTTGTTGGTAATTGCTCCCATGCATTTTTTTTTAAAAAAAATCTTTATTGGAGTATAATTGTTTTACAATGGTGTGTTAGTGTCTGCTGTATAATAAAGTGAATCAGCTATACATATACATATAGCCCCATATCTCCTCCCTCTTGCGTTTCCCTCCCACCCTCCCTATCCCACCCCTCTAGGTGGTCACAAAGCACTGAGCTGATCTCCCTGTGCTATGTGGCTGCTTCCTACTAGCTATCTATTTTACATTTGGTAGTGTATATATGTCCATGCCACTCCTTCACTTCATCCCAGCTTACCCTTCCCCCTCCCCGTGTCCTCAGGTCCACTGTCTTAGTCTGTGTCTTTATTCCTTCACAGGTGAATTCTATCAAACATTTAGAGAAGAGTTAACACCCAACCTTCTCAAACTCTTCCAAAAAACTGCAGAGGAAGGAACACTCCCAAACACATTCTATGAGGCCACCATCACCCTGATACCAAAACCAGACAAAGATACTACAAAAAAAGAAAATTACAGACCAATATCACTGATGAATATAGATACAAAAATTTCCAACAAAATACTAGCAAACAGAATCCACCAACACATTAAAAGGATCATACACTTGGTGAAGACTTCTCTGGGGAAATACTTTCTTTAAACGATTATTTCAGTAATTATTTTTACATGTTGAGTCTCTTCAGTGGAAGTTTCTTTTAATTCAATTTATAAATTCTTTTATAAAAAATACTACCATAATAGGAAAATTTAATGAGAGTAAAGTAAAAGTTAACAGTTCTTGCCTCACAGATATAAGAGAAAAAAGAAAAAAAGGATCATATACCATGATCAACTGGGGTTTATCTCAGGGATGCAAGGATTCTTCAGTATATGCAAATCAATAAATGTATACACCATATTAACTAATAAATGTGATACACCATATTAACTAATTGAAGAATAAAAACCATATGATCATCTCAATAGATGCAGAAAAAGCTTTTGATAAAATTCAACACCCATTTATGATAAAAACTCTCCCAAAAGTGGGCATAGAGAGAACCTACCTCAACATAATAAAGGCCATATATGACAAACCCACAGCAAACATCACTCCCAATGGTGAAAAACTGAAAGCATTTCCTCTGAGATCAGGAATAAGACAAGAATGTCCACTCTCGCCACTATTATTCAACATAGTTTTGGAAGTCCTAGCCATGGCAATCAGAGAAGAAAAAGAAATAAAAGGAATACAAATTGGAAAAGAAGTAAAACTGTCACTGTTTGCAGATGACATGATACTATACATAGAAAATCCTAAAGATGTCACCAGGAAACTACTAGAGCTAATCAATGAATTTGGTAAAGTTGTAGGATATAAAATTAATGCACATAAATCTCTGGCGTTCCTATACAATAACAACAAAAGATCAGAAAGAGAAATTAAGGAAACAATCCCATTCACCACTGCAAGAAAAAAAATAAAATACCTAGGAATAAACCTACCTAAAGAGGTAAAAGAACTGTATGCAGGAAACGATAAGACACTGATGAAAGAAATCAAAGATGACGCAAACAGATGGAGAGATATACCATGCTCCTGGACTGGAAGATTCAACATTGTGAAAATGACTATACTACCCAAAGCAATCTACAGATTCAATGCAATCCCTATCAAATTACCAATGGCATTTTTTACAGAACTAGAACAAAAAATCTTAAAATTTGTATGAAGACACAAAAGACCCTGACTACCCAAAACAATCTTGAGGGAAAAAAACGGAGCTGGAGGAATCAGACTCCCTGACTTCAGACTATACTACAAAGCTACAGTAGTCAAGACAGTATGGTACTGGCACAAAAACAGAAATATAGATCAATGGAACAGGATAGAAAACCCAGAGATAAACCCATGCACCTATGGTCAAGTAATCTATGACAAAGGAGGCAAGGATATACAATGGAGAAAAGACAGTCTCTTCAATAAGTAGTGCTGGGAAAACTGGACAGCTACATGTAAAAGAATGAAATTAGAATACTCCCTAACACCATACACAAAAATAAACTCAAAATGGATTAAAGACCTAAATGTAAGACCGGACACTATAACACTCTTAGAGGAAAACATAGGAAGAACGCTCCTTGACATAAATCACAGCAAGATCTTTTTGGACCCACCTCCTAGAGTAATGGAAATAAAAACAAAAATAAACAAATGGGACCTAATGAAACTTAAAAGCTTTTGCACAGCAAAGGAAACTATAACAAGATGAAAAGACAACCCTCAGAATGGGAGAAAATATTTGCAAACTAATCAACGGACAAAGGATTAATCTCCAAAAATACATAAACAGCTCATGCAGCTCAATATTAAAAAAACAAACAACCCAATCCAAAAATGGGCAGAAGACCTAAATAGACATCTCTCCAAAGAAGACATACAGATGGCCAAGAGGCACATGAAAAGATGCTCAGCATCACTAATTATGAGAGAAACGGAAATGAAAACTACAATGAGGTATCACCTCACACCAGTTAGAATGGGCATCATCAGAACATCTACAAACAACAAATGCTGGAGAGGGTGTGGAGAAAAGGGAACCCTCTTGCACTGCTGGTGGGAATGTAAACTGATACAGCCACTATGGAGAACAGTATGGAGGTTCCTTAAAAAACTAAAAATAGAATTACCATATGATCCAGCAATCCCACTACGGGGCATCTATCCAGAGAAAACCATAATTCAAAAAGACACATGCACCCCATATTCATTGCAGCACTATTTACAATAGCCAGGTCATGGAAGCAACCTAAATGCCCATCGACAGACGAATGGATAAAGAAGATGTGGTACATATATACAATGGAATATTACTCAGCCATAAAAAGGAACAGAATTGGGTCATTTGTAGAGACGTGGATGGACCCAGAGACTGTCATACAGAGTGAAGTAAGTCAGAAAGGGAAAAAACAAATATCTATATTAACGCATATATGTGAAATCTAGAAAAATGGTATAGATGAACTGGTTTGCAGGGCAGAAATTGAGACACAGATGTAGACAACAAACGCATGGACACCTATGGGGGAAAACAGCAGGGGGGTGGGGGTGGGGGTGTGATGAACTGGGAGGCTGGGAATGACATGTATACACTGATGTGTATAAAATGGATGACTAATAAGAACCTGCTGTATAAAAAAATTAAATTAAATTAAATTAAAAAAAAAAAGAACACTGCAGTCAGTCCTTTCATGTGAAATATTCCGCTATTTGTGTTGAAGCTCTGGAGCCTTACTTTTTACAGCAGTTAGGGTTTCACTCACTGCTCTAATTACAACCAAACCAGGGGTTCCTCTAGCATTCTCAAAAGGGGACTGCAGACCCATTTCACAAGGTTAATAAGCAAGCACATTTACTGTCACAACCTTAGGTCAGGTGTGGCGTTGCATATGTCGGAAACAAAGGGAAATGGTAAATACTATCCTGAATTTATAAACGAATGTGGTTTATAAAAAAGCATCATAAATTCCCAACTCTAAAACTGTACACATATATATGCTACCCAAAAAAGGGGTAAATATTATGTGCGAGAAACTTGTGGAAATACCAAAATATATTCATAGGCAGGAAGAAACCATTCCATACATCAATGAAGATTTAAAGCGTTTTTTAAAAAAAGAAAGAATGCACAGGAAGTGAGGAGGGCTGTGATGCATGCCCACGTCAGGCAAGGCATCTTTCATGAGGAGACGTCATAATGCCTCCCCTCCACCCTAATTCTCTCTTGATTGTAAGGAGAGAGCAGACATTTTCTTTTCTGTAGACCCCATAAACAGTCCAAAGCCCGGGTTGTAAAGACAGCTCACTAAAAACAGTCCCTGCCAGTCCCCACGTGTATGTCCTGGCTCTCAGAGACGCTGCAGGGTCCAGCTGGCCGACACTCGGCCACCCCATGCTGAGGTCCCAGAGTACCCAGGAGCCCCCTGCACAGGGCGGCCTTGTCCATGGGGTCCTGGCCTGCAGGGGACAGACAGGACTCACTCTCTTTGCTGTGACAGAGGGGCCTGGAAACGGGAAGAGAGGTGCCTCCTACTGGCCCCAAGCCCATCATAGGATGAGGATGGAAAGGCTTGCCCGTTGGCCAAACCAACTCGGTAGGCAGCTGAGTTTAGCAGCGAAAAGAGGGTGTGCACAGCTAGGACACCCTGTGTTTCTCAGGAGTCCAAGCACAGGTGAGTGTGATCTCGATAACCACGTGACCAAGGAAAGAACAATCCCTCCTTCTCTTGTAAGTGGTGGTACAATGGGAAGGGCAGCGTGGTCTGTCTCAGCACATGTGAGAATAAGAGGTGAGTGGTAAGCAGTGTGTGGTGCTCACTGCTAGCGGTGTCATCCCCTCCAGGGGCGGTGTCCCCACCAGCCCCACCTCCCCACTGCCCCTCAGGGTGCACGATTAGCACACCCACTCCCAGACGATGTCCACACAGCACGTAGTTTATAGTAGGCACTCCACACATGCCTGACTTGAATTCTTCTGATGTCTGCCCCAGGAGATCTTTTCAAATCGAGCTCAAACAGAGCATATTCACAGCGACAGGGAAGGAGGCAGGAGGTAGCTTCTGGCCGCCTCTGAATATCTTCTGATATTTAGACAGGTCTATCGTGCACAATGCTGCACACTGGTGACCTTTCAGCACACTACATTGAATCCCACTTAGTACCACGCACTGCCTGGGCTCTGCACCCCTGTCAAGCACCTGGCCCAGGGGGCCATGCTTCTCCAAAAGCCTCACCTCTGCCCAGTAGCCCGTGGGCCCAGATGGGCCACTGCCGGGGTCAGGCAGGGCTTCATTGAACTCCCCTGCACGGCAGTTTGCGACCATCTCTCTCTGCACATGCTCAGGACAAAAGGCCTCCACGCTCTTGATGCTCACCAGACCCCGCCCCCCCCCAACCTGACCGGCAGGTGCTCCATGGAGACGTGGAGTGGTGGACCCCCTCCCTCTGCCACCCCCTCTGTGCTGGGGAGGTACGGGCTTCTCTCCTCAGCTGGTGCAGACTCTTCTCCCCCCGATTTAACAAACTGTTTCCTCTAGCAGTTCCTCTCCCTGTCCTTTTACACAGGTGACGAGCAGCCTCCACAAGACCCCATGGGCAAGGACATGGAGCTGGCAGGACGCATCCTGTTCCTCCCTGGACCTCCAAGCCGCTGCCCTCACCCAAGGGAGAAAGGCAGGCTAAATCCCCAGTGATGAAGCACATCCACGTTCTGTTTAAAGAATGTTTATCATTAACAAAACATACACCACTTCAGTCGCCCCTCAAACCCACCCAGGTAAGTTCATCAGTGGCAAAGTAGGTCTAAGAACAGAACAAGGGGCTGTGATGGTCTTACTCTGAGGCCAACACAGTGTTGACACCCGCCCTGTGCGCTGATGTGAGCAGCCTAAGACCCCGCCCTGAGGCTCTGCGTGGATGCCGCTTCCTGCTCATCAAAGCCACTCGCCCATTTCCCTCCTACTTGCACTTCTCTCTCCGAGTAGGGAGACCTGCCCACCTCGACCCTCTCTGGCCCTTCTCCCTTTGCCTGCGCTCAAGTCTGGTGTCCCTTCTGGCTCAGAGCTCCTCACCCAACTGCCCATTACTGTGGCCAAGCGGTTGCATGATGCCACTCAGCTCCAGCTCTTCCAAATCAGCCTCCTCGAGGGCCTTCTCCAGGGAATGACCCAGAATGTCACGACAACTGCACGTGGTAAGGGGTCAAACTGCCTCCAGCCACAAACACGGCAGTTTACATAATGCAACCACCTGCCTGGACCAAGCAACAGACTCTCCTATGAAGCAGGCAGTGTTTCATCCACCCTGGGACTCCTGCTGCTGAGCACAGGGCCTGGACGGCTGCATCAGTACCTGCTTGCTGAGCAGAAGCTTCCAGAAGCAAAACAGTTATGGCTGAATTCTATGAGCAACTCGATGAACTCAGACAGGGGTTAAGAAGCTATGTCACTCCTATGACAGGAGCTAAGATTAGACCTAACCAGCGCCAGGCTCCCTGCCAACTGCTTCATTCGCATAATTATGCATAACCCGTACATTAGCCCCATGGGGTAGGTTCTATTATTTTCCCATTTTACAGATGAGAAAACAGAAGTTCAAAGAGGAGAAGTGCTTTGTCCCTAGTCATACACTATGAAGTGACAGATGCGGGGTCACACCCAGGCCGTCTGGCCCCGAGCTGTGTCCTCCTCCATGCACTGTGACCTGGCCCGGGGCGACCCCCGAAATGGGCTTCTCGGGAGAGCCCCGTGCGCTGTTCATCCAGGGAGGGCCCCTGTCTCAGAGGCCTGAGGCTCCCCAGGCAGGGCACCCACAGCAGCTGGAAATCACCAGGCTGCTCAGCTGGGTCCCGACGAGGGCAGCCCCAGCCCACTCAGCTCGGCTTCCCGAGTCTGATGCCCCAGCGGTGCTTCTGAACACTCGTGAGGCCTTTATAATGTGCCAGGCCCTGAGCTAAGTGCTACAGACCTCCTCCAACTTGCTGGGGAGAAAAGGCGGGTGGGCAAACCAGCTAACTAAGATACGGCTGGTGGCAGAGTCTCTGAGAACTGACTCCTGCCCACCACCCCCCATTCTCCCCACGACCTAGACAGACGGGAGGCGAGCTTCGGCTCCCTGACCAGGGCAGCCCCTCTGTAAACATCCTCTTCCTACTTCCCGACTGGGGAGGCAGGGCCACAACTGGACCAGGTGGTCCGGCCTAGAGTCTCAGATCCAGGCCACTGTCCATGACAGGCCCACAGTGGGGATCACTCTCTGAGTCTCTGCTTTTCCGTGGAAGGGGCAGAGCAGTCTTCTTGTGCTGGATGGCCACGCCTCCACCCACTTCTCTGGTTACTCAGGGAGGTGGACCTGGGGCTCCTGGAGAAGCAGGAAGCCCCCTGAGGCCTCCGGGCTGCAGGTGCACCAGAGCGGCTAGGGCGGGTGCCGCAGGCACGCAGCTGTTAACAACGGGGCGCTTCTCTGCCCACGCGGTCCGTGACCATGTTCGCTTTCTATCACCACCTATAAAACTACCATAAAGGCAGTGGCTCAAAACACAAATCCTCCAGCTTCTAATCGCACTGACGCCTGCCCCCAGGTGAGTCAGTGCCCTGCCTTCAAGGGCTCAGGGCACTGGATCAGGCCCCCCTGGCCCATCCCCCGGCTCAACTCCACTGTGCCATCTCACAACACAGGGCGGTTCTGGAGGACGGGCCCGACAGGACCTGAGAGGGCCGAGCCCTGGACCAGGAGTGGAAGGAGCGCCTGGGCCACGGGGCGCGGCCGGCGCGGAGGCCTGGAGGTGGGCACAGAGCAGCCTGGTGGGCCGGTGCAGCCAGAGCGAGGAGATGCCGCGGGAGGCCGGCTGATGCGGGGCTGGGAGGCCAGGGCGAGGTCCTGTCCCAGCTTACCGGAGACTTTCAAGTTACTGAAGCGTTTTCAGGGAGGGATGCCGGGATCTGATTTACATTTTGAAAAGATCGCTCTGTCTGAAAACTGCATCTTAGAGCAGCAGGAGAGATGGCAGGAGCCAGGTGAAGAGCGAGGCCTGTGACCAGGGAGGAAGGCTGACAGCTCAGAGCAGAGCCCCTCCGGGGGACAGGGACGACGGTGCGATGCAGAGTTTGATTCAGCAAGTCTGAGGGGGAGCCGGACGTTCTGCATTTCTAACCAGCCCCCTGTGCTGATGCTGCCCGCCCGGGGACTGCATCTTCCGTAGTCAGGGCTTGCTGGAGGTGGCGGCCCGGGGCCAGAGGGGTGATTTAAGGTGCATGGTGAAGGGAGTGCCCAGAGCAGGGAGAAAACTTGCTGATGGATCGATGTGGGGCTGAGAGAGGCCGAGGAGGGAAGACAGACCCCCGGCAGCTGGAGTGGAGTACGTTTATTTACTAGATGGGGAAACTGGATGGAGGGGGGGGGGCGGGGAAGAGGTGTGGAGTCCACACCGCAGGACACTAAGAGTCCTGCTTAGGGGAACGCCTCTGGCTAGCATGGAGGCTACTGCCCCGGGGGAGAGAAGCGCAAGAGCCAGCCTGCGGCAGCACTGACCTGGGCCGAACCCAAGGAAGGCTGGACCAGAGCCCTTCGGATGGTGACTACAGTTCTGGCTTCTCCGACCAGGGCCATCACAGCCCTGCCTTTGCCCCCAACCTCAAGCAGACTGAGCGATGTCAGCCAGCAAGGGGAAGCTGCAGAGAGGGGAGGAAGCAAATAAAACCCACCTGCCCTGGCCAAGGACGTGGACCAGGAAATGGGCTCCCGAGCAAACAGTAACAAGCACAGCAGTGTTAAAACTCAAGTAAAGTGGGATTCTGCAAATGGCACCAACCGAGCTGCAGCTTCTTGGGGCGTAATGGGAAAACTGGGTCATAGAAAAAGGGAAAGAGAAGCAAAGTTCAATAACTGAGATCTTCAGGTCAGCCAAAGATGTTCTATATGAAAAAGACTGTCAGAATGGGATAGGGAAAAAGCCTTTATTCTCTGTTTTTTCAGACAATTTCCCATATGGCCACAGATATATCATGGAATGTACTTTCACTTTTAAAATTCCACAAAGAAATGGAATTTTCAGTCACTGCCATGGAGTAAAGGGGCTCAGCAAGTCATAAAAGAGCTATGAAAGGAAGTAGTTTTGAGTATCAGCCATCAGAAATCATATCAGGAACAGAAATCTCTGAAGGAAGTTTTATTTAAGACAGAAAAAGAAAAGATTCAAATGGCTAAGGGAGAATTAAAGAAGGCTCACGAAGGACAAGAGCTGGCGTTAAGTGACAGGGGAGAGGAACCCGTCGCCAAGACCCTGCGGGAACTGTCTCGACCTGTATGCTGAAGGTCACCACTCAGTCACTGCAGGACAAACGCTCTATAAGGAATGTGAAGTATGCAAATATTTGAAGAGGCTACCTGTGTGTGTAATTAGAAGTTTGATATAATTAAGGCTGGCAGGGCCCCAGGATTGCACCGCAAAGTTCTTTAGGCAGGAGTCAAACCTCACTAATCAAAATACGCAGTTGAAAACGGGTTCTCACAGGAAGGGGTAGGATAAGAGGGAAAAACAGAGAAAGGAGTCAGTGAGACTTCCATATTTATATAGCAATCAAAAGGACTGGGAATTAAAAGATAAAACATGTCTATCTGGATTGCAGGCATCTCTACCACTAACAGAGAATCCAGAATTAGATCATCTGAGGGTCAGGAAGCACGGGGGACGCCTATACCCTCAGCCCTGCAATATGCATCGGATTTGATCACCTACAAAAGACATGTGGCTCCCCTGCATGGGCCTTCCAAAGGCACGAATCCATCATGACTGTAATTACACCACGGAGCCAGTGAGGGTGAAGTGGGCGTGCCATTCCCATCACATGCTGAGGACGGATAGAAAACACTAGCAGTTACGTCCAGAGGACAGAAGCTGCAGTTACTATCCGTTCTTTTAACATTATATATGTATCCTTAATCTTCTGGGAAAGAATCCTTAGATGAACCACAACGATGGCAGAGCCACCATCATGGGAAAGTGGAATAAATAAACGAGACAACTGAAGATGCTGGGGTTTCGTTATGAGGAAAAGAATAAAAATCAGCGATTATAATGTCACAATTATGTGTCACTGCCACACTCACAGGCAAGTGATCTGAGGACAAATGAGGTTCTGAGCGAGAGAGGTGAGCAGAGGGAAAAGAATGGGTGGCTCTCCTGTAACCTCCATGCCTTCGGTAGAGTCAGCGAGAGGTCTGTTTAACAGTAGGAGTCCAACAGAGCCTCTGCAGGAACAAGAAAAAGACATCCCGTTAACTCACCGATTACTGGAGCTTAAAAGGATAACAGAACAGGGAGGCTTCATGCGATCCTGTCCGTGGGCAGGACAAGCGGGGAGATCTCAACTCAGTCCCACTTTATAGCAATGCGGGCGGCCAATATCTCCTATCATCTTCAAAGGACTACAAGAGTATCCCGCTTGGACGTGATTCTTGTCAGGTCTTTTGCTGTGTAGTTAAATGATCAAATTCGTGGAATGGAGTGATTGTTTTTAAATAGTAATGAAAATAGATTTTGCACCCTCCCACGAATCACGTTCCAGATCCCCCTCCTCATTCTTTTGCCACAAATCTTATGAGATGTTCAACATCCACCCCCAGAGGGGCAGGAGGCCCATCCCGGGCTCCCCTTCTGGGTGGAGCACAGGAGCGAGGCTCCCCCCAAGCCAGAGGCTGCATGTGAGAGGTCCCCTCTGCAGAGCGGCTTCTCCCAACCAGATGCCCCTGTACAGACAGACAGTGTGAAAGAGTTTCCAGGGACCACATTACTCAGGGCCTTCAATGAAAAACAGGACAGGCTGGACCCGAGTTTCCTTGCAAACAGGCAACTGAGGTATGTGGTCAGCCACAGGAGTGGATTGCATTTCCTCGCAAAAATAATGAACCGCAAATAACAAACAGCAATTCCAGTGTTGGCTGCCAACCGACATACGTCTTCCAGTGAGACCTGCTGCCGAAACTGCCTCTCAAACTGGCACTGTGTGCTCAGCCTGTCAGGGAGGCTGGCGAGTTCCTCTCCTCCAGGCTGGCGTGTCCTGACCTCACCCTCCAGTGCCAGCCAACACAGGGGACCTGCCCGAAGGTGACAAAGGGTGCGGGGAAGCAGCCAGGAGAGGTAGGTTGCTTTTGACAAAGCTAGAACTTCTGCTTTGGGGTTTGTTTTTTGTTTATTTTTTTAACCAGAAGTTAAAGCAAGTGGGAAGAAAGGTTGGGATGTTGAACAAGTCGATGGCAGCGTAATTCTGGGCCTGCCAGGCTGAGGGTCTGCGCTGGGGGAGTGGGCAGGGTGCCTGCAGCTCTGGGCGGCCTTAAATGCTCCTTCCTGGTGTTCCACGCCACTGGCGCACTGGCTGGCAGCTTGGAAGCACCCGGCACCTCAGGGGAAAACAAAAGCAGGAGAGTGGCAATCCCAGGAGACGCCGCAGAGAAGCAGGACCGGGAACAGAGACACAGGCCTGCCGACGGAGAGTTGCACTAATCACAGTCGCTACTGAACACCTTACTCCACGGGAGGAGGACCACTAAGGATGATCTGGTTGCTCTTGAACTGGGGATGAAAGTGGAGCGTTGGTGCTCAGTGGAGGCGCCCTGGGGGTGGCCTCTCCTCAGCCGTGACTCTTTCAAGGACCTGCAAGGTGGCGCTCATTCCTGAACCATGAACGGAAATGTCAACTGCAATTAGAAGTAAGGATATACCAAGGTGTACGTATACCCAGAAACTACCGCATCGCCCTGAAATCTGTGACTCAAAATCGTCTCTATGACAACTGAGTATCTCAGTAAACAACCTGGATTACCAATAACCCTCCGTTGACAAAGAGTACATACTCTGACATGTACTACATGAACGTGTGTGATGGCTAATTTTAATGGGCCAAGGGGTGCCCACGTTATTTGGTCCAACATTACTCTGGGTGTTTCTGGATGAGATTAACATTTAAATGAACAGACTGAGTAAAGGAGACTGTCCTTCCTGATGTGGGTGGGCCTTATCCGATCAGTCGAAGGCCAGAACAGAGCAAAAGGGCTGACTCTCCCTTGAATAAGAGGGAATTCCTCCTGCCCGACTGCTTTTGAGCTGGGCGTTGGTTTTTTTCTTTTTTTCCTGCTGTTCGATTCTAAGGGAAACATCAGCTCTTCCTGCATCTCAAGCCTGCTGGCTTTCAGACTGCGATTCACACCATCAGTTCTCCTAGTTCTCGGGCTTCAGACTCAAAGTAGAACCTGCACCATTGGCTCTTGGGTCTCTAACTTGCTGACTGCAGATCTCGGGACTTGTTGGCTGTCAACCTCCAGAATCAGTGAACCAGTTCCTTATTTTCTACACACACACGCACACACACACACGCACACCACTGGTTCTGTTTCTCTGCACGACACTAACACAGTGTGTTTTCTCACGGGGTCTCAGCAGCGTAGGAAGCATAACTGAGCCACAGAGAAGCAGGCTTGACACGGCGTGAGCTCCTGAACGGCCTCCTCTGGACTAAACCTACAACAGGCGGGCCCTTCTACGCAGGGGACACCCTAGCCTGTTCACACATGGCACACGGACTGAAAGGCTACCGTGTTTTTTAAAAGCAACGCGGATGAATGAATGACCCGAACCACTTCACTTGCTTCACTTGCTCAGGGATCTTCTCCCAGGTAGGCCGCTCCGCATCCCCAGGGGGTGACACCCCACAGTGCACCCAGCTCCGCCATCTACTGTATAGGGGTACCCTCAGCAATAATAAATAGCACTCAAGTTTAACTCAAAAAGACCCTGGATCATCATAATGGTAATCTGTTGAATCAGCCTGACCTTCTTAAAAGAAAGATGCTGTATGATTATAAGGTCTCCTTATTATTCACAAACAAACACCCTGAGTGCAGCTGCTGGCCTGCTGGGTCCAGACCCCAGACACCATGGCCAGCGTCAGCCGTGGTCTCGGAGAGCTACAAGCTGTTCTGCTGAACACCAACTGGCAGGACTGCTCAGTGCAGACTCACTGCTTGGAAGAACCTGGAGACTGTGATTTGTTAAAAATGCCAACAAGGCTTTCAGGAGGGTCGCACAGGTCAGGAAGCCCACAGGGGAAGGACGTTGGGCTTGGAGAAGCAACAGGAAGACGTGCGCTGCTTGGACTCACCCTTTCTCCACTGGTCTTTGAGCCGGAGGGAGAGAGACCAGGCTGAGGCGCTTCCTGGACCAGGACTCCTCCCAGCCCTTTGTGCCCCCGAGGTGAGGACAGGGCGTGTCATTTAACCTAAGTGGTGACTCATCGCCCCCTCCCCCGCTTCCAGCAGCAACGATGACCAGCTCCTGCTCCCACCTCTGCTGGAGCCCTGCCCCACCCAACTCCCAGCTACCTTGCAAGACTCTATTCGGGCGCGAATCAGCACATCCACGGAGGCCGCCCGGCCCAGCACCTGCCGCCACCCCAGACCCAGAGTCAGGCTGGGCCACCCCCCAGCACCCCGGAGTGCTCTTGGCCAACCTCCCGGAAGCATCCATTACTCTCAGTTGGAACTTCCTGCTTAAGGTCTACAGTCTCCAGACCTCTGGACCAGTTCTGCTCATTTTTTTCCATCTCACCTCTAACATACTATCTTACTTACTTAGTTATTATATGTCTGGGGCTTACCTGGCTCCCTAAATTAGCATGTAAGCTCCTCAACCGTACCATTCATCTGCTCTGTTCACTGCAATATCCCAAGCACCGAGAGCAGCAACCTGGCGGGTGGAAGCAGCTCGGGGGCCGTGTGCTGGATGAAAAAAATAAAGCATTTCCCTCACTAGACTATTTGCCTTTTGAGATCGGGGACCGTCTTAACCCTGTAACCCAGAGTGGCAGGCAGAATAATGCCCCCACCCCAAAGAGTGCATGTCCTAACCTCCGGAACCTGAGAATGGTTCCCTTACGTGGACATTAGCCCATGTGATTGAGTCGATGACCTGGAGATGGGAGAAGATCCTGGATTATCCAGGTGGGTCCAAGGTAGGCACAAGCGTCCTTAAAGGAGGGAGGAGGTTGGTCAGACTTGGAGAGGACTATGTGACGACAGAGGCAGAGAGAGGTCAGAGCGATGGATGTGGGACGATCCGGGCCTGCCTTTGCTGGCTTTGGAGATGGAAGAAGGGAACCGCAGTGAAGGAATACTGGGTGGCCCCTGGGCCGGAAAAAGCAAGGCAGGGGTTCTTCCCAGAAGGAAGGCAGCTGTCGACGCCTTGATGTCAGCCCAGTGAAGCCCATTTCAGACTTCTGACCTCCAGAACTGGAAGATCATCAATTTGTGTTGTTTTAAGCCATTGAGTTTGTGGTGATTTGTTGCAGCCGGGATAGGAAACGGACGCCACCAGGGACTGAACACACTGCAGCTGGGCAGTGAATGTCTGCTAAACGGAGGTCGGGAATTTCCAGTAAAATGTCACTTTCAGTCTCTAAAATAAATTTCAACCCACAAGGACAGCAAAGAGTGATTTAAGCCATGAGCCAACGGTGATGGTGGTTGTTGTTTTCACTGGTCTTTCTTTTCCTTTTGATAACTAATTTTGACTCAGAGATGCTTGTGATAATATTTCCCCTCTGCTGGTACGTCTTACATTCAAATTCAACCTACTTAGGCAGCTTTATTAATCAAATATAAGTCTCCTCCTCATAAAACCCTAAAGCAAAATTTTTTTAAAGAAAAACAAAAAAAGAAACCAATTTATTTAATGAAAACTGGTCTTAACAAACAAGTAAGTAGCTGCACTCAAAGTTGTCATGTGACTTCTCAGGCCAGGCTGGTGAGGCACATGCAAGGTTTCTTCTTTCTGAACATTTCCAAATGCTCCATCCCCATGAATCTATTTTCAATGCTGACACTTGGGGAAAGAGAGAAGTGATGGGAAATCATTGAGGACTCATTTCTGTGTCCAACTGAAAATTTAAATGGTCTGAATTATGGGCCAAATCCTTCCCATGTCTCATTAACAACTAAGAAGAAAACAACCTAAGAAACACCCTCAGCTCTTAGCTTTCCAATCCCCTCAGCCTACCTACCAGGCCTGTTAGTATTTTCATCCCAGAAAATGAGAACCCCTAAAGACTGGAGATTAATAAATAACTTTCAGTTACCACTGATAAACTTTGATATGTGAGATTCTTTTCAATTTACATTAATATATCATGAAAAAATTATAAACAGAGCATATAACTAATTTTTTATATGGGAAAGAAATCTTGAAATTTTTAAACATCCAGAATGGATTCACATACAACCCAGAATTTATTTGTGGCCTTTTGGAAGAGATATAGATAGATAGATAGATATAAAATAGGAAACTTTTAAAAGATCTCAAAATATGCTATCCAATAGTAATTTAAAATCATTTTTTCTACAATATATAGTACAAACTTTATGACAATGTGTTCTTGCGATTTCTTCTACAGGATATAATTGGAGAATCAAAACACAAAGCCCACAGCATACTCCATCCTACTTAATAAACATTTACTGAGCTACTACGATGTGTGAGACCTTGAGCTGGTGAAGGACGAAGTCCCCAACATCAAGGGCTCCCCACAGGGTGAAGGGACAACATTACTGCTTCCCAACAGGTGCACCAGGGTCCACATTTGAGTGGCTTAAGGACACTCAATAAACAGATATAATTTCTCTACTGAAAAATCCTAAACCACAGTTTAATGAAAAGAAAAAAAGTTGAAATGGATTCATTTCTCTAATAAAAACAGCTACATTTAAACTGAAATAAGACAACTGAATCCAGAGGGCATCTCTTCACCTAGGAGAGCCTGACACAATGCAATCCCTTTGCCATCGGAGTGGGCGTCTGACGTCTCCCGCCCGTCGGTCCATTCATCCAATCTCCCATCCATCATTTATCAACAGCCTCGGTGCGCCAGGTGCCAACCAGGTGGAGAGGAGAATGACTAGGACACACGTCCTCGGGAACATTTCCAAATGCAGTTACTCAAGACTGTGCTAAACAGTGCCACTCCTCTCAGCCCTGTGTTTCCCAATAAACCACGAGACTGAAGCGTGCCACTGTTTTCTGCCACTGCAAGCACTTTACACCTGTTTACACTGGCTGCGCCAGAGGCTCACCTGCCTTATCCCTTGTCATGCTGTCACTCTAGCGTCTCAGAGCACATCTAAGCTGTACCCTTCACCCGCAACCTCATGTATCACCGCATCGCCTGCGACGTGCAATAAATCACGTCTCTAAGTAACAGCAAATCAATCCACTTCCTAGAAGGAAGATACAAGTCACAATCAGTGGCGCCTCCCTGCAATTCTCTAAAGGATTTGGCGTGTACGAAACATCCAAAGTTCTCCTATACCCTTCCTGAAGTGCCGGGTCTAGCTCAGGACTCCACACGCCGTGATGTAAACGAGGAGTTTCAGAAGAGATTTACAAGACAAGAGTTTCAGAAGAGATTTACAAGACAATCTGAAGATTGCAGTCTAATAAATACAAAGAAAAGCTGCAAGAGTGTCTGGCCTAGAGGTGTATGAGTCTGTTCCCAAACAGTGCAGAACACCAGGCCCCTGCAGCCTGAAACATCAAACTCCTACTGTCCTGACTTCTGTCCAGGGTCTCGTTGACAGAAAGCATACTAATGGAGGAGGGTTTCCAGACCACGCGGTCCAAACGTTCATCTAGAGGCGCCAAGTCTTGTCTGTGGATCCAGAAATCCAGAGGTAAACCAGCATATGTACTAATTCCCCCGCGAACTGCTCAGCCTGAATTTCATGCTTTGTGCTGTGGCCCGGGCACACCTGGGGGATGGTCATGGAGACAGCCCTGGGAAGTCCACCGAGTCATCAAAGGCAGGTCGCGGGGGACACGTCACTCAGGGATGCGAGAGCCGAATAAGAGATTATTAGTTACTTGCCAAGAAAAACTTACCTCTTCCGCTGTTAAGTGCTGCACGCTTCCTCTTGTTTTTTGTTTTCAGATTCGGAACCAAGTGTACAGCAGAACTTGGATCATTCTAGTAACGCCCACCTCTCCCAGGTCTGTGAGCAGATGTCAGACAGCTGCCCCAGCAGCCCTTCATAAAACAGCCCCCAACACCCCGGCTCCTCTGCCCACACCCCTCCCCCTTTCTCGTTTTACTTTTTTCCACTGCTCCCGTTCACCATTTGACAGCCTTTCTGTCTTACTTAGCTTTTTCCCAGGAGAGCAACCACTTTGATGGCAAACATTGGTTCTCTCCTGGAACCCCAGCAATGAGAACACTGCGGGCACTTAACTACATGCTTCCTGAGTGAATCACTGAAAGATGGATAACCGTGTAAAACTCTGTGCTCTGCAATTCAACCTTCTCCACGAACGTGAACTTTGATTCTAAACCACACGCCCTGGTTCTGATGTGCTTTCTGTTGTTTTTGCTTTTTTAAGTATTTGTGTTAAGCCAGCTCAAATCTTGTGTACAGTGAAGCAGGAGAGAGGAGAGAGAGAGGTACAGACAGATACAAAGGATGATCTGATTATCACACACGCCGCATCCTAACAGATGGCAAAGTCTCCCCTGAGGTTAGAAGGAGAGGAAATGAACCAAACAGTATGACAATTAACTAGAGTAACCTTTACTCAAACACTGGCCAGCTTCTTCCTATCATCACCTGCGCTGATTCCGTCTGGTGATGTTTAACACTTAAGAGGCCAGTCCCTCCTGGCCTCCCTGGCTGTCCCCACAGTGGCCCTGCTCCACAGACTCCGGCCTTAGGGACCGAGGCTGCTTTTGACCATAGATGCGTCCAAATGCATCCACATCACGCTCGTTTCACTCTGGGATGCCTTTCATTGAAAGGAAATGAATCAAGTTTCCAGAACTTTTTGAAATATACTACACCTTTCCCCTACAACACAGCCTCACATATGGCGCTACCGCAGATACAATCCCATGATAATAAGAAGAAACCGCATGAGACTAGACCGATTTCATTCCAAATTCCACCTTAGACAGGTTAAAGCCCTGAAAACCTAAGGGGGCAGGGGAGAGAGAGGGTGTGTGTCAGCGCAAGGAGACAGTATTTAACGGGGAGGGCAAGGTCCTACCTGCTTCACGACAGTCACCGTCCCGGGCGCCATGGCAACCACCGAGGCAACGGCAGTGGCGTCGTGGGTCTCGGTGCCCAGCTCGATGATCTGCTGGAGGATGTTTACAGCCGTGGGGTCAAGTCGGTCACCTTGCCGGGAAGAAGCAAACAAGGAGACCGGTAAGGCCGTGGGTGGTGAAGGTCACTGAACGCAAAAGCAGCCCTTAGCAGAGGCCATTCTTGCGCGGCGCCTTCTCTAGGGATGCACGGGTTCTCAGTAAGTGCTCATTTTGACCACAGAAATAATGTGCATGGTACTTCACAGCCGACAATGCAGTCTCTATAAGAACATCTCAAAACTCCAAACAACCTGCGAGGAGACGACATTGTGACACTATTATCCCCACTTTATAGATCAGTCACCTCACTGCAAAAACATGGAAGAGGATTGTCTTAGGCCCTTGGGTCAGTTATGTCACAAAGCCAGGGCTCAAGCCCAGATGTTCTGAATCCAAACTTGTTGATACAGGACTGCCTCTCAAAACAGAAACTCCTGAGAAGCACCAGCTATGACGTCAAACCACAGAGCTGGTTCTCCTTGAGCACAGGCATGGGAGGTAGTCAGTGAGCGTGTGCCAGAGACATTACACAGGATACGGCAGAGCACCAAAGGGTGCTCAGTCATCAAACCAGTGGGCTTTAGAATTCTAAATTAATGTAAGCTGAGGATTCTCTTTTAATCATCTCAAAAGACTGTAATCATATCATCAGGGCAGCTCCTGAGTGTACCCTCTCACTCAGCTCTCACCATCTGCTTGGCCATCTGTGACTCCCCGGAACACAGCACTCTGACCCTGATCATTACTTCACTAAGAGGGAAATTACTACCTGATTGATCTCCAGGATAGCATAATATCATGAAGTCTCCACCAACGTCTACATACTCCTGGGCGACTTTCTGCAGGCCACGTTCCAATGCGAATCAGTAAGTGATGAGGGAAGGGAATTCAACGTGTTCTACACAGAGGATAGGACGTGGCATACGATTGGGGCAATGACATTAGCACCTGTTCACCATGCACCAGCCTAGCATCCCCTACACACACCTATTCACACCTACACACACACTCTCCTTCAGCAGGGGGGCGGGTTTCAACTCTGCCTTGCAGCCAACCACTCTAAACATCTAAACACTAAACAAAACACTGACCTTAAAAAATGTACTGAAATAAGATTTTAATTCCTCATCCATTTACTCCCTCAATGACCATTTATCAAGCCCGAACTGTCAGCCAGGAACATGGTTCCCAGTGGGATACAGCAGGGGTCCCCAACCCCCGGGATCTAATGCCTGATGATCTGAGGTGGAGCTGATGTAACAGTAATCGAAATAAAGTGCACAATAAATGTAATGCGCTTGAATCATCCCGAAAGCATCCCCTCCCCGCATCCTTGGAAAAACTGTCTTCCACAGAAATGGTCCCTGGTGCCAGAAAGGCTGGGGACAGCTGGGATACAGACAAAGATCTAACGCTGCCTCCCCCCACCCCTTCCGGGCTCACAGGTGACTGAGACAGACCGTAAGCAAATCATACAGCCCCTGGTCGGTTCCATATCAGGGGGGCGACTAGGGAGCTCTGTGAGAAAGTCAGGCAGGCTCCCGGGAGATGACACACCATCTGAATACGGAAGACGAAGACGTGTTCGCCAGAAAAAGTGCTGTGCAGGGAGGGGAACAGACCAGGCCCCAGAGGGCACAGGAGCGTGTGGGTGAGAAACACAGCTCACGCCGAGAACGGCAGAGTCTGGCCCAGGAGGGCACGGCTCCAAGGTGGCCAGAGATGCAGCGCAGGGAGGCCAGGGCCTAGAGCAGGTGGCCTGAATGCCGAGCTGCAGAGTCTGCCATGTTTCCTAAGAGCCAGGAGGAGATGCCGAGGGCTGAAGGAGTGAGTGAGTGAGCGCTGGTGGGGATGAAGATGGACAGGCTGTCCTGGCAGGGCTTGAGCAATCACTGAAGTCACTGGACATGAGGAAGGAAACACGCACTGAGACATGGCATCAGCTCTGGGAACCGCACCAAGAGCCAGCACCTTGACGCCCCATCTGCAGAGCCTGCTTCTCTCACAGGCTGCAGAGCTGTCTCCCGAATCCCCCGGTGAGCACAGCACCGGCAATGAATCTTCCCCAAAGTGACCGGCCCCAAGGGGTTTTCTGCGCACCCTTCTTACAACCTGGGGTTTAGGGATATAAGAGCTGGATGAAATGGCAATTTCCTGTCTCCCATCACCAGCTGACTTCACTTAATGCTTCCTCTAATCCCACTTGCTTGACCTCTGTCCCCCAAATACCCAGAGGGCTGTGGTACATTATATTAACTCGCACTCCTTTCCTGTTTGGAAAAGAGCATCAAGAAAATGTTTTCTAAGCACAATGCCCCAGTTGCCACTAGGCTGGCACAGTGGTTTGTTTTTTCAAATTGATCGAACATTTGAAACCGATGACATTTGACATAAAAATCCTGACTTGGGGCTTTTCAGAAGAACTGGGAAGTGGGCAGTCCCAACAAGAAGTCAGGAGACCTCGATTCCAAGACCAGCTCCAACACCCAACAAGTGGACGATCCTCAGCCAGCCGTTACAAGGAGGCAACCTTCTGCATCTGTGAAGTGAGGGCAGTGGGACCTGCTTCTCCCTGCTCTGAGAGGTGATCCTACGTGTGAACATCCGGCAACCCTGTCAGGCGGCACCACGTTGGCTGGGGCCCTGTTCTAGAACACTGCAGGAGAGCTCCACCTCCAAGCCTGACAATGGTCAGAATGCAGTGGAAGGAGACCAACTGGCAGACATAATTCATCCGTAAAGTCATTCATTCAGCGTGTCTATCAAAGACCAGTTCTGAGGTGTCAGAGGGAGGCTGGGGGCACACTCTCACCACTGTCTGAGGTGTATCTCAGGTCCTGGAGGGCAGCCACCGCTGCCTGTGTGCCCTGGACGTCCTCTTCGGCTTCGGTGATATGCAGGTACTGGGTGGAGGGCTCCTCCGGAGTTTCTGTTGCTGGCTAAATAAAAACACAGCATCATCCATGTGACCTTCTAGAAGATCACCTCTTACCCAGAAGTCCCAGGATAATGGATTAAGACAAAACAAATGCACATAAGCAACGCTTTTGCAGCAGCTCATTAAGCAGGCACCCCTGAGAAATCAGTGCTCCAGTAAAAACCTACTTCCCAAAGACAAAACTTCTCTTTGCAAGTGCCGAGACTTTTTAAAACCAGCGTTGGTGGAAAGCTTCCTGCAACACGTTCTTCCTGTAGGGAACAGAGTATGCTGTTCATAACTAGAGATGACACACGCTCAGAGGTTCTCGTGTGTGCTCTTCTGCTGTCTCCTCTGCTCTTCCCATGGCCACCAACACTGCCCTTATCTCCCCTGTGCCCGGGCCTCCTGCCGTGAGGAAGGCCGAGAGGAAGGCACAGCAGTGGTGACGGTGGAAGGGAGGAGAGGACGGGTAATCACATAACACTCGGCAAGCTTCGAGCACGGGTCCCGGCACAGAGCGAGATGTCAGCAAATCTTAGCTACTCATGCTGCTCTGATTATAGGAAGGATATGAGAAATACAACTGACCAGAGAAAATACAGCTGTGCAAAATCAGGACTCACGAGAGTACGAGAAGCTAAAGAGACAGTCACAGGTATCTTATACCTAAGGAGAGAAGAGGTGGGATGGAATTTTCACAAGAACTAGATATTGATAATCACCTCCTTCTGGAACTGCAAGGCAGGAAACATGGATGTCACCAATAAAGAAGAACAAAAAGGGGATTTTACATACAATTTATAGGAGCCAAAGCGATCACTCTCTAGAAGCACTTATCAGTTACTCACACAGGTTCAGAATAGAATGTGATTATTCTTTTACAGCCAAGTGGTCAAGTTCATTTAGGCATTTCCAGCCTGACACTTAGTAGACACCCAATAAATGTCTGATGAATGCATAAATGAACAAACAGAAGCATATTTCCTTTTAAGTACCATTAAGCAACATAGTGGCCAACACTGATTGGATCCGAGGAATGGCTCAGCCTGCGATGAACAGGATGGGCGTGGACTGGCTTCCCCTCTTTGGGGTGCTCTTTGTAATAACCATCTGTGGGAAGGACAGTGCTTTACAGGGCATTCCTGGGAGGCTGGCGACAGCCCAGCTGCTGTTAACAGGCAGCTTGTCATCACACGGGGACCACCCCCTGCCCAGCTTCTTAGCTTCTCTACCGTCTCACTTCTGGAGTCTAGTGCGTGGCTTGGTGTCAGCTATTTTTATTGAGTCACAGTTCTGCTGAAGGTGTCAGGATCTGTAAGGAGCGAGACCTCCAGAGGAGAGCGCCATGACTGCACTAACGAAAGCACCAGCTGGCCAGGAGAGATGGTGCTCTACATCAGGAACTGGCATTCCCATGTCTATGTGTAACAGAGAGCAAATCCTTGCAAGTATGAACTTGGAACACCAGAGGGCTGACTGTTTCCCACAGATGAGGATGAGACGTTGATGCTGGTGACACCACCACCTCCAATAACCATGCCATTTACTGTAGGCCTACTGGGGACTGGACAGTAACCCCGGCATTTTATAGACAGTGCTTTAACATACTCCTTAAATTTTCTTATAGAAAATGTCAAACATACACAAGACAGAGAGGTGAACCTCCGTGTACACATCACCCAATCTCAACAATCATCAGCTCATGGCCAGTCCTGTTTTGCCTATCTCCCCATGCACTCCACACAACTGTCCTTTGATTTTGAAGCAAATGTGGATGTCATATCAATTTATCTATATATATTTTAGAATGTATCTGTAAAAGGTAAAACTCTTTCAAACCATAATTACAACACCACCGTCACACTCAAAACACTTAATAGGGCTTCCCTGGTGGCGCAGTGGTTGAGAGTCCGCCTGCCAATGCAGGGGAAACTGATTTGTGCCCCGGTCCGGGAAGATCCCACATGCCGCGGAGCGGCTGGGCCCGTGAGCCATGGCCGCTGAGCCTGCGTGTCCGGAGCCTGTGCTCTGCAGCGGGAGAGGCCACAGCAGTGAGAGGCCCACATACCACAAAAAGAAAAAACAAACAAAAAAAAACACACTTAACAGTAGTTCCTTAGTATCTTCACATATCTAAATGGTGTTCTAATTTCCCCAATTACCTCATTTTTTCACAACTTGTTCCACAAATCATATTTAAGTAAGTTGTTGAAATCTATATATTAGAACTGACTGATAAAAGTCTCATAAGACTTGTATTTATAGGCTCTCCCTCCACTCTTTCTCCCCTGCTTATAGTTTTGTTGGGAAAAGTGGTCATTTGCCTTCAGAGTTTCCAACAGTCTAGCTTTTGCTGACTGCACCAACATGGAATCATTGAATATGTTCCCTTGTCCACTGTATTTCCTGTAAACTGGAAGTCAGACGCAGAAGCTTAATTAGGTATCAGTTCCCTTTCTGGCAAGAAGGCTCCACGGGTAACACAGTGTCCTTCCATCAGGAGACACTATGTCTGAGTGTCTCTGTTTTTGCCATGTTGGCATGACATCAGTGGAGGGTTGCAAAATGGCAATACTGTAAATCTTCATTTGTTAGTTGGAGTACTTCTATAAAAAACGTCTCTCCACACACATTCGGTTACCCTGAGATATAGTTTATTTAGATGAGGTAGAAAAACTGTTTGATTCTGAGCCTTTATTTACCAAAACAGAGTTTTATTTATCAAAATAGAGTCGATTCCCTAATATCCTACAAAGGTGACTAAGGATTTTTCTCCCAGTATCATTATAAACTCATGGATTTAAACACACTTGATGTGCTTCACTCCAGTCTGTAAACACTAACAACAGCCTTGGAGTAACAATATCAACCCTACCACTGACGGTGGAATAACTGAAAACAGTACTTTTTTTGCAGTTCTTTTTGCCCTTAGGTTATATCCCACTAGGGAGGAACAATCAAATTTCTATCTTAAAGTCTCTTGAAATAGTCCTTCTCTATGTAGTTCTGCCATCGTTTTGATATATAGTTCAGATACTTTATTTCATTCTATTCTCAATTTTTAGGGTTAGGGTTTGCTTTGTAAAGTGTAATTTTGTTTTTATTATTACATAAGAAATGTAATATATTTATATTATATTTATATCAGAGTTCCAGAGTCAAATCTGCACAGTCGGTCTCTGCTAAGACAAGTTTAGCTTCTCTCCTACCCTCTCCATCTTATCTCCCTGCCTTTTCTACCTGTGCTTTCCTCCCTTTTTATAACTTTTATTTTGAAGTAATTTTAGATTTACAAAAGAGTTCCAAAAAAAATACAGAGACTTCCCACATACCCTTCATCCCACTTCCCCTAATACTGACATCTGCTGTAACCATGGTACAATGATCGAACTAAGATATCAACATTGGTACAATACCAGATTCCACTGGCTTTTCCACTAGCATCCTTTTTCTGAGGACCCCACAGTGCATTGAGCAGCCACAACTCCAAAGTCTCCTCCAACCTCTGACAGTTCTTCAGACACTCCTGAAGAGAACTGGTCAGGCATCTGGCCATCCACATCATCACATCAGCTGGATACATCGGATGGTCTCCCATGATCAGGTGGAGGCTGAGGATGTTTTGAAGAGCACCACGAGGTGACTGCCCTTCTGATCACATCGTATCAGGGGGTACATGAAGTCACTACGTCTTACTACTGAGGATGCTGACCTGGATCACGTGGTTAAGGTGGTGTCTGCCAGGCGTCTCCACTGTAAAGTTACTACTTTTCCCTCTATAATTAATAATTATTTAGGGGGAGATACTTTGAGGCTACATAAATACTGTATTTCTCCTTAAACTTCTGTCTACTATTTCTAGCATTCATCAATGGATCTTGCCTGCTGCAATTATTACTGTGGTGTTCCAATGGTGATTTTCTATTTCCCTCATTCTTTCTACATTTATTAATCAGCATTCTTCTGCGGGGAAGAACTGTTCCTTCTCCACCATTTATTCAATCATTTATTTATGTCAGTATGAATGCAGAGATATTTATTCTATTCTTTCAGTTTTAGTCCAATACCATCGTGAGTCACTCTGTTACTCAAATTGTTCCAGCTCTGGCCCGTTAGGAACTCTTTGGGTTGTCTCGTGTGTCCCTTTGGCATGCCTCCATCTTATTTTTGTGGAGCACGATGTTACTTTCTAGTACTGCAAAATGCTCCAGGGTCAACTTACATAATTTCTGCCTCAGCCCTGGAATCAACCACTTTTCAAAGGGACCCTGGTTCCTTTTGTTGGATTATCCTGAGAATCCAAGATCTGGATTCTAGGTGTGCTCATTGCCAGCGGCATGTCACTGCTTCTAGGCCCTCTAAGCACAAAAAGCTAAGAAATACATGTATGTATACTAACCACGTATACACATATATCTGGAATTATTTCTACATCAATCTATTGGTGTACGCGCACACACACACACACACACACAAAATCTATCTACATGTTATATATAACAGTGCTGCAATAAATAGCCTTGTGCAATCACCTTTCCTCATTTTTTTTTTTTTTTTTCAGTATGCGGGCCTCTCACTGTTGTGGCCTCTCCCGTTGCGGAGCACAGGCTCTGGACGCGCAGGCTCAGCGGCCATGGCTCACGGGCCTAGCTGTTCTGTGGCATGTGGGATCTTCCCGGACCGGGGCATGAACCCGTGTCCCCTGCATCGGCAGGCGGACTCTCAACCACTGCGCCACCAGGGAAGCCCCACCTTTCCTCATTTTTGTCAGTATAACTTTGGGATAATTTTCTAACGGTGGGATCGTCTAGTTAATGGAAAAAGAAACACATATGTAATTTTAGTAGATATTGCTAAATTCCCCTTCATAAAGGTCACATCGTTTTGCATTCCCACCAGCAATGCATGAGAGTGCATATTTCCCTTCAGCCTCTCCAGCAGAGATGATGTCAAAACTTTTGGATTCTTGCCAGTCTACTAGGTAAGAAATTCTATCTCTGTCAAGTTTTACTTACATTTATTATGTGGGAGGTTGATCGTGCTTTCAGATATTCAAGGTCATTTGCATTTCTTTTTCTATGAACCTTTCTTATCTTTCGCCCATTGGGCTGTCGATCTTTTTCATCAGTATTTCTAGAAGCCTTTTATAATGTAAAGATATTCACCCTTTTTTCTATGATATGACTGAAAATATTTTTTTGGCATTTGCCCCTCTACTTCTTGAGTTCTTTTACATAGTAGTTTTAAAATTTTTTTACGTGGTCAATTTTTTTTCAGTCTTTTCCCTAACTGAATCTGGATTTTGAGTTACAGTTAGGAAAGTTCTCCACACTCCCAATTTATAAATGAATTCACTTATGTTTTCTTCTCGTATTTGTAAAATATCTTTTTTTAAATCTCTGTTCCTTTGCTCTAGGTTCTCTCTATAGATAACTCATTGACTATTGTATATTGATGTTTTAATCTGCTGCTTATTGTGTGTAGTAGATTTTCAAAAACATAATCCTGTGTCTACAGAGATACTTTATTTCTTCTCTTCGATTCTTATGTCTCTATTTACTCTGCCTTTGTCCAACACACCAGCTGAGCCCTCCCACGTGATGCTAAAAACCAGAGCCCCTGGGGCACCCTCATCCTGTTCCCAACTCTAACAAGAAACCCCCTAGTCTAGGATGACAGCTTTTGGGCTGAAACACATACATTTTGCTTTTCATCTTAAAGATGTATTCATCAAATTCTACTTTATTGACTGTTTTTAATCAATGGATGCTGAATTTTGTCAAATTTTCATAGATGCCTTTTCTGCATCTATGAAGATGATCATTTCACTTTTCTCCCTAGTCCTCTCATTATGATGGGCTACATGCACACATTAACACATTCCCTCCTACTGGACAACCCTTCCCCTGAATTCTGGAACACTTCTCACATTGTCATGATGTATTATTGTTTTTCATGGGGTGTTGGATTTGTTTCAAAGCCCTTATTCTTAACTGGAGTAAGCCCACTGGATACTCTAATGCCCTAGAAAGTTCTCAGGAAGTGGTTCTCAATTGGGGGTGACTTTGACTCCTGGGGCACACTGGCAATGTCTGTGATAGTCTGGTTTTCACAGCTGGGTATGCGAATGGATCCTAGTGGGTAGAGGTCAGTGATACTACGAAACATTCTAAAATGCACAGCACAGCCCTCTACCACGAAGAATTATCCGGGTCATAACTTTAGCAGGACTCAGTTTGAGAGGCTCTGCCTAAGGTAAACTGCAATCTGGTGTGACCCCTGGTACTTGAGAAGAGAAACAACTATTGGCTTTTAAAATACAGCTACTGGCTTTTATATAATTCAGTCAGGAAACTGGTTCCAACACCTGAGGGGAAAACAAAGGTGACGGGTAGAAGCACATGCCTCCGGTGGAAGGACAGGAGGACCTAGAAGCAGCAAATGGGCCCTGCCCTGCCCTCTGGGTGAGGACTGCCAGGATATGCCCTGTGTGCATTCTGCTTTCAGATGCAACTTCTGAAACTCTGAATTCGTGATAACAGAAGTGAAAATATCCACGAGTCCAACACAGACGTTCAGAAACCAGCCTAAACGCAACCCAGAGTAAGAAGTCACATGCGTGGCCTGGCTCTCACCCAGTGGCACCCCTCAGATATGAGACAGCGTTTGAAAAGATTTCCAAGTTTCCCAACCAGAAAACCCACTGCTCTGAGGAACTGCACTGGGCTTGCCTGGTTTGTCATCTGCGTTTAGGAAAGGCACAATCGATACCATGCTTTTAAAAGTACCTCCCACTTGGGATCTCCTTCATTCTCCACCAACTTCAAGCCATGCTTGTTCTTCAAGTGCCTGTTGAACTCCCATTTGGTGCCATAGACGAAGCTGCACACAGGACACTTCAAACAACCTGAAAGCACAGACACAGGTAAAAAGAAGCATTCACAACACATGAATTCTGCCTTGCATTCAAACGCTCCAAATCTAAGGGATGTATTTTTTGTCTCCAGTACTCACTTTCAATCCAAGCTTACCTTAATATTAAACAGAATAGCAACAGTATATGTGTTTTTCAGGGCAAAGGTTTAAAACTTAATGCATTTCTTTTCGTTTATTAAATGAGAATTTGCAGTGAGCCTAATACACACGTAATATTTTAGGTGCCAGAGAGAATTAAGATGAGTAACATAATTCCCTTGGCCAAGTGGCTGAACAGCTTAAATGATTTTTCCATGTTTTTATTCGAAAATAACAAATCATTTGGAAAGCAAAAAATAACTGAAGGACAATGGGTGCTTTTCTCAATATCCTTCATCCTAAAACACTAAGACCAAGGGCCAGATTCTCAGTCTCCTTCACATCAGAAGGGGAGACAGTGATATAAATTCCCATGTAAATATCCCGCTAAAGGACAAATGAAAAAGCTGGTCACATCCTGAAATGTCACTATTTATTTAATTGATTAAATCTTACACACGGTCCAGGAAGTATCTGGATGCTTTCGTTAAGAGAATATAAAACTGTAGGATAAAAAAAGAAGAACCAAAAAAACCGACACACAAAGTCACACAAAGACTATCTTTCTAAAATTATATCAGAAGCAACAACTAAATTAGGAGCTGGACAAAAATCACTTATTTATTTGTCTGTTTATATGAAGTAGAGTTGATTTACAATGTTGTGTCAGTTTCAGGTGTACAGCAAAGTGATTTAACAGGCTGTGCTTCCAGAAGCAAACTCTAGCCCCTCAGGAGGCTAACTGTAGTCCCGGCATCAGGCCTCCAAATCTACCAGACATTTAGCAGGCCAGAGCCAGGCTAAGTGCTGGCACCCTCAGGTGTGCACCCTCAGCTGGCCGGGGCAGTGAGATGGGACCACCAGGCACCTACTGGTCTCCCCGCAGCCACTGTTTGTCTGCTCTACACCCAGCACACAAATAAAAACTCAAACAAAATTACATTTCACATAGGTGTAAGACCCTCTACTGCCTTCCCATCACACCCAGAATAAAACCCCAGCTCCTTGCTGTGGCCTGTGACCCCAGTGGCCTGGTCCCTGCCTCCCTCTCCAGGCTTGTCCCCTCCCCTTCCCCCCCATCCTCGCCTTTCTCTGTCTTTTGCATTCCCCAAGCTCCTTCTCTTCTCAGGACACCTGCTGCTGTTGTCAGTCTGTCTGCTGACCCGGTCCCCTGTCTCTGCTTGACCTGCTGTGCTTCCCTGTGCCCTCCCAGCGTCAGTATTTATTTCTTGCTCACTGGGGCACTAAGGAGGGAGGGAGAGGAATTCTGTCCTCATGACAAGGTGTCAACAAATTATATAAGAACTAGACAAATCTCATGGTACACATCACCTAATTTAAGTATCTCCTAGATGCAGGTGGGATGTGCTAGCTCTCCTGAATCAATTCCATGTCAGTGACTCTCAGAGAGCACCGTTCTGTAACCGGGGTTTCCTGTCTCTCACCTGAGGTGGTGGGCGATTCCCCAGAAAGTCATGAGAAGGAACGGAAGCCAACCCAGGTGGCCGACAGCACAGCCCCTTAAACTTTCGGCCTCCCACGCCGGGAGGGCACAGGAGAGCACAGCAGGTCCAACAGAGACAGGGACCAGAGTCAGCGCAAAGACCAGCAACAGACACCAATTCTGAACTTCCAGAACATTCTACAGAAAAGGCAGCTCAAACAGATGCTTGTTTTCTGAAACTCAAATACACTGCACTCTTTTTTTAGGCAAAATCAAGTGGGCTTGCTCTTTCTTGCCCAGAGGATAATTAAACTTACTTTTTAACCTTCTTTGTTATTGCTTATTAATCATCTAAAATGAAATCCTTTCCTACAATCATCTTTTAAAACCCTCCAAGGTATGAGAACCACTACCTTTTCTTTTGGTTAAGCTGACATTGCTTCTATAAAGACTTAATACGAGGCAATGAACACAAGCAAACTACCTAAGGTTAAATTTAGGCTTTAAAATGAAATTGAAGGTTCCTTCTGGGCTATTCTTTAACAGAAACTAATTTAGGGAGAAAAACATCCTTATATTATGTTTAAATTAAAATTAATATGAGAATGCCTCCACATTAATTAAAACGTCCATCCACCTTTGCCATGGTGGCTTTAATTAAAGACAACAAAGGGAAACATGTAATCTAGACCCAAGGTGTAACTATGCCAGTTAATTGACATTAAAGCTGAGAAATATTAATTTCCATTTCAATTCATTAAATGCTTAGGCCACACTCAGTAAAGGTCACGGGGAGGCCTGGTGAATTTGCCTGCAGCATTGATATTAAGTGTGCACCATAAAACCCTAAACACCCCCCCCACCGCCCAAGTCGCAAGTTCCTCCTGAGGAAAGACAAACCAGGCCAGAGGATAGAATTTCAGGAGCAATTTTAAAATTCCATCATGGAACCCTTTGTTCTTTTTGGGATGCAGTATATTCTGGAGGAATTTTGAGCATTAAACTATTTGCACTCCTTTGCAGTGTCTGACATTATGGAAAATTCCATTTCATTTTCAGTAATATAACTCCCAGAATGGCAGGGGACACCGGGTTGGACAGTCAGAAGACCTGAATTTGGCACTTGCTCACGTGACTCAGAACCACTTCCTTAAATTCTCTGAGTCTTGGTTTTCTCTTCTACCAAGGTAAAAATGCTAAAGCCTGTATCCTTATAAAAGGCAGCGAGGTCAGCAGAACAATGGGCCCCCCAAAGATATTCACATCCTAATCCCTGGAACATGTGACTATGCGACCTCCCGTGGCAAAAGAGATCTCAAAGGTAGGATTCACGTAAGGATCTTGAGATGGGGGATTATTCTGGACTATCTGGATGGGCCTAATGTAATCACAAGGGTCCTTCTAAGAGGGGAGTGGGAGAGCAGATCCCAGTGACGTAACCTGAGAAAGACTGCTGGCTTTGGAGGACGGGGCACGAGCCAAGGAATGTGGGCAGTGTCTAGAAGCTGGAAAAGGCAAGAAAACAGATCCTCCCCCAGAGACTCCAGAAGGAATACAGACTTGTTAGCAAACTTGACTTCAGCCTGTGAGACCCATCTTGGACTGCTGACCTTCAGAATGGTAAGATCATAAATCCGTGTTGCTTTAAACTACCGCCAAGTTTGTGGTCATTTATTACAGCAGCAATAAGAAACTAATACAGGCACTCAAGGGTAACTGGACCAAAAGCAGCTTAATTATCAAAGGAAAGTGGATACAGAGTAATTTGATTTTATTAACGAGTGAAATACGAAATCAGACTTGGGAAATACTGCAGAGGAAAAACCAAGTGCATTTGACTATAAGCCAGGCTGGCGTTCCAAACCCCAGTGAGGAACTGGTAAACGGAGCTTAAGCACGGCCTCCCCCATCCCTCCTGGTCCCCTCACACACTCCTCAGAATCTTGGCATCTGAGATCCAGCACACCCGTGGTGAAAGCCAGACTCTGAATCAGGACCCCGGTCTGGCTTGACCACCGGCTCACTTTGTGGCCGGGGTCGGTCCTTTTCCCTCCCTACGCTTCCTCATTTTAAAATGGAAATGATGACGCCAACCCCACAGGGCTTCGTGAGAGAGAAGATAACGTATTAAATAACAACCAACAACACGGTGTAGCATCACAGCACTGGAAGCACCTGCCAATAAAGTATGGGATCTAGGCCCTAATAAAAACAATTTTAAAATAAAAATGTCCAAAAGTCAAATAAAGGACTTTGGGTTAACTGATAGTTTCTGGATTTTCTTCTATACTGTTTTCCCTGAATCTGGTGTGAATGTACATCTAAGGTACGGATGTACACGTATTTACACTTTTCTAATACAATTGTTCAAAATAACGCAAAGATCTTCGCAGATGCCACAAAACTTCTCCTGGTCCGCTTCCTCACATCTTTTCTTATCTTAATTACCTACCCTTCCTCAATGATCCCCTAAAACGGGGAGCCTGAGTTAAGGCACACCACCCAGGAGAAGCAGATGATTTTCCTCCCATGAGCAGCATGGGGCCTGTTAAAAGGAACGTGTACTTTCTGTTAGAGGGTAAGAACACGGAGGCACTGCCCAGCCTTTGTCTCCAACCCAGGCAGGAAGGGCAAAAATGCTACCACAGCCCAGTGCCTTGCACAGTGTGGGACATATGAGGGGCTCAAGATGCACCATGAAGAAGGACTTTGGGAATAAACATGATAGGGAAGTTGAACCATTTATCAGGCACTTGTTACATGTCAGGCATGGTCTGGAATCTTCAAGTATAAGATCTCATCTTTGCAACCTGATGCTCAGAGAAGGTAAGTAACTGGTCCAGGGGCCACAGTGATCACAGACCCGCCTCCAGGGTCTGTGCTCCTAATCCTCCGCTCGTGCCAACTGCCTGGGGCGACTTGAAGGAGGGCCTTGAGGTCACCGGAAAAGGACCAGCCCGCTAAGCCCCATCGTTAGCCCACCGTGAGCTCCAGGAATGAGCTGAGAGTTTGTGACACTTAGCATCAAAGCATCGGATGCCTTTCACAACCTGTGATTTAGTGAACCAGCTCCTGAGCTAGCTTCATCAGGGGCATTTTAAAAGGAGGAAAGGGGGCAGACCCACTGAAGCGATACAATGTGGAAAATGTGTATTTTGTGGGAAAACGCCTCGAATCCATATTAATGAACAAGTGATGGGCTGAGAAGAATAAACAAGAGATTGTCTGATTTGCTTTCAAAATATGAGAAGTACATAAAACATAAGCAGGGAATAAAACACTTAAGTAGCATTGAGTACAAGTCTAACTGCCAAAAAGCACTGGAGCCCGAGGGGACTGCTGCCTCCTGATGGGGCCCAGCTGGCATGCGGCTGGAAGCGGCACCTGTGCCCCCAGGACCAGAGGTGTGCTGGGGCCGCTGGAACCATCTCTTCCCAGCTCAGCGACCTCACACTGGAAGCTTGAAATTGGCCCTGGCGGAAATATGCACGGCACAGAAATTGGCAAATGCTACGAATCAGGTTCCCTTCTCCCTGCCCCGGGAGAGCCAGCTGGTAAACACTCACAGAACACGAGTGGATGCCCTAGCAGCCCCCATTCCAGAGCTCGCTGAAAATGACCCAAACTCTGTGGAAAACACCATGTGCCTTCCATCAGAAACCTCAGCCTATTCGGCCTTCTTCCCGCCTCTCCTGCAGTGCTGTGCACGGACACCCTCCCCAAACCCCTGAGCATGGGGGCAGGAGAATCTTTCCCAGCAATTGATGGCTCTGCCTGTGTCACAGTGCGACACCGTTTAAACACAGCTGATGGACAAGGAGTCCCTGCATTGGTTTCAGGAGACTAGCATCATTTTGATAAAACTGCATTTTATTTGTGGGTTTTTTATTACATCATCATTTTAACACATATTCCTCTATCTCAAAACAAGAAATTATAAAGTCCCACAAAGATATCTTTTGAGGAGTGATGTGAAGACGAAAATAAAACCAAGTGGGGATAGGGAGAATTACATGGAATTAATCAAAAGGAAATGAAAAATTCCAGTGGTACCAAACACCTCATCATTTCCAAAGACAGTCATTTTATCCAGCTCCACTTTCTCCCTGTCTCCTTCACTCTCCACAGCGAGAGCTGTGTGCTCTTGAGATCTCTGAGCTGCACTCACAGTCAACCGGCTCTCTGCTTTCAGAGACAGTTTTCCCGCCAACACACAATGGCACAATGTCTCCTATGAGCCAAGAGACATTTAGTTGTTTCCTTCCACAATATGTCTCTTAAAGGGGGGCATAGGAAAACTAAATAAACACACACACACACACACAGGCCAAAAGTAGCCCTGCAAAGATTAGAAATAAAACCCAGACCCTGTCAGGAATGCCAATTGATTACAGAGAGTCTTGGAAAGTTAAGTGAAAACTTAGGGCATGAAGCAACTTGACCTCAGCACATTTTCTGCAAGGCAACGATGAAAGTTTGGAAGCATGGAGCTATGACAGTGTCATCAGTCAGATCCCCACGCCTGTCCCAACTGCCACAGTAAACGTCTATTTCCTGCCAATCCAACCCAAGAGTGTGAAGGATGCTAAAACGAATCGCTAGCCCGCTACTCCAATTATTTACTGTGACTCTAAGGCGATCTATCCTCTCCTCTGTGATTCCTAGACAGGGGAGTCATCAAAAATGATGCACCAGGGCTTCCCTGGTGGCGCAGTGGTTGAGGGTCCGCCTGCCGATGCAGGGGACACGGGTTCGTGCCCCGGTCTGGGAAGATCCCACATGCCGCGGAGCGGCTGGGCCCGTGAGCCATGGCCGCTGAGCCTGCGCGTCCGGAGCCTGTGCTCCGCAACGGGAGAGGCCACAACAGTGAGAGGCCCGCGTACCGTAAAAAAAAAAAAAATGATGCACCAGCTCTAGAAGGACTGGCATATTTTCAGAAAAACAAAACAAAACAAAACATAAAAACAAAAGAAAGGAATGAAAATGTATTGAGTGCCAGACACTCAAGTGTTCTCGTTTCACTCTCCCCGTGATCACAAGGGATGGCTGCTGTGAACCCCACCTGAGGTGCAGGGCCTCAGGTAGAGAGGAGGGTGACTTGCCCAAATGGCACCGCACCTTCCTGCCCTCCAGCTCCGTGAAACTGCCATTCAAGCCAATGCCAGGCCCACGGTCCCGTTACCCCAGATGGATGGCTTAAAATTATCCCGAGTTTTTTCTGCCGCTCATCCATTTCTGTACATCAGCCCTGTCACCGAAAGTGCTGAAGGATACCGTCAATTCATTGGTTTTACATTAAGATGTCTTTCATGGCGATTACAGCAAGTGGAGCTTCACGCTGCATCGGAAAACTAGGAGCGGCCCCGGCTGCAGCCGAGTTTACAATCCCACAGCTTTGTTTACGGGGGCAGGTTTCTAAAATGGTCTTCAGCTTCAAAGAGTCACAGGATTCAGGAAAGAGTAGCAACTGACGCATGGCACGCTGCAATCATTTTTCAGCTGAATTACCGAAGCGCAGATATAAATACAACAGCATTTCTCTGTGTGGCAACAGCAAGTGAGCTAAACCCTCTCAAGTGGGAATGCGATTATTTATTAAAAAAAGAAGCAAAACCCCGCCAAACTTTTCAATGATATTAGAGGCTTTCATCCATTCTCTTTAGTTTAAATGTTCTAAATAGTTTTTCCTTTTCAAGATGCATAAGTAATCTGGGCACTCAGTAAACATCTTTGGATAATCTAAAGAATCCCACCTATAAATGCGATCAGTACAGCATTATTTACACCTGCAATAAGAGAAAAATCTGGAAACCCTATAACAACAGGAGCATAGTTAAATAATACTTGATACTGTATCGCGAAAAGCCCTCAGAGGTTAAAGTAGGAAGACAGTGCACCAAAGGAAAACAAAATGTGCATGTTAATCATTGTTAAGTAAGCCATGAACTTTCATTTGTGCGAAATGTGTGCATGGACCAAGGACAGAAGGCAATACAGTCAGCCCTTCGCATCCCCCGGGTTCCGCATCCAACGTGGGGCTGCAGATACAAATGCTGACTGTTCTCTGCCATTTTACACAAGGGATCGAGCGTCCACGGACTGCAGTATCCGTGAGGGTCCCGGAGCTGATCCCCCGCAGATACTGAGGGACGACTGTACTGACAAATGGACATTATGGGAAGGGTGGTAAAATCTGTGGGTTAATTATCGCTTTGTCCATTTAAGAGTTCCATTAAGGTCACTGCAATCCAATCCTGGCATAAGTAACATGATATAAACAGCAAGGAGGAGGCGGAGGACAGCAGTTACGCTGAGGACGGTTCAGGGATCGGGGCGGCGCTGCAGGAGCACGCAGCGCCACCCCGTGGGGCTCGGCCGGGCAGGACAGGAGCGGCCTGCTCGCCTACCTTGCTGGATGAGTGCGTCGGCCGCCAGCTCCCCGGTGCCCACGTTGGTGTACTCCTCGTTGGGGTGTTTCCTGTTGTAGTGCCGCTTCAGGGAGCCCGAGATGTTGCATGAGTAGTGGCAATGGGCGCAGCGGAAAGGCTGCAGCGACAAGGAGGAGGGTTAGGGCCAGGCCAGCCCTGTGCGATCGAGCTCCAGCTCCCCCACCACCCTCCCACCCACCCCCCGCAGTCCTCCTCCACGACTCTCCCACCTGGGAGCATCCGCTTCCTGGAAGGCCTGGGAGGGGCAAGCTGCCTGCTGGGAAACGCTCCAGGAAAAGACGCCAACCTGGGGCGGCTGAGTCCTGCCTCTGCAGGGACCATCCAAGTCACCTGGCAGGGGTCGCCAGGGTAAGAGGGGTCTCTGCTAAATGAGGCTGCTCTAATTTCTTTTCTTTGCTGTCCACCCCAGATTTATAGTTCTTGTTTAAGAAGAAAATAACAAAAAGCAACCCAGGAATCTATCACTTTTCTTTTCTTTTTTTTTTTAAAGTGAATGCCATTCAAGCATCTCCCCTTACCATTACTTCCCTGATGCACCTGCTTCTTTAACTAAATGGACTCCTCCACAGCATTTACCTGCAAGCACCACGTATATACATCACTGTCCCCCCTTAGGGAAATCTGCCTGATAAAATCTATTTCCAACACCCCCACCTGGGCAAGACAAGGCTCTTTTAGGATCAGGGCACCAACGGGTCGTTCGTGCAGTCTTATCCGCCAACTTGCAACTGCTTCGGGGGATGCAGAGAGTGGTGAGGGAAAGAGGCACCTGCTCAGGTCTATTGGGAGGCCCACTGAGACCCATCCACTGGCCAGGCGATGGATGGACAACCGGATCCTTGTCCTTCCCAGGCCCTTACTCCTGGTCAGGACAAAATCAAGTGTCCCTCTGAGCCATGTGCTACACAGCTATACAGCACAGGGCTATGGAAATCCCAGTTTTGCATTCAGGGCCTGTCTGGTGACACAAGCAGCTTCCTGGCCCAGCGGGAACGGAAGAGCACAGAGCGGCCCACAGGACAGCAGGGGACTCAGATGTGGCACGTTCAACTGACCCCCAGCACGGCCTGGCCGTGGAACTTCAGACAAGTAGTGAAACTCCTCTAAGCTTTGAGCCTCTTATCAATTCAAAGGGGATGATACCACTACCTGGTAAGGCTGCTGTGAGAGTTAAATGATCCAACATAAACTGGTACCTAAGATGCCACAGAAAGCATCTACTGTTTTTACGATTTTACATTTACTGTTTTAGCAATTTTACACGACCCTTACTATGTCTGTGGGAGCTGATGCACCACTGTGTCTGGTGAGACCTCAAATCCACCTCGCCTTCTCAACTGTCCAAGTCATCAATATTCCTCCACTGCCACCTGGAAGAGCTAAAGCAGAACCGTGCATCTCTGAAGCGGGATGCACCGACTACGGGAAAAGTCCTCTCTCTGACACTCCAATCGGCCCCTCTTTCCATGGTTCTTCAAGCCTACAGATGTGCTGAAGTCTCCCCACTGAGAGAAAGAAAGAGATGGAGGAAGGGAAGAAAATGACAAGAAAAGCCATCTACCTGGGCCCTGTTTAAACCGCTCTACTCCCTGCTTGCAGGCCACCTCCCACCCCACGCTCTCGAAGCGCGGTCCTGCCTGCCGCCTCCATACCATCCCCTTCCTCTCTCAGGCCCCCCAGATCTCCCAGGCAAACCGCTCCTGCGGGTACAGCCCGGCCTCCCTCTGCAGACCTCGCCCCCCTCCTTCCCCACCTCCTTCCACTGGCTGCCACCTCCCACCGTGACGCGTTACATGGTGACAGCACTGTATCACCAGGTTCTCTTTCTCGCTCTGAACTTTCTCGGGCTATTTTACTAGATCTGCTTCCCAGGCCTGAGGTGAAATGCTGACTTTCTCTAAGGTTCTGCCCTGGGGTCTGTTTTGTTCTTCCACTGTGGTCCTAATGGTCGCTTTTACATGCTGATATATCCATATATGTCCAGTTGTGATGGCTCCCAAACCACAGACAGGAATTTTCAACTGTCTTCCAGGTATCTCTACAGGGATGCTCTGGAAGCACCTCAAAATAAACACACACAATTTCAGACTCACGATCTTTCTGCAGAATCAGCTATTCATGCAAAGACAGAAACCTGGTCGTCACCCTAGACTTTTCCTTCTCTCTTACCACCCAACCAACTACCGAGTCTGCCCAGGCTTCCTCAGACACGTGTCCAGAGCCCTCCCCTCGCCCCTCTCATCTATCACTCCAGCACAGAGAAAGTGCTGACCTGGCCTGTAAGGGAAATGCTGTGACTCCCAGGAGAGCAGTTCTCAGACAGCAAGACTTGGGGGGGAGGGGGGGGGCGGGTGTTCTCTGGTGAGCCAACCTGCTCCGAACCCTTCCCCAGGGACCCCACCCTCCGTCAAGGCCACACCGTGGTCACCGGATGCTTTGTGCTACACTGCACGTGCCACTTTCCGTCCTTCATGGAGAAGAAACCCGTGGTTTGGCCTATGAGGGCTTATTAAACAAAAGGATCTGGAACAAAGGCAAAAATTAGCCAGGCTTCTCACCTATCTACTGAGCAGAGAATAAGAGACCTAAAATGCCAATATATGATTATCTGCAAAGTTAAAATAAAAGCTAAAACCTTCTTAAGTGCTTTCAGCTCCATAAAAGCAAGTTCTATGAAATTATTTTGCAAATATTAGCATTTGCATAGAAATCAAAAAGAACCACCAAAAACGCTCCCCTGCCGGTGCTGGGTAGTCAGTGAGCACAGAGGCAGGAAGAGGCAGTTAAAATGAGAAATGGTCCTACAAACCTAACTTCAGGCTTGAGAGCCAATTCCATTCTTCTTCTAGCAAAGCGGATAAACTGCCTCATGAGAGTTTCGACTCCTTTAATTCCCCATGCCTGCTCCTTGGTAGAATGCTAATGAAAAGAAGAATGGCCAAAACGTCAGCAGACAGGCCAAAAAATATAGAGGTGAGCCCAAATGAGAAATCAGTTTCTGACCTACTGATCTCTATGAAAATCTTCAATTCTTAAAGTTAAAAGGGACACTTTCAAAGACTGACATTGACCAAGCCTCCCTCCGTGACAAAACAGCCTTCTGCAGCCTCTGACAGTCTGTGATCTCAGCCTTTGTTAGAGGCAGGGAGGTCAGACCCCTGGCCCCTTGCACTGCTGAATGGCTCCAGGGGTTTAGGAGGATAAACCTTCCCGTTCTCTTCTACTCGCTTGAAGTCGCCATCACCTTTCACACGAAATCAATCCCCACCTAGCTTCTTCTTAGGACCCTCTCTCTTTAAATGGTGCAGCTGAGCCGCATCTGGGCCTTTCACGCCCAACAAGTTTGAACTTGTGGGGCATTGCCACGTGCCAGCAGGGAGTTCTGCTGGGGCCGTCGCTGTAGCGCAGGAGACATAGGCAAAGAAAAGCGTGGATGACGCCCCTGCACCCACCCAATGCCAGGCATAGAGTCTGACTGCATTATTAACAGTGCACATCTTGGGATTTTGCTTATGGAGCATGTATTTACTGACCTCCTGCTATGAGTCAGACATTGTTCTCTCACCCTGGGGACATAGTAAACGAATGAGATTCGTGATCCCCTGAATACACAAGAGTGTGGGGACTTAACATATCAACTGCAAAGATTAAATGTCATCTAGGCAAACTAGATCACAAAACTTGTTTCCTAAGTCTAATTACTTGCAGATAGCATAGGACGCTACATCTCAAAGGGAAGTTATTTATCGAGAGCTCTCAGGCCAGAATCCAGCCAAGAGTTATGAGGAAAATATATGCAGGCTATAGTCCTGTAGTGCATGTGAGACAAAACATCCAAAAAGAAAGTGGATCGAAAACAAGGCAGAAACCCGCTGTCATGCCTACAACGCAGTGTTGCACTAGATTTGTTAAGTAACGTGACCTAACATAATAACTATTTTAGCTCACCTTCACTGATAGCTATCATATGCCAGAGAGTTCTAAGTTCTGCATGGATTAGTTCCTGGAAATCTCACAACATCCTCATGTGGTAGGTACAATTGTTATCTCCATTTTACAGATAAGAAACTGACATGTAAAAGGGTTAAGGAATTTGCCCAAAGTTTCAGTCTCCCAGCCTGACCACTTGGTCTGCACTGGATTTGGGGCCCAAGACCAGCCAGCAATGAAGAGATGATGTGACTCCCCGTCTGTCATTTCCTGAACATCTACTTCCCTGGGAGGGGCATGGTCTGGTTTGCTGGGATTTTCTAGATATAAGGCAGCCCACATCTCACCATCAACTTCTACACATGAAGACTGCCACGGTGAGCTGGGAGGAATGCTGGCCGTTCCTGGGGGGCAGGGACGAGGCAGGGATGGGTGGAAGCCAAGAAGAGGGCAGACACAGCCAGGTCACAGTGGGACGTGCACTGAATCAGGAAATGAGGTTTTTAGGAGATGGGGTTTCCAGTGGGTATCAAGCAGGGGGTGACATGCCAACTTCACAGTGTTCACTCTGGAAATTAACAGAGGGTGGAAAGGAACAAGACTGAAGGCAGGGAATCAACTGTCCAGTTGCTACAGGGGTGTAGACAAAAGATCTAGAGGCCTAAAATGAGAGAGTGGAACAAAAAAAATGGGAAAGGAAGAGGGAGTTTGAGATGGAGGAGGAAAGATCAGCCGACCTGAAGACGGAGGTGCAGTGTGAGAAGACAGAGATAGAGAGCCTCAGGATGACTCCCAAGTTTCCAGCACGGATGACACAGGAGGAAGGTATCTGGGCAGCCGTGGAGGAAGTTCTACAGATACGGAGAGAAAGAGGGAGGACGCAGAGTGCTGGACATCCAGGAGGGCAGGTCCAGAAAGCATTTGAAGATATAAGGTGTTCGGAGTCTAAAGCTCAGAGGATGGTTCTGGGCTAGAGGACAGATGTGAGCACGGGCAGCCAGAGAGTGCCCTAGGACAGAACACACCCATTGTCAGCGAGTGTGCAAAGTGATAAGACAAGCGGCCTTAGAACAGCACCCGGGAACACAGGAACAGCAAGAGAGGAGCTCGTGAGGAAGGACAAGAAAGAACGGCAGCAGGCAGAAGAATCAGGGGTGTCTGGAGACGAATGTCCTTCATGGAGGGAGGGGGTGACAGAGTCAAGTGCACTAAGAAATCCGATAAGGGCTAAAAAGTGACCACTGGGACTGGCCATCGGGGAGGTGGGCTTGTGGCCTGACTGAAAAGAGCTGGTTTCAGGAACATGCTAAGAACAAAGGCCATGTCATGGGGAGAAGGCAGGGGCAGAAGCTGGATTTGAGGTCAGGTGTCAGTGACATTGCAACAATGCAAACGATATGCCTTTTTCAAAAGGCGCATCAAAGGATCCTCCTCAAAATGTACACTGACAACCAACCATTTGAGTTGAAAGAAAAAGTACAATTGAACTTGTGGAGGCTGGAACTCTAAGTTCTCAGACTTACGTCAAGAAAGCAAGTAAAATACACTTTGTCCCAATTTGAGGATTTGCTGTTCTGGTTCTTCAGACAGAAAGAAAGAAAACAGCAGAGGACAGGGAGTCCTATCTCACCTGTGAAATCGGGCTCTGACAAACCTGATGAGAAGACATCGAACTACACGAGACAGGCTAATGCAATCTCCCATGGGCGTCAAGAGACGGACTCAGAGGAATGTTTAAAACAGACGAGAAGCTGGTGAGGAGGTGATGTCCAAGGTCGTGACATCGGTAACCAATCACAGAGCACAGGATGGCTTTCTGGTAGAAGGAGAGGGCGCCCTGCTGGCTTCTGTCCACAGCAAGCAGGAAGGCTCTCACCTGGCAGGACCCTGTGGGCCACTGTATGGAACCACATGCAGCATCACGGTCCTATAACTACATCCACGGGCTCAGAGACCAGAATGTGAGCCTCTCCCTCTGTGATGGGCCTGATGCTCTCTGAAGAGGATGGGGAAGCATAATGGCAAGGGAGAAGGTTCCAGATGACCTGTGGGTAAAACTTACGGCCACGAGTCATGATTTCATAGCCTTAGTTTAACAACCCGGTCAATGGAAAGACAGAGATAAAGAAGGAGATAAACCACAAGTCTAACTGGTATTCAGGTGAATTTGGATCCAAAATGCTGGAAAAAATTATATAATCATTACAACCTAAATTAAGTGGGCTGGTTGGTACGAGACAATTTAGACTCTTCTTGGTAGAAGCCAGGCTATTAGAACGTGGCAGCTCTGCACCAGAGGGAGACCTTGGTGTTGACGTGTGTACAGAGCCCCAGATGGCCTCACCTGCCATGCCTCTCTCACAAGGTGAGCCAGGCTCCGGGCCAGGTACCGCCCAGGGGCTCCTCCATGTCTCTCCTCTGCTTCTCCTCACGCTGTCAGGCTGCTCCTTTTTCTCAGCAACACCCCCACCTGCCCTCCTCTACCTGGCTAAAACCTCCAGGACAACTTTTGGGGCCCAGGTGAGCTGCCCCTGTCCCTCGGCGGGCCCCCAGACTGCTGTATGAGGCATTCATCCCTGCCCTCTGACGTGGCGCCCCCTTCTACTTGAGTTCCTTGCATCAGGCTCCATCTCTCTTTTTCTCAGTAACCTCGAGAAAGAACCGATTGATTCTAATACTGCACGAGCCAAGACAAGAAGGGGATGTGGCTGTCTCAGCGAAACATGTCATGACAGTGGAGATCAGTCCATCATCCGAAGGAGCAGGCTGGTCCAGTTAGATTCAGCACTGATCCATTCATTCGAAGCAAAGCCTCCAGTCCTGGATCCCCAAAGCATGAATCACCGGATTATACCAGCGAATATACCCACCCTCCCACCACTTAAAACAATGCGCCTCTTTGCTTTGAAAGGAAACAACACTATTGTGCTTCACAGATTTCAGCCCAACTGGATGAGTTCAACTTTTTCTTTATCCCCAAGTCACTAAACATGTCTATGCTTTGTCTGGAAACGTTCAGCAGACAAGCTACCATTCATTCTGCAAAAGTCTTAGCTCACAGGCTACTCCCTGCACCTTCGCCTCTGAAACCTTCCCTAACTCCTGGGAAGATGTGACTTTTCCTTCCCACGTGCCCCTCAGCACCTAGGAAAACCCGGCAGCATGAATCCTGCTGCGGCGTAACTGTTCTCTGGAGGTCCAGCACCCCCCTCCCCGACCCGCACCCGGAGAGCAGAGTCTGTCCCAGCGAAGCTCACCTGTGCTCCCTCGGCAGCCAGGCCAGCCCCGCACAGGTGGGCTCCCTACTACACCCATGTGGCTAAAGGAGAAAGGACAAACCACCTTCCTCTTTCTGTTACTGACTCCTGGAAGCCTCCCAACAACAACTAAAACTAAAACTCTGGATAGGACGTTTCTTCAAACGACATTAAATTTAACAACTGTAAAAGACATTACATAGGGTGTGGGGAAAGAAAAGCCACAGCACGAGAGACTGCATTCACAACATGTAACCAAAAAAATGACCCACACCCCCGATATATAAAGAATTCCTGAAAACAAATAAGAAAGCAAAACCACTCAACAGAAAAAATGAGAAAATATTTGAACAATATTTTTTTTAAAAAAAGGAACGAGAAATAAATACAAATGGCCAAAAAACATATGAAAAGGGGCTCAATTCCGTTAACCACCGTGAGAATGAAAATAAAGCCACACAGAGAGGCCCGTGCAGGCCCAGCAGGTTGGCCACCCTGAACATTCACCCTGGGACATGGAGCAACAGAGGCTCCAGGCCATGCACCTCTACTGCTGGTGTAACCTGGTGCAATCACTGTGGAAAATGGTTGGGTATTGCCTCGTAAAGCTGAAGAGGTACCCACGGCCTGCAAGTCCTCTGCAGTTGTGTTCACCCCGGAGAATCTCGTAGACGAGCACACCAGGACATGCACACAGACAGTGCACAGCAGCAGAGCTTGTAACGGCAACACAGCAGAAACAGCCCCACTGTCCACCTACGACTAAATGGATGAGCTGAGCACATGAACACTCCCACAAGGGTTGCACAACATGTGCTGTGTCCCACTGGGGAGTACGATGCCACAGAGGATGGATGAAGGATGGAGACATGCAGTCTCACCAACATAACGCTCAGTAAAGAACCAAGTTGAGAAAAAAGAATATAATAAATTCCATATATATAAATATATGCCCATATATAGATATACAGATAATATAAAGTTCAAAAACATGCAATGCTAAGTTAGTTTGTGTAGGGATGTATAAATGGATGGTAGACCTACAAAGGAAACCAAAAAGTAATTCTCAGCGAAGTCAGGATAAAGGTCACCTCTGGATAGAGGAAGGGGGTGGGCTCAGGAAGACCCCATGAAAGGGCTCTGAGGACTGGCAGTGGTCCATTTCTCGGCAGTGGGACATGAGTGTTCATGTCATAATCATTCATCAAACCACATACTCGTGCATATGCAATATTCTGGAGGTACATTCTATTTCATAACAAGAGAAGTAAAAAAAGAAATGGTTGATTAAATAGGTAAATATGTGACCAAAAAAAAAAAAAAAACCTCTCCTCACAAGGTTTTTGAGGATTACAGGTAACTTAGATCAAATGCCTTGAAAGACATAGCACCCAATGAGTGGCAGCCATTAGTAACGTTAATAACAACAATAGCAAAGGCACTTATACCCTGACATGTAAAGCTACCCTTACCCTTATTTTCTTTCATCGGTGTGACAAAAATCACGTTGATACTAGAACTGGGTTCTAGCATATCCGCCCTTCATAACCCAAAATGTCCAAGAAGAAGACTGCAGTCGGGGTGTCTCTCTAAAGAGGGACCTGGTCACAGGCCTGGAGGAAATATTAACTATAACACTGGCATCGCCAAACTTAAATCAAGTTACACGGTGGAGAGAGACGGTCCTGGATTATGCAAGCACTTCCCTGGGGCCTGGGCTGTAGAACACCGATAAGATTTACAGCCGCGCTTCTGCAGCTGAGAAAACCCGACAGGAAGATGGAATTCTTTTTCATAAATGTCTGAGGTGGCCATCAATTCCCTCAAATGCAAGCTAGCACCAAGTCACCCTGAGAAGCGTGCAGCTGGGCTGGGGGCAGGGCAGGACCCGGGGTTCTCGAGCACTGTTAATTCAGGGCTCCCCTCCCTCAGAGACTGAATTCAGTTATGTCTGAGACTCACGAGGCAGTTTCATCTCATCAGAGCCTGGAAAGGACAGGATGAAGCGTGACAGCTTTTTCTAACTGTCTTACCTGGATTTTATTTCTGGAAAGAAACAATCAGAACAGATGCTTCCCCACCGTTGGGCATGGAGAGCTCTGTGGTCCAGAATATTTCGCACAAACTTTGAGTGGCAGGGGTTTGGGGGGCAAAGAGACCTGGGCTCAGGCGGGGGTCTAGAGCTTCACAGCTGTGCAACTCCACGCATGTTTCCTCATTTTAGCACAAGGAGTAGCGGTAACGTAAAGAGAGCAGCCTGCGTGGAGACGCTATCAGATTATTATCATTGACGGTTTAGACACAGAAACTCAGGGCAAACTGCCTTATTAAAAAGAAAAAGAAAGAAAGAAAGAAAGAGAGAAAGGGAAGGGGAGGGGAGGGGCATTCCTTCTGGCCTGCGTACTTGCATGTGGGATTTGAGGATGTCCATGTTTACATGTGGAGCACAGGGGGAAGGCCAGATCAAGGAGGGGAGCCAGAGTGCACTGGTGACAATGACCGTGAACCCTGAGTCCCTACCGCAGGCCTCACGACCACCTTGAGAAGAAATCTCAATTCCCACTTCCCAGGTGAGGATGCAGAGGCCCTGGGAGGGTAAGCGGCTTGCTGAAGGTCATACAGTCACCGGGAAAGCTGGGTGTGAGCCAAAGTCTGTCTAGGCCCCAAAGCCCACGTGCCACTCCCCTTGGCCGCTGGTGTACTGACTGCAAGGCCCCCCGCCAACAAGCCCCGCTTCAGCAACAATCTCCCCCATGGAAGGATCAGACGGATGATTTCTGCAGTTCTCCCTATTATGGTATATTTTCAGCTTTGCAAATGACTTTGTGTTCCCAATTAACAGGATCAACAAGATAGTACTGTTTTCATAGTAGTATTTCCAGCACATAAAGTTCTGGTACACAAACTACTCACTTTTCTTCCCCTTGTCTCCCTATTCCCCCCTTGGGGACCTGGCTCTGCACAGCCCCCCATCTGGACAGCCCACGGGGTTGCCTGCTACCCACCACTACCTCTAAAACTGCAGGTTAGACAGTTAACAGCACTGCCATACTGAAGTCCATCATGTCTACATTTCCACAGATTTTTAAGGAACACACCAGAAGAAGATTACCCACATTCCCTTTGACAGGAATCTCCTCTGAGATGTATGTCGAACATAACACCATAATGAAGCGAGGCTCACTACGCCTGACATAAGAAAACAATACGCTTCCAGATATTAAATCTGCTCTTTGCTAAGAGAGCAGCTCCTGGTGGGCTGCACTGGGCATCCACCCCATGCAGTGCCTGACTCCCAGCAGGAGGTCAACAGCACTGGGTGAATCTACGGAACCCCATGACCTTGGGACCACGCTTGATTACATGTGCCTTTTCTCACTTTAACCTCACTGCCCCTCGCTACTGAGGGACAAAGTGCCGAGAGCGCAAGGCCACACAGTGAACTGAGAGCAGAGTGAAGGGCAAGTAGGGCCCTTGATGAAGAGCCGCTGAACCCCGTGCCCTTGTGGCTACAAGCCTTCCAAGGAGCCCAGAGGCCCACCTCCACCTAGATGACTTCCAGGATCAGCCTAAGTCACTAAAGTTCTATAGAATCTATTCACTTACTCATTTGTTCACGCGACAGGTGTTTATTAAGTGTTGCCTCCCTGCTGAGACTAGAACAAAAGCTAAAAGTGCTCCCACAGGATGCACATTCCAGCATCATAAACAAGGAACTACACAATCTGCCAGATGTCATCAGACAGTGCGGAAAAAATAAAGCATTTGAACCAAGACCAGAAAGAGGAGGGAGACTCGCGTGGCTTTCTGGGAGAAGGGCAACAAGAAGAGGGGACGGCAGGGGTGAGGCCAAGCGAGGACGCGCGGCGCGCAGCGGGCTGGGCAGCCACCTGTGGTCTGCAGGGTGTGGGCTCTAACTCGGGGGGTGATCAGAGGCCGCTGCACGGCAGACAGATGTGGGGTTCGATATGCTATTTTTTTCTACTCTTTGATTCTCCGATAACCAGCATTTCCCAAGTTGTCTCACGAAACCTAAGTGCTGGGAGGGAACACTGGGGGGAAGAAAAGGGAGGAAGGGGTTCTGTGGTGAGGTAAGTTTGCGAATCACCGCACACTGCGCCCCTCCACACAATGCCTGTAACATCCCACAGAACCAGTGGTCTAAGGAACACACTCTGGAAAATCCCACCTTATGCCATCCTCCATCCCCCACACAGACCATGTCCCCCTGAGCCACATGCCTTACACTTCTGCTGAGTCGCCCACTGTAGCCAACAGAGAGGAGTGGGTACCAGAGACTCACAGAACAAACCATGCAAAACAAAAACCCCGACTGATTGGCCGCTGGCTTCAAAATTTCCCTACTCAGTGGTAAAGGTGCCCATGAGAAACTTCTTTTCCACTCAGAGAAATGTCATCGCATTGGATTTGTGAACTGCCAAGTCCCATTACCCGCACAGGGTCATCCAGCAAAGCTAGTGGCCCTTTGAGAATGTTCTGGATGATGACATGGGCTGGGAGACTGACATGTTTCGCAGATTTACAGAGTGCATCCCCACAGCTGCTCCGAGAGCCCTTTCAGCAGAGCCACATTCAGGCCCCTCACCCTGTAGCAAGAGAAAAACACACTGGGCCAGGTCAACCACCAAGAGACTGGATCTGTACCTCTGGGCTGGGAAGTGAGCCACTCAAAAAGAAAAACATGCATATTCATAGGAAAAAGGACGGAGATTGTAAATTATAAGACACACGGTGATGCCGATACGGGAAATTCCTAAAGAGCATCTGCGTCTGGAATCCTGGCTCCCTCGCCTCCTCCTCTAGCCTGGGCTCAGAGGTAGATGTGAACGACGCACACGTAGAACCAAGTGGGGGGACGGGTAAACTGAGGCCCAACCTGACATACACATACACACACACACATACACATACACACACACACATACATACATACAAAGAGCCAAAAGATGCACAGTCACAGGGGACCGACAGGGAGAAAAGGGACACAGGGGCAGAAGCAAAGAGACACATACCAGAAAGGAAAGGACCTGCATCCCAAGGAGGGCCGGGGGCAAGTGGACGTCCACGGACTCACGATCCTCGGGCTCAGCCCTTAAACAGGTTTGTGCCAAAGCTTTCAAAGCAATGCTGTCCGTGTGAATGAGAGGAGCACCCCGTCTCCTTGTCCCACTGGTGACCCTGTGGTCTACAACCCAAGCCTTCAGTCAAAGCTGCCCTGCACCATCTATGCAGAAGAGAAGAGTTTTGTAATTTGTTTTTTTTTGTTTGTTTGGTTTTTGTTTTTGGCCCTGTCTCTTCAGGATTATAAGCCTGAGAGCACAAGGTTGGAACTTCATTCCTGGGTTGGCCACAACAGGGACAAATCCAAGCTTGGGGCCAAGGATCCAGAGAGAAAAAAGCCAGGTCTTCATATATTTCACCAAGCACAAAGTCACCTCTGTTGTAAAATAAGGCCCGAGACAAATTAAACAATTTAAAAGAATAAATGTTTTAAAACCATGGAGTACCACAAGTTCCAAAATGCCTTATGTTGAGGCAATTATCTCATCACAATAAATAACAGTAAATCAATCCATACTAATTGCTTCTCGTGCAAGAGCTTAGATGACTCTTCAAATGTTCTCCAATTATTGATTTTTTTTGTAATCGCTTATGCTGTCAAAATGCAATATTTCCAGAGAATATACTGTACACTATTAGACAGACAGGATTTTAATTTAACATAAGACAATCCAATTTCCTTTTTTTTATCCCCCAAAGTGCTTAAAAAATCTAAAATACAAGGAAGCTGAAGATGGTGTAACAGGTTTTTAGCAGAGACATTCCAGTTCAAAACAACTTAATAAATGGCCCCTCTGACCACTCACCCCCCGCCATGGCCCTTCTTCCTCCTCATAGGCATACACATGCTTAAAGAAAAAAGGGAAACATGTAATCTCAGATTCTCCACTTTCATGGAAATTAAGAGCTGAAAAGCAAAATAAACACCACCAACAGCAACCCTACAATGGACTTTTCACTCTCTTTGCCCCATGGTTCAGTAATTTCCACTCATCTTGGGAAACGCTATAGCTGCTAAGTTTACACTCACTCAGCATTCTGCTTAAAGATTTTGCTTGAGTCTTGATAGCTAAACATCTAACTGCAGGCTTATATAATCAAAGCAGTGAGGGGAAAAAAGGGACGAGGGAGCCAGAACGTCCCTCTGCTGGGCTTGAGAGTAGGAAAGTGGAGGGTAACGAACGGAGGGTAGGTTTGTCTACAAAGAGACAAGGCTCAAAATCCCAGCTCCTCCACTTACAAATTGTGTTACTCTCAAGTATGTTACTTAACGGGACTCTGGGCCTGTTTCCTCATCTGTAAAATGGGAAGATCAATACCTACATCATAGTAGTTTTGAGGGCAAAGTAAGGTAACATACATGAAACACCTGTTGAAATGCCCAGCAGATGGCTATTATAAAAGGGATCGGTCCACCTGTCTTTTTTACGCTGACACAAGATACTTAAACATTCCAACACTGTGGCGGAAGTTTCTGATGGGAAGATGGAACCATCTCCTGGGTAACAGAAGAAGTTATAGTAGAAATAAACCCAAAATGCTTGCTATAAGCAATGCCGGGTGACTCAGCGTTCTGGGGGATACTGAGGATCTCAGACTGAGGATTAACTTGAACTGTTTATAAATGTGTGGTTCTAAACATTCTGCTTCTTTGAGATCATTTCTGTACTTTCACTTCCTTGTTTATTAAGTTTAGAGTGGAAACTAGGAGTAAATTAGTTCACTTCCTGGCTGAACTCATCCAAACACCACCTCTGTTCAATTTAGTATCTAAGCCCCTTACACAGCCTATGAGCTCAGCTGCCTGGCATCTTCTATATATATAACTTGATTCTGCTTCACATGGACACATTATGAACGCCTTTGGGACCCATTTCATTGTCAGAAATACAACAAGGGATTACACTAATTCCCTTTGATTTGTGGATATCAGTCGATCAGAAATTTTTGGTTGCTACAGGTTTCAAAAGCTACAGATTTTGCATGATAAGATAATACTATATTAACTCAATTAAAACATAGCTTTTAAAACATGATAGGGGGCTTCCGGGAAAATGGCAGAAGAGTAAGAGGCGGAGATCACCTTCCTCCCCACAGATACACCAGAAATACATCTACACGTGGAACAACTCCTACAGAACACCTACTGAACGCTGGCAGAAGACCTCAGACCTCCCAAAAGGCAAGAAACTCCCCACGTACCTGCGTAGGGCAAAAGAAAAAAGAAAAAACAGAGACAAAAGGATAGGGACGGTACCTGCACCTCTGGGAGGGAGCTGTGAAGGAAGAAAGGTTTCCACACACTAGGAAGCCCCTTCGCAGGCGGAGACTGTGGGTGGCGGAGGGGGAAGCTTTGGAGCCGTGGAGGAGAGCACAGCAACAGGGGTGCAGAGGGCAAAGCGGGGAGATTCCCGCACAGAGGATCGGTGCCGACCGGCACTCACCAGCCCGAGAGGCTTGTCTGCTCCCCCGCCGGGGCAGGCGGGGCTGGGAGCTGAGGCTTGGGCTTCGGTCAGAGCAAAGGGAGAGGACTGGGGTTGGCGGCGTGAACACAGCCTGCAGGGGGTTAGTGTGCCACGGCTAGCCGGGAGGGAGTCCGGGAAAAGCCTGGAGCTGCCGAAGAGGCAAGAGACTTGTTCTTCCCTCTTTGTTTCCTGGTGCGCGAGGAGAGAGGATTAGGAGCGCTGCTTAAAGGAGCTCCAGAGACGGGTGTGAGCCGCGGCTAAAAGCACGAACCCCAGAGACGGGTATAAGACGCTAAGGCTGCTGCTGCCGCCACCAAGAAGCCTGCGTGCGAGCACAGGTCACTCTCCACACCTCCCCTCCCGGGAGCCTGTGCAGCCCGCCACTGCCAGGGTCCTGGGATCCAGGTACAACTTACCCGGGAGAACGCACGGCGCGCCTCAGGCTCGTGCAACGTCACGCTGGCCTCTGCCGCCGCAGGCCCGCCCCGCACTCTGTGCCCCTCCCGACCCCCGGCCTGAGTGAGCCAGAGCCCCCGAATCAGCAGCTCCTTTAACCCCACCCTGCCTGAGCGAAGAACAGACGCCCTCCGGTGACATACACGCAGAGGCGGGGCCAAGTCCAAAGCTGAGCCCCTGGGAGCTGTGAGAACAAATAAGAGAAAGGGAAATCTCTCCCAGCAGCCTCAGAAGCAGCGGATTAAAGCTCCACAATCAACTTGATGTACCTGCATCTGTGCAATGCATGAATAGACAACGAATCATCCCAAATGGAGGAGGTGGACTTTGAGAGCAAGATTTATGATTTTTTCCCCTTTTCCTCTTTTTGTGAGTGTGTATGTGTATGCTTCTGTGTGAGATTATGTCTGTAGAGCTTTGCTTCCACCATTTGTTGTAGGGTTCTATCCTACCGTTATTTTTTTTCTTAATAATTACTTTTTATTTTATTTTACTTTATCTTCTTTCTTTCTTTCTTTCTTTTTTTTCCTTCCTTCCCTTCTTCCTTCCTCCCTCCATCCCTCCCTCGCTCCTTTCTTTCTTTCCTTCTTTCTACTTATACTAATTCTTTCTTTCTACTTTTTCTCCCTTTTATTCTGAGCCGTGTGGATGAAAGGCTCTTGGTGCTGCAGCCAGGAGGCAGTGCTGTGCCTCTGAGGTGGGAGAGCCAACTTCAGGACACTGGTCCACAAGAGACCTCCCAGCTCCACATAATATCAAACTGCGAAACTCTCCCAGAGAGCTCCATCTCAACACCAGCACCCAGCTTCACTCAATGACCAGCAAGCTACAGTGCTGGACATACTATGCCAAACAACTAGCAAGACAAAAACACAACCCCACCCATTAGCAGAGAGGCTGCCTAAAATCATAATAAGTCCACAGACACCACAAAACACACCACCAGATGGGCATCTGCCCACCAGAAACACAAGATCCAGCCTCATCCACCAGAACACAGGCACTAGTCCCCTCCACCAGGAAGCCTACACAACCCACTGATCCAACCTTAGCCACTGGGGACAGACACCAAATACGACGGAAACTACGAACCTGCAGCCTGCAAAAAGGAGACCACAAATACAGTAAGATAAGCAAAATGAGAAGACAGAAAAACACACAGCAGATGAAGGAGCAAGATAAAAACCCACCAGACCTAACAAATGAAGAGGAAATAGGCAGTCTACCTGAAAAAGAATTCAGAATAATGATAGTAAAGATGATCCAAAATCTTGGAAATAGAATAGACAAAATGCAAGAAACATTTAACAAGGACCTAGAAGAACTAAAGATGAAACAAACGATGATGAACAACACAATAAATGAAGTGAAAAATACTCTAGATGGGATCAATAGCAGAATAACTGAGGCAAAAGAACGGATAAGTGACCTGGAAGATAAAATAGTGGAAATAACTACAGCAGAGCAGAATAAAGAAAAAAGAATGAAAAGAACTGAGGACAGTCTCAGAGACCTCTGGGACAACATCAAACGCACCAACATTCCAATTATAGGGGTTCCAGAAGAAGAAGAGAAACAGAAAGGGACTGAGAAAATATTTGAAGAGATTATAGTTGAAAACTTCCCTAATATGGGAAAGGAAATAGTTAATCAAGTCCAGGAAGCACAGAGAGTCCCATACAGGATAAATCCAAGGAGAAATATGCCAAGACACAGATTAATCAAACTGTCAAAAATTAAATACAAAGAAAACATATTAAAAGCAGCAAGGGAAAAACAACAAATAACACACAAGGGAATTCCCATAAAGTTAACAGCTGATCTTTCAGCAGAAACCCTGCAAGCCAGAAGGGACCGGCAGGACATATTGAAAGTGATGAAGGAGAAAAACCTGCAACCAAGATGACTTTACCCAGCAAGGATCTCATTCAGATTTGATGGAGAAATTAAAACCTTTACAGACAAGCAAAAGCTGAGCGAGTTCAGCACCACCAAACCAGCTTTACAACAACTGCTAAAGGAACTTCTCTAGGCAAGAAACACAAGAGAAGGAAAAGACCTACAATAACGAACCCAAAACAATTAAGAAAATGGGAATAGGAACATACATATCGATAATTATCTTAAATGTAAATGGACTAAATGCTCCCACCAAAAGACACAGATTGGCTGAATGGATACAAAAACAAGACTCATATATTTGCTGTGTACAAGGGACCGACTTCAGACCTAGAGACACATACAAACTGAAAGTAAGGGGATGGAAAAAGATATTTCATGAAAATGGAAACCAAAAGAAAGCTGGAGTAGCAATTCTCATATCAGACAAAATAGACTTTAAAATAAAGACTATTAGAAGAGACAAAGAAGGACACTACATAACAATCAAGGGATAGATCCTAGAAGAAGATATAACAATTGTAAATATTTATGCACCCAACATAGGAGCACCTCAATACATAAGGCAAATACTAACAGCCACAAAAGGGGAAATCGACAGTAACACATTCATAGTAGGGGGCTTTAACACCCCACTTTGACCAATGGACAGATCATCCAAAATGAAAATAAATAAGGAAACACAAGCTTTAAATGATACGTTAAACAAGATGGACTTAATTGATATTTATAGGACATTCCATCCAAAAACAACAGAATACACATTTTTCTCAAGTGCTCATGGAACATTCTCCAGGATAGACCATATCTTGGGTCACAAGTCAAGCCTTGGTAAATTTAAGAAAACTGAAATTGTTTCAAGTATCTTTTCCAACCACAACGCTATGAGACTAGATATCGATTACAGGAAAAAATCTGTAAAAAATACAAACACATGGAGGCTAAACAATACACTACTTAATAACGAAGTGATCACTGAAGAAATCAAAGAGGAAATTAAAAAATACCTAGATAAAATGACAATGGAGACACGACGACCCAAAATCTATGGGATGCAGCAAAAGCAGTTCTAAGAGGGAAGTTTATAGCAATACAATCCTACCTTAAGAAACAGGAAACATCTCGAACAACCTAACCTTGCACCTAAAGCAATTAGAGAAAGAAGAACAAAACCCAAAGTCAACAGAAAGAAAGAAATCATAAAAATCAGATCAGAAATAAATAAAAAAGAAATGAAGGAAACAACAGTAAAGATCAATAAAACTAAAAGCTGGTTCTTTGAGAAGATAAACAAAATTCATAAACCATTAGCCAGACTCATCAAGAAAAAAAAGGGAGAAGACTCAAATCAATAGAATTAGAAATGAAAAAGGAGAAGTAAAAACTGACACTGCAGAAATACAGTGTCATGAGAGATTATTACAAGCAAATCTATGCCAATAAAATGGACAACCTGGAAGAAATGGACAAATTCTTAGAAATGCACAACCTGCCAAGACTGAATCAGGAAGAAATAGAAAATATGAACAGACCAATCACAAGCACTGAAATTGAAACTGTGATTAAAAATCTTCCAACAAAGAAAAGCCCAGGACCAGATGGCTTCACAGGCGAATTCTATCAAACATTTAGAGAAGAGCTAACACCTATCCTTCTCAAACTCTTCCAAAATATAGCAGAGGGAGGAACACTCCCAAACTCATTCTACGAGGCCACCATCACCTTGATACCAAAACCAGACAAGGATGTCACAAGGAAAGAAAACTACAGGAAAATATCACTGATGAACACAGATGCAAAAATCCTCAACAAAATACTAGCAAACAGAATACAACAGCCCATTAATAGGATCATACACCATGATCAAGTGGGGTTTATTCCAGGAATGCAAGGATTCTTCAATATACGCAAAACAATCAATGTCATAAACCATATTAACAAACTGAAGGAGAAAAACCATATGATCATCTCAATAGATGCAGAGAAAGCTTTCGACAAAATTCAACACCCATTTATGATAAAAACCCTGCAGAAAGTAGGCACAGAGGCAACTTTCCTCAACATAATAAAGGCCATATATGACAAACCCACAGCCAACATCGTCCTCAAAGGTGAAAAACTGAAAGCATTTCCACTAAGATCAGGAACAAGACAAGGTTGCCCACTCTCACCACTCTTATTCAACATAGTTTTGGAAGTTTTAGCCACAGCAATCAGAGAAGAAAAGGAAATAAAAGGAATCCAAATTGGAAAAGAAGAAGTAAAGCTGTCACTGTTTGCAGATGACATGATACTATACATAGAGAATCGTAAAGATGCTACCAGACAACTACTAGAGCTGATCAATGAATTTGGTAAAGTAGCAGGATACAAAATTAATGCACAGAAATCTCTGGCATTCCTATACACTAATGATGAAAAATCCGAAAGTGAAATCAAGAAAACACTCCCATTTACCACTGCAACAAAAAGAATAAAATATCTAGGAATAAACCTACCTAAGGAGACAAAAGTCCTGTATGCAGAAAATTATAAGACACTGATGAAAGAAATTAAAGATGATACAAATAGATGGAGAGATATACCATGTTCTTGGATTGGAAAATGACTCTACTACCCAAAGCAATCTACAGATTCAGTGCAATCCCTATCAAACTACCACTGGCATTTTTCACAGAAATAGAACAAAAAATTTCACAGTTTGTATGGAAACACAAAAGACCCCGAACAGCCAAAGCAATCTTGAGAACGAAAAACGGAGATGGAGGAATCAGGCGCCTTGACTTCAGACTATACTACAAAGCTACAGTAGTCAAGACAGTATGGTACTGGCACAAAAACAGAAAGATAGATCAATGGAACAGGATAGAAAGCCCAGAGATAAACCCACGCACATATGGTCACCTTATCTTTGATAAAGGAGGCAGGAATGTACAGTGGAGAAAGGACAGCCTCTTCAATAAGTGGTGCTGGGAAAACTGGACAGGTACATGTAAAAGTATGAGATTAGATCACTCCCTAACACCATACACAAAAATAAGCTCCAAATGGATTAAAAACCTAAATGTAAGGCCAGAAACTATCAAACTCTTAGAGGAAGACATAGGCAGAACACTCTATGACATAAATCACAGCAAGATCCTTTCTGACCCACCTCCCAGAGAAATGGAAATAAAAACAAAAATAAACAAATGGGACCTAATGAAACTTCAAAGCTTTTGCACAGCATAGGAAACCATAAACAAGACCAAAAGACAACCCTCAGAATGGGAGAAAATATCTGCAAATGAAGCAACTGACAAAGGATTAATCTCCAAAATGTATAAGTAGCTTATGCAGCTCAATAACAGAAAAACTAACAACCCAATCCAAAAATGGGCAGAAGACCTAAATAGACATTTTTCCAAAGAAGATATACAGACTGCCAACAAACACATGAAAGAATGCTCAACTTCATTAATCATTAGAGAAATGCAAATCAAAACTACAATGAGATATCATCTCACACCAGTCAGAATGGCCATCATCAAAAAATCTACAAACAATAAATGCTGGAGAGGGTGTGGAGAAAAGGGAACCCTCTTGCACTGTTGGTGGGAATGTAAATTGATTCAGCCACTGTGGAGAACAGTATGGAGGTTCCTTAAAAAAACAACAAATAGAACTACCGTATGACCCAGCAATCCCACTACTGGGCATATACCCTGAGAAAACCATAATTCAAAAAGAGTCATGTACCAAAATGTTCACTGCAGCTCTATTTACAATAGCCCGGAGATGGAAACAACCTAAGTGTCCATCATCGGATGAATGGATAAAGAAGATGTGGCACATATATACAATGGAATATTACTCAGCCATAAAAGGAAACGAAATTGAGCTATTTGTAGTGAGGTGGATAGACCTAGAGTCTGTCATACAGAGTGAAGTAAGTCAGAAAAAGAAAGACAAGTACCGTATGCTAACACATATATATGGAATCTAAGAAAAAAAACATGTCATGAAGAACCTAGCAGTAAGACAGGAATAAAGACACAGACCTACTAGAGAATGCACTTGAGGATATGGGGAGGGGGAAGGGTAAGCTGTGACAAAGCGAGAGAGAGGCATGGACATATATACACTACCAAACGTAAGGTAGATAGCTAGTGGGAAGCAGCCGCGTAGCACAGGGAGATCAGCTCGGTGTTTTGTGACTGCCTGGAGGGGTGGGATAGGGAGGGTGGGAGGGAGGGAGACATAAGAGGGAAGAGGTATGGGAACATATGTATATGTATAACTGATTCACTTTGTTATAAAGCAGAAACTAACACACCACTGTAAAGCAATTATACTCCAATAAAATAATTAAAAAAATAAAATATGATAGTGTTGTAATAATTAGTTAGCTGGTCTTCTGGGTTCCTACAGAGCTTAGTACCTAACTTTCTTGCAGCAGTTAACATACTTGCTGTTGCTTTTTATGCACAGGTGGCTCTCCCCAGATCCATGAGCCGGGCAGACAGAGGCCTGGCTTCATCCCAACATCCTCTGCCCTGGCACACAGTGGGTGCACAGAAAACACAGCAAGGACTCCATGGCTGGAGCAGGTCAGGGAAGAGAAAGTCCACCACCATCCTCATCAAAGGTATGAAGCCTTCACCAAGTACACTGTAGGCTCTCCTGAGGTCGGGCTGGGCAGAGAGGGGAGAAAGCTCTGCAAGGAGGAGAAAGCCAGAGAGAAACAGGACTGCCTCAACAACCACATACCAACCAAGGGCCAAGTTCGCAATTACAGCTTTGAAAGGACAGCAGTCAGGCCTGCTATTCTCTGTACAGTCCCCACTCTAATGGCCTGATACAAAGAGGCATTTACTTTCCCATGGACAACAGCCTCTACTGTTCTTTCACACGTAGTATCTAGCATCCAGGTAAACATTATGATATATGCAAAGAAGAACACGTGACCCAATTCAAGAAAAAAAGTCAATAGAAACTGATGCACAGATCACTCAGATATTGAAATTATTAGACAGAAACATTTAAATAATGACAAATAAGTTAAAGGCTGTAATGGAAAACATGTGTGAACAACTGATAATTTTTGGCAGAGAAAAAAACTATAAAAAATAACTAAATGTCAATGCTATAAATCAAAAAAACTCAGAAATGAATAATTCATTTGAGTATCTAAATAGCAGAACTGACATATGAGAGAAATGATAAGTAAACTTGAAGATCAATACAAATCATATAAACTGAAACACAAAGAGAAAGAATTAGAGACAGAAAAAGAGACAGATCATCTGAATGCTGTGAGATATCAAAAAGTTTAATATATGAGGTATTATAGTCCTAGAGGAAAAAACGGAAGCAAATGAAGCATAAGTAATACGTAAAGACATAATGGCTGAGAATGGTCCAAACCTCTTGAAAGATATCAACCCACAGATCCAAAATCTCAGCAAGGTAAACACTAGGAAACCACACCTAAACATAATGATGTTAATATGATGAAAAAACAAAGAAAAAGAAAAATCTAAACCAGAGGGGAAAAAGAACCATTACATATAGGGGGAAATGATAAGGGTTAGAAATAATGAAAGACAAAACATAATGGGACAACATCTTTAGAGTGGTGTCCTCCTAGAAATCTATAGTCATCAAAATGTTCTTCAAAAATGAAGACAAAGAATTTCCAAATAGACAAAAGCTGAGATAATTCAACTCCAGCAAAACAGATATATATAACAAATGCCAACAGAAGTTCTCCAAACTAAAGGAAAATTTATCAGATGGAAGCTAGGCCTGCAGGAAAAAAATAAAGAACACCAGAAAGACTAAATATGTAAGTAAACATAAAAGACATTTTTAAGATTATATTTTCTTACATGTATTTTAAATACTGACTAAACCAAAAACTAACACTATATTGAGGAGTTTAGAACACAAAGAGAAGTGATATGCATGACAACAAAGGGTAGGAGGGGTGTAACGTGAACTATAATGATTCATGGTTCTTCCATTGTTCATAAAACAGTATATTTGCAGCTAGCTAGAATGTGTTAAAATACAGATGCATAGTGTGATGTCCACAGCAATAACTAAAAAGAAAAAAGAAAAACAACAACAACAAACAAAGAAAGTATAGTTAAAAAGCAAACAGAAAAAAAAAAAAAAGCAAACAGGGACTTCCCTGGTGGCACAGTGGTAAAGAATCCATCTGCCAATGCAAGGGACACGGGTTTGAGCTCTGGTCCGGGAAGATCCCACATGCCATGGAGCAACTAAGCCCATGCGCCACAACTACTGAGCCCGTGTGCCACAACTACTGAAGCCCGCACACCTAGAGCCCACGCTCCGCAACAAGAGAAGGTAAGAGCATCCACTGCAATGAGAAGCACATGCACCACAACGAAGAGTAGCCCCCACTTGCTGCAACTAGAGAAAGCCCGTGTGCAGCAACGAAGACCCAATGCAGCCAAAAATAAATAAATAAAATAAATAAATTTATTTAAAAATAAAAAAGCAAACAAATCCTAATTGAGGGCTGTATGATAAAATACCTCATCAGTACTCCTCAAAACTGCCAAGGTCATCAAAAACAGAGAAAGTCTGAGAAACCGTCAGATCCAAAAGCAGCCTAAAAAGACATCTTGACTAAATGTAATATGGGACCCTAATGGGATCCTAGAACAGGAAAAGGACATTAGGTAAAATCTAAGGAAATCTTAATAAAATATGGACTTTAGTTCATGATGTATTAATATTGGTTCATTAGTTGTAACAAAGGTACTATTGTAAATGTTAGATGCTAACAACAGGAGAAACTGGGTATGTGGAATATGGAAACTCTCCATATTACCATAACAATTTTTCTGTAATTCTACAACTGTTCTAAAATTTAAATTTTACCTGAAAAAGAAAAGCTCTACTCTCAGGGGAAAAAGTCAAATGGAATACTAAAAACTACCTGATTCACCCAAAAGAAGCCAGAAGAGGAGGAGACAGGATCAAAGAACTGACATGACAGAGAAAATAAACACCAAGACCATACTTTTCAAGTGAGACATGTCAAAAATTACATTAAATGTAAATGGACTAAGCACTCCAATTAAAGAGCAGTGATTGTCAGACTGGTTGTGTGTGGGCACGTGGACACACACACACACACACACACACACACACATACACACACATACAGGCAACAAGATCCAGCTATATGCTATTTACAAGAACACACTTTATATAAAAACTCAGATAGGACCTTTCCTTCACACAGTTCAAAACCCAGTGCAGTGGCTGGCAGATTATGATTTGTGGAGCCTCTGCCTCAGAACCACATGGGAATGTGGTATAGTCAAGGATGCTGGTCTGGCCTCCAAGTTTACGGAAAGAGAAGAATTAATCTGATGGGAAGGGTGGCAGGAGGCCAGAGCTGCTCCCATTAAAAAGAAAGCCCCCCAGCTCTTGTTACCAAGAGAGCAAGCCTGAGGCCCTCACAGCACCTCCTCCCTGGAGCTGGCCTGCACAGGGCTGATGGTCCAGGTCTGTCCAAAGCAATGGGGGCACATTCCTTCTAATCTGCTCCCTCAAATCAACCTCTCCTTCTTAATGCAGCCCTTGAAATAATGGTATCATTGTTCCCAATTTTCAAATAAGGAGACAGTGGCCCAAAAAGGCGAAGGATCAAAATCCCCAAAGATCAGCTAGTTAGTAAGTAGTGGCATTAAGATTTTGATCCTTATCTGCCTAACTCCAAAGCCATAAGCAACAACAAAAGTAAAACACCACCAACATCTAAAAATATATATATAAGGAAAACACAACACCTGGGAAATATTTAGAATGAGTGATTTACAAACATAAATTGAAAGCATGATTAGACTGGTTTATAATCCTTGCTTTGGTTCTTTTAGGAATTGGAGTCATTTTTAAGAGACAGGGGAGGGAAAAGAGAGCCAACATTTTTTGATCATCTACCATGTACCAGATCCACTTCTCATAAAAGTGATATTGCCTTTAATATCTTCAATACCAGGAGACAGATATTGCCATCAACATTTTACAAACAATAAAATTGTATAAAGAAGTTAAACAACACAGCCTGTAAGTGGCACAGTCTGTCTAGTTCTAAACCTGAGTCTGTCTTGTTCTAAAAGCCTGTGTTTTTCTACAAGATCTCATTGCTCTCAGAAATTTTCAAGTGCCAAACAGAATCTCAATGAACTTCCAAATGGCACAGCCACCGTGGTACAAAAGGCATGGTCACTTTGGAAGAGAGTTTGGGGGTTTCTTACAAAACTAAACATACTCTTACCATACAATCTCGCCATCTCACTCCTTGGCATTTACCCAAAGGAGCTGAGAACGTATGACCACACAGAAACCTGCAAATGGATGTTTACAGCAGCCTTATTCATAATTGCCAAAACTTAGAAGCAACTAAGATGTCCTTTAGTAGATAAATGCATAAACTGTGGTCCATCCAGACAATGGAATATTATTCAGTGTTAAAAAGAAACGAGCTATCAAGCCATGAAAAGACATGGAGGAACCTTAAATGCAATTACTAAGTGAAAGAAGCCAATCTAAAAGGGCTACATACTGTACAATTCCTACTGTATGACATTCTGGGAAAGGCAACACTATGGAGACAGCAGAAAGATCAGAAGTTGCCAGGAGGCAGAGGGAAGAGAGGGATTAATAGGCAGAGCAAAGAGGATCTTGGGGGCAGTATAACTATTCTGTATGATACTGTAATTGTGGATATATGTCATTATACATTTGTCCAAACCCGTAGAATGTACAACACCAAGCGTGAACCCAAATATTAACTATGGGCTTCAGGTGATTATGATATATCAACATAGGTTCATCAATTGTAACAAATGTACCACACTGGTGGGGATGTTGAAAATGGGGGAGGCTGTATGTGGAGGGGGAGTGGAGCCAGGTGGTATATAGGAAGTCTCTATATTTTCCTCCCAATTTTGCTATGAACCTAAAAGTAGTTTGGGGGTTTTTTGTTGTTGGTTTTTTTTTCGGCTGTGCCGCATGGCTTGTGGGATCTTAGCTCCCCAACCAGTGATTGAACCCGGACCTCTGACAGTGAAAGCGCCAAGTCCTAACCACTGGACCACCATGCAATTCCCCTAAAACTACTTTTTAAAATAGTTTCTAAATTTAAAAAAATAGATAAGACTGGTAAAATCCAAATAAGGTCTACAGTTTAGTTAATAGTAGTGTCACAAAGTCCATTTCCTACTTTTGACAATATACTATAGCTAAAGATGGTATCACCAAGGGAAGGTGGGTGCTAGGTACACAGGAACTCCGAGGCTTTTTGTGAGTCTAAAATTATTTCAAAATGTTTTTAAATTAAATAAAGCCGCTTTTTATTATTGATGTACAAAGAGACTGGCACAGAATCCACCAGCCCTATGATTGAGAACATTTCTATCAGCAGAGTTATGGGTTCATATGAGCCTAATGGAGAAAACTCCACAAGTGAGTCTGCCTGGTGATCACATTGCTTACAGAACGGCATGCGGCTTGTTTATGTGCAGGAAGCAGAGGGCTGAACAGCTGGGCCAAGGGAACAAGACTGCTCCTGTTTAGAGACTCCCGGCTCAGCACTGGCTCCTCTCGTCCGAGCATCTTCTCTGGCACATCTTTAAGGTCGATTGTGTCAACCCCACCCTAGGGAATGCATGTTATTTAAGAAGCACATATAACACCTCCACTGTTTGTGAACCCTCAGTGGTTTGGTGGGCTTTGCCCAGTGTTTCATAGTCTTTGGATTTTAGGGTGACATGGAAATGCTTTTGGTATGATGTCCACTGTAGGGTTCTTTATAACAGCAAAAATTGGAAACGACTAAACTGCCCAATTATGAGGGGAATGTTAAACTATGATACTCATCCTTATGCAGCCATTAAAAGTAGTTAATAAATGTATTTTCATAAAATGAAAAAAGGCCTATGAAATGAGGATAAAGAAAAAAGGCAATATTTATAATCCCTAAAGTATGTAGGTGCCCCCGTCTGGCCTTTCACTGTGAGGTTATTCTAACTCAGAAGTGAAGTATTCTCAGCAAACCATCTGGCCACTCATCTAAGCCACATTCTCCAGTAGAGCTTCATCACTGATAAAGCTGACATTTTAATCTCCATCAAAAAAAAAATGCTCATTTACAGTGTGACCTCAACCATGTCTAAAAATATATCCAAAAATTCCCCCAAGGAAAAGAACCAAAAAGCATTTCCAAATCTTATTTAGTGAATACATTTTAATTTTATTCTTAAAATAAACACATGAATGACACCATGTAATTTTAAAAGGCAATACAGGAGTTTGCCTTTATTACAGTGTTTCCTGACACAAATTATATATTGAAAATTACACATCCAGATCTGGAAAGGCAAACTGGTTTCCTCTAGCAAGCCAACTGCAATGGATTAGCAGTATTTGCCCAAGATGCTGAAGTCTCATCTCGGATCAGTAAAATAGTGACGCTTGATTTCTTCATAATGTTTGCTCTGGGTAGGAAAAGGGAATGCAGGAGATGCATACTGCATATTTTCTGATATGGATGAAAATTTCTACCACACAGATAGATGTGAAAGGAAGAAAAAAGAGTGAGGGAATGCAGTGGGCAGAAAAATGCCCTCCCCAAAGATGACCATGTCCTAATCCCTGGAACCTTATGTGGCAAAAAGGAATTAAGACTACAGCTAGAATTAAGGTTATTGATCCTCTGACTTTAAGATAAGGACATTGTCCTGGGTTATCCAAGTGGGTGTGCTGTAATCACAGGGTCCGTTCAAACTGGAAGAGGAAAGCAGAAGAGGGGAGTCAGAGGAGGAGAGAGATGACGGATGCTCACCTGGCTTTGAAGACAAGACGAAGGGGCCACGAGCCGAGGAGTGCGGACGGCCTGTAGGAGCCAGAGAAGAGCAAGGAAATGGATTTTCTCTTAGAGCCTCTCCAGAAAGAACACGTCACCTGCGTGTTAGCTCAGTGCGACCTGTGCTGGAATTCTGAACCACAGAACTATCAGACAATAAACTTGTGCTGTTTAAGTTACAAAGCTGGAGTAATTTATCACAACAGTAATGGAAAACTACTACAGGGGTGGACAGAGAGGAAAGGGAAAGGGCAATTACAGTTAGGATGAGGGTGGCTGGCAGGAACCAATTTCATTTTGCCTCATCAGCCCCAGTTAACCTAGAAGCACGACTTACACGCATGTGTACAAGAAGAGCATCCCGATCTGGAGGAAGGGAGAAGCCCAGGGCTGAATTAGTGGTTCTCATTCAGGCTGAATCTCATCCGCAGCTGGGGCACCGCTCAGCAGGGGGACCCCTACATCCACGGAGAGGCCGTGGGAAACCGGCCATGACCCAGGGCCAAGCTTAGTCAGGCTCCCGAGGCCCCAGAGTACAACCATGTGATGGCAGGAAAAAGCTGAGAACCACACGTGAGAGGGACACCTTCAATCAAATCACCCCCAAATGCACTTCTGCACACAAACCAAAGATTCCACAAATCTGAGGAACAAGTCAATGAGGACTTCAGGGCAGAGAGACTGTCTGCTGTGTCTGGTTAGGAAGGGAAGATGCTCCACACGGAAACTGAGGAATGAATGAGAAGTCTAGCTCCGATTCTGAAACAGCGAGGACAGAAATCAACCTCCCTGGGTCTACATTTCTCATCTATAAAGTGAGAGTTGCCCTAACTCTGCATCCTCTAGTCCTACAATTGCACTAGTCTAAGAAAATCCAGAGTCCCCCAGAGAAACACATCTATGAGAGGCGGGATGCGACATTAAGCTCTTAATTTTAATTATGTGCAAAGTATGCAAACATGGAACATCCCAGTTGAGACACTTTGCACTCCTGCTGGGTGACACGTGGGTCTCACCTGAGAAACTCATGTTCGGTGCAGACCCGAAAGCAGCTACAGAAGCGACAGGCACAGCAACCTCAGGTTCCCCAACTGCCCCCTTTCTGCCGTCAGTGAGGGACTGAGAAGATCTGGTAAGAGACGCTCAGACCTAGGGCTCAGAGGCAAAGCCCCAGCTCTCACTCCCTCACCTCCTGGATAGTCAAAGCACATGAGCCCTCATCCCCCCCGAGCCGCCTGGTTTCTTAACTACAAGAGGAGAGATCATGAGGCTTCAAGTCACTTCATCCCAAGGCTGTTCTGAGCATCAGATGAGCTTGTCATCAGGGAGGGTCCTCGTACTTCAGAAGGGGTGACAGACGGCATAGGCTGGCCACTATTATAACGGTGACTGAAGCCCGTGGATATGGGCATCAAGGAAAGATTCGTGGGGGTCACTTAACTTATGTGAGATGCAGGTTGTTCAGCTGTCCAATCCGGGCAATGATATCTACTGTGTGGAGATCAGAGTTGAGGGGGGTGAAGCTCCTGGCACAGTGCAGGGACACAGTAGATGCTCAATAAATATAAATGCGCCTCTGAGTGTGGTGGCCCAGGGTCCTTCCACGTTCTGCCTACCGCCCTCTGGGACTTAGCAGTGGACACGATTTCAACAAACATCTCAGAGCATCGTGTTCCCACCTTCACATGCACGGGCCAGCAGCAAGAGCATCGATTTTAAGGGTCCAGTTGCTGAGGGTTGAGCAGAATTTATTATTAAACAAATTCACTGGACCAGGGTTCTTGCTGTCAATAACTGCACCATAAGCAGTGGCCAAGGGGATATTACCATCTACATGAAAGAGACATCAACTGGAGGTATTAAAAGAATAAGGAAAGCCACGGTCTCCCGAGCCCCTGTTACACGCTAGCACCGTGGCGGGCACATGACCGCCATTTCCAGCTCTTACAAGCGCCTGCCAACCTGGCATCATCACACCTGCCGTATCAGGGGTTCACCTGAGACAATCCAGGATCTGACAGCACACACCTGTCCTTAAAGCACATACTCTTTGCTCTAAATCACTCCATTTTTTTACGGTGAGAGGGTGCCTTTCTCTAGTCTGCGTCCTCTTACACTCTGTTCCTGGACTTGGTCCCCAAAGTACAGAGAAGCGCTACACTTGCAGAAGGAGAGGGCATGCAGTCAGCCGAGCCACGCCCCAGACTCCACGTGCACTGGCTGAGCAGGCCCAGAAGGGAAGGGGACGCTCCAAAACAATGAAAGGAGGTTCCCTCCGTCTTTATTTTGAAGAGCAGTGCGCTTCCGACTTGAATACCCGCTCCAGCGCCGAGCCCACTTACCTTGAAGGAGGCGTGCTGCTCCATGTGCCGCAGCAGCTGTGGCTTCTGGGCTGCTGTGTAGTCACACACCGTGCACTTGAACTGCTTCCCTGAAAAGAAGGGAGAAGAAGGTGAGCACCGTCAGGCTCGCAGCCCCTGCGTGTGAGTGGAGCGTGCATGAAGGCACGAAGAGGCCCCGTGCCGTCGGGGGTGTCCAGAACGTCAGGGGAACTGGCAAGGAAGTGCACAGCCGCAAGGCAGTATGCTCCGTCTAGCCCAGGGGAGGCTGGGGGGCCCGACGCCAGGGGCCTCAGTGTCTCCCTAGGAGTGTGGACGCCATCCCGAGAGCCAACAGCACCTGCAGAATGCCCTTCAGCAAGAGAAGAGATCTGTGTTTTGGAACTCGTAGGAGTGTAAAAGGCAGATTTCAGGAGATGCTAGAGAGAAAACGACAGAGAAGTGTGAAACGTGGGTCTTTTGAGAGGATTAATGTTTCAGCAATTTATAAACATTCAGTAATGTGATAAACAAGCCCACATGTTAAATCAATGGATATATGGGGCAGGCTACATTTTTTACCCCTGAGGAGCAAAAATAAAACCTCAACTTGCAATAATACAAACGTGCAACCAAATAAAAATATGGCCCACTTCTCACAGCTGCGATGCTCACCACGCAGCTTCTAATGGCTCTAAGCCTCCGGAGGCAGCAATGACCACAGTCACTGCACGTGGTGCCACAGAAACACTGGCTCCCTCTGGGAACCTCTCACACCTTTCCTTCCCAGACGAGCTGGGTGAAAAAGCTGTCCACCTCTGCAGCCTCCATGCTCCTTTTCTATCCACTCCTGAGCCCACCCCAAAACTGGCAGGTGACACCAGCTTGCCCCAAAACCTGTCTCGCCAAGGTAACCAGGGACCTCCATGACGCCAAGCCAATGGCAGACTTCAGTCCTTATTTGACAGGACTCTACCGCACGTGGCTCTGCTAACACCGCGCTTGGGAAACCCTCTGCTCCACTGACGCCACGCCACTATTGCCTCTCCGTGCCTCTCTATTCGTTCTGTGTATCCCGGAAACACTCTCTCCCATCTACAGCTTTTTCACACTGAGGTCCCAGACTGCTCCAGCCCACACACCCGCTCTTCTTCTTCTACAGGCATCCTTGCATGTAAACCTTTGAGGTCAAAATCTACACCTTCTACGCATACTTTTACACCTTCTACCCTTCCCTCAACTTGAGATTTGAGTTTTCAACTGTCTGCTGGACTACTGCTTAGCTGTCCCAAATGTCCTAATTTGGACTCTTTGCCTCACCCATCACATGGGTTCCACCTCCAGCATTCCTAGTTTATCACCCACCTGATCGCCTAAGTCAGAGACCCAGTAGCCTTCCTCAACATCTCCATGACCCCAACTTCACTCACCTTATTTTTTAAGCACCTGATTTCAACTCCCAGTATTTTTCTATTTCTCTCTGTTTCTAAAACCTCCACACTGGTTAAGGCCCTCCTCATTTCTTTCCTGGACAACGCAAAAGCCATTGCTCAAATGAATTGGTTTCCTTTCTTTCAGGCAACCCTCCCATCCATCTATCACCCACCCACTGCCCCCGCCTCCATCCATCATCCATCCATCCTGATGCCCCATCCTCCATCCTTGATCTAACACACAAACTCGTCCACAGCCCTTGCTGCACAGCCCACCAATGACTCCAAATACAGATCAGAGTTGAAGTTCCAAAGCATGGCATGGAAGGCACCCAAAATCAAAGTAACTCTCCCCCCGGTCCCTCTCTCTGACTTCCTGTTTTGCCTTTGCAGTCCAAGAGCCCTGAGCCTCTGCTAACATCTTCCATTCCTGGCATGTGGGCATTCTTCACTTTAACTCAAAACTCCAGTTGAACAACATCTCTGGTACAAGCGGGCTAAGAGCCAGCCCCCTGACGCTCCCACACACACTCTGTCCATGCCCTGGCCCTGCAGCATGGTCATGACCTGCCATTGGCCTCCCATCGGCAGGAACCATGTCTTAAGTCATCTTGGCACTCCTAGTGCCTGAGCGCCTGGCACACACTGAACATATTCTGTGCATTCTACTAAACTGAGCTGGGCAAGAAGCAAAAAGGAAACTTTGTACATCTTACTTGACCAATGCTCTCAATAGCAGCAGCAAAAGGGAAACAATAATATAAACATGTTATTACTGCAATTGTACCTATCATTCCAGGCGAAGGACCCCCAAACTCTAGATTCCACTAATTCTGCAAGTCCAAAGTATGAGGAACACTTTTTCATGTGTAAGGCAGAAAAGTCATAATTAGAGCGCAGTTAACACCTTCCCTTGAACACAGTACCATCTTTTTCAAACAGAAGGGCTATGCATGGCTACACATCTCCTGTATAAACTCGGACACCCATACTTCTCCACTGGTGTGTGACTCGCCTAAATACATCATGACTGTGCCAGGCAGCCTGAGCAGAATGGTATCTAGGTTCCCCACTGGCACCATGCGGGGAGGAAAGCTGATATCCACGTTGATAAATATTTTCACTCACTACCAATACACTTGGATCAAAGAGTAGGAGATTAAGCTAAAAATGATTAGTGCCTGAAATGAATAAATGGCATCACCTCGTTTGAGGTCCACAGTCAACCTTTTATGAATATACTCCCAGGGCTCGCCAGAGACAAGGAAAGAAGGCAGCTCTTAAAAGCCATCCCTTATGAAGCGTCAGAGTGCAGGCAATAAATATTACAAATGTTTTCAGCGACCAATGACGCCCCCCCACCGAACAGGCTGGGAGAGCTCTTGACATAATCTTTTGCTGCCTAATTAAAATAATGCAATAGAGATGCATGACTAATCATAAAAATGTAATGATTTGAGACTATCAGACTGTTTTCTATCAAGATACTCCTGAGAATCACAGGGAGGATTGTCTAGAAAACGCAGTATTTACCCGAGGTTAGAGTGACCTCAAAGGGCTGGTAGGTGCACAGCAAATGGCTGTATTGGATGTGAGTCATAGAGCAGCCCAGGAAAAGAAGGGAATGATGACAAAGAAAAAATGAGGTGGACGTTTTAAAAAACTTAATTCATTTTGCACACAATGTGCCCGGCTAGCTCTACGTAGCGAGCTGCTGGCCGTCAGCAGCTGTGCCAGGACATGGCGTGTCTGATCTCCTCGCGCTGCCCAGAACCTGCGGAGGCAAGGCAGGGCACCCCTCTTATGGATGAGAGACTAGGAACACGAAGCTGAGCAACTTGCCAGGTTGTGAAGCAGTCGGTGGCAGAGCCTGGATTTGGACCCCAAAGCTCTGACTCGGCTCTGTAAGAATCCTCTTGGCTAAGAAGGACATGGCATGATTTCCCCAAAGGGAACAAAGAATTTCCAACAGCAAAAGGGGCACATAGGAACCACACACATAAAGCCTGGTTCCGCAGGGTGGCGGCCCCGGGAAGCACCAGTGTGGCAGCGGAGGGGTGCTCTCCTGCAGCCCCAGCCAGCTCACCTGTGAGGCCCAGGGTTCATTCCTCCCTGCTGCTCAGTGTGTCCCCACTAGAAAAATGGGGAGGCAACCTCCGCCTGCCGCCAGGATGGGCTCAGACTCTGGGCGGCAAGCACCCGAAAAGGGGTCCCCTGAGAGAAGAGGCTGAGGGTGTGTGCAGGTGACCCAGCAGCGGACTCTGCTCTGCCACGGCCACTGGGGCAGCACTCCTCAAATCCTAGTGTTTTGACCTCCCTGACACTCTCAGGGACAATCCAAGGATAGGTCCAGTTAAGCCAGCCTGAGATAATATTCCTTAAAATAGAAAGAATACAAACAGAGAAAGGAAAATGATAACGTGTAAGTAACATAATATCAAAGAGTTCACAGAAGGCTTTCCGCACCCTGCCCCCAGCAACTGCTCTGGCCTTGTCTCCACCCACAGCAAGCCGTGACCACCTGGCAATGGCTGATGGGACCCTCCCCGTTACCTCCTGTGCTCAGCCGTGACCCTCGCCCCCCTCTCTCCACCCCAGGGGCATAGCACACTCACGCCACCTCCGGGCCTTTGCTCTTGCTGCTCTGGGGCCTGGGGTGCCCTTCCTTCCATGCTCTGCTGGCTGGTTTCTCTTCCATGACCATCCCCATCTTCCTTCACTGATTCATTTGTGACATCCCTCATCTTGTAACATTTTCATATTGAAACTGAACCGTTTCACGTTCATATTTTCATATCTCAATTTTCTCAATATTTAAGATATTTCTTCATATCTCAACTGTAATATACCCCCTATTTTATTGATTTATCTTGTTTCTCGTTCAGCTTCATGACAGTGGGGTGTTTCGTTTCTGCTCTGGTTGTTGTTCATACTACCCGCTGCTGTATCCGAAGTGCCTAATTCCAAGTGGCTCACCAATTCATCGCTGGTTGGTCCACCTGGCACCCTCGGTGGGCTGGAGGTACTTTGGGGACAGGGACAGTAGACTTCTCATTCCACATCCTTGTGCCCGGCAGCGAGAGCATGCCAGCTATGAGGCTAGCAGCAAGTCACAGGGCCGTCCCAGCAGGATGTCTGCTCAGCCATGTGCCCTCTCCCTCCCCACAGCCACCACCATCACACAGGGCACCACCAGAGCCTTGTATATGGCCCTGCCCACCATCCCTGCCCTCCCAGCCACAGGTGATGGGACCACTGTGGACCAGTGACCCAAGCTGAGCCAGGAATCTGAACTGTCGGGATCTGAAGCATGTAACTCAGAAGCTATTGGTCATTATATTTTCAATCTGTGGATGAAATAAGAACACAAACCAGTCTGCAAAGGGAGACGGAGACACAACGTCAGAACAAGGAGGCAGAGATAAGCAAAGGTGAGTGACGAAGACATCCACTCAGCAAGCACTCCCTGAGGGGCCACTGTGTGCGGGGACCAGGCCGGACCCCTGAGCACAGCAGCGGGCAGACAGCGGAGCCCTTGCCCTCATGGAGCTCACAGCCTATAAGGACAAGAAGCAAATAAATCACTACAAATCACAATGGGCTATGGGGGAAACGGACGGGGCCGTGGAGGGTGAGGAGGCCGGGACAGGGTGTGGCCACGGGGCTGAGGCAGCAGGGAAGGCCTCTGTGGTCAAGTGAAGGTGGGAGGTCGACGGGGTCCAGCCACAGTTAGAGGAGGTGAGGACAGTCCTGTGAAGAAGCAACGGAAAACGCAAGGATCGCTGTCTCTGTAGGATATAATAAACGTCCCTTTTCTGTTTCAGTGACCTCAAATGAGTTTCTGACAATGCCAAGCAAGAGTCCCAGCAAATACAGCTGTTGAATGAATCAGTGGGTGCATGAATATAAAACGCCAAGACCCCTCAAGGCAAAGACATAAAAAAGGACATGAACAAACAATGCACTCAAGAGAGGATTAAATCCGACTTAATTAATCAAAAGAAGTCCAATGACAGCAAACACTTGCACACAGCGCTATGAACCCATCAATGTTACAAATTCCTCATGCACGTTACTCATGTAATCCAGCTAATCCTCTAATTCACCTGATCCATTTCATGATTATCAAATCCCTAAAAAGTATAATAAAATGGTAAGGTCTGATATCCATTAAACTAAGAAACTGAACTTGTTTAATATCATGCAAAAATGAAAGAGTTCAGTGAGAACACTGTCATGTTTCTGGTACAATTTTTTTGAAAAGTAAGCTGGCCGTGCAATGCGTGATTCAAACCACCAAAACGAAAGAGCCACCCTGCTCCTGGAAATATGTCCTAAGGAATTAATTCTTGCATTAATTAATTAATGCAAGAAAGCATTCCCTGCAACATAAGCTGTAATAATGGGAGGAAAAAAGAAAACGATACATTGCCCCAAAATAAGAGAATGGTTACGTAACTCATGGATCACCACCTTAATGGAACATTATACACCTCTTAAATGTATTATTCATGGACTCTACAGCAACAAAAACTAATAGTAATTTTAACGCCAAAAGAATGATATTTATTCTTTAATCACAACTATGTAATCATTCCATCTGAACAGGAATAAAGGTCGAAAAAAATTTTTTAAAGAATAATTCATTTGTTGTGTGATAGAATTGTGGCCATACTTGTAGGAAGGGGTTAGATTTTTGTGACTGTGGTTTTAATGTTTTCTGTGTAACAGAAAAGCATTTCTGGTAAATTAGCACCCATCTTTGAAAGGCTGCGATGTTGGATCCCATTTGCTATTGCCCACAGTCCGGAAGACGGGTCTTCCAATGTGGAACAATAAAGTGATATCAGTGGTTCCCAAACTTGAAGCTCAAAAGAGTTCACTGTCTTTAAAACACCGGCCAGCCTTGACTAGCTGTACACTGACTGAGGCATCTCTGCCCCTCCTCTTTGCACAGAAAAGACAGCGGCCTAATTTTGTGAATCATCTCAGGGTGGTCATTTCTTGTCTTCTGAGTCAGGATTGAACCTTTCTAAACAGTCAGAAGTCATTCTGAGCCAATCCTCGTCAGTAAGGAGAACAAAAGAAAGCAGAGCCACACCACCCTCTGGAGAAACACTCTTGAGGGAAGCACTCCAAGCTTACTGCAAAAACACCGGCACAATGAGAAAAGCTAATTGAAGGTACAAAGTCTTCCCCGTTACAAACTACAGAATTTAGAATCTCAGCTACTTATGAAATTTTTATTTGATCCAGAGCCCCAGAGGTTAAACGTCAAAATCACAACAACCCAGATGAACCTTACAAATTTAACGTGCGAAGGAAAAAGCCAGACACAGAAGAGCACGTTTATATGAATCAGTTTATCCGAAGTTCAAAGACAGGACAGATCACCTTCCGGTGTTAGAAGTCCGGGTAGTAGCTACCTTGAGGAGTAGTGCAGGGGAACAGCTGGCGGATGGGTGAGGAGGGCTCCTGAGGGGCTGGCAATGTTCGTGTCTCATCCTAGGATGTGGTTACACGCTGTGCTTCCTTTGTGATAATCCACTGAGTGGAACACTTACCAATTATGCATTTTTGGTATGTGTGTGATACTTTAACTTTAAAAACGTGAAAACAACAACAGTACAAGAACGAAACAGTCAGGCTACCTTCCCCAGAAGGGGCTCAGGAACTGGCACCAAATTAGTTAAGGAAAGAAAAGATGTGACGGGTAATTCAAGGATAACGTTTGAGGACTGCATGGCAGTGTGTGAATGACCCTGGCTGCTGCTGCAGGTGGTAAGAAAAAAGACACAATCGGCAATCTCTGCACCTGTGCTTTCCCGTCAGGCATCTTTCCGAGTGCTGGGCTTGCTGGAGATTTCCACTGTGGATATTGTTGCCCGTTCTGGAAACACGATGTTTCACCAGCAGCTCCTATTTTCTTCAAAATGTGTGATGGTGCAACTCCCGTTCAAAGATGGGAGATCGGGGTGGGGGGTGGGGGTAGAAATGTCACCTCCACTACTTCTGTTCATCCCTCAATAGGTGAGGTACCATCTTTGCAGAATCTCCGTTTTCAAGTTTCCTCTGGGAGGATTCTGTTTCTCTAACTTGAGCTCTTCAGCCAGTGCTTCATGGCCAACTGGCTGACGGAACAAAGCTGATCTCTGACCTGTGGACACTGGCTGCGCCTGGCAGTGGGATGCTGGCTAAATCAGGTACCACCAGAAAAAGCCCAGGGTCTGGAGGCAGGCAATCCTGAGCTCAGCCCTTGACTCAGGTCTTAGGCAGAAATCTACTCAGCTTGTCCTGCCAGGTAGAGGGGACAGGATTTGGAGGTGGGATGGGGGAGAAAAGGAACAGAAGTCCCTGTTATACTGCCTTGGGTTAGACATCGAGAGGTGCCCCGACCCTGGGAGGGTTAGGACTGCCCTTCCTACTAAATTTCCTTCTGCTCTGGAAGGAAAGGTGACTGTGCAAGAGCACGGGGCTGGGGAGGGGGCAGTGGAGCCCCTGCCCGGCTGAGGCCCCTGTGCTCAAGCAGGAGATCCTCCTGAGTAGAGGAGATGCGCTCCGCTCCTAAAACTAGACGTCCTCACCTGCTGGCAGCCGCGTGGGGCGCTCACTCCAGGATATACAAAGCCCCCAGCCTCGTGACCAGCACTTAGAAAATGCACAGCACCTTGGCGAGGATGTGGTGAAAAGGGAACACATACACTGTTGTCGGGAATCTAAACTGGTCCAACCACAATGGAAAATAATACGGGGTTTCTCAGAAAATTAGAAACTGACCTACTGTATGATCCAGCAATTCCACTACTAGTATATACCCAAAGGAAATGAAAATGGGATTTCAATGAGATATATGCATTCCCACATTTACTGAAGCATTATTCACAATAGGCAAGATACGGAAACAACTTAAATGCCCATCAACAGATGAATGGATAAAAAACATGTGGTGTGCGCGCACACACACACACCCCCACACACTGGAATATTATTTGGCCGTGAGAGAGGACAATATCCTCCATTTCCAACAATATGGATGGACCTTGAGCACATGATGCTAAGTGAGATAAGTCAGACAGAGAAAAACAAGTACTGTATGATATCACTTATACGTGGAATCTAAAAAATCAAAAGCAAAGAATAAAATACTGGTTAATGGGGATGAGGGAGAGAAGGAGGGAGGGATAAACACTGATGTTATTTAAGGGTACAAACTTGCAACAAGTAGTACATATGCCATAGTGATGCTTTTTTTACTTTTTGGCTGCACTACACAGCATGTGGGATCTTAGTTCCCTGGCCAGGGATCGAACCCACGCCCCCTGCAGTGGAAGCACAGAGTCTTAAATGCTGGACCACCAGGGAAGTACCACCACAGTGATCTAACACACAGTATAATGAATATAGCCAACAATACTATACTGCAGCTATGTAATGAGATAAATATCACTGCAATGGCAATCATGTTACTGATACAATATATAAATGCATCAAACATGTTATACACCTTACATTTACCTAATGTTGTATGTCAAATATATTCAATAAAATTAAAAAATACTTAATCATCACAAGAAAGAAATTTTAACTAGGTGATGGATGTTAACTAAACTTATTGTGGTAGAGTCACTTCACAATATATACATATATCAAATCATTATGTTGTACACCTTAAGCTAATACATTATATATGAGCTGTATTTCAATAAAACTGGAAAAAAACTTTAAAAAAAGGGTAACATACACCACCTGCTGGCTTCCTTTGTTTCCTACTGCACCCTCATCTGCTCGATGAGTTTCCCCGAGGATGGTTCCAGCTGCTTAGTTTCTTTAAATAGAGCTCTATATAAAACCAGGGTCCAATGGAATGGCAGAAAAATCTTAAACCGTCAGAAGAAAACAAAACTGTCCCCTTGTCTTCTGGCATTTGGATTCCATCAGAAACCAAAGAAAGACAGTGATGGAAAACTTCTGTTTTAAGGCAACATGTTTGGAATATCTGCTAAATTAAATAACTCCTGCCAAATCAAACCTCATGTGTACCTCAAACTTGAAGGAATGCTAAAATATTTAAAGAAAAAGAAATCTGCATAAATATGAACTATTACTCGTAATATCTGGAGGCATAAAAGTGAAAATGCCTTCTTATGACTGTTTATCCAGTCTTACTGAAAAAGGTGGTATTTTGCATAAGCAAATTTTTCAGAAAACTGCCTTTACCCTTTGCAACACTGATACTCACTCTTTAAATATTAACTCTTGCACTGTGCCTTCCTAAAGAAGGAATATTTGAGAGAAGAGTAATTTGATCTTTCCTAAATGACACAGATGATGTAGATTAATCACCACAAATATTCATTTGTACACTGTGTCGAGAGTGGCTGGGAACATGAGAATACCGATCCCTAACGGAGCAGGTATACGTACACCTCTTAGAATGAACCCACACTCAATGTGAACCCAATACACCTCCCCAGAACCCCACTGCGGTAAGCTGATAATGCCCTCCCCCCAAAATACCCAGGTCCTAAACCCCAGGACCTATAAACATTACGTTATATGTAAAAGGGATTTTGCAGATGTGCTCAAGTTAAAGATCTTGAGATAGGAGATGAGCCTGGATTATCCAGGTGGGCCCAATGAAATCGCAAGTGTCCTTATAAGAGAGAGGCAGGGGGTTCAGACTCCGAGAGGAGATGTGATGAAAACAACAGAGGGAGAGAGAGGGGGGTGAGAACGATGGTGCTGGCTTTGAGATGAAGGGCGTGCTCGTAAGCCAAAGGATACAGGCAGCCTCTAGAAGCCAGAGAGGTTACAGAAACAGATTCTCCCCTGGGGCCTCCAGGAGAAATGCAGCCCTGCTGACAGCTTGATTTTAGACTTCTGACCTCCAGAGCTGTCACATAATAAATCTGTGTTGTTTTAAGCCACTAAACTTGTGGTAGCTTGTTACAGCAGCCACAGGAAACTAATACATCCCCATACACAGGAAACTTCATCACCCCCATGTTACAAATAGTGATGAGAGAGCACCTGTTCAAGGTCATTCGGACAGGAAGTGGTTCCGACCTGGGACTGCCCCCGTGAGCACAAGGTTTTACTCACTCTGCCGTACTGCCTCTCTACATAGCCTGGTACACACGGGTCTGCCGCCTAAAGTGAGCAGAGCACCCTGCAGGAAGCATAACAGGCATCTATCTGGCAGCAGGTGTTTTGCAAAGCACACATACATCTTCGCAGTTCTGGCATCTGCAGTCATTTGTGCGACGGCAACTCAGAACAGAAGTAGCTGCAGCGGTAAACAGGCAGTTTAAGAAGTCTCTGTACTTTAACGGCTGAACTTGAAGCAGCTTAGGGACGGATGATTCTCTGTAATTAGTACATCAGTTTTGATACAAGGAGGAATGGATCAGCATTAGACAGAGAAAGAAACAGAAGGCAGAGCTCGATAAAAGACCAGGAAAGAGCAAGGCACCAGAAAGGATTAAATTAGAGTCTCTGTGCCAGGTATGTGCAGCCGAGACCCCTCTACCCAGGTGAGGTTGTAGGTAACCAAGCCTTATTCCACAGTTAATCTGTGTATTAGTCTAAGCTAACTGTTCAGTAAGCTGCACACTTCATTTTCTAGTATGAGCTCAGTTATTCTTTTTTTTAATTGGAGTATTTTTGCTTTACAATGTTGTGTTAGTTTCTGCTGTGCAACGAAGTGAATCAGCTCTATGTGTATATATATATATATCCCCTCCCTCTTGGACCTCCCTCCCACCCCTCCCCCATCCCACCCACCTAGATCATCACAGAGCACCGAGCTGAGCTCCCTGTGCTATACAGCAGGTTCCCACTAGCTACCTGTTTTACAGATGGTGGTGTATTTATGTCAATCCTAATCTCCCAATTCGTCCCACCCTCCTCTTCCCCCACTGTGTCCACATGTCTGTTTTCTACATCTGCCTCTTTATTCCTGCCCTGCAAATAGGTTCATCTGTACCATTTTTCTAGATTCCACATATATGCGTTAATATATTCTTATGGTTTATAAAAACCTCAGAAGAAGAGCTTCAGGTGGCCCCAGACAGGGTGCACACAGAAACTGGGACTCCTGGGTCCTAAAGTCAGCCCTCCCCTCTCCTGCCCATCAGCCAGACACCAGCCCGTGAAGATACGCCGCGGAAACCTACTGTGTTCACTGCTGTTGCCCCTCTCCCACCCCTGACCCTCGACCTTTTCTCCAGGAGTAAGTTGGAGGAAGGCTAAGAGGGACAAGACCAGTCTCACTGAAGCCTAGTAAATGAACCTGGTAAGATCAACCATCTGGCTGCTCAGGTACCATTTTCTTTTAACTTCTTGGTTCTAGAGTGTATGTTTATAGAAGTAAAAAGACTATGGATGAGTGCAGCTACTCTATGCTAGAGTGACTGTGTTTTTCAGAGGAAACTCCATACTTACATCTCCTAGAATATTTCAGTGTGTAGCCATGGGATCTCTTATTATAAATCGAAGAAGCAAGGGAAAAAGTGGTACTTCCTCCACTCAGACCTAATTTCCACATTCAGCTCTCCACTCGTCCAGTTTTTACACACACAAGAGTGCTTGAAGCTTGGATAATTCCTCTTTGTAAATCTTACCAGAAAACTTCTTATCTCCAGTGTATGAGGGCAGGTTGGATTGGGAGGAGGAGGGGACCCAAAGGAATTAGCACTGAACTTCAAAGAGCTTTTTATTTCATGATTAGCGAATTCTTGTTTGATTAGGTAACCTAAAGGCACTGCACCATTTAACCTCCCTCATCTGCTCTGGGTGGGCAGAATCATGCATAAAACTGTAGACCACACATCACGTGTCTAGACCCTCTCAAGTCAAAAGCGGGGAGATGTGTTACCAGCGTGATTTCTGCGTTAAATTCTTGCACCCGCTGGCATACGTGCAAAGGGTTTAATCGGGCCCTTTATAGATCAGTATCTCTCTTCGTACATTATCAACTGGCAAACCTTTCTAGCAGAAACCTTCACCCGTTCTGGCCTATCTCTTCTAAGGCACAGTAATGAGCTCCTCTGGGAAACAGGAATGAATAAACAGGAATAGATCACTTTAAAGAAGCCAATACAAGTGAAAAATGAGATTCGCAATCAGGTAAAGGAGAGGGTAATTACTCAATTCCTTTCTACTTCATTAAAAGATACCCAGGAAGATTCATTTAACAGTGAGTTCCTCTACCATATTCTAAGATCTCTAACTCACAAGCATTTGATTTGCTAGAACCCTCTGGGGGATGAGACGCAGAAAAGAGCACTTTCTGAGCGCTCCTACGTCCCACCCACTCTATGTAAGGCACTTTACATGTTCCTTCACTCATCAATCAGCAAAACTTCATGGAGCACCTACTGCAAGTCAGGCACTGTTAGGTGCTGGGGATACAAAACAAAACCAATAGCGTAAGTCAAAACTCCCTGCTTGAGGAGCTTACAGTCTAGTGGAAGACACAGAAAATCATGAAAAAATATATATATATTGCACATTAGAGAAAGATAGCTCTAAGAAGAAACAGTAAGAAACATGGAAGAAAGTATGAAGTTAGTGGGAGAGTTCCAGTGGTAGAGACAAAAAAAAGACAAGAAAACTATACAGTACACTAGAGAAAGATAAGCCAAAAGAAAAACATAAACACGAGGGGATTTGGGATGATCTGGTGGAACGCTGAGATTTTAAACACACAGTGTAGAGGGAAGAGATACGGGAACATGTATATATATGTATAACTGATTCACTTTGTTATAAAGCAGAAACTAACACACCATTGTAAAGCAATTATACTCCAATAAAGATGTAAAAAAATAAAAAATAATAAAAAATAAATAAATAAACACACAGTGTAGCCAAGGGAAGGCCTTCCTGAGAGAAGGACTCTCGAGTGGGACCTGAAGGCCATGAACAAAGTATCCATTCAGGCATCTGGCGGGGAGAACACACCAGGCAGGGGGAGGGCAAGTACCCTGAGGTGGGCATGAACCTGGCAGACCTGCAGAGCAGAGAGGAGACGGATCCGTCTGGAGAGAGCAGCGCAGATGAGGCCAGAGATGGGGGCGGGGTGAGGGGGTCAGAGAGATCACGGTTAGGATTTTGGCAGTTACTCTGAGGCGCGTGCAACAGGACTGACTGTGGGGACAGGGCCGAAGCAGGAAAAGCAGCTGGGATGCTACTGCAAGAACAGAGGCAAGAGGGGACGGCGGCCAAGCCGTGAGGACGCCCAGAAGTGGCAGAATTCTGGATCACGTCGAGGCAAGAACACACAGGATTTGCTAGAGGACCATCTGCAGGGTGTGAGCAAGACAGTCAGGAGTGAGTGACTCGAAGTTTCTGACCCGAGCGCCTGAAAAGGAGCTGCATTTACTGAGATGGCGTAGAGCAGGGGTCGGCAAACTGCGGCCCACGGGCCGAATGCAGCCTGCTTCCTGTTTCGTAACAGCTGGGGGTTAAGAATGGCTTTGACATGTTTCAAGGTTTGTGAAAACAAACAAACTAACTAAAACAAAGAAGAATATGCAGCGGAAGCCCTAGGTGGCTCTCAAAACCTAAAAAATGTACTGTGTCTTTAGAGAGTTTGGTGGCCCCTGGACCACAGGAGACGCACGTGCTAAGTCTGAGGGGCCTTCCAGACACAGGCACAGATGCTGAGTGGGCAGCGGCAGATGCAGAGCTGAAGGCTGGGGGCGAGGACGGGGCTGGAAATGGAAGTTTGGAAGCCTTCACGTAAATGGTGTGTAAAGCCATGAGGCAGAGAGGATCACCTAGGGTGAGGGTGCAGAGGGAAGGGTTCTCGCATGGAGCCCTGCGGCCTGGCAAGATGTAGAGGTCAGAGCTGAGGGGGCACCAGGAAAGGAGACTGAGGGGCGGCCAGAAGCATGGGAAGAAGCCCAGACGAGGGGGGCGCGGCGCCTGCCCTTCCAACCTTGCAGCCACTAGGCGAGGGGGGTGTAATTATCCCCACTTCACTGAGGAGGAGACTGAGGCTCAGAGGAGTCACTGAGCCGAGGCCACCCTACCAGGCAGTGGCAGGCGAGACTGAAGCCTCCCAGCTCTGCCTACTTCATGCAGCTCCTCTGAGGAGCAACCTGCTGAACTATTACCGATACAACTGCGCGGAAAACCAAATAACTTCAGGCAGGCTTTAAAGCCATGCCTGCTTCTAAATAAAGAGCTAACTCTATGGTTACAGGCTGGGAGCCTCATCAAGGTAGCCAGGCCCCTAGTATGAGCACATTTCCCCGAGGAATTCAAAGCATGTTTCAGCTGTTGTCAAACAGCTCATGAAGCCATCCAGTTTACCCAAAGAAATAATTAAATGAGAAAAACTAGATGTCCACAAAAAAAAGAAGAAAAAGGAATAATATGTGTATGCATAATATTATAATTTTTAAAAGAGTATCTTGCAAAACAATGTACTAGAGCAAAGATCATCGAAACAAACCAAAATCCCAGAATACACCCAACATCTTGAGAAATTCTGGCATTTCAAAACAAAATGGAAAGGACTGATTTCTCAATAAATATGTTGAGTCAACTGATAACTGTTGAGAAACAAAGAATCCTATGACAGACCTTGCACCAGAATAAATGTCAAGAATATTAAATTTCATACATGTTATAAACCCACAAAATAAAACTTGAAGAAAATACAAAAGAATTTTCCCCTAAGATGGGGAAGGTTTCCTTTAACATAGAGAAATAAATGGAAATAGGAAAAAACATAAAGGAAGAGACTGACCAATTTAAATATGCTAAGTTATTTTGCATCTATATATAAAAAGATACACTAAAAACATAGAAGCAAATGGTAAGTTGGAGGGAAATATTTGCACACTATGACAAACCTCTGAGATACAAAAAGCTTTCAGAAGTCAGCAAAATAAAATGTGAGCACTACCAAAAAATGGGTGAGAGATGTAACTAAAGTTGTTTAAAGCTTTTTTAAAACTGAAAAGGAAAAGAAGAGCCTATAGTTACAGAACAGATCACCAATGGAGATGAACAGCTGGTCTACAACCCAGGACTCCACTCACCAGGCTGGCCTTTGAGAAGGCATGACACCACAGCAAGTGTCAAAACAGACACACAAAGGAGTCCCAGCAGGCCTGGGGAAGAAGTGGTCACCCCAAAGTGAGACCAGAGAAAATGACACTGCACCGCACATTTCCACATCTGAAGCACTCCATTACACTTGCCTCCTAGAATCACAGAGCATCAAGGCTAAAGAGACCCAAGAAACGTTAAGGTCTCACGTCCTTATTTTGCAGCATAACAAGACCGAGGCCCAAGTAGGGAAGAAGCTGGCCCACGAGGATGCCCCTGTCCCACTGTCCTCCTGGTGGTCACACCCAAGAACTGATGCCCTTCTTCACAGACTGGCGAGTGTTTGAAAATAAGACACAACTTTACAAAATACCTCATCCTCCCAAGAATGTCAGGAAAGAAAATGAAGAGTAACAGTGCAAACTTGCTGCTTTGTTAAGAAAATATTTCATAAAGTCTTTTGGGAAGGTCATGTTACTGCTTTGACTCCACACACATATTTGTCCATCTGAACTCCCCTTCCTGCTGAAGAGCTCAGGGAAGCAAGTGAAGTGACAGGCGGGACAGGCTGGGTGTCTCTGGGATGCCTGCTGTGATACCACTACTTACACCAACCCCATCCCTGCATGACCCAGGACGGCCTGTCCACGATCCCTGATCAGACACGTGCCCCATCTTCTCAGAGCCTTTCGGCACCGAGCCCAGACCTCGGAGCCGGGCACGAGGCCACAGTGCCCTTCCCAGCCCTCCAGACCTGCCCTCACAGCCCAGTGGACACGCCACACCTCCCTGGCTCTGGGGACGGCCGCTTCTCATAACTGGCGCTGTATCATTAGGGATTTCAGCGAATATTGTGCGACCATGTCAAGAAATACCAGTGAGGCTTATTGCTGGAAGAGGTGTAAGAATTCACAAATGATTACAGGACTTAATGCTTTCATTACTCAGGATACGACTGCTTTGCTGTCATTGTATCTTTAATTACGGGTTTTTAAATTTTCAGCACACTGCTTAAGTCTGAACAGCAGGGCTCTGGCTTTGGTTCAGCCTGAGGCAAGCCCTGGTCCTCAATTCTGATGAATCCCAGGCCGAGCATTCGGCCGAGCCCCTCGAGCTCCCTGACGGCGCACAGGACGAGATCCCCTGGAACAATCTTAAAATAAAGGTAGAACCTAATGGCTGGATCATCCTCTGCGCTCTGAAATCAAAACTCTCCGTTGAAATCACTTCAGTTTTCATAGTGGACTCCAATTTTTGTATATCATTGTGCTAAAATAACAACTCATTGGTATAGTTTATTAATCTCATCACATGTGATATTGACAAGACCCTCCCAGAACTGGGGTCTAAAGGAACATTTTAAATGTTATATTAGGTCTTTTATGGTTTGGCTGCCTGTCTTCCTAAAATAATTTTGTGATTCAGCCTTTCTTTCTCTGTCGGGCCCCTCTCAAGGCGACCTTCCCGGTCACTGAGACGCACACCCTCCTCCCCAGAGCTCCCGGCCCCTCACGTCACAGCGCCCGCCTTCCCCATGGCCCACAAGCTTCTCTTCCTCCTGCTATAGCCTAGAAACTTCTTGAAGGCAGGAACTGTTCCTTATTGACCCTGTACCCCAGGCAGAGGGCAGCACACAGGAAGAACTGGGTCAGTCGTTCTTGGTGAATGAATGAAACCTGAAATCCACTTAGGTGTACTTTATCAAGGTCAAACCTGCCCAAATGCTGTTCGTATTTTAGACTGAGTCTCATTTTGGACTGAATACGGGAACCCTGAGGTAGCTTGGATGATAAAGAGCACGCCCTTGAAGCATCAAGTCAGGTGTGGTCGCGGCCACCCCTCAGGACCGTCAGGCTCGGGTGGGGATGGAGGGCTGAACAGGACTGAAACTTCCAGATCAAGGCCTCCTGAGGATGCCTTACTCCCTGAAGGAGCGTCCCCTCCACATCCACCCCCAACAAGTGCACGCGCACGCGTGCACGTGCGCGCACACACACACACACACACACACACACACACACACACACAGCGAGTGTTTAGCAAGCACTGGTGGGGTCAGCACGGCTCCAGCACTGAGCACGGAAGCAGGCGAGCTCACTCTGCTCTCCTTCGCAACGGAAGTTCCAAAGACAGAGGCTCCTTCCTGCTCGAGGTGCAGCCACGGTTTCCGCTGGACTCGGGATGTAAGATTCCAACCACACTTTTAGGGGGAAAAGCTCCCTGTGGGGTCACTCACTCACCGTCAGCAGTGTGAAGGAGCTTGTGACTTTTCAATGTCCCTTTTGACTTGAATTTCTTGCCACACATGTCACATAGGTGGGTCTTCTCAGTGCTATGACGGTTCATATGAGCCTTGAGGTTACTCTTGCTACGAGTTGCATACTCACACAAAGAACATTTGAAGGGCTTCACACCTACCGGAGGAGAAAAAACAGATATACATGTGTATTCACGTATACGTGTGTGTATCAGAAGGAACATATATGTATACATATCTACACACACGTCTCCTTGTCCATTTTGAATAAAGCAGTGCATGCTGGTCCCTAAACACGCCGCACACTTCCCCAGGCCACACTCCTACCCGTGCTACGTCTTCCAACTAGGATGCCCTTTCCTCCTGGGCCTGCAGTAGAATTCCTTGCCTCCCCGTCAGCGCACCCAAATCCCGCCTGTCACTACTGCTGCACTGCTCACAGCACTTTACAGTGGGTAGCTTACACCTCCTCTCCCCACAGTCTGGAATCTCTGAGGGCACAGACTCGAGCATTTGGAGCAGCAGACGTTTACTCACCTGAGTTGCGTTAAAGTGACAGAAACTAACCAAGGGCCTTGGCAAAAGCCACCAGGATCAGGCGCGCAGGATCACACATGAGAGCGTATCTCAGTTCACAAAATAAGCAGAGCTTTACCACGCTAGTCGCCGCTGTTGGGCTAATGGCTCGACTGCAGGGGCGTCTTACCCTTTGGCTACTCCTCCTTCGTTCCACAGACATGTACCGAGGACCTACTCTGTAGTAAACACCGAGGGCTGATTTCAAGGCGCGAAGCCCTGGCCCGGCCTTCCCTGTCCAGAGGGAATGGACCGGCAAAGAGCCCTTACCACCTGGTGCGACGCGCTGATGGGGGAGGGGAGCTGTGCCTGCACCTGAACACAGGGTATGACAGGCACGTTTCAGTGAGCCCAGCATGGCCACGCCTCGGCTGTACTACCTGCGACCTTGCAGTCGAGGAGGCCCAGGCTTTAACGAGGCTGCAGCGTGTGCCCGGCGGCACAGAGCAGAGGCGCGTGCGTGCTGGTCAACGAAAAAGCAGCTCCCAGCCTCGGCTTCGGCCCAGCTCCTCCTGCCGTGTCCAGGTTCCTACTCCATCAGCTACTGTTCTCTTTACTGAACCGTTCGCTTGATCCCAGATCGTAGAAAATACTTATTCCTTCTCCCTGTGGAGCCGTCCTGCTTGCCTGCCACCAGCACCGCAGGTTCCTAACTCACAGGAAGGGCCCTCCCTGGCCCCAGGCCTCCCAGCCTCATCACCAGGAGAGTAGCGTCCTCTTCCAGGGGCAGAGGCACAGCCCCGCCGTCCCTAACAGCACCCTGACCTCCAACTGCCCAGCGTCCTAGAGCGCGGCCCACATCTCCCTTCACAGGCAAGCACCCCAAAGCATGGCCTACCTTCCTCCTCGCCCGGCTTCATCTCCACCCAGTCTTCCCCAGCCGGAATCAGAGGACTCTGCCGTCCTCCTGGCCTTCCTTCACCCGAGACACCAGCAACTGCCCCCACCACCCCCCGCCTACCACCACCAGCGCCTGGGGGGCAGCCACCAGAGTTACCACCGTGACCAGGCCAGCGCGGTTGCTGCTCTCCTGAAGCTTGCTTTCCGCCCAGGAGTTGTGGTGATTGGCTTAACTACAGCTCCAACCGGAGCCGTGAAGAATGCACATCGCTGCGCACCGCAACTGCAGCTGAGTAATGCTTTAAATCTGGCTGACGGACACATTTCACGGCACACTAAAGAAATTCTAACCACAGGGGATGTGGAGATATAGCTTCCTCCTAAAGAATTCCCAAAGGAAACACAAAATCACAAAGGGGCTCCATTTTGATGGAGGAATACTCACCTTCATGAGCCCAAATATGACGCTGAAGGTCTGAGCCATTCTTCATGAAATAGAAATCACAATACGGGCATTTCATGGCTCTCTTTCCAATGAGCCCTTTCAGCTGCACCCTCCTCCCGAGAACCTCGGAAATGGTGCTCATGGAAACCTCTAGAAGAAAAGCAGGATGAGAACTAGAAGCAGCCAAAGAACCGTGGTTCAAGTTAGACGTCAGTGAGCCTCCTGACAGAACCTGCACCTCCGCTCAACCCCAGCAGCTCTGAGGAGGCGAGTTAACCATGTGCCTCGTGGCGTCACGTGATAGGACTTTTGCCTAAAAAGTCAAACCAGAATCTAAGCGAGTCTCAGAGCTAAATTTCTGTTAACACAAAATGTGTGGGATGGAGAAACAGTATCACGAGGCCACAGTAGGACAAAGGCAGAATGTGAAACCACTCAGGAAAAGAGACTCAGTTTCCCCAACAAATTAACGTCATGGGGAATAAAGCAGGGCTGGGGGGGTCCTGCAGAACACAAGAAACTTAGGTGACATAACAACTCGATTCAAACAAACCAACTGTAAAAAGGAAGTCTATGTCAACTGAGGAAACTTTAAATGGACTAACTGATAATAAGAAACTACTTTTAATACTGTTTTAATGGTGATGTGTTAGCTCTGTTTTTTAAAAGTCCTTGTTAGTTGGAGATGAAGGCTGAAGCTTTTTTATGGGGAAATCACATCATGTTGGGATATACCGTAGAATATTTGAGGGAAAAAAGTGCGGGTCAGTTTCTGCCAGCAGCTTGACCAAACGTAGACAACTATGGAAGCCGAGTTATGGGTACCTGGCTGTTCTTTATATTATTCTGCGTATTTTGTACCCATTTGAAATTTTACATAATAAAAAATTTAAAATAATAAGCAAAAGTTGAAGGGGTTAAATGGGTATCCCTGGCCCACACTGCACACAGGTTACACAGGACGCGGGTTAACACGGGGAGGACAGAACTGGGCGGTCAGAGAATCACATAACCCACGTGTCCCCACGTGGAGGAAGGCCACAAGGCTCCCCGATCCCAGAAGAAACATGAGGGTTAGCGCACTTCCGTTATTTCTTCATTTTTCTCCAGTATCATCTTTAATCAGTGGGTCAGTTCCCCAGTAGGAGGAGCAGACACAAAATAAGAGAAAGAGAAAAGGACACGGATCTAGCTGCTCTGCTCTCCATTTATGCACACACAGCATACATCTGCGCTCATGGGCCCCGAGCGATGTGGCACCGGGGGTCTGGGGACAAGCCGCTAAGGATGGCGGCCCTGCCTCAAGGCTCTTGGGCAGCGGGAGAATACCAGTGCCTAGAGTACAGGGGTGAGTGCACCGTGACGGTCCGCATGGAGGGGGCGGCCACCAAAGGCTCCCCAAGGTGGCTCTGAGGGAGGACGTCGAGAATACCCAGGAACTGACTGGGCAGAACTAAGGAGCAGTGTCCCAGGCAGTGAGAACAAAAGTGACAAGGCATGTGATGCCCAGGGAGTTTGGGGCTTGAGGACACCAAAGGTGATGGTCACTCCAACTCACTGGGCTCCTCAGCCTGGGAGGGAGCCTACACCCCTTGTAAACCATCACTTGGTTCAGGAACCTACAAAGGCGGCCAAGGAAGTAGAATATGTGTCAGGTCCGCACTGGGTAAGTGACCCATCTAAAGGCAGTCACAGTCACTATTAAAAGGGGAAGGGAGCACAGGGAACTCTACTCAATACTCTGTAATGGCCTATATGGGGAAAGAATCTAAAAAAAAAAAAAGAATGGACATATGTATATGCATAAATGACTCACTTTGCTGTACACCTGAAACTAACAGAACATTGTAAATCAACTATACTCTAAGAAAAATTTTTTACAAAAGGTGGGGGAATCATGAGACTGGGGCAGACGTATCTGAAGACCAGATGAAAGGATAAAATGAAGCACATAATTATATAAACTCCTGAGCTTTAAAAAAAAGTTAATTCTTGCCCTTGAATTTACTCATATCTTTATTCCCTCTTATATTTCCATTTAATACAGTTGATATATAATGCTGTGTCTTAAAATAAACATAAGCATCTTAAAATCAATCTCCCACTCTAAGATGCATAACCTTACCGGGATGGTTGGTCTTGATATGTGACTTTATCAGTCGATCTTCTGAAAAAGACTTTTCACACACAGGACAAGAATAACTCCTTTTGTCCTTAACAGAAAGAGAGCATAATCAATGGACTGTCTCATTTAAAACTCAGGCTCTGTGGAAAAATACCACCACCACCACCATCACCGTCACAGCTAGATGCACAGCGCACCTTTCCCAGCGCCTGGCATGCAGCCCGCAGCTGGCCCCGCACAGCCCGGGGATCTCAAGGGCAGTGGGGCAATGGCCTCACCTGCATTTCAGGAGGGAGGGACGGGCCTTAGAGACAACGGACCTGTGGAGGTGGCCAGGCCAGGGGAGGGCGGGGCTCGGCCTCGAGGTCTACCCCGCAGACCAGGGCTGCTCCACAGCCCGACACGTATTCTGCCCTCCAGTGCTCAAGGCATGGTGTGTGTGAGGGGTTCATATAAGTTATCTTATTGAGACTCGTGACCACTCTTGAAGGACCGGCATTATTACGCTTTTACAGATTAAGAAACCAAGACCAAGGGCAAAGAGCCCCAGGTCTGCGAGAAAGAGGCAGCGTCGGAACCCGAGGGTACGGACGCCCACCCCAGGCTCCGACCACTCCAAGGCCACGTCCCACCCAGGCTGCAGGTAAGGGGCTCGCTCTGTGCATCTGCTGGCTCGTCAACCCACCTGCCTGCAGTGCCACGTTCTCAATTAGGAAGAAGCTTTTGTGAAGGATCACGCCATTGCTCATCCGCTTTTCCTCTCAGAGTAATGCCATTTCACAAGACAGTTCTTCAGAGGGTGGGTGTTATGGGTTAAATTCTGCCCCCACAGATTCATGTGTTGAAGTCCTAACCCCCAGTACCTCAGAATATGACCTTATTTGGAAATATGGTCATTACAGATGTAATTAGTTAAGATGAGTTTGCAGGCCCTAATTCAATATGACTAGTGTCCTTGAGTGGCATGGACTTATATATACTACCAAATGTAAAACAGATAGCTAGTGGGAAGCAGCTGCATAGCACAGGGAGATCAGCTCAGTGCTATGTGACCACCTAGAGGGGTGAGGTAGGGAGGGTGGGAGGGAGAAGCAAGAAGGAGGGGATATGGGGATACATGTATATGTATAGCTGATTCACTTTGTTATAAAGCAGAAACTAACACATCATTGTGAAGCAATTATACTCCAATAAAGATATTGAAAAATAAAAAATTTTTTAAAAAGAGGAAATGTAGACAGAGACCTGCAAGAGGGAGAACACCATGTCTTCATGGGAGAGAGAAAATACCCAAACCCACCCCAAGAGAAGAAAATTACAAGCCAGTATCTCTCAAGAACATAGATGCAAATATTCTCAACAAAATATTAGCACATAAAACCCAAAATGTTTAAAAAGAACTATACACCACAACCAAGTGGGATTTATCCCAGGTACAAGGTTGATTCAACATTCTAAAATCAATTACTGTAATCCATCACATCAACAGGCTAAGAAATAAAAACCACATGATAATATCAATAGAGGCAGAAAAATAATTTGGCAAAATCCAATACCTATTCATGATAAGCAATCTCAGTAAAGCAGGAATAGAGGGGAAGTTCCTCAACTTGATAAAGAGTATCTACGAACAACCTATAGCTAACATAATACTTAATGGTGAGAAACCAGAGACTTTCCCACTAAGATTAGAAACAAAGCAAGGATGTCCCCTCCCAGCACTCTGTTTTAACATCATAGCTGAAGTCTTAGCTAATGCAATAAGACAAGAAAAGGAAATAAAATATATAGAGATTGAGAAAGAAGAAATTAAAATTGTCTTTGTTTGCAGATGACATAATCACCTATGTAGAAATTCTAAAAGAACAGACAAAAACATTCCTGGAACTAACAAGCGATTATGGCAAGTTACAGGATACAAAGTTAATATACAAAAGTCAATTGCTTTCCTATATACTAGAAATGAACAAGTGGAATTTTAAATTAAAAACACAATACTCTTTACATTATCACACAAAAAATTCAGTGCTTAGGTATAAATCTAACAAAATATGTACAAGATCTATATGAGGAAAACTTCAAAACTGATAAAGGGAATCAAAGAACTAAATAAATGGAGAGCTATTCCAGGTTCAAGGATAGGAAGACTCATTGTTGTCAGACATCAGTTCTTCCCAATTTGATCTACAGATTCAATGCAATCTCAATCAAAACCTCAGCAAGTTATTTTGTGGGTACTGACAAACTGATTATAAAGTTTATATGGAGAGGCAAAAGACCCAGAAGCCAACAAAAAATACTGGAGGAGAAGAACAAAGTTGGAGGACTGACATTACTCAACTTCTAGACTTACTATAAAGCTACAGTGATGAAGAGTATGTGATACTGGTGAAATAACAGACAAATAGATCAAATGGAACAGAACAGAGTCCAGAAATAGACTCTCTTAAATACAGTCAACGGATCTTTGACACACAAGCAAATGCTACACAATGGATCAAAGATAGTTATCTCAGGCTTCCCTGGCGGCACAGTGGTTAAGAATCCACCTGCCAACGCAGGGGACACAGGTTTGAGTCCTGGTCTGGGAAGATCCCACATGCCACAGAGCAACTAACCCGTGCACCACAACTACTGAGCCCGCGTGCCTAGAGCCCATGCTCCGCAACAAGAGAAGACACTGCAACGAGAAACCTGCACACCACAACGAACAGTAGGTCCCGCTCGCCGCAACTAGAGAAAACCCACGCACAGCAACGAAGACCCAACGCAGTCAAAAATAAATAAATAATTAATTTTAAAAAAAGAGATAGTTATCTCAACAAATGATGCTGAAACTGGACAGGCACATGCAAAAGAAAAAAAAATGAACCTAGACAAAAACCTTACACCCTTCCACAAACATTAACTAATAATGGATCACAGATCTAAATGCAAAATACAAAACTATAAAATTCCTAGAACACACAGGAGAAAACCTGGATGACCTGGAGTATGGTAATGATTTTTTAGATATAACCCCGAAAGCATTACCCTTGAAAAAGAAAAGAATTGATAAACTAGACTCCATTAAAATTAAAAATTTCTGCTCCGTGAAAGACACTGTCAAGAGAATGAAAAAACAAGCCACAGACTGAGAGAAAATATTTTCAAAAGTTACATCTGATGAAATAGGCCAAAGACCTGAACAGACACCCTACGAAAGTGGACATACAAATGGCAAGTAAGCATATGAAAAGATGTTCCACATCATATGTCATCAGAGAAATGCAACTCAAAACGACAAGGTACCATTACATACCTACAGAATGATCCAAATCTAGAACACTGACAACACCAAGTGCCGGTGAGGATGGGGGGCAATGGAAACTCTCATTCGTTGCTGGTGGGGATGCAAAATGGTGCAGCCACTTTGGAAGGCAGTTTGTCTCAAAACTGAAATACTCTTACCATATGACCCAACAATTGCACTCCTTGGTATCTATCCTAATGAACTGAAAACTTATGTCCACACAAAAACCTACACACGGATGAAGCAGCTTTATTCATAACTGCCAAAACTTAGAAGCAACCAAGATGTCCTTCAGTATATGAATGGACAAATTGTGGTACAACCAAACAATGGACTGTTATTCAGTGCTAAGAAGAAATGAGCTATCAAGCCATGAAAAGATGTGAAAGAAACTTAAATGCATATTACTAGGAAAAAAAAAGCCAATCTGAAAAGGCTACATATTATATGATTCCAACTATAAGACATTCTGAAAACAGCAAAATGATGGCGACAGTAAAGGGATCCGTGGTAGCCAGGGAGTAGTGGGGAGAGAGGGGTGGACAGGAAGAGCAAGGAGGATTTTCAGGGCAGTGAAACTACGCTGTGGGGTACTATAATGAGGGGTATGCATCAGTAAACATTTGTCCAGATCCCACCAAGAGTGGACCCCAATGTAAACTATGCACTCTGGGTGTTACTCACGTGTCAACGTAGGTTTATCAACTGTAACAAAGGTAGCGCTAAGGTATGGGATGTCAAGAGTGCAGGAGGCTGTGCACGTGTGGCGATAGTGGGTACACAGGGAAATCTCCGTACTTTCTGCCCAGTTTTGCAGTGGCCGATGCCACCGACTTCCACCCAGGCTACATCACAGGGTCCAGGCTTGTCAATGTACTCCCATCAGTGACCTCCTATGCCCTTGACCTTCCAGGTCACCCCATCACTCCTGGCACCTGCACACAGGAACTGGTGCTCTCACGCCCTTTTGAAAGACGTCCCGGGCAGCACGCACCCTGGAGGAGACCTGTCGCCACCCCTGGCTGCCCCAGTGTCCTCATCATCAGAGCTGATGGAGGCATTCAGAAGGGCTTTGAAGGAGTTTACACTGATCTCTCCTGAGCCCTTGCTATTTGATTTTTTTCCTTTTAATCTCTGATAGTCTGAAAGCAATTTATCTTAGAGCTTATCAGGGTCCCTCACTTCTTGATGCCTTTGAAGACTGTTGGAAGGATGCAGGCAGTGAGAGAGGGTGTTGGAGAAGGGTGCACTCCAAGGACTCATTTATTTCTTTTGCAGAAACCTCAGTTCCTGACCGGAGATGAAAACCCAAACTGACACAGCAAACTTAAAAAGCACAGTGGTGAAAAGAGTTCTCGGCAGAGGAGGAGAGAGCGCCCCGCGCCGTAATGGCGGTAAAAGAGCCCAGCCCTCGCAGTTTGTTTGCTCTGATGGAAATGGCCTTCAAAGCCACACAGGACTCTTTGAAAGAAGGCAGGTGGCAGCAGGTGGCAGTGGCCATGGGGTGTGGGGCGGAGGCGGGGCGGGAGCAGCTCCGGGGCTGAAGCTCCGAGCACGGCTCGCAGCTCTGGATGAACCCCGCCTTGGCCTACGCCTCTGTGGCAGGTTCCTCGGCCCCCGAAGCCACAGGGCAATTCTCAAGCCTGAAACCAGCGGTGGGTGGAAAATATCAAATCTACCTCCACCCTGCCACCAAGTGTATTAATGATCACATAAGTACACCTATAAAGTATCTGACATTAGGTTAAAAAAATAAGGTGGGAGATTCCACTCTGAACAATTTCTCAGGAATAAAAAGGCCACGGACTCACTCATTTATTCCTCAAACCTTCTGGGGCCCCTGTGTTGTGCCGGACATAGCACTGGGGACAAAGGTGGGAGACTCTGGCCCTGCCCTCAAGGGGCTCATAAACTGGTGAGAACTGCCAGCACACAGAGGCCACTAATCATCGTGGGACATAGAGAAGGTGTGACAGACAGGAAAACTGACACTTCCATCGTGGCTAATTTAACAAGTTAGAAAAGAGCCAGAAACGTGCTCCATATGGGATTTCAACTCCAGGCTCTTCCTGTCCACTGAGCGCGCTGAGCGCTGCTCTATTTTGCAGGCCGTGCCCCTCACTTCCAGCCCTCGGGCTTGCTAACAGGCAGCTGTTTTAGACCCAGGAAACTCCGCTTGCCAGAGGTCCCCAGCACTGCGGATAGATGCTCAAACAGGGCAGCACAGAAACAGGCAGTCTGCGACCACGTAAGAAAAGACCGTACTCTTGCAGCTCTTAGAAAGGAAAAACCTTTTGTCCAATTGCTTTAGTTGAATAACATTTTACTCTACTTTAAAAAAAAAACTATAGACAGACCCATTTATTTCCAGAAAGATATCGGAGGTCGCTCCATCTACTTCTCTGTGTTGGCCATATATTATTTTAGTTTACTTCCAGCAAGCACACGTAAGATTTCATAAATACATTTACCTTTATAGCCAAATACAGTCTACACACTTCTCGAAGACAGGCATTAATTTTAAACATTTGTTGAAAGGCCACCTCACCCTGGATGGAAGCACCACTACCGCTGTTACTATTCCTCCTCCCTCCTCCTGCCACCACTACTAAAAAGGAGGAGCTGGTGTAGACCGGCCTCCCCGCCATGCCTGGACCTGTGCTGGGTCCCTCACAATTGTTATCTCACTAACTTCCCACAGCAACCCCGGAGGCGGGGACTGCCACCCCACTTTACAGACAAGAGGTCAGAGAGGTTAGGCAGTGAAGCCACACCACTTGCAGATGGTGGAGTCTGAACGCCAAAATGTGCCCGCTCTTCCCAAGTGTGGACTTGTAACTGCTACAGTGCCCTGAGCCTTGGGTGCCTGAGAGATCTTCTGAGAAGGGACACGAGCCAGAGACAAAGGGGACAGACTGACATATCCTGAACATACACCATAAGCTCGACTTCCTGCTATGTCAAATGTCTGTATCAGGGCAAACTTATTTAAACAACAGGTTCCCAGGTCCGCCCCCCCCAAATTATGGTGGAGGTCTGAGCCAGGATTCTCATTCATAACGTGTACCCCCAAGTAATTCTGATTCAGGATGTCATAACTTACATCATTGGGGTCAGTGACTTACAAAGTTATTTAATGGGACCTACACAGGAGGTCACCCATTTGAAATCACCACCCAGAACATACTTGCACACACAGTGGCATATAAACACACTGAAACACAAGACAAAAGGTCTCAGAAAACTACCTATTACCTTGTCATGGATAAATAGTGCTGATCATTTCTATTTCATTCTATTCCATTTCATTTTTAAGATAAATTGGTTGTAATCCACTAATTTCACAAACCTATAATGGATCATGACCTGGGGGCTGAAAAAACACTGACCTGGCTGTTCTATACTTAATTTCTAGTTTAATCCTCACAATCCTGAGAGGTCGGAGAGAGTTCCATATCTCCATTTTACAGATGAGAAAACTGAGGCTTAGGGAAGCTAAGCAATTTGCCCAGGATCACAAAGGTGGATATGGGGTCTTAACTCTTAACATGCTAGAACCCAAAGCCTGCCTTTTATTGTACAGAAACCATATTTTCTCAAGTCTCCCTTTCACAAAGTTTGCACAGTGCTGTAAATAAAATGGGTTTGCTCCGGTCATTGACTAACTCCTTTGACCAGGTCCCCACGTTTCCTTGATGCCAACACATCCTTGACTCCAAGTCACGCCATCTGGCTACTAATGGGAGGGAGGAGGTGATGGGAAGAAGCTACATTAAATGTACACACACCTTCCAGTCATTAGGTGTATCTTTAGCTAAGAAACGGTTGTTGAGAGTCACAGAAACGGGCACTCAGCCAAATTATCCTGGAGTCCTAGTGCAACCAGAATGGACATGACTATAGGCTCATTTTGGGAGGGACAGAGGGGGATGCATTCTACTTTAAATTTCCTTAGTTTTTTCACCACATGGGAATCTGTGTTGCAAAGAAGTAAGTGTTGGATGGAATGTGAGAGCCCAACCAGACTTTCAGCGCACCTGGCCCCATCTCTCTGGGTCACAGGCAAGGAAACCAAGGCCCACACGGACGTGGGGACTGGACCCAGGTCAGAACGGCACCGGGCTCCCTGCCGGAGAGACGCCTCCCCACGCTTGACCAGCGTCCTTAGGCACCTTCACCTCACAAAGCTCGTTTGTGCTCTCTCCTTGGAGCCTCACCACCACCCTGAGAAAGTGGGGTGCGGTATGCACACCATTATTGCATATATATATATCTTATGACTCCTTTTACACGAAGCGTCCAGAATGGGCAGATCCACAGAGACAGAAAGTAGACGGGTCGTTGCCTAGGAACTCAGGGAGGAGAAATAAGTGATGACAGACCATGGGAGGTCTTTCCACCGTGTCACCATCCCCTTGGTGCCTGTGGCTTCATCACAGACATAACTGACAGGCTCTAAAGACAAATATGGTCTAAGCTCAAAACACTGGAACCTGTTTTCATAAAGAATGCTCTCTTCCCACATCGGCAACACGGTCCGCCTGCCTCAGGGAGAGCGCGTAGTCATTCGACGCCCCAGGTAAATGCATGTGCTGCCTGTGAGTAAACAGGAGTAGCACACCTTTCATGCCCCACACGCACAGAGAGAGAGAGAGAGAGAGAGAGAGAGGAGAACGGGAACTAAGAGGTACCAAGTGACGTACAGCAGCTGCCACGCAGTCACCTGTACAAGCTCTGAGCCAGGTTCTTTACCTAGAGCACTCCGTTTTAACCTCCCAATAACCCAGGAGACCCATACACATACACAAAGACATACACGTGCATACATGTGCGTTATGTGCTCAGGGGTGTGTGTGTGCGGTACGTGTGTACACATGTGTAGACTGCATGGGTGGATGTGTGTGCATATGTGTGTATATATACGTGTGTGTGTGTGTGTGTGTGTGTGTACAAAGCTGATATACTGTTTAATATACATTTTATATAGAAGGCTACCAAGCCTCAGAAAGGACAAGTGACTTGTCCAGCACCACACAGCCTGCGCAGATACTGGAGACAACACCTGAATCCAGGTATCCAATCCCAAAGCGCAGGCTCTTACCTACCCACGAAACCCAAAACACCCTGACTTCACCCTTGGTAACAAACTGCTGGAGCGTTAGTGATTTTTAGGCCAGAAAACGGAGGCGGCGCATCAAGTTTCTGAAGCCTCATGGTGCGCAGTCTGTGGCCTAGAAAGGAATGCAGTTAAAGCAGAACCACACCTGGGGCCAGGTGCGCCTCCTTTATAACTTGGAGAGTCTCAAATCACTCTCAGGTGTCAGCCTCTCAAGTTAGAGTAGCATTTGCTAAAATAAACATTCACTCGTGTCACATGTTCAACACCCACCAGAGAATTAAACACATTTTGCCACCATGAATATTAACAGCACCTTGAATTAACATATCACTTTTTTTTAAGTGCTTTACAGACATTCTTCCATAGACTTTCCAGGAAACAGCACAGTAATACGACAACAGTGGTCATCAGCGTTTACTGTGCTCTCACTATGACCCGAACACCGTACTTAGCACTTGACAGGCATCATCTAACTCACTCTCTCAACAGCTTTTAGTGGCGGCTATTCTTATTATCATCCCTGTTATTAAGGGTTCTTTAAAACGTCATTTAAGAAACCCTTGCTTTACTCCTATTCTGCAGACTTTCTCCGATGCTTAAAAGTCTGCATAGAAAAGCAAATTTATTCAATGTAATCTTTTTTCCAACATATGTGAGGCTGTCCCTGTGACCCCTGGGATGGAGGCCTTTGTAAAGTGGGGGGCCTGCTTCGTGAGAAGGACCTCCCCATTTTCCAGGGAAGACGCGCACACACTGGGCTCACGGGGAGCACGGGCGCCTCCATATGCATCACTGTGAGGAAGCAGGGAGCACCCAGGGGAGACGGGGCTGCCGCTCGGGCGCACTACTTACCAGCTCTGTGTGAACTTTAAGATGTGCCTGCAGCTTATATTTATCTGGAGTCGAGTAGTCACAGCCGTCAGTGGGACACTTCAGCAAGATGTTACTGTGTTTCTGAATTACATGGCGTTTAAGGCAGTTTTTGGTGATGGAAGAATAATGACACTGGGAGCAATAATACAGATGTTCCCGGGTGTGGGTGCGGACATGCATGTCAAAATGCACTTGGTACCAAAAAAGTTTGCCTAAAAAAATATTTTCACATGAGAACAAGGAAGTTTCTTTTATCCTGAAGTTGATTTCTTTTAATCAGTATTATTTTTTAACTACTATATTTCTCTCCCTCTCATGCTTGTCCGGGTCACCCTTCACACTTTGCACCACATCTCTGGCTGGACATGACTTTTCAAAGGTGGCAGGTGGCAAATATTAAGGGTGCTACTACTTCTGCATGATGTCACAGCTGGGAGAGGAGGAAACGGATGTTTATCGAGGACCAGTTACGGTGCCAACTACCTTTATGCACACGCGTGAAATCAACGAGGCTCTAAACTCTGCTGACACCTGGGCCATCTACATCCTGTCCTGCCAGCTCTCCACGAGACCAGAGGCCACGCTTTCACGGCAAGCTGGGAGGGTTGCATTCGGGGTCTCCCTACAAAGAGCTGCAGCCACTTCTGTGATCTCTCTGCTCATCTAGGACATGGCCACAGCTTAAAGCTCGACTTTAAACTTGTCACGTGCCACAAGAAAGGTGCTTCTTGGCTAACGTTCTGGCAGAGGCCGTGGGCTAAGCGTCCGCCTGCACGCCTGACGGAGCCAGCACGGTTAGCTGCCCCGCCCTCCTGGCTGCCTTCACAGGCTTCACGTGCTGAACTGCACGCACCACTGTGCACATCGCTATCTACGAATGACGGCTAGCTCACTTAGAAGGCGTTCTGTGCAAAGAGACACGAGCTCAACTCAAACACCAGGTGACCCATAGCCAGGCGGGGACGGGAGGGGCTGCTGGGAAGACAGCCCCCAGCCTCGCGCCCCGGCGCCCCCCTTACCACAGTATTCGCACTCCAGGTCGCCATACACCTTCCGGATCCTCTCGCACAGGCCGGTATTCATGCGCCTCTTCTGTAAACTGTCCAGGATCTTCATGAACGCAGTGATGCCCGCCCGGTGCTCGGGGAGGGGCGTGCAAGAGTCAGGCCGGCACAGGGCCGCGTCCCTCCCACCAGCTCCCGGAGGAGGGTCTGAGGCCTCGGCTGGGTTTGCCCTGAGACCCCTGCTGGGATCTGGGCCATCGGATGGGAGGGCAGCCACTTGCTGCCCTTCAGCCGGGGGGCTCTTGGCGCCCTGGGCTTCCGGGTTTGCTGCGGTGCCTTTGGCCTTGGACAGCAGTGGTGCGACGTCCTGGCCCTGAGCTGGACTGGAGCCTCCCTGATGGGTGTGCAAGGTCTTCTCCGGAGCAGCCAGAGCCTCGGCAGAGGAGGGATCACTCTTCAACAGGAACTCATCGGAAACCACCGCGTGCCGACAAAGGTCGGAGGACACCGCGGAGGCCGCCAGCTCGCAGGGTGCTGGGGCGGCGCTGTCTGCCTGGGCGGCGGCCGAGCACACAGGCGCGGCGGGCACCTCTGTTGGGGCCTCGGACCCGTCCTCGGGACGAGCGTCCCCAGCGCCGGCCGCCTCCTTGGGTACGTTCACCCCCTGGAACACAAACTCCTCTTCCGCCAGCTGCAGCTGCCCGCCCAGGGCCTCCTGCTGGATGTCCCCGCCGGGCCCCAGGAGGCAGAAGCTCTGGTTGATGGAGCTGGTGAAGACCAGGGTCTCCTGGGCGGCCCCGTGCGCCTCCTTGATGTGGGCGCGCAGGCGGATGGAACTGACGAACTTCTTGAGGCAGAGGGCGCAGACGTACACGAACGGGTGCTTCCTGACGTGCAGCTCCAGCGCCTGGTACTTGGTGGCCCCGTGGCCGCAGAGCTCGCAGGCGAAGGGCCACTTGTCGCCGTGGACCAGCATGTGGCGGTCGCGGTCCAGCTCGTTCTTGAACTTGCGCTCGCAGATGTGGCAGTCGTAGAGCAGCTGCCGCTTGCCCTCCCTGGTCATCAGGCAGAGCTCGTCCAGGGCCTCCTGGACCTTCTTGTCCTGCGGGTCGTGCGCGTCGCGGATGTGCTTGATGAGGTTCTTGACATCCGAGTACTTCTTCTTGCAGAAGCGGCAGTGCTGCTTGATCTTCTTGTGCACCCGCTCCACGTGCACCTTGAGGTGGCCCTTGCTCAGGCAGGTGAAGGAACAGCAGTCGCAGGCGAACTTCTCGCCCGTGTGCTTGCGCAGGTGCACGTTGAGGTTGGCCTTGATGGCGCTGGCGTAGCTGCACTGGGAGCACTTGTACGGCTTCTCGTTGGTGTGGATCCGCAGGTGGGCCTGCAGCGAGTGCTTGAACTTGAAGACCTTGTTGCAGTACTCACAGGTGAAGATCTTGAGCTGGGTGGGCCCGAGCCTAGAAACAGAAGACAGCACCATTACGGGTGGAGATCCGGCACCTTCCTGATGACCCCTACTTCCTTCCAGCTGCCGAACACCGAAGGCTTAAAAGTGAGCTAAAAGGGGCTGAGGACGGACGCATGCATTCATTCATCAACAAACAGGATGGGGAGACGTAGAGCGGACCAGGCGCACACGGAGAGGAAGACCGGGCCCCTGCTGCCCTGGCGCTGGGAGACAGGAGACAGGTCTGCACACGGCTGCAGGACAGTGTGCGAGTGGCGACAGGTGCACGTGCGGGCAAAAGAGAAGGAGCCCTCTAACACAGATGAAGGTAGTTGGGCAGAGGAGATGCCTGAGTTGAGGGATGCAGAATAAGGAAGAGGGAGGCAAGAGAAGGCAGAGGGATGTGTCATTTGCTAGGCACACAGCAGCCAGCGGTGCTCCAAAGCTGACCCGGACGAATTCCGAGGTATTCTAACAGGACCAGTCTTAATGGAATGAACTCAGTCTGCTCCATGAAACTAGATACGGCCTGCTTGGGTTTGTTCAATAGTTTTGATCATCCAGATTCGCCTATTCATTCCATCAACTGTCAGGGTAACACTCTTTCTCTCTGCTGCAAGTTTCCACGTGAGGGCCACTCTTTCGTGAAAGAGCCCTGGCCTTTTTCCACATCCTCACTTCTCCCCAGGAAAAGGGAACTGGCGTATCTGAGCGGGGACTTTAGAACAGGACCAAGCCTCCACAGCCGTGCTCACTCCTGCCTTTCTGGTGAGAAGGCATCTGCCTGTGGACAGCACGTGACACGGTAGGCGCTTAGCCAGGAGAGTCTGGCCGCGGCAGTCAAGGACCGAGGTGGGGGGAGGCAGACGTGCAGGACAGCCAGCGGGAGCTTAGTGTGACCTGCCCCAGGCTCCCTTCTCCCATGGCTCCACCAGTCATGGGCCTGACGTGTGAGCCCCCGTCTTCTTCCTCCTCCAGCATGTCTGGTTCAGAACTCAGACAGGGAAAATAAGGTTGTTCAACTGCCATTTGTTAAACTCAGACATCATTAAGTAATAAGTGATTGCCATTTTATTACCACTCACCTGTGCGTTTCGAGCACTGTGTTAGATTTTGTGTATGCGATAGAGAATGAAAGCCTGGTCTGCCTCACGGGTCCTTTCTCTCTCAATACGGCGACGTGGATGCCGAATGAGATGGTAATAGTAATCACGGCTAACAATTACTGAGTACTTACAATACTCAAAACTCTTTGCTAAGTATTTAATTTCAACCCTATCATTATGCCCATTTTACAGGTGAGAAAACTGAGTATAACCCAAGGTCATACAGTTAGTAAGTGGTGAAGCCAGGATTTGAACCCAAGCAGACTAGAACCTGCACATTCTTCCACATCCTCCTACTGCCTGGAAACACTGTGAACACCAACCCCCCTCGCCGGTGGGACCATACACGCGGACCTCCTGTGAGGCGGGTGAGGCTTCCTCTCTCCATAACTGCTCCCTCGGGATTCTGCCTAGGTTATCCAGGTAGGTCCTCAGAAACACTGACGATCATTTAGTGCCATTAATCAGACACCATTAAGCTGTACCCACTGTAACTGTAAAGTCTATATTTATGGAACTATCCATACAACTGTGTTTGACCAACACAGGTTACCTTATGTTTTAAATGAAAAATATTTAAGCAGACTGCGGTCCATAAACACCAGAGGGTAGAAGTCCCATGCTGTAATTGAAACATTCAAATCTGAAAGGCAGTACTATGCCTGCACGCTAAACCCAAGGCTAATTTAAGGAAACTAATTTGGACCTTTCTTAAATGGCAAAGATACCCAGAAGGTGATCATTTTACTGGAGGAAGAAACTCTGGTTTCACAGCATTAATTAAACAAGTCAAAGTATTTCCTTCTCTAATGCAAGGTCTAAATGGTCTTAGGAGCATCTCTGACTCTGATTTTTTTGTATTATTACCCGAATACCTGGTCAAGCCCTCAGTGCTGCCTCCCACCAAGGGTGATGAATCGGAAGAAGTGGCCAAGCCGCCGGCACCAGGCTCTCAGGCGCAAGCCTGCACCCGTGGCCTGATGCACAGAGCTGCGACGTCGGGTGATTCCTACCACATTATTTCACTCCGAATGTCCCCTATTCATTGAGAGAGGCACTCTCTCCCACTGCATTTTAGAAAGCATTCAGCCAGAGCTTTAAAAGATCAGACCCCTTGATCCGGTTATTCCACTGCTGGGAATCTAGTGAAAGAAAGAATACGAAATTCAAGCAAAGGTGCTCATTGCATGAGTTTTCACAATAGTTTAAGAGTAGAAGCTGCTTGAAGGTTCCAACGTAGGGAACTAGTTTGGACATTTCTTTTTTTTTAAACTCACTCATTCATTCATTCATTCTTTCAAAAAAGTATTCCAGGCACTGGGGACACAATGGGGACAAAAACAAACACAACTCATGCTCCCTTGTAGTGCACCTTCTATAGTAAGTGGTGGGCCAGCCTGGTAACCATATAAATGAGCAGATAAGGACCACAGCTCCCTGTGATGGAAAAAGGCAGGATGCTCTAGGAGCCCAGGTCAAGGCGGACTGATCTGTCTGGGGGACAGGGAAGGCCGCCCTGAAGACTGGACATTTGAGCAGACAGCTGAAATATGAACAGGAGTTAACCAAGTGAGGGGGAGGGGAGGCATCCAGTATGAGGAAGAGGCACGTGCAAGAGAGATCAAGGAAATAAAAAGGACCCGGATGGCTGGAGCAGATGCTGGAGCCCAGAGAACCAGAGGGAGCACAGGAGGGGGACCAGGCTGGAGAGGTGGCAGCCATGGAAGACCCTGTAGGCCAAGTTCTCCTAACAGCAATGTGAAGCCTTAAAGGGTACAATCAAATGGGCATTTTACAAAGAGCTCACTGGCTGCAATGTGGAAAGCTGAGTCGTGGATCACGATGCTACAACATGTCACTACAAAACAGAGTTTGTGAATAATTTGATTAAGAAAGGAAAATAAGTATAATGGGGTTAAGTATTAAAAGCAGGATACAAAACTGCACATAAAATATAAACTCGAGGGCTTCCCTGGTGGCGCAGTGGTTGAGAGTCCGCCTGCCGATGCAGGGGACACGGGTTCGTGCCCCGGTCTGGGAAGATCCCACATGCCACATGCCGCGGAGCGGCTGGGCCCGCGAGCCGTGGCCTCTGAGCCTGCGCGTCTGGAGCCTGTGCTCCGCAACGGGAGAAGCCACAATAGTGAGAGGCCCGCGTACCGCAAAAAAAAACAAACAAAAAAAAACAAATATAAACCCGATTTTATAAAATATATGGGCTGGAAAAAGGCTGGAAGGAAATAACATTAAAAATATTACTGCTTATCTTAGGGAACATTAAAAATATTAACAGTGCTTATCCTAGGGTAGTGAGATTACAAATAATTTTTTTCCTTATAGATTTCCGGACTTTCGTCACACGAAAAGCCTCTTTTGTAACTGTTTTACAATTTAGACTATAAAATATTAATAGAATGCTTGACAACAGGAATACAGCCTCAATCTACTGATTAAATACTGAGTATATTTACCTGTAACTAGATTAGCATTGAACTGAAACCCTCCCCAACAGACCTTGAAATATCATGAAGATAATTAACTAAGGTCTACAGATCAACCTGCGTTGAGACAAGAAAGATCCTCAAAATTAATTCCATTTCAGTGTTGCCAAAGGGGTGCATATTTTTACAGCTTTATCGATTAATTCAGTTGCTCACATTTGCAAGAAGAGAGGAGTGAGGCTACAGATGAATGAAGCACCCAGATGACATGATGTTATAATTCAACAAGAGCGCTTTCCACATATGGTATCATTTATTCCCACCACTAAACTAAGTCAGATTCTACTGGACAGTCTTGTGGCCGGTGTAAGAGAGGCTCAGAGGCAAAAGCATTTGTGTCCATTCACAGCAGAGCCTCATCCAGGCAGTGGCCATGTCTGTCCTAATCTCTCTCACATCCCCAGTGCCTGGCACGTAGAAGGTGTTTAATCTGTTGGGCTGAAGTCCAGTAGAAGGGCCTAGAGCCAACCCAGGTCTGCCTGGTGCTAGAGCTTACGCTCTCATCAAGAACACCTCACTTCCCCCTCTTGCAGAAACAGAGGGAGCCCACTTGCACTGGCATTTTGTCTTTCCCCTCAGCTGGGGAAATGTGTACAGAACTCAGGTGATGAGAGTTTGCTGATCTACGTCAGCAGGTACGTATCACAGCTGAGCTGGTGACCATGGGGAGGGTGGGGGGACATGCAGGCTAGTCCCCTCTGGGACATCGACTCACCCAATGTATTTGGAGGACAGTTTTCAGTGTCGATTCAAGTTTTAAGCACTCATATCCTTTAAGAGGGCAATTTCAATTCTAGCAATTTATCTCACAGGAAGTCTTGAAGAAGTATTGAAAGAGGGAGGAACCAAAACCTTGTCCGTCAAGCAAAAACTGGCTATATATAAACTAGTGCATCTACATGACAGCAAACACACTTAAAAAAAATATGTACTGAAAAGGAAAAAGTCAAGGTGTGGTAAGTTTAAAAAAATAGGTTGATAACCGTGCCTTTGGTATTTTATGCTAGGAAAAAAATAACAAAATTGAAGTGCTATATTTTAGTATATCATGAAAAACTTATGGTGTGGCCTGTGAACCACGATGTCTATAGTAGTGACCACGACCAGCAGAGGCGCTATGGGTTACTGTAACTGCACATCACACGGATGTTGGAACCTTCTACAGGATGCTTATGCTACTTTTGAAAGTAGGGGGGAAAGAGATTTTCTTTTTCATTATAAATTGTGGAGCTATGAAAATCAGCTAATTTACTAAGTAAGGCCTTGTTCACACCTCTTTTTATTCAGATGAAGCACACATCTGCCTTAAGCAGAACGCTCCACCTTCCTTAAGCCGAGGCGCTGCGTTTCCCAAGCATCTTGCTGATCTGCCGCGCATCGCACATAGGCTGCTTGGGCTCAGCCAGCACTCTAGGGCCATAATGGAGGGGCTAGTTCTCAGGTTCAGTCAAGAAACCGAAACCCTTCATAGATGGGTTTGCACACAGCGTCCTGATAAGCTAACACGCCCATCTCTCGCCCTCTGCAGCGGTGGCTGGAGTCGCACAGAACAGAACGCTTTACCTGCTCGACTTCATGGGCTGCTCATAGGGTGTCTGCTGGATGGCGTACTCCTGGTACCCTCTCCGGGGCGCCAGGTCGGCCACCGCGGCCTCGGGGTCTGCGGCTCCTGCTTCCGGGGGCCCAGCCTCCACCGGAACAATCTTGGTAGCACCTGAGATGGAGGCATAACGCACCACGTATTAAAGAGGCGCCGTGAGGGCCCTGACCACCCCCTGCCCCCAGAGCAGGGGACGGAGCCTGGGAAGCGTATTTCTTTACTGTGTGGCACCCATGCAAAGGACTAGTTTTCCTTCAGTTCACACCTTTAACTTGTGTGTTTGTATACGTGTACGCATGTGTGTGTAAGTGTGTGTGTGTGTGTACATGTGTATGTTTGGGGGGAAAGGGCAAGTTTTCCAATAATCAAAACCTTCTTCTGAGATACATTTTCACTTGATCTCATTAAAAAACAAAAAACTAGATCCATATACACATATATGCTTCCTGCAAGATTTCACATAGATCCACATGTGTTAAACTTCACGCAAATGTAAAACAGCGTCAAGACAGAATGGAGCAGTGGAATCAACTGTGAACAGGAATCTAAGCTGCCTGGGATCTGGTCCCAAATATGACATCACCCTCCCGCCTCCAGACCTCTGTGTCCACCCTGTGAAATGAAAGGTCTGGAGTGGAAAACTCAAAGGTTACCTTTATTCGTGCAAGTCCAGGATGTGAAACGATCAAAGACCGTTTATAGCAGCGTATGTGCACGAGGGTACACGCACACGCACGTTATATATCAAGTGCACTAAAGAAAAGGCTCCAATCTACCTCTCGTTTCTGGAATAGCAAAGGAAATTAACCACTTTTTACCCCCCCCTTACAGAAATCTCAGAATACTACCATCAATTCTTAAGAAATCATTATAGAAACTTTCTCTAGAGACAGCTAAACACAGGAAGCTCTCTCCTGGCATTTCCATTTCCCGGAATAACACTTCTCTGAAGTAGGGTGGGGCAGACAAAGTGACTTTCCAGAAACAACTTCTAGTCACATGATCTTATACGGCTTTTTCTCTGCTGATTACCTTACCCTGCACTGAAGTATCAAGAGGCATTTATTCAGCGTTTTCATTTTAAATAGTGAGTTATCAGTACTATTAGCACTGAAAAAAGATGTTTAAAAAGGCTCTAGCTGTCCTCAAAACCGTAACTTGATTTTTCAAAATTTTATTTAACAGCTGTCACCTCAAACGGACAGGAAAAAACCCATTATTGTACTTCGGAATCTACTATCATAAACTGCTTTTTGCCTAAAGTATCCTTTCCTGGAAGAGACTTTTTTAAAAAGGGTAGTATAAGAAATCCACTGGCTATTTTATGTTTAAGGAAGAGGAGACAGGAATTTCTAGTATCATAAAATATATGATGAACCCACTAAAAAATGCAAAAAAAGAAAAAAAAAGTGAGGTGGAGGGTTTTGGAGAAGCCGCCAACCTCCATGTGGTGCGAGTGGTCTTACACGTAGGATGGGGCGCTAAGGGCGGGGAGGACATCCAGGAGAGGGGCTGGTGAGGGGGCAAAGAAAAAGACACTCTCCTTGGCCACTGCTCCTGTGAGCGGCCACTCAAACGACAAGGACAGGTCGTGGCTGCAGAGGTGGCGGAGGCAGCAGCAGGGGCAGCCCTCACTCCCTTTCCCCTGGACACGCTCGTCCACCACAGCCCTGGGCAGTGACAGGTCAGCCATCATCCCAAGGTACTGGGTAATTCAGTGGAGAGCCCGACAGTGAGGAAGCCGCTCAGGATCACAGCCCCAGCTGTCAGGCTGCCTGCGGCACAGCCCCGCCCACAGAGTCCCACTCTGTCCCCTCCCGCTTGCTTTGCTCACCTGGAATCACTTCGTGAGCCGTTAAAACCACACTTATGATGGGCTTCTTGGCTCCGGAGATCTGCGCGGCCTCTTTTCCCGAGCAGACCTTCTGGACTTTCTCCACTCTCTGAGTCCGCAGTCTCTTCGGGGCCTTTTCTCGATCATCTTCCTTATACTTCTTCTCCAGTTCAAGGTCAGATTCGTTACCTAAGGAGCAAATACCAAGATGCATAGAATATCCTCCTATGTCAGTGATGGAGTCAGGGAGTGCACACAGCCCCAACCCTTTTACGGGACGACAGTAAAGGAAACATACACGTGTGATACAGACACTGGTCCACGGTGCCATGCAGGCCCCTTTACCACTTCGGGCAGCATCTTTGCTTCTTCAGTCTTTCACGTGATTCAATAAATATCATCCCCCGCCACAGGCCACCACATGGGCACGGAGGATACAGCTGACACGGCAGGCAGAGCCACGCATCTTGTTGTCGTGAAGCCAACCAGCCCACAGTGTCATCTATCATCAATCAACACTGCGGAGGAGACATGGTCTTCTTTAGATATACAGCCTAAGAAGTTGTTCAGTTACTCATCTTCCAGTTAGTAGGTGCCTTCCATGTGCCAGGCACGGTGGATATAAAGGCTGACAGGGTTTTGTTATACAGCAGAAACTAACACACCATTGTAAAGCAATTATACTCCAATAAAGATGTTTAAAGAAAAAAAGAAAACAAGCTTAGCTACAAAATAAATAAATAAATAAAAGTAACCTAAAGCAGACTGACAGGGCACAGACCCAGACCCTGCTCTAGAAAGCCCTGCAGCCTGAGGGGTAAGAAACACTTCGTATCAAAGTGAAGCATAAAGGAGTGCGTGCTATTCCCAATTCCTAAGTGAGAAGGAAATAGGGGGAAGGAAAGGACAGGAGTTGTCTCTTTCCAAGAATCACAGCCACAAACCTGCAGTAGCCTGCCCAAGAACTACTTCTTCAGAACATTCTAACAAAGAGACAGGACCCACTCGGCACAGCCCTGCGTTAGAGATGAACACGGGGTGGGTGGATGGTCACGGGACAGGCACATGGTGCAGGCTTGGAAAGCGCTGGACTAGGGGTTGTCAGGGAGGTGAAGTCAGAACCAGGAAGTATCAAGCAGAAGCCGGAGAAAAGGGAGAAACCAGAGGGAGACAGCCTGAGGCAACTCAGGAAGCCTGTGCTTCCCGTGATTTAAGTTGCCCACAGCCGGACCCACACAGAAACCCACCGATGGACGCCTGAAGGAAGACAGAAAATGGAGAAGTGCAAGCTCCTAGGACGGCATGCTGGCTGGAGGAAATCTCTCGCAAGACGAGGCCAGGAAAAAACCTGGCTAATGGGGCAGGTGGATTGAAACAAACAATTTTCTGTGTTCTATAAATGAGAGTCTTTTCGCGCTTGTCCCAATCATCCAGGTGCTTGAACATTTTTAGATCTGGTAGAAACAGTCATGGGTTTTTTTTAACTGCTGGAAAAAGCCAAGGTCTTTAGTCATATAATTAGTGTCAGCACCAAACATGGTAACAGCAAACTGAAAAGAAATATTAGTAAATGAGATCATGACTCAGAGTGTACTCTGCAAGGCCAAAGGGAAAAGTCAAGACGGTTACATACATCCACCCCTTGAAGAACACAATGACTCCTAAAAAGCTGAAGAATGGGGCAAAACACGGTATCCCCAAAGTCACTGCCGATGCTTACCTGATGTTTTCTGATTTTTGATCTGCATCGGGTAGTTTTAAGAGATAGGTGTGCATAAATATAGAATATACTGGATGCTATAAAGAGGTAGAAACATACTATAGGACTCCTTGCTTTTAAAAATGACGCTTTACTTTATAAAAGAATTCACCACAGATTACAATTCAATACGTGGATGACACAGCAGGAATAGATAACGTTTACATAAAAAAAAACAAAAACAAACAAGAATTAGAGCTTGCCATAAGCTCTGGGTTTACATCATGAATCAACTACAAAAGCCAAGAGCATACACACGATGTCAGCCGGCATGACCACGAAGTAGCTGAAGCGATCGTGGTTACACTCCCCACACTCTGCACTGGACTGACCATGTCTGGACTCAGCTTTACGCATCGTACGTTAAGAATACACTGCAGAACTGGGTGCACGAGGATGGTGGACAGGAGTGGAAGAAGGTCTGGAGGACTGAAACCCGCTAAAGACATGGGAGTTGACCCAGGTGGAGATGAGGAGACTGGATGGGACTCTGGTCTCTCAGCCCAACTATTACCACAGCTCCTATTCGTGTCCTTGCTTCAGCCACCCTGCCCGGTCCCCAGGACAGAGGAAGCCGCTCCAGCCATTCTGGCGGCGGGAACTCCAGGACCCCAGCGTGGCCAACAGGGTCTGGGGTGAAGGCTGCCAAGGGCTTCTGGGAACAGCTTCCTTCCCTAAGAAAACCTCTGCTTCACTGGGCGTCACTATTGTCCACTGCATGGAAGTGAGGCAATCACCCAGAACCTACAAGAGATCAAGGGAAAGCCCAGGTCGACACCTTGAGGGTCCGGAATGAAGGATGGACCCTGGGACGGCAATGGTACATCTGCACCCCCCCGACCCGACCCGACCCGACCCTGGAACCGCCGATCCCCATGCATCTGTGACGTGGGAGGATGGACATTCCCACTTTCCAATTCGTTTCTAATTGATGCCTCTACTGAAAGTATCTCGACTAACACACTCTCCAAACCATTTTCCATCTTGACCAGAGAGTGAATCGTTTTTAAAACCCAAATCTGACCCTGTCACTCCCCTGCTTAAAACTCTTCAATGGCTTCCCTCCCATCTCCATGAGCAGAAAGTGCTAGATAAAGTCCTCCAAGATTCGCCATCAATCATCTCTCCCACGACCCCTGCACCCTCAAGGCCAAGATCCCCAAGTATGCACCCACGTGTACTCATCTGCTCACCCCTTCAGGCTCCAACTATACTGAACTACAGCCCCTGGAACTGCATGCAGGTCCCCGTAACATCTAACACCCAATCCACAGGCCCCTGCTTGTCCAGATGACAAAGGCAGTTCAGATTTACACACAAACACACACACACACACACACACACACACACACACACACACACCAAGAAATCAACATTATCAACGGTCGGATTTCCCACACTGCTTTGCAATTATCTGTTTGGATGCCTCATCTGTGCTGTGACCTCCAGGAAATTGGGTCTGTGTCTTCTTGTTATTTTATTGAGCCTGACGCAGACCGATAGCAGAGGACCTAACCTAGAACACAATGAAGACCTGCTCTGTTGTGCTCAAAAAGGCGAAGCTAGGACCAATGGGTAGAGGTCAGCAACAGACTTCACCAGAAGAAGAAATTTCCGGCAGTCAGAGCCATCCAACGAGGGAGAGGTGGCTTTAGAGATGCGTTTCTCAGGAGGGTTTTCGAGGAGCTTCACATAGCAATCGTGATGCTGTGAGAAAGACTGAACCACATGGGGGGTCAAATCAGACAAGCTCTGCATCTCTGAATTCTGAGACCCTCCCAACAGGGAGATGGAGCTGCTATGTAAGGAGGACGGCAGGAGAAAGGAGGTGGAGGGGCGGGCAGTACAAGACAGCAAAAGAAAACGCGGAGTAAGACAGCGGGCAACGGGAGAAGATGCACCTTCCACCTCCTGGGCAGCCACCAGCACCCTCCGTGCCCGTGTGGGCTCTGATTCTCCCCGTAGCAAATGCCAGTGGGGCTCTCACCATGTCCCCGAGGCCCACACACGACCCTGGCAGCAGCTACAGTGGACACTCAGGCTCACCCTGCACCCCAGCGTCCGACCTCAAGCTTGCACAGGTGTCTTGAAGCATTCGAGCTAGGCCCCTGCTGCCCAGAGGTGGAGACGGGTCAACGTGGGGGGGACGACCCTCAACCAAGGAGGAATGGGAAGCAATGCACAGCCACTCTGGGCTCCCAGCCTGAGTGCACATTTCTGGGACACATTCTGGAAGCTTCGAGATCCTGGCAGAGTCAAACGCCCAGTGACCACAGCTGGAACCCAGCAGCAAACCCTTGTCTCTCCCCCTTCCCTATCTCACCCTCCCCACACCTCACTCCTGCTTCCTGGGATCCCCACCCCAGTAACTGCCTGCAGCCGGGGCAGCTTGCAGGGAGCATAAGTGAAGTCAACCCCATTCAAAACTGTCCCAAACGCGCACCTCCAAGCCCCCACGCCCTCCATCAATTCCCTGTGGCCCCATGAGACATGGATCCACAGCCCATTCAGCTACATTCCACTCTTGAGAGCTTCCAGAAGTTTCCACAGTAAGTTTTCCCACTGATCCAGGCATCACGTGGCAGACACTGTACAAGCAGCCTTGGAAATGATTCTTGGAGTTATCTTAACCCAATTCCTCGACGACTGGAGCACAGTGGAAAGAACACAGCCGCTACAGAACAGAAGCGTGTGCATGCAGGGAACAGCAGGTAATTCCGGGTAAGACACCGCGTATAAGAAAGGGGAGCCAAGAGGTGGAAGAGGGGCAGGCAGGGGCAGAGCGTGAAGACCCTGGACGACAAAGGCAAGTGCCTCCTGTAGAGAAATGAGGGTCTCTGCCCCGCCCCTGCACGCGTGCTCCTCGCAAGCCCTGGGCCCAGCCCACTGCAGCCCTCACGACTATCTAGTCTCGTTCCCAGCACCAGGTCAAGCACGTAGAAGGTGCTACACGCTTGTGTGCAGAGAACAGGGAGGGTGGAGGGAGAAAGAGAAGGACATCTGAATGAACGTCTTGCGGGTAACTTTGTGCTCACTCCCTTTGGACATCAAAGAAGTCCTCACTTCCACTTGACCTGCTTGTTTGGGGATTTCCCTGCATCCTCACTTGACCCATCTTTGTACTTTTCCAAGTTGCCACTGAACCGCTCCTGCATGCAGCCCGGGAGTCCTGCCGGTGCCCGCATCCCTCCCTTGGCTCACCTGCACCACGGTCTCCCACACGGAGCTTCTACACAGTCCCCTACTCCAGCCACTCTTCACCACGTGCCAAGGCGGCACAGAGGAGAAGCACAGCAACAGGCACGTCTGAGTCTCTCCCCGCTTCCTACCCACCAGGCTGTCCTCTTCCCAAGTCTCTCCCTCCACTCTGATCTCCTACCCTGGTGTTTTGGGATATGCTATGTGTAGCATTTGCTGCAGAATTAGGTAGGGGGGGTCATATCTCTGGTTTCCAGCCTCTAGAGGTAATTGGATTTAATTAGCAAGGCTCCCACTGCCAGCATCACTAGTTCTTTGGGAGTCGGGAGAGGAGAAAGTCCCAGGACCTCATAAGAACCTCCACTGACAAGTCCTGACTCTCCGCCCACATCTCCCACCCAAACTATCCCAGGATGGGCCCGCTCTCCAGGCTGACGGTGGAAAGACCCTCTCACTCCAGACCTGACACTGCTGGAGCCTGAGACAAATTAACCCATCAGGCTCTGTGGACACACTCACTTTTATTTGTAGGACTCATCCTGGTTGTGACTCAGAAAGGCCAAGTCAACGATGGGTCTGACTCCAGGTCTGCCTCTTCCGTTTCTCTGCCTGTTTGCTAGTTATGATCCTCTCCTCAATCTGGTTAAGGATTCATGTCAAGTAGTGTTCTTCTGAAAACAAATTTCTATTTCTAATACCAAGTTCAACAATGATTCCCTCGTACTTAATAAGACATTCTCTTTGCGAGCTTTTTTTTTCCTTGTTGTCCCATTTCCAAATTTTCTCAGGGTCCATCTTCAAACAAACCATCATTTCTACACAAAAGAAAGAAATATTTACTTGTAAACTATCCCAGCACTACAGAATGTGTTTGTTCCTTACCAGCCACAGTTCATTCACCATATACTTATAGAGTGCCAGGGCCTGTTCTAAGCATTTGTGATCCTGCAGGGTACAAAACAGAGAGAGACCCTTGCCCTCTGGAGTTTACGTGCTGGTGGGGAAAGACAGACAACACAGTTAAAACATAATAATTAAGTAGATTACATAATACATCAGAAGGCAATTTTAAAATTCCTCATTTTACCGGAGCCTGGTGAAAGAACGCAGGCATGTGGAAGATGAGCAAGTCTGAATTTTTTTTTTAAGAGAACCATTCTTTAGAGGGCCCTACTCCATTCTACAAAGGAAAAACAATCTTTGATCAGAATCTCATAAAATCAAAATAAAAAGAATCTTATAAGATCATCTGCCCCTTTTACAGGAATAAAACAAGTCTGAATTTTTAAGCGCTGTGGTCCAGTGTTCTAACAAACACATCTCACATGACCAGTTTCTACTGATGGGGAAAGTCATTGTGACAGGGCTTGTTTATTTACTTGTTGACTTTGTTTCTGGTCTGTCCCCATAGACAATGTAAGTGCAAGGCAGCCGGGCAGGATTGAGCCCATTTTGCTGGACACCTGCCACCGGGCCACTACCCTGAAGGGCTCCGTGAAGTGGGAAGAGATGGGTGGGACCTCACCTTCACAAAGCGAGAGAGTCAGCCCTTCATTAAACAGATTACAAGTGAAGGCCTCTCAGATGCCTGGCCCTGTGCTGGGCTCTGGGGGCCCAGAGAAGAACCCGGCCTGTCCCTGCCCTCGGGGAGATGAGCAAACGCGGATGGCTGCCCCACCCATCAGAAAACCCCTCCCGCCATCTTCTCCTTTAGTCCTTGGGCCCTAGAGAAGCTGAACTGTTTCTGAGCCTGTTACAAACACCTAGCGTCACGCCTGAGTCCCTCTGACTGCAAAGCGCGGGCTCCCTGCTGCCCTCTCCTGCCTCCGATGGGCCAGGAGGAGAAGTTTAGACAAAGGACCAGAGAGGAACCAACAAACAGCGGGCCCCGTGGTGAGAGGCAGTGGTCAAGTGGCAAAGCCTAGTACTGTCCTACGGGGACCAGGAGGACAGGTGGGTCTGGCTGGTCAGCCGAGAAGTGAGGTCCACGACCAGTGCTCTGCTTTCTCCGTGGGGAATGGTGCTCAGCTTAAAGGCTCTTCGTGTACCACGATGCCTGGTCTTATTTCTAAGAAGCCCCTCTCCTCCCCCCTCCCCTCTCTGACAGGGCCCTGGTCCATCTGTGCTGAAGGCTGGTGAGAACATAAAGGGCGGCACTTGCTCAGTGCGTCCTCAGCTGAGTTCCCAGAAGCAGCAAGAGGCCATTTGCTCCTGATCACTGTGCTGATGAACGGCCCACCTGGGCGCCCGCCTGCCCGCATGAACGCACACCGTGCAGGGACTGCACGGCTGGCAGCCCTGGTGCAGCACACGGCCGCTCCGGACCCCGCTTCCAGGGCCAGGCATTTAAAGTCCTGTCATGCTTGGCGATGGCAGCCCTGTTCTGCTCTGCAGCCGCGCTCCTTGCTACAAAGAAGCAATTCTTGGAAAGTGAAGAAAACTAGAGTTTCTGTTCCGTTCAAACTGGTAAATGTCTATCTTCCCTGCACTGAGACAGACTAAACCCTCTGGCAATGAACAAGGCTAACGGAACGTGGCTCTTCTGACAAGTCAGAGAACCCCAGCTGACACCCAGGCTCCCGGGCTGATGCCAATGGGTAATTTGGGGTAATTTACTCACTCTTGGTTCAGAGAATGCCCAGCTGACTCCCTGGGCTGACACAGTGCCTGGTGAGGAACGGGCAGCAAGTGGATCTCTTTCAATAAATACACCCAGCATGGAAAATGAAGACAGTGAGGGAGGCTGGGCGTGAGGGAGCACCCGGGTCCCACTCCACGTCTTCTAGGTAGTGCTTTCCAGATGAACCGCCTTCCAGATAGGCTGCTACTTTCATGTGTTCATTACGCAATGAATGTTAAGGTAGTATTTTATCTTCAAATTGTATGAAACATCTGTAATATCTTCACTGAGCTCTACAAAAGACTCTATCCAAAAGAAAGCAGGATGTGATTTTAAGTGAGATCAAGAGCGGAAGTCTGTCTGAGATGCTTAAAAGGCAGAAGAGATGGGATACCATCAACCCGCCCCCGGCAGACCAGCAAGGGCACAGGAAGGAAGGTCAGTGTTAATCTCATCAGCAACACTGGGTTTCAGACTGAAATATCTGACAGCGTCTAGGCCCGTCTGGTGTTTTTCCTTTAGTCAATAGTCATGAGAGGGAGGTAACCTGTACCACTGTAATAGCACGACGTTATCTTCTGAGAGGCACATTACAGTCTGCAAAGCACTTTCATAAGCACTAACTAGCACCTGTAACTCTACTGCATGTGCACACTGTGCCTTTTTAATCAACCTTCTCACATTTCACTTTTTCCTCCAAGGCTCTAATAAAATGTGCTTTTCCGGCATATGCGGTGCTTGGCTGAAGTGCCCTTGTCCAACAAACTTCACACCGTGCTGCATCACCATCTGAATCCAATTGTGATCGCCACTGCACCAGGATGTGGTTTTCAAACATTTTTTTTTTTAGCAGCAGGACATTTTGAGTGAATTCTTTAAGCAATTTCAACATAAACAATCAATAAAAGGGCATGACTGCTCTGGTTAAAGTGGGTAGGGTCCAAGCCAGCCCCCCACTAGCTACCCCCTCCACGGCCCTCCCAGCCCTCCATCTCAGCCGCAAGTGCCTCAGCTCTAAAACAAGTAGATGAGGATGCAGGAGGGACTGTCAAATACCACTTTCACCACAGTCGCTGCTCTGAGTGGCCAGCGCAGAGTCAGGGTGTGTGAGCTACACTCCAGCTCTGCCTTCGAGCTGGACCAGTCTGGAACTCTCTAAACCTAGGGTCCGAATCTGCAAAATGAGTCATTGTGAGGTTCAAGTGAGGGAAGGTCACAGAGTCCTCTCACAGGTAGGTGGCGGGAATCACGCAGTCGCCCCCAGGCCGCACGCGTTAGGGGCCAGTGACTTCCCGCCTGAAGATGCACATGTGCAGCTCAGGGCTGGGCTGGGGTCATGGCTTTGCGGTGGTTCTGGCTGGTTTCTGCTAACAGGAGAGGCTCAGGAAGGGCCGCCTCACCCCGCCCCCTAGCCCGGAATGTTCCCCAGAGTCACTGACGGCCTGGGAACGGTATTGTTCAACGTCGTGACATCTGTGCCTCACTGCTCTTCAACCACAGCACACTGACAGAATTCTTTACATTTCATTTCCTTTTGAAAAGACGGCGTTTAAGAAGTGACGACACTGCAACATGGAAGCGGGAGTTCCCAGGTGGGTGCACGCGCCCCTCGGTGCTGAGACTCCTACGACAGCGCCCGGGGCCCTCACGCGGGGAGGTGTCCTGACTTCAACTGAAGGCGGCCCTGCTTAAGGAGCAGAGACCAAGCATGTGCTCCATTCTAAGGGGAATGAGCAAAGATCCAGTGTCCCCAGTGTTCTAGAAAGTTTCCACTTGCCCCTCCAGGCCCACCCTCATCTGTCTCCACCCAGCTCCCGGAGGCTCACCTGTACGGGTCACACAGGGGCTCCATTGCCCTCTGGCTTCCATCACCAGCAGAAGACAGGAGGGAGGGAGGGGAGTAGGGGGCGATATTCTCCAGGCCCCCTCCCTGCAAAGGCTGCAGCTCTCCCTGCAGCTCTCTCCTGCCTCTACACCTCGGGTGACAACGACTCCCCACTGTCCCCAGCCTCCCCCAGGACCAACACCTGCCCACACTGTACAAATAATCCCTTTAGTAAACTCTCAAGTCGCCACGTGCTTGCTGCCAGCTCCACGGGACGACGCTTTCAGTCATCTCTACATGACCCCTCTTTCCGGCCCCCAAATCTCATCTTCACCCCGGCCGTGTCAAGCACCCGCGACTGACACGGCTCCTGCTCAGGCCAGCACAAGGCACATTCCCAAGACCAAAGGACTCTTACCCCAGCTTCGTCTCATTGACTCCCCCTGCGTCACTGACCATCGCTGATCCCGTCCTTCTCCCCCTCTAAGGCGGCCTTCCTGCTCTTCTCTCCCTCTGGATGCTCGGCACCAGGGTCCTCAGGAAGCCACGCAGCTGTTTGCTTCGGTTCCATCCCAACCCCTGCTGACCACCCACATGTGCCCTCACCCACGAAGGGGCCTCCTGCCGGTCCCACACCCAGGTGGATGACACCCCCATGGACACCCAGAGTCCACCAAACTCAGTGTGTGACCAGAACAAACTCATCCTCTCTCCCCCAAACCTGCTTCTCCCTTGGGTTCTCCGGATTGGCAGGGGCCACCCTCCACCCCAGCACCTTAGCCAAAACCTGGGCCCCCTCCCTCCCACAGCTTCCTGCTTCCTGTCCACATCAACCTGTGCCCAGGGCCTGGGAATCACACTTCCTCAGCAGCTCTAGAACACACCCCCTTCTTTGACGCCCACTGCCACTGCTGAAACCAGATACTGCAGACCCTCCACCAGGCCCTGCACCAGCCTCCCACAGTCTCCCCACAAGCACATGCGGCCAGCAGCCTCCTCCGGGCCTTACGGGATGCTACTCCCTCTGCCAGGCTGCATTCCACATGCCTCCCCCGCCTTCTGCCTCCTCTCACCTCCAGCCCCACCCACCCTACAGAACACCAGGCCCATGTGGACGTCAAAGCTCTGCCCAAGCCCTTCCTGACCTGCCCTGCTCTCTCAAGCTGCCTCTGAAGTCCCGTCTCTGAGCTCCCTTAAGATCCCATGTGGCCTCTGCGGGTGCTCATCACACTTACCCCAAAGTGTCAGTGTCATCTGTTTGCCCCGCCCACCAAACTCTGAACAACTTTACTATACAAACTTCCATTCATTTGACATCACGTAGCCCAGCAACCACTGCACGCCTGATACACAAACAGTAGGTGCTCAATCAATGCTTCCGATGAATTAATGAAAGATCTACAGCAGGGGTTCACAAATATTCCCACTTTTCTCAGCTCCTAACCATACACACACATGCACACGCACACACTCCTTTAACTCTGACGAGCTTCTCTGACTTCACTAAGAAAAACGAAGCTCACTTGATACAAAAGCTCTCAACTAAGTTCCCTTTATCTCAAAGTCTCCCTGCTCTTTGCTCACCATGCCCTCCTGTCCTAGAGGAGTTCCTTTGGGAGGGATACTGCTCCATTTTCCAACTCCCCACTCTTAGCAGTGGGATCTGTGTCTGTGTTTACCCTCTAACTCCCCAAGGGACTTCGCAGAGTCCCCGACATGGAATAACATGCAAGCAAGGCACGCTGATTTAGGAAAGGGCAGATGAAGAGTTAACCACAGGAGCAATCACACATTTTAGAAGTTAGTTCATACACACTCATTTATAATAACACAGCACTAATATTCTAAAGTACCTATTCCAAATTGCCCAAGAGCTAATTAAATCTCAGAACACCCCAGAGAGTCAAGTGTTATCAGCCACATTAATAAAAAGCCCAGAACAGCTGTCAGAACAGCAGCCTGATATGGGATTATATTCTGGGGCTCTGCCACTGAGTCATGCCACACTGCTGATGCAGCAGTTTAAGAAACTTATTAACCCAAGATAATGCTATCGAACCTGCTGACTGTGCATCACTCTCACCCTCCCTCTTCCCCTCAGGCTTTCTCAAGTCTTCCCGTCTCTCTTGCTCCGAGGGAAGGACAGGCGAGCACCTGCTCCGAGCACAGCATTCCCACAGACAGGAAACTATGAGTATAAGCACCTGCAGAGCATGAGGCCGTCAGCCTCCTTGTGACTCTGTCCTCACTGCACACTCACCACAGTGAACTAGCCAGCATTCCTCAAACACGCCCCCAGCCCTGCACCTGCAGGCTTTCGCAGCAGCCATCCTGATGGAAATGCCTAGCCCATCCCCTCCCCCGCCCCCTATGTCAGCCTTAGACATGGAGTTCACGGCCCCTCTCTCCAGGGAGCCCTCCAGGATACACCCGCGGGGGCGCGGTCCTACCCTGCCCCCTCTGCATTGGGCTGGCCCCTCCATCGTACTGTATCCATTCACCCCTTGGTCCTCCTCCCCAGGCTCAGCTGCTCAAGGGAAGAGACTCATTTTACTCGCTTTGATCTCCAAAGTCTGGCTTAGTGCCCAGCAACAAGCTCAGGAAGGAGGAGAAAAAAGAGAAGAGGATCGGCCGCTGCAGGGATCTCACTCAGCCCTTGGCTTCAGACAGCTCCTCAGCAGCTGGGAAGCTCCAGGCACAGCAGTAAGTCCGGCTTTAAAGGCCGCTGGGCCACGGGCCATTCATTGCAGCATTTCTCAGTACTCGGGTTGTTAATGGTGAGACAGAGACTCCTTTTCAAAATGGGGGGTGGGGAAATAAGTAGCTGCTACTTGTCTGAAGAGCCATCACTTGGAGCAAAGGCCCCCTGAGTCACAGGCTCCATCCCTCCCATCACGTCCCTCGAGGCGGGATACAGGCAGCCCCCTGAACTGCAGACAGCACGACGCAAAGGGGCTGCAGCACAAGAGGCCGGCCTCCAAGATGCTGGACAAGATATTCCATAAAGCCCTGCTTGGGTGGGATTTAGTTAGCTCCTCTTCTCCCCCAGCCCCTGCCCCCCACCGTGAAAAATGGCACTGAGTGCCCTCTGATTACCTGAGAGTCACAGCAGGTCTGTAGTAGAGAGCACGGGGCCGGCTCCACGTCTGACTTATGTCACGTGTCTCACATTGGGACACATAGTCACCAAAGGGACTGGAGGTTTAATTCAGGTGACTCTGGGCCAGGGCAAGGTGGAGAATCAGAGGACCAGCACTCAAAGACGGCTGGATCCACGTGACAAAAGCTGGAGCTCGGAAGTCGAAGGGACCAGGATTCACGTAATTACTAGCTGGCGTCGGGCAGCTTTCTTCGTCTAGCAGAGCCTGTATCTTCATCTAAGCGATGAGCCGGCAGCCCTACCTCAGCACCCAGCAGGAGGATGAGAACAGATGCTCAGCACCCTGACAGCAGCTGGCACAGACGGGCACACGGTAAGAGGAGGCACCATCACCGCTGCGGGGCCCAGCTGGGGCCCACAAGCATCACGCTCCCGCTGACCTGGGTCTAGGATTCTGTGGACCTACAGGAAGCTCTGGACCAGCTCGCCTCTGGAATTATGGAAGCATGTAAACAAACATCTGCCAAACTTAGCAGCCTGAGCCGTACCCACAGTTTGCTCACCCAGGGCCCGTCTCTGGGGCCTGTCAGGGCTCAAGGCTGCAGATCTCTCACTCTCTTCCTTCCATAAACAACTCTGACAATGGATCCCATTCTCATTTATCTGAATTTTATTCCAAGTGTCAGGAGCTACTGGAGAGAGAAAGGTCACGTGCAGGTGTTTTCCTTCAGCGGACGTTTAGCAGGGTTGCCTGCACCAGGGCACCGTGCCGGCCTCAAGAATGAGAAACAGCTAGGGAGCTGGCTTAGAGGGTTCAGGGCAGCTTTCCAAGAAGAAAAAGCTGCCTGTGCAAAAGAGCCCATGGGGCACGTGGGGCGGAAAGCAGGCAGAGGTGAGGCCCCTCCACGCAGCAGGGGAGGCCACGGGAGGACTCTCAGCAACAACATGACGTGTCACCTTAGCACGTGACATCCTTCTGTGAAGGGCGAGCTTATGGGGAGCAGGTCTAGAAGTGGAGCAGCCGGTCTGCTAGGCAAAGAGTCCATATGAGAGATGAGAAGGCCAGACCCAGGGCAGGGAGGACGCCCGGAGAGGAAACCGACCGAGGGCTCCAGAATCGTGGGGAGTCGGCAGGCTGGAAGTGAGCCAGAGGAGGACGCAAGGATGACTCCAGACTCTAGCTCAGATGACTCCACAGCACCAGCAAAGGAGAGGTAACTTTCACAGGCAACCCTCAAACACAGGTGAAAAGAATGACAGCGGAAACCTGAAATGTGAAGAGCAGGGGAGAAGGAGGAAAGAAGGAAAACAACTACAGAGGCAAAAGCTGAGTGGAAGCCAGTACAATGGCCAGACAGTCAGCAGCACGAACCTGGGACCTCTCCCGCGTCGTGTGACCCACTCCGCACAGAAACGCAAATGGAAGTGATGAAACATGCTGAGTTTCCCCCCATTAGACACTGCACAGTCCTAGTTTCTGCTCTCTGAAGATTCATGCTTTCATTCACACGATATTTACCGAGCACTGGCTGCGGACAAGTGTAGTTTTTCAGAGGGCAAAGGGAAGCAGGGCCTGCCAAGCAAAATGAACAACGCACGAGAAACCAAGAGAGCACAGGGCACTGTGGCCTCTGGATGTTCATTACAGAGTCGTAGGTGGGCACCATGGGATGGGGTAAGAAATCAGGGTACAGGGCAGCAGCTGCCAGGTCATACATAAACAACCTAGAAGGTTCCTGAGGAGCTCGGACTGTCTCTGAGCAGCGGTGGGCATCAGGGCGGGCTGTCTTCAGGGAAGGGATGTGACCGGTTTGCATTTCAGAAAGGTGGCTCTAATGGCAAGGAGAGGCATGGTTTCCAAAGCAGAAGGCACCTATCCAGGGGATGTCTAGGCCCATCCACTGAAATCTGGGAAGAGAGGAGCAGAAATCCTCTTTACTTTTCTTACCTCTTCCTTTTGAAATGTATATCTTACGTATGCTTCATAATGCCTATAACACACGCACACGGCAGTGTATGTATTCGAGCCACCACACCTGAGTTCCCATCCCAGGTCCACCGCTTCCTACCGTGTCACACTGAACAGCATGCTTGCCTCAGTTTCCCAGTTTGTGAAATGAGGATAAAAACAGTAACCAGGGCTTCCCTGGTGGCGCGGTGGTTGAGAGTCCGCCTGCCGATGCAGGGGACGCGGGTTCGTGCCCCGGTCCGGAAAGATCCCACACGCTGCGGAGCGGCTGGGCCCATGAGCCATGGCCGCTGAGCCTGCGCGTCTGGAGCCTGTGCTCCGCAACGGGAGAGGCCACAACAGTGAGAGGCCTGCGTACCACAAAAAAAAAAAAAAAAAAAAAAAAACAGTAACCAGCTGGTAGGATTTTTGTGAAAATAAATTAATACTTGCAAGACACTCAGAATAGACCCACATTAAGAACTCCATCGATACTTACTAAATTTTTTAAAATTATTTTTAAAGTTTTGGCCACACCACATGGCATGTGGAATCTTAGCTGCCCGACCAGGGATTGAACCCACACCCCCTGCAGTGGAAGCATGGAGTCTCAACCACTGGACCGCCAGTGAAGTCCTGATTATTAAATTTTAAAAATGCAACTTATTAGTAAATAAGTAAATATTTATTGGGGATATATTTGCAGATCACTGATGCACAGCTAGCATGGATCAGAGAGGGAGGGCAGACCAGGCTTGTTACAAGAGTCCATGTGGGAGCCTGACCCACAAGAATGGCAGCAGAGATGCAGAGAAGAATCAGAGGAATATTTAGCAGGAAAAGTCAGCTGACTATGGCAAGTGGCCGGATGTGACAGGTGAAGAAGAGGTTTCTGGATGAGACACGTGGACGGGGTGGCCAGTCACCAGGACGGAAGATCAGGGGAACATTTATAAGGAGCCTGTGGGACCCCAGACTGAGACACAGGCCTTGAGCTCAGGACATGGTCGGGGCAAGGAGGACATCTGCAGATCCCCAGACCGCAGTTGTGGGCAAATCCATGGAAATGGTAGGAGCCATGCAGTTGCCACTAGTGACAGCCACCAAACCTTTCCAGTCCTCCCCCACCATGGGCCCTTGACATTGGGGGAGATCAATTCTGGCTAATGCACTGCAGGGGCAGGAATGACAGAGGTCACTTCTGGGCTGACATGAAACCCTCAGGCTCTCCTCCCCTCCTGCCCGGTGACCAGCTGTGTTCGGGATGCTGACTGCTCTCTCTGCCTGGGTCCCTGGGTGAGCAGAGCCTCCTGAGAATCTGCAGCAGAACAAGAAGGAAAGCTTGGTTCTGTGTGGCCACCGCGATGGGGGAGACTGGTTGTAAGGGCGTACCCTGGCCCACACCGACAGAACCCGCGACAGTTAAGGGCTAAACAGACGGGCCCAAGCTCACGAAGCAGGTGGGGCAGGAGGAAAGTGGGACGAGGGGGGTCCATGAAAGGTGACACTAACTGTCCCAAAGTCCCACATTTCCAAGCATGCTGAGGACCATGTATGCTTGGAGGCCACTGCACTATGCATTCCCCTCATTAGCACAGAGATAAAACAAGGGTTCACAAGGCAGCGAGAGGAAACAGAATTTACCATTCTGTATCTTTCCACAGAGAAAAGTGTTCTACTCAGAGACTGACACTGCTCCATCTTTCCACCTGCAAATTTTCAAACCCGACTCACTCAAAACAGTTTTCAATCACAGAAGCTACTTATCAAGTCAGCTGTTTTGCTAACACAAATATAGTAGAAGACACTTGAAATATTGCTGTAAAAAATCCTCATGAAGATTATAGATGCATCTTAAAGAAGATCTTAAAATAAATGCCTTGGGGACTTCGCTGGTGGCACAGCAGTTAAGAATCCGCCTGCCAATGCAGGGGACACGGGTTTGAGCCCTGGTCTGGGAAGATCCCACATGCTGCAGAGCAATTAAGCCCGTGAGCCACAACTACTGAGCCTGCGCTCTAGAGCCCGCAAGCCACAACTACTGAAGCCCACGCGTCTAGAGCCAGTGCTCCGCAACAAGAGAAACCACCACAATGAGAAGCCCGCGCACCGTGACGAAGAGTAGCCCCCGCTCGCCGCAACTAGAGAAAAGCCCACGTGCAGCAACGACGACCCAACGCAGCCAAAAATAAATAAATAAATTTATTTTAAAAATTAATTTAAAAATAAATAAAAAATAAATGCCTTGTCTTCTTTAAGGAGGATTTAACAAGAATAAGAGCAAATTTTTGCAACTCTCCTAGCATAAAATGACCCCAGAAATAACAAGCTTAGAAAGGTTCAGAAGTCACTTTTCTAAACTTGATGTATTGATTTCTGTAGAGGCTGCAAAGTGTTTTTCAAAAACACCAGCTGTTCCACATAATGTCATTGGGAAAAAAAAATCTCTTTTCCTGGTTTCTTTTATTATTCAAATTCAGAATAAAATAAATAAATGTTGAATATATATATCAAAATATTATCTTAGGGTGCTTCCCTGGTGGCGCAGTGGTTGGGAGTCTGCCTGCCGATGCAGGGGACATGGGTTCGTGCCCCGGTCCGGGAAGATCCCACATGCCGCGGAGCGGCTGAGCCCGTGAGCCATGGTCGCTGAGCCTGCGCGTCCGGAGCCTGTGCTCCACAGTGGGAGAGGCCACAACAGTGAGAGGCCCACGTACCACAAATAAATAAATAAAGTAAGTAAATAAATAAATGTTTAATATATATCAAAAATATTATTTTAGGGCGCTTCCCTGGTGGCGCAGTGGTTGGGAGTCCGCCTGCTGATGCAGGGGATGCGGGTTCGTGCCCCGGTCCGGGAGGATCCCACATGCCACAGAGCGACTGGGCCCCTGAGCCATGGCTGCTGAGCCTGAGCGTCTGGAGCCTGTGCTCCGCAACGGGAGAGGCCACAACGGTGAGCGGCCCGCATACAGCACCAAAAAAAAAAAAAAAAAGTATTATTTTAACTTGCCATGGTTCAGTGTAGGGAGAAAGCTTATTTTGTTTTCTTCTAATTGTTTTAACAAGCAAAAGAGTCAAGGTCAATTCTTTAAAATGTCACTTAACTGCTCTTTACAGAGCATGAATTAAAACAATTATGCAAGAATTTTCCAAATTGTAATATTGTGCTTGGCAAACTAAGGAACGTGGAGCAATCATCACAGCGATGTCAGCCATGAGGCAGCTGGGCGTAAGGTCATTTCTGCATATTTTAGAAGCTTCAGCAGTGGCCAGAAAGGGAAAAACACCCAGAGCTTCTACCTTTCCATTTGGTATCTGTTAAATTAAAGTGCACTTAGGTCATTCAAATCAATGGACTACGAGGCCATTTTCTATACAGCTTAGCACTGGAGGAAGCTGATAATCGTATTAGAAAGGACTGTGCCTGTCTGCCACTGCTGAAGAGACTGCCTAATTAATTACAGAATAGGAAATAAACATCAGGACCATACAGGATGGAACTTTCATTTCCCATGAGGTTAGAGAAAAAGCTGAGAGAGGTATACTGAAATAAACAAAATCAACATCCATGAAGTAGAAATGAGACTGGTTTTAAGACACAAACGTGGTAGAGCTGGGCCAGCCACAGGGTAGGAGTGGGGACACATGGGATGGTACCCAGCCCTACGTCCGAGGAGCTGTGTGACTCTGGATAATCATCACTTCTGGATCTCAACTTCCTCAATTATAAAATTATGAAATTGGTTTGAAAAGGGGGTTTTCTGAGCCAATCCTAGAAGGTCACATATTGTATGACTCAGTTGGTGTAACATTCTCGAAATGACAAAATCACAGGGTTGGCGATCAGTGGTTGCAGGGTGACTATAAAGTGGGAATACAAGGGAGACATCTGTGGTGACGAACAGTCCTGTCTCCCAACTGCTGCGGTGGCTACACAAACCTACACGTGTGATGAATGATGAACGACGCACACAGTATCTCACTGTCAAGGTCCTGAACTTGACATTGTGCTGTAGTTATGTAAGACGTCACCACTGGGGGGAAGAGGGTAAAGGGTACATGAGACCTTTCTCTACCATCTTTGCAACTTCCTATTATTCCAGTAATTGTTTCAAAATATGAAGCTTTATTTTTTAAAGCGTTTCTTAGACTTGGAAGCAGACCCTTATTACTTTCTCAAATTGTGCTTATGAAGATCATTCCTTTCCCCTTAGTTATTGATCAAATATATACAACTGTCTTACTTCACAACTTTCACAGAAATACAATTTCCAGAAGGATCAAAGATATAGATAAAAAATGAAACCATACAAATAACAGAGGAATATATAGAAGGTTGTTTATTATTTTGGGGTATAGGTAAGTGTTCTAATCTATGATAAAAAGGGCAAGAAATTTAAAAGAAATATTTGACAGTAGTGACAATGCTGATATTTAAAACTACAGTAAAACGCAAAAGACAAAGGAAGCAATTCTACAAATGAAATTAAAAGAAAAATGATAAAACTGGAAAATATTTTCAGAATATATGGTGATCTAAAAGTGTAACAAGTAAAGGGCGTGAGCGAGGAATGCCCTGAATTACACACAAAACAAAAACCCCTAATAACTGCAATGAGAGAGTCCACGAGTGACCAAATAGAGGCAAATTAAAATAATTAAAGAAAATTGTTCACACTAGAGATTAACAGGATAAGACTGACACAACCCAGGATAAAGAGGGTAAAGGCGGATATGAGGACACAGCCAACGTCGGAAAAATAACAGATAGACACAGTCTACCGGGTAGCTTGACAACATGCGTATGTGTCAAAACATAAAAGATGCCCTATTTTTTTTTTTTTTTTTTTTTTTTTTTGCGGTACGCGGGCCTCTCACTGTTGTGGCCTCTCCCGTTGCGGAGCACAGGCTCCGGACGCGCAGGCTCAGCGGCCATGGCTCACGGGCCCAGCCACTCTGCGGCACGTGGGATCTTCCCAGACCGGGGCACAAACCCATGTCTCCTGCATCGGCAGGCGGACTCTCAACCACTGCGCCACCAGGGAAGCCCAAGATGCCCTATTTTTTGTTTGTTTGTTTTGTTCAAATAGTTTTATTGTTATTTTATCAACTAAAGTTGTCATATGATTTATTCAGATAAAACTCACATAACATAAAATTAACCATTTTAGAGTGAACAATCCAGGGACATTTAGAACATTCATAATGTTGTGCAAACACCACCTTTATCTAGTTCCAAAACTTTTCTATCATTCAAAATAAAACCTGTACCCATTAAGCAGTTTGTCCCCATTCTCCCCTCTCCTCCAGCCCCTGGTAACCACCAACAGTCTTCTGTCTCTATGGATTTATCTCTTCTGAATATTACATATACATGGAATCATAAAATATGTGACCTAAAAGATGTCCTAGAGAATTACATTACTAGGTATTTACCTAAGATAATAAAGACACAAGTACAAATATAGTAATAATAAAATAAAAATGCATGCTCAATCGTACACCCCGGTAGTTTTTTGTTTGTTTGTTTTTAATCAGGGAGAAAAATTTAAAACAATATTCAGTATCAATCAACTGGAGACCAATGAAGGAAAACTTATGGCCCATGCACACAATGAAATGCTGCGTGGCCTTTAAAAATGACAAAAATCTATATCTACTGACTGTTTTCAGTCAGAAAGCAGAGCATCGCAATCAAAAGCACAGACCCTGCAGCCAGAATATGTGCATTCAGAGTCCAGCTCCATCCCTTACGGGCTGTGTGATGTTAGCGAACTCCTGAACTTCTCTGTGCCTCAGTTTCCTGGTCTATAAAGTGGGAATGATAATAGTGCCTATGATGTTGCCATGATAATGAAATGAGCTATTGATAATAGTTGTAAAATACTGAGAACAGTATCTGCAGCATAGAATGTGCTACAAAACAGCTTGTTAAAGAAAAAATACTGACATGAAAAATTTATCTGCTCCATTACTGAGTGAAAAAAGATCACAGAACATTATATATGACCTCATTTCTGAAAAATGTATATGAACATACATAGAAGTGAGAAAGACCTTTCTTCACTTTTTTTACACAGTGTAATAGACCTTATACCTAGGCAGTGAAAGTTTGGATTATTTTTACTTTCTTCTTAGTATTTTTTATATCATTCCAGGTATTAAAAAAGAAAACAAATAACAATGATAATATCCAATTGGTACTCTTGGATACTTTTGGAATCTAAATTGGTGTGAGCTTTCTAGGGGGCAATTTGGCTATAGGTAATACACTTTCTGGCCCAGTAGTTCTACTTTTAGAAATTTATCCTACAAAAATAACAAACAATAATCCACACATACACATATATACACATACACAAACGCATACATATACATAAGGGAATGTTTATTAGAGCAATATTTATAACAGCAAAAAATATGGAAATAACCTAAATTTCACTAAATGTACCGTGGTTGGCACGAACAACGGAATACTATATGGTGTGGAAAAGTGACGCCGCAGAGCTCCATGAAAGATCCTTTCAGTGAGGGCCGTGAATACCCAGGTGAAGAGTCTGCACTTTCCTGTGAAGGGGAGACACTGCAGAAGTGTGTTTTGGGAAGAAACCCCCGAGGGCAGCACAGCCTGGGGGAACATCCACGGACCGGGCTGAACTTCTCACACGCCCTCCAAGTTAGATCTAGGCCTAAGGCCTGGAGGAATCAACAGCCAGAATGTTCGGTGCTGCTGAAGAGGATATCCCTGATTTCTAACCACAACTGTGCAGAAAGCCCAGGAGTCTCTCAGAGGGGGACTGACAGGACAAGCCAGCCGTGTGAAGGCACAACACCAAAACAGACTCTCAACGAGACAGCCCTGAATGAGCAGAGACACTTGGGTTCTCACAAGGACTCGGGCCAGTACACGCAGAGCTGCCCTGATGGCTAGATCTGGCCCCTCTGGTTAAAACGAGACAACCATTGAGTATTTGTGCGAGAAAAAGAGAGCGGGGGCCGGGGCGGGGTGCGTGTGTGGGCGCGTGCGACACACTCAGAGGGCAGGGGACGTGGGTGGAGAGAGGAGGGGAGCAACTGCATGAGCAGGGCCGGAGGGAACGAATCCCCTGGAGATGAGCGCCTCAGGTGCAGGGCCGTGGCCTCCTAACCCTTCCGCCATCGGCCACCTTATTGCTAGAACTCTGTGTATTTGCCGAAAGGACATTAGGCTCTGAAGCAAGATGCTGCTTCCTCCGAAACCACCGTGCTCCTGCCCCGTCTCTCACACGGTGAGTACTCACGCTCTATCTTGGGACGGCGGCCAGCCCGCTGCCTTACTTTGTTTGAATCCGTGTCCAGTATTTGCATCAGCCCCTGCAGCCTAGTAAGAGCTCACGTGGTCACCTTAAGAGCAGTTTAAAGGAAAGAACAACATTTTGTGTTGTCTACCACTTGCAACAGGTGTTGGCAGTGAGCCTTGGCCACCTACCTAGAAGTTTGATAAATATGAGGTGATGTCTCATCTCAATAATTCACCCAATCTGTGCTAGGATTTTACACACCAAGGGTCTTGCTCCACTGTTGGGAGGTGTTTCTAGGACTTAAGAATTGGGGTTCAGAGTCAGACGGTCTGGGTTCAAAGGCCAAGATCCCTTTCTAGCTAAAGAACCCCGGACAAATTGCTTAATGTCTTAGTGTCTGAATGCTCTTATCTATAAAACAGGAAGGCCAGCAACAGCACTGAGTCCATATGGCTATGAGTAACAGTAACAGCTAACATTTATGGGGTGTTTCTTTTTCAACTTTTTATTTTATATTGGAGTACAGCCGATTAACAACGTTGTAACAGTTTCATGTTCACAGCAAAGCGACTCAACCATACATATACATGTATCCTTTCTCCCCCGAACTCCCCTCCCATCCAGGCTGCCACGTAACATTGAGCAGAGTTCCCTGTGCTACACAGTAGGTCCTTGCTGGTTATCCATTTTAAGTATAGCAGTGTGCACGTGTCAGTCTTATGGGGTGCTTTTGAAACGGCAAGTACCGTTCTAAGCACTGTACGAAGTCCTGTCTCATTGAATCCTCAGAGTAATCATATTAGCTAGTGCTGTTTTTATTCCCATTTTACAGATGAGGAAAATGAAGCAGAATGAAGTTAGTAGGTACTAGAGCTAGGATTCAAAGCCAGGCAGCCATAGTCCAAAGCCCAAATCCGTAACCAGAACTGCATGCTTAGCGTGGTGCAGAACACAGTAAGAACTTCCTAAATTCTCAGACGCGGTTTGAAAACTTCAGAAATGGTGCAAGAGTCAAACACAAACAGCAGCACGACAGCAGAGGCCCTCAGCTCTCTGGTGCAATCTCGCCGTTCGGTCCTCCTAGAGAGCCGTCTAGGTGACGTCCCCCACGCACACGCACATGTCCTTTGGCCTCTTTTAGAAGTTATTTCAGAGCTGAAGCCTTGCTAAGTACTTACCTGGAGGAAGCACCTGGTATTCTTCACTTTCTTCAAGAATACCTGCCACAGTCTAGGCCATCAAGATCACTCACTGGGGCCTCGAGCATCCCAGTGTCTGCTCTTCTGTTCACATGGTCCCACTCATCCACTGAGACACCCTCCCTCCTTTACTCCAAATGCCACCCAAACTGCGACACCAGGCTCAGTCCGGAATTCCCATCAGAACACTTTCTCAACTCCCGATTTATTATCCTGCAACACTTTGCATTGTAAAAGCCCATTGTCTTACCCCAAACATAAGCTCGAGAGCACAGAGACTGTCTGACCCTCTCTGCAACGCCCCCGCAAGCGTCTAACTCAAGTACCCACCGTGACCTGCGCTCTGGGGGCATCAGCTACCAGATGATACACTCGATTCCAAGATGATGTACAGTAACAGTCAGTAATCACTGCAAAAATGAGCACTTTCCAGATAGGTGGGACATGTCTAAATATGTGCGATTTCCAAGTAACAAGTGAACACGTAAACACGGATGTGAGTAGTTACATCCGTGTGAGTTATCAGAAGGTGACGCGGTCGGCCCTCAGGCAGCACTCACCGGCCTCTCCCTCCTCCTCGCCCAGGTCCAGCACGATGATGCAGATATGCTTCCGCAGCTGGCGTGGGTTGGAGAACTTCCGGCAGCACTTGCTGCACTCCAGGCTGCTGGGAGTCAGGCTGCCCCCTCCCTCGGGGGCCCGCGGGCTGTCCCCGCTGGGAATAACGTTGTTTTCCGCCAGTTCCTCTTCGGGGCTGGCCTTCTTCGTGGACCCCTTTGGCCTGCCTCTCTTCCTCTTCATGACCGAAAACTCTATGAAGGAAGCAAGAGGGCACCATGTAGTCACAGGAGGCGACAGTGCAGGGCATGCACTCAATTTCCAAGTGTGGAAATACGTTTGGTTCCACGTTTTATTAAAAGAGGAAAGTCTGAAGCAGTTCCAGAAATGAACAGCTGCAAACAATCTTTACTGCTAATATCTCTGCACCTCTATGCTACTATATAATCAATTCTGTAATAATGTGACTTAAGAATATCACTTTAGGGCTTCTCTGGTGGCGCATAAGTTGAGAATCTGCCTGCCAACACGGGGGACACGGGTTCGAGCCCTGGTCTGGGAAGATCCCACATGCCGCGGAGCAACTGGGCCCGTGAGCCACAACTACTGAGCCTGCGCATCTGGAGTCTGTGCTCCGCAACAAGATAGGCCGCGACAGTGAGAGGCCCGCGCACTGCGATGAAGAGTGGCCCCCGCTCGCCGCAACTGGAGAAGGCCCTCGCACAGAAACGAAGACCCAACACGGCTAAAATAAATTAATTTAAAAAAAAAAAAAAAAGAACATCACTTTATCAGAACCTTTGCACGTGCTTCTTCTGTAAGGCGGGGAGGACGTTTCTGTTTTTGTTTTTGTTTTGGCTGAGCAGCCTGTGGGATCTTAGCTCCCTGACCAGGGATCAAACCTATGCCCCCTGCAGTGGAAGTGTGGAGTCCTAGCCACTGGACCGCCAGGGAAGTCCCGGGGAGGATTTTAAGTTGTGACCATCAGCCCCCAGTTCACAAACCAGGCTCCTTATGACCCACCATTTCCACTGAAATCCAGTTCTCAGAAACTTGCTAAGGACTTCTTTGCAAAGCGTTCTCAAAGGCTGCTTGGCTTTTCATGCTCTTAATGAGCTACACAACTATTCAGACTATTTCAAGGCATCATAATTATTAGATGCAAATTGTTCTGATGAAAAAGAGAAAAAATAATTACAATCTAAAGCCACCAATTACAGGACTAAAGACAATATTTTTCAAGTTTCCTAGAAACCAAATGATTTAAATGTCATGATCAGAGCTGCTTCAGAGTAAGTTTCAAATCATTTTTCATCTTGTATTTCTTCTTAATTAGCATTCATTGTTAAGGCACTTGTCTCCAAGGGAAGGTGGGAATTAAGATGGGTGAGTGGGGTCAGGAGGCATCGTGCCGTTGTGTGAAGGTGGAGTGGTGTGTCTTAGGTGATGTGACTTGAGGGGTACCCAGAGAAGGCCAAGCAGGGGGCCAGCACAGCCTGGCCGCCATGCCATCTTTGGAGAGCCACCTGTCTGGCTAAGGCACGGCATGTCAGCAGCCCTCTTTGCATCTGAACATCAGGGCAGAGGAAGGGTCCTAGCTTCTAGCACCATCTTGAGGGAATGTCATCTGCGGAATTATGATACGTTCAAGGTCCCTCCTGCTCTCCCCAAGGCTACGGTTCTGCCCAGAAAACGTCAGCCACAGTGCCCACTGCTACCACCGTGAGGACCCCTTAAGTGGGTCACTTGTGCTCCCAAATCAGACAGGAAAGCCATGGGGCGGGCGAAGAGGGCAGGAAGGTTCCTGAGCAAAGTCTGCAGGGAAAGAGCAGCATGACAATGAGGGCTCTGGACAGAGAAGCCTGCTGTGACGTGGGGTCCCCAAGAGCTCAGAGGGATCAGGCACCAGCATGGGGGAGGAGCTGAGACGGGGAGCTCCCTGCAGAGCAGAGTTTCCACTGAGCTGCAGTGCTAAGCATGGCTCCCCCTTGACCTAGAGCTCCGAACCAGGGCCTTCCGTGGCCAGGGCAGCCCAGCCCAACACACAGTCACTGCCTTCCCTCTATCTCACCGGACATGTCGGAGACGAGGATGGGGGTGGTCAGGAACAGGGGAGAAAAAAGTACTAAACAACAAGAAAGCAAACGAAGAGACCAGAACAAATGAGCAAGGGCACAAGCCCCTTGGATCCCTCTGGCCACACTGAAATTTTACCAAGGAGAATGTCAGCTGTGTGGACAGGAGGCCCAGCCAATGCGGAAGGGAGGCTGGAGGGGGAGGTGAGGAAAGGGAGGTGCAGTGAGGACAAACTCTTCACCTCGAAGTCATTAAAATTCTCCTCCTTATTACTCTTTACAACAGCAACTTACTGAAGCAGCAGTTAATAGAGGAGCTGAGTTCGCGAAGAGGCTACAAAATGCCCACCTCGTGTCCCATCCGCTGAGCTGCAGAAACGTGTTGCTTAACAGTTTGTAGGAGACCGTGGTCCCAACCCTGATGCCAGACTCCGCACCCCGCCACGCAGACTGAGGTCCTCCTCTGAAATGTCCTGAGGATGCAGCTGTGTAGTGAAGAAGGGGCTTTACCCGTAGAGAGGTCTGCCCTCAGCCACTGGGGGTGAGCTCTAGGCCCCTGGAAGGCCCTGCCTGACAGCAGTGCCCATGTGCACAGGGGCTTTAGCCACAGGACTAACGCTGTGACTTGTTTCAGGGGCTCTGCAACAGGTCAGATCAGTTCCGACCTCTGGATGAACTGGAGAAGAGAGGTCTTAGTCTGACCCCCAGGAGAAGCTGGAGACTGGGGGACAGCCACGTGAGCAGTGTGTCATCGAGCCCCAAACATCTCTGGACACCAAAGGCTCGGGCGAGCATCCCTGGTTGGAAATACTCGAGTCCTGTCATGTAATGTAGCCAGAAGAAGGCAGCGGCGTCCAGGACACCACGGGTGTGGGAGGGGGACCGAAAGCCCCTTGTCTAGAACCCCCTCCCCCATCCCGACCTCACCCAGGCATCTCCCCCTTTGGCTCGTTCTGACCTGTACCGTTTTTGTTTAGAACTGTCATCACAAGTACAGTGCTTTCCTGAGTTCTGTGAGTCATTCTAGAAAATTATCCAACCCGAGGGAGTCCTTTGGGTGCCTCAAGCTCGTACCTAGCTGCAGAAGCGTGGGTGGCCCTGGGAACCCTCAAATTTGTGGCTGGCGTCAGCAATCCTGGGCAGACGTCAAAGTCTTGCAGAAACCGTGCCCTTCCCCTCAGGTTCAGATTCGGCACTCATGGCAGCAGGGCACCCAGCGCCCTCTCCCTGGGGACGCCCAGAGCAGGCGGCAGCCGCGGTGCCCATGGGTACGACCCCTCTCCCCACACAGCGGGAGTGCAGCACGGCCGGCCGGACCCAAGAGTCATGCATGTGTCTCTCCACAGGCAGGACCCCCTGAAGACTGAGTCCTGTCCCGATGGCTTTTTATGCCCCAGCATGTGACCCGGTGTCCCACCCAGTGGGCACCCCGTAAATCGTGGTGACTGCACCCCAACAAGCAGGGTGCAATCTGCCGTCAAGGAAGAAACATAAAATCAGCCCTGAAAGCTCTGGAAAACCTCTAACACGACGGTGACAAAACTAATCTTACATCTTGCTGCATCCATAATTCAGATCCTCAAGACCAATTAGTTAGCTAAAAATGAAACATGCATAAATGCACTTGGAATCATTTAAGCACCGAAAACGAGCTGCTGCTGTCAACTACCCCCACGGTACAGAAGAGCGGAGAAGGCAAAACGGGGCGAGGAAAATCCTGTCGCCTCTAAATCGACACATTTTAATGGCGTCTGAATGGAGGAAATTTCAGTTCCTGCTCCTGTTCCCTGAATTCCTCTACTCAGGCATCACTGAACTCTGTGGATTTTGTCCTGAAGACACCTGCCCGTACACCCCGTCTCCGCTCACCTAGACCCCTGCACGGCATCTCAGAGTCCAGCTTTCTGCTCTGGTCTCTCTCAGCCTCCACCCCCTGTCTCACTGCCACTCTCTTGCTCTAGAACTTTCCATTGTTCTTGAGGACTTTGCCCCACGACTCTGAGACCTGGCTTTCCAGGCCCTTTATCACACAGTTCACCCTACACACGTGCGCACGCGTGCACAAACACACAGAAACACACACGCGCGCATGCGTGCTCGCTCTCTCTCTCAACCACTCAGGGCAGTGTTCTAGGCCTCCCTAAATATGCAGAGGGAACACCTGCCTCTTTTTTGCTTCCTTGTGCTGTGCGCCCTCCTGCACCCCAATCAGAACCCTAACTCCAGGCCCAGTTCACATCTCAGTACCTCCTCTGTGAGGCAGCTCGGCCGACCCTGGCTGGCCCCGCAGTTGCGTGTAAGGCACACACGTGTGCAAGCTCACCCACACCATTTCCTGACTGTGTTGCTCTCCCCCCACCTTCCATCATACACCCTGAGGTCCCACAGGATCTCGGGCAGAGCTGGAGACGTAGCAGATACTTAATACAGAAATACACACGTTGATCGGCTGCTTAATAGGAAAAGATGCATTTCGAAAACAAGGCATTTCCTAGGTCCCAAGTTTCCAACAGGAAGAAAGGGGCAAGCCACGGTGCATCTCGACCCCGTCCCAAATCCACTACTGGGGACAACTTCCTCACAGGCAGAAAATTATCCTTGTAGAGCCAAGACCTGACCTAGCAAGGGACGGAAAGAATCAGCCCAAAAGATGACATGAGCATCATGAAAGAAACCTCAACATTATCAAAAATCTAATAACATAAGCCCTTTATGAGTACATCACTCAAGTTCGTGAGGCACTTTCCCAGCTACTATCACATTTTATCCTCATAAAAACCTTCAGAGATGGATGCAGCAAATCTAACTCCTCAATAGGAAAAGAAACGAAGGACCGACCCAAAGGTTGAAGGGACTTGGCACATTTTCCAGGACCTTCCACTGAGCTGGCAGACCCAGGATCTGGGTTCCTTCTTCACCGCCCAGATCTTTCTGCTGAGTCTGGTGGCCCTCGGGTCAGTTCTGGACATGGTAGTGGAGCCAAGAGGTGCACTGCAGAGAACAGCAGCTGGGAGTTGGGCAGGCCTAAGTTCAAATCCCCACCAGCCTCAGTTTCTAACATGAAAAATAAACACAAAACTGCCTCTATTCTATACAGTCACCATTGATAAACAGCATTCCATTGAAATGCTGAGCACAGCACTTAGAAGGTGATCAACATATGGCGACTGCGCATTGTTACGGCTACAGGCGTGAGTGTTCTGACTTGGACTGTCTCTCTGAAGACACTATTACCTTCCCAGTCCGTCCACTGTTAGATCGTGTGATTCCTCGACGTACACCCGTTCTTGTTCATTAAGGCACTTTTGACTCGATTTCTTCATTTTAAAACATCTCACACACCGAGAAAGCCAATATAGAATTAGAGGTGTATAAATTCCACTCTGCCTAAGACCAAGGATAAAGCCAGCCTTCCAACTCCCACTTTGCAGCTCAGCCTCCAGCCACACCAACTCGAGAATTTAGGAATATCCTGAACCACTAACACTGCCAGGCCCTGACAGTCAGCCTCCCCAACATTTAGCTCCCAGGAGCCCAGGCAGCAACAGAGGGACAGTGAATGATGTCAGAAACAAGGGACCGTGGGGCTTTTAGGGGCATTTAGGTTTTCAGGGACGCAGCACCCCTCTACAGGACAGGCTGCAGCCTGCCCTATAATGCAAGGCTCCAGGGAGGCAGAGGGCACCCCGAGACTGCTCCCTGTGGTTTTAGCAGCGATCATGTGGAAATGCCACATAAAAAACAGCAACAATTAACAATCACTAGGCACATATGTCTCAGGCACATGCTAAGCCCTTCACGTGCATTGCCCAGCAAATCCCTGAGGATTTCCCATTCTACAGAGGACACTGAGGCTTAAGAAAATTAATCAGGGCTTCCCTGGTGGCGCAGTGGTTAAGAATCCGCCTGCCAAGGCAGGGGATGTGGGTTCCAGCCCTGGTCCAGGAAGATCCCACATGCTGCGGAGCAACTAAGCCCGTGCACCACAACTACTGAGCCTGTGCTCTAGAGCCCGTGAGCCACAACTACTGAGCCACGTGCCACAACGACTGAGCCCGCGCACCTAGAGCCCATGCTCTGCAACAAGAGAAGCCACCGCAATGAGAAGCCCGTGCACCGCAACAAAGAGTAGCCCCGCTCGCCGCAACTAGAGAAAGCCCGCGCGCAGCAACGAAGACCTAATGCAGCCAAAAATAAATTAATTATTCTAAAAGAAACTGAGGAAAAAAAAAAAAGAAAATGAATCAGTCTGCCCCAAGACCCAGAAGAAGCCAAGCTAGGATTTGAACCCAGATCTGTTTGCCTCAGTCCGTGAACCTCACATCCACGCCAGTTAGGTTAATATCGGAGCATAGAAATAGCACATTTTGACCTCTACTCTGAGTTCTGTGGGAAAACGATGATAGTTCACCCAGCCTCAAGCTTCAGTGTGACCCAACTCCCGACCTGAACAGCCGATGGATACACAGGGGGTGGGAGGGCTAGAAGGGCACCGTGCACACACCAGGTTCTAAGACGTTAGGTACTAACATGCATTTGTCTCAGAATCCGTTTTTTAAAAGGCTAATATCTTATCCCCCTTTAACAGATAACAAAAGCCACTTGCCTAAGCCACCAGCAGCCCCTCCGTGGCTGTGGTGCAGACTGACCCCTGCGTGAGGGCCACAGAGGGCAGGCGGGGGCCTGTCCCCATCCCTGTCCCTGTCCCAGGTCAGGCTCCACCAGCAGGCGGAGCGCCCTGCACTGCCTGCGTCAGCCCTGAGCACTCTATCCTCGGCCACCCAGAAAGAACACCCACTGCTAACTCATCAGCCCAGGATGGAGACACCTTTTTGTAATCCCCACAAAAGCAGCAGGTGCGCCAGCGCAGCCGCAGCATCCCATGAAAGCCCCAGCACTGAAACCTGAGTCCATCGGAGCCCGCTGCCCCCAGGCTGCCTGCCAGAGCAGACAAGAGGGCTCGGGGCTCAGAGGCTCCTGGGACAGCGAGTCCAAGATGCCTACACACTCAGAGTGACTTTATTCGTGGTAAGTGCCCAGAAGAGACAACACAGATTTAAACTTAGATGCCAACCTCCCCTGGGAAGCCTCCTTTCACCCTCCAACTAGACCACGTGTCCCCCCTCTTTAGCAGCCCAAACCTAATCCCAGAGGAGCACCTTCCCCACTGCACTGAAACCTCCTCTTTGTCCAAATGCCACCCACCAGCCAGGAGGCAGCACCAGCAGGACAGTGCCTGGGCCTGCTCTGTGCTCCCAGCACCTAGCACAGCACCCAGGCATACAGCAGGTGCAATTAAGGAATAAATTAAGAAGGAGGGAAGGGGAAGGGGAGAGAAGGGAGAGAGCAAAAGGAGAAACGAAGAGTTCCTATTGGAAGTATGAAAGGGGAAGATGATGGAAGAACCAAAACCCGGCTCTCAGCAGACCCACGTAAATTCCTGCTCAGGTAAGCCCAGTGTCCCCGCCTCCATCAGGATGAACAAGTGTGTGCACACACTCACCCATCACACACACACACACCCAGTGCACACTCACCCATCACACACACTCACCCACTCACCCATCACTAACACACATTCACAGATACACATGCACACATTCTCTTTTACACACTCATGCATACATACAAGAGGGAGAATGAACTTGGTCCATTAAGGAATTTTTTCCTTGGACCAGAGCCAGAGATTTGATTAGCAAGAAGGGAGAAAAATAAAAGGCTCTTCTGCAGACCTTTGCCAACACGAGCAAAAGAGATTAAAAGGCTATAAAATAAACCAGAGGATTTAGGAACCTTCATGTTATAAAGGGAGGCCAAAATAATAAATCAATTACTACTCAGTTAAAGGTTTAATTAAACCATTTCAAGCATCTCTCAACTTGAAATGAACTGTGAAGGTTAAACCTGAATGGAAATCATTAGAGAGAAACTAAGATTCTGGAAATCTCAAACTTTATAGACTTGGACAAAGAGGAGAGAAAGGACTTGGGGTTCTTAATGAAAGACTTTTGAAGAAATTTTCTCATATTAACAGTCTAAGTCTAATTAAAGTCTTAAGAAATACTTTTTAAAATTAAATTACACAGGCAACTAATCTTCCAGTATATACACGCACACACACACCCAAAGAAAATGTATTCAGGAAGAATTTAAGTGAAAAGTAAATTAGTTAATAAAGGAAAATAACTTTTAAAAGAAGTTCAAAGGTAAGAACCTGATCATACCAAGAGCACCACAAGAGCACCGCACGGTCAGGCCACTCAAGATGGCTGTACTCTTGCTCTCTGTCCATCTCCTGCCTGACCAGGGCTGCTTCACCTGCACCCTACTCACACGACTGACCTTCCTGTGTACTTGACCCAGGCCCCAGCTAGTGATAGCTTGTCAAAGGGGCAGTGAGGGGCGTGCCCCTTGACTCGTTTCCCTCCTAACTAATGAGCCCAGCTGACATCAATTTCCCTGTAACTGGTAATCTCCCCTTCCCCCCGGGGACAAGGGCTACCAACATGTCCTGCCCTCCACACCCCGCACACGGTGGGGTGTCCCTCCCGGACTTTGCTTCAGACCTGTAAGCTCCCCCACCCATTAAACCCCTGATGCCTCTGTTGCTGACTCTGGGCTCTTTCTTCCGCCTGGAAGCTGGGCAAGCACAGGCCCTGTAGGCCTGCAGGATGCAGCCCAACAACTGGAGGAGACTCCCGTGAGCGCCGAAATGTCGGGAATGGAAAGCTGCGGAGGCCGTCCACTAGCATGCGGGGCCCGAAAACTGCGGGCGTAATCTCAGGGCAGGTGTCCACTAACACGTGGGCTCCAAAGTTGCGGGGAAATCCCAGGGTGGCAGTCCTTGCTGAGCGAGGGCTGCCGAGCGATCTGGAGCACAGTGCCCTCTAATGGCTCTGCTATTGTATCTAAGTGAGCCTTCTGTAATTGGTTAAGCTAGCTCTCTAGAAGGAACTGGTATTTCTCTTGTGCCTTTGAGAAGTAAATGATCTACCTAGGCTCCCGGGAACTTTCATCTTTTGTGATCTCTAAGAGTAAAGGAGAAAAAAGAGCCTCTAGGTAAACTCTATAGAAATAATTATGTTTTGGGAATGTCTGTCTAAAATAGTCTCTCCAGATTTCGGTAACTTGGAAACTAAGTTAAAAGAAAAAAATTCATGGGTCATTTCAAATAGGATAAAATATTAGAACATTAATTGCTGGGTGGGTCTAAGCTTATCTACCTATGCCTGCTTAGGAGAGGAAGACTAAAGCATTAAATTTTCCAATCAGGAAATGCAGAATGACTTGCTTATTGGTTTTTGCCAGAGGTTATGGTTTTCAAGGGATAAAATTATAATCAGTCATAATTCTAGTTATTGTAACCAAGTTTATCGATTACATTGTAATCAGGTGTTTAACCATGACTTTTTAAGTCTTTCATCTTTTATAGACAGTTATTGTTTTACTCTGATGCTTTTGCAAAAGTGCTTCATCTTCAAGAAGATTCACAGTTAAGCACATTTTGACAGTAACAGGTCTCTGATAAACTTTAGAATATACTGCTGAACTGGGTAAGAAATTAAAGAATCCTAATGGAAAACCTGATGGCTTCATTAAAAGTTAACAGAAAGATTGCTTACTGAGTGAACTGGTCAATATGGTTATAATTTTTATGGGTTTTGTCTGGAATGTTCCTGGTTTGATCTGTTTTGCAGACAGAGAGAAACCCTTCCCCTCAAGCTGGTTATGACTTACAGCAACTGGGTAAATTACACCTGTAGAATTGAAACATTTTTCTTTTCTCTCTGCCTGGTCCCTCCAGAAATTGGGAACTCTAGGGTTCTGAGCAGCCTTATCAGATGAATGGGAAAGACCGTCTCCTGGCATGTACAGGAATCTCAATGTTTTAGGGACCGAGAAATCCATCGAGGCAGAGCCTGATGGCAGGCCTTTGGCACTGTTTTCCTGGCCCTGAGAGGCCTTTTGGGAATTCAGTCTGAGCCTCCTGAGGAGTTCCCCCTCAGCCAGTTTGGAGGAGCCTATGTGGTCAACTGACCAGACTTATATTGCCAACAAATTAATTTTGATTGGCTGAGTTTGGTGGAGATGAGGGTAATTTTAGAAAGAACAATATTATGTTTCAGTGGATGTTAAATTCTAGTTCTGTTAATTGAGGTCTGTATTTATGAAAGTTATTGTGTTAGCCATACTTTTGCCCTGATGTTCTGGATTGAAAGAAAATGATCTAGTGAAACTGTCACAGAGTATAATCACTCATGAAGTACGACACTGCTTGCTTTAAGTCTGCTGCTAAAAGCACATGTACAATGCTTGTGTGACAATTGGGTATAAGTAATAAAATGTATAACCTATAAAGTGTTTCCCCCATTAACATACCTGAGCCTGTTCACGAGATCTGATTAGTTTTCCCCCAATGTGAACGACTAGGTGAATATACAGGAGGCCTAGCACCCACATGATCTGAACCTGGGGTAGGAGAAAGCACCCCAGCATCTCGGGACAAATGTTTTGATCATCAGTGCTTTCTACTGGAAGATGTGCAATCAAAAGGGGAAATGATGGAAAAATCTGCACATACTGCAGTATGGGGAAGTCATTCCGGCTTATACATGGTTTAACTTAAACTTTACTGACCAGAGCAGCCTGTCTTTTGGCCTTTCAGACAGGCATTGTACATCTGCTTTGGCCATTGAGGAAGGGAATGCAATGGAAAGCCAAAACGGTTCAGACATCCAAGGTAAAACTAGGTGGCCATTGTATATACGATTTTAGACACGTTCTCCTATTACTGGAGAGTTTTCTGAACTGTATCTCAGATGTGGTTACTGCTCGTATTGTGCTAAATTGTCATGATCTCCCCTGCGTTGTGCCTGTTAGATGTCTTACATTGCGTCCCTAGCCTGAGCGAAGGAAATGAGTCTAGTTGCTGAGTGTCCAGCGAGATGCCGCTGCCGCCCTCCCCCAGGCTTCCATGAAAAATCGACCTGGCTAACGCGACTATGTGGGGACTACCGACCATGCGGGAAGACGACTCACCTCTTCTGGTCCCATGTGCCAGTACATCAGAAGGACCCCCATCGGTAAACGTTACTGTACAACTGACTGCCTATGAGTCCCCCCTGGGCTACGCTGGGTGGAGTGGAATAGGCTGGCTTCTGGACACACAAGTCCAACTAGTGGGATTAACTGCTTTTTGGTTAGAAAGACCTAATGGGTCCACCCCTCACTGCACCCAACATAACATGGGTGGCAGACCTGTACTGTGACTGCTGACTCCTGGCTAGGCCACCAGAATGTTCCCCTTAAAGCCGGGCCTTCCCCTCCCCATGGGGTGGCTCTGGGTTTGTGAAAACCAGACATGGCCTTACCTTCCTCATAACTGGACAGGGCACTGCTGCCATTGACTCCCTCTCCATTGACCTTATACGCACTTGGCTCCAAAATTTGCCCACATCGTGGCAAATGACTGCTCTGAGCATACAGTTCTAGGTATCTTACTCATGATACTTTGGCCGTATTGTACTGTGGTGTCTGGTTGCAGTGTCCCCTACATACCTGACCCCAGGGATATCAAGGAAGATGAGCGGACCAAGACTGTAAGGGTCGTGCAGGGTACGCAGGGTGGAGGGTATGGCCAGGCCCCTCAGATGGCTGTTCTTTTGTTCTGTCCATCCCCTGCCCGGTCAGGGCCTGCTTCACCTACACCCTACTCACATGACTGCCCTTCCTCCGTCTTGCCCCAGGCCCCAGCTAGTGATAGCTTATCAAAGCGGTGGTGAGGGGCGTGCCCCTCGACTGGTTTCCCTCCTAACTAATGAGCCCAGCTGACATCAATTCCCCTGTACCTGGTAACCTCCCCTTCCCCCGGGAGCAAAGACTGCCCCATGTCCTGCCCTCCACGCCCCGCACACGGTGGGGTGTCCCTCCCGGACTTTGCTTCAGACCTGTAAGCTCCCCCACCCATTAAAACCCTGATGCCTCTGTTGCTGACTCTGGGCTCTTTCTTCGGCCTTGAAGCTGGGCAAGCACAGGCCCTGTAGGCCTGCAGGATGCAGCCCAGCAATTGGAGGAGCAGCCAGGAGATGGAGGAAACTCCCGTGAGTGCCGAGATGTTGAGAATGGAGAGTTTTCACCTTATGCCACTAACAGTAACAAGTAGAATTTCTCCTAACTTCTCAACAACTCAATCTTCTGTCAGGCATGTTTCTCTGAGTACCCTGGGAACGGCCAGAGGGACTCAAACAAAACATTTTGTGTCTGGAGTCTCTCCTTGTTAACGGTGTCAGACAGATGATCAGTAAGCCAGCCTCTTCAGAAATGCCAGTCTAAATATTCCCAAGAAAGAGCAATTGGATTATTAGTGTGACTAACGAATCCTGCGACGGGACGTTTACTGCCACAGATCGAGCTTCTGCACAGGAGACTGGCCATCATCTCTCATCGTATGAAAATAGTTTTGTGGGGACTTTTTCTGACTCTGGTTTTCAGCTGCTCCTCCTATACTATATATTTTCTTCGTCTGCAGGGACCTAATTACAGTGCCTGGATGGTTTCTCTAATCCATCCACCTGCTGCATCTGATGCCATTCAGTAGGAATTGTCTGGACACTGCAAACAAGATGTGTCTCACTTCTGACACTGACTGTGAACCTGAAGGATTCTGCGAATCAAAGCTCTGCGATGGGAATCCCTGTTGCAGGTACACATGAGCAGTCCAGCCGTGCTGTTTCGAAGATTATATATCCTTATTCATTCATGATGTATGTTATCATAACAGATTCCCTCTCATCTTCTTTGTTCCAGGCATCATCCTTGGTGCTGTCACCATATCTTTGACTTCATTCTCACAGACCCCCTTGCGACAGGCAGATTTGTCTTCATTTTTCAGATGAGCAAAGTGAGGCTCAGAGGAGTAACATCATTTGCTTCAGGTAATGCAGTAGCAGGTGCTGGCGCTGGGTTAAACACGCTTGTCTGACAATAAGCTCGTGCTTTTTACCCGGCTGGATGGTGTCAATTCCTTTCATTTATTCATTCATTCATTCACTCATTCATCCCTCCATCTACCAACCAGGCATTGGAGAAGCACCTACAGAGCCTGGGTACAGGGAATTCAAACACACAATCTTACTTGAGCAGATCTACAAATGGAAATTATTGTGACCTCCGGTTGGAGATTTGGATTTTTATGAGACCCTATGCCCACCAGACAGAAACTGAGAATCAAAGTATTTGAGAGCAAATAAGCATCATCATCGCCCTCAGGCACACCGTGGGCGTGCCGCCCTCGCCCAGCACCCCAGCCCCCTTACCATCTCCAGTTTTGCCTGGGTTGGTGGGTTCAGGGGTACTCAGAGGCCTCAGGGGAATGATGATCTCATCCACATTAACCCCCTCTTCTGCGTGCTTCTCAGAAACGTGGGAGAGGAGTTCCGATTGACTTGGTGAGAAAAGGTTACAACATTTACACATGAAGATGGCTGGGTTTTCTGTAAGGAAAAAGAAAGCAAAATATGTTATTTCATCTTCACCAAAACAGTGACTACATCCAAATGCCAAAGAAAAATACTGAAGGTTGCTCTTCTGAGCAATCGCCAGGCACCAACAGGTGTGTCCCTCTGGTGGACGCTGCACAGCCAGGCAGCTCACTTCTAACTTCAGGTGGCCCCGGTTGCCAGAAAATTCTTTCTTCAATATTCCAAAACCTCAGTCCTTCTGGACCGGGTCTAATATGGACCTCCCTGTTACCCTAATCCACTCAAGAGCCTAGGTTCGGGATTCACATAGCAAAGTAAGAAATGAATATGGAACTTGAAAATTAATGCAACCTTCAAATGAATGAACCACACTGACAACAATGAAGTATTCTAGTGAGACTCACTCAAATTAGGTGCAAGGAGAAAATGATCAAAACAGCACTTCTGAAGAGCCAAGCACCTTTCACTGGCGGGCACAGGAACTAAGAACAAGGAGAATGGGAAGCTGTTGCTTGCTTAAGCCATTTGATTCCTATTTAAAGCATTACCACCGTTCACAAATATTTATTAACAGTCCATTATAGTTCATCCCATTATACTAGGCTGGAAGACATATGGGGAAAGCAACTCATTTTTGAGTCCAAGAAAATAATTACAGGCACATATAGGAATATTAACTTTAGGATCCAATAACAAAAGCTAGATTGTTTTCCCACATTCACACTGAAAGGAAGAATTGGTATGATGGCTTTGAAGGTTCAATTTCCAACTCCAGACCCTAAATGCTGTAAAGCTGGATGAACTCGGAGAGGTAGTAATGATCTCTGTTGCAACACTGAACAGGACATGCAGGTAACAAGTCTCCTCTGCAGCGGGAACCCAGGAGGCTCAGTAAGCCACGCCCTGATTCAGTGCAAGCCTCCACCTACCCAGTGCTCTCGCCCGGCCGCTGTAACCGCTGAAAATCCACCCCAGGCTGCCGGGCCCCCGACACGCACCACCGCCAGCCTCACGGGGACTGTTAACACGGCCTCGTGCAAGGCGTCGAGGCCACCGACTCTGCCAATGGCGAACAAGTCTATCGCGCCTCTTCCTCCCTCCTCGGCCCCGTGCTCACAGCCAGCTGCCGACTGTTTTCCCATTTCACTGAAGCGGCCAGAAGACGGTGCCAGAGCCTCCTGGAGCAGCCGCCCACCTGCCGCTCCTGCCGGGAGGAGAGAGGGCCCAGCAGCGGCACAGAAGGGGGCTGAATGCGGCGTGGTTCACCCCGGGGCAGGCAGAATGTCGAACACGTTCCAGCAGCTCGCGGAGGTGAGAGAAAGCAGACCAGCACGGAAACGCTGCTGATGCTTTCTCACTTTTACAACGCACCCCGAGCGCCTACACCTGGGAGACTGCTCGGCCGGCCCTCACCCGAGAAGGCACAGGACAACGCCGGGGTTTCCCTGGTGGCGCAGTGGTTGAGAGTCCGCCTGCCGATGCAGGGGACGCGGGTTCGTGCCCCGGTCCGGGAGGATCCCACATGCCGCGGAGCGGCTGGGCCCGTGAGCCATGGCCGCTGAGCCTGTGCGTCCGGAGCCTGTGCTCCGCAACGGGAGAGGCCACAGCAGTGAGAGGCCCGCGTACCGCAAAAAAAAAAAAAAAAAAGGGCTACGCCGTGTCCCATGTGCTCCAAACCCCAGCCTCTCCCACCGCCTCAATGACATGTTCTCGAAACTCTGCTTCTCTTCAGTTTTAGTCAGAATGTGGCAAAGGTACAATTCAAGGCCCAAGCATTTAAAGCCTAGTTATTCAGAAGCCGGTTAGGGCCTAAATCCACTTCAGTTTTAGGCAGAAACTTGCTGAGGTAGAATCCAGGGCCTAAGCACTTTAAAGCCTAGTTATTCAGAAGAGGAGGGCTTCCGGGAAGATGGCGGAAGAGTAAGACGCGGAGATCACCTTCCTCCCCACAGATACACCAGAAATACATCTACACGTGGAACAACTCCTACAGAACACCTACTGAACGCTGGCAGAAGACCTCAGACCTCCCAAAAGGCAAGAAACTCCCCACGTACCTGCGTAGGGCAAAAGAAAAAACAGAGACAAAAGGATAGGGACAGGACCTGCACCAGCGGGAGGGAGCCGTGAGGGAGGAAAGTTTCCACACACCAGAAGCCCCTTTGCGGGCGGAGACTGCGGGTGGCGGAGGGGGAAGCTTCGGGGCCGCGGAGGAGAGCACAGCAACAGGGGTGCGGAGGGCAAAGCGGGGAGATTCCCGCACAGAGACTCAGGGCCGACCGGCACTCACCAGCCCGAGAGGCTTCTCTGCTCGCCCGCCGGGGCGGGAGGGCCTGGGAGCTGAGGCTCGGGCTTTGGTCGGAGCGCAGGGAGAGGCCTGGGGTTGGCGGCGTGAACACAGCCTGCAGGGGGCTAGTGCGCCACGGCTGGCCGGGAGGGAGTCCGGGAAAAGTCTGGACCTGCCGAAGATGCAAGAGACTTTTTCTTCCCTCTTTGTTTCCTGGTGCGCGAGGGGAGGGGATTCAGAGCGCTGCTTAAAGGAGCTCCAGAGACCGGCGCGAGCCGCGGCTAAAAGCGCGGACCCCAGAGACGGGCATGAGACGCTAAGGCCGCTGCTGCCGCCACCAAGAAGCCTGTGTGCGGGCACAGGTCACTCTGCACACCTCCCCGGGAGCCTGTGCAGCCCGCCACTGCCAGGGTCCCGGGATCCAGGTACAACTTCCCTGGGAGAAGGCACGGCACGCCTCAGGCTCGTGCAACGTCACGCCGGCCTCTGCCGCCGCAGCCCCGCCCCGCACTCCGTGCCCCTCCCTCCCCCCCCCCCCCCCCCCCCCCGCCGCCCCGGCCTGAGTGAGCCAGAGCTCCCAAGTCAGCTGCTCCTTTAACCCCGTCCTGTCTAAGCAAAGGACAGACGCCCTCCGGCGACCTACATGCAGAGGCGGGGCCAGATCCAAAGCTGAGCCCCGGGAGCTGTGCGAACAAAGAGAAAGGGAAATCTCTCCCACCAGCCTCAGGAGCAGCGGATTAAAGCTCCACAATCAACTTGATATACCCTGCATCTGTGGAATACCTGAATAGACAACCAATCATCCCAAATTAAGGAGCCGTGTGGATGAAAGGTTCTTGGTGCTGCAGTCAGGAGTCAGTGCTGTGCCTCTGAGGTGGGAGAGCCAACTTCAGGACACTGGTCAACAAGAGACCTCCCAGCTCCACATAATATCAAATGGCGAAAATCTCCCAGAAACCTCCATCTCAACACCAGCACCCAGCTTCACTCAACGACCAGCAAGCTACAGTGCTGGACATCCTATGCCAAACAACTAGCAAAACAGGAACACAACCCCACCCATTAGCAGAGAGGCTGCCTAAAATCATAATACGTCCACAGACACCCCAAAACACACCACCAGATGTGGACCAGCCCACCAGAAAGACAAGATCCAGCCTTATCCACCAGAACACAGGCACTAGTCCCCTCCACCAGGAAGCCTACACAACCCACTGATCCAACCTTAGCCACTGGGGACAGACAGCAAAAACAATGGGAACTACGAACCTGCAGCCTGCAAAAAGGAGACCACAAATACAGTAAGATAAGCAAAATAAGAAGACAGAAAAACACACAGCAGATGAAGGAGCAAGATAAAAACCCACCAGACCTAACAAATGAAGAGGAAATAGGCAGTCTACCTGAAAAAGAATTCAGAATAATGATAGTAAAGATGATCCAAAATTTTGGAAATAGAATGGACAAAATGCAAGACTTTAACAAGGACCTAGAAGAACTAAAGATGAAACAAACAATGATGAACAACACAATAAATGAAATGAAAAATACTCTAGATGGGATCAATAGCAGAATAACTGAGGCAGAAGAACGGATAAGTGACCTGGAAGATAAAATAGTGGAAATAACTACTGCAGAGCAGAATAATGAAAAAAGAATGAAAAGTATTGAGGACAGTCTCAGAGACTTCTGGGACAACATTAAATGCACCAACATTCGAATTATAGGGGTTCCAGAAGAAGAAGAGAAAAAGAAAGGGACTGAAAAAATATTTGAAGAGATTATAGTTGAAAACTTCCCTAATATGGGAAAGAAAATAGTTAATCAAGTCCAGGAAGCACAGAGAGTCCCATACAGGATAAATCCAAGGAGAAATACGCCAAGACACAGATTAATCAAACTGTCAAAAATTAAATACAAAGAAAACATATTAAAAGCAGCAAGGGAAAAACAACAAATAACACACAAGGGAATCCCCATAAGGTTAACAGCTGATCTTTCAGCAGAAACTCTGCAAGCCAGAAGGGAGTGGCAGGACATATTGAAAGTGATGAAGGAGAAAAAACTGCAACCAAGATTACTCTACCCAGCAAGGATCTCATTCAAATTTCATGGAGAAATTAAAACCTTTACAGACAAGCAAAAGCTGAGAGATTTCAGCACCACCAAACCAGCTTTACAACAACTGCTAAAGCAACTTCTCTAGGCAAGAAACACAAGAGAAGGAAAAGACCTACAATAACGAACCCAAAACAATTAACAAAATGAGAATAGGAACATACATATCAATAATTACCTTAAATATAAATGGACTCATATATTTGCTGTCTACAAGAGACCCACTTTAGACCTAGAGACACATACAGACTGAAAGTAAGGGGATGGAAAAAGATATTTCATGCAAATGGAAACCAAAAGAAAGCTGGAGTAGCAATTCTCATATCAGACAAAATAGACTTTAAAATAAAGACTATTAGAAGAGACAAGGACACTACATAATGATCAAGGGATCGATCCTAGAAGAAGATATAACAATTGTAAATATTTATGCAGCCAACATAGAAGCACCTCAATACATAAGGCAAATACTAACAGCCATAAAAGGGGAAATCAACAGTAACACATTCATAGTAGGGGATTTTAACACCCCACTTTGACCAATGGACAGATCATCCAAAATGAAAATAAATAAGGAAACACAAGCTTTAAATGATACATTAAACAAGATGGACTTAATTGATATTTATAGGACATTCCATCCAAAAACAACAGAATACACATTTTTCTCAAGTGCTCATGGAACATTCTCCAGGATAGATCATATCTTGGGTCATAAGTCAAGCCTTGGTAAATTTAAGAAAATTGAAATTGTTTCAAGTATATTTTCCAACCACAACGCTATGAGACGAGATATCAATTACAGGAAAAGATCTGTAAAAAATACAAATACATGGAGGCTAAACAATACACTACTTAATAACGAAGTGATCACTGAAGAAATCAAAGAGGAAATCAAAAAATACCTAGAAACAAATGACAATGGAGACACGATGACCCAAAAGCTATGGGATGCAGCAAAAGCAGTTCTAAGAGGGAAGTTTATAGCAATACAATCCTACCTTAAGAAACAGGAAACATCTCGAATAAACAGCCTAACCTTGCACCTAAAGCAAGTAGAGAAAGAAGAATAAAAAAACCCCAAAGTTAGCGGAAGGAAAGAAATCATAAAAATCAGATCAGAAATAAATGAAAAAGAAATGAAGGAAACGATAGCAAAGATCAATAAAACTAAAAGTGGTTCTTTGAGAAGATAAAATTGATAAACCATTAGCCAGACTCATCAAGAAAAAAAGGGAGAAGACTCAATGGAATTAGAAATGAAAAAGGAGAAGTAACAACTGACACTGCAGAAATACAAAAGATCATGAGAGATTACTACAAGCAACTCTATGCCAATAAAATGGATAACCTGGAAGAAATGGACAAATTCTTAGAAATGCACAACCTGCCAAGACTGAATCAGGAAGAAATAGAAAATATGAACAGACCAATCACAAGCACTGAAATTGAAACTGTGATTAAAAATCTTCCAACAAATAAAAGCCCAGGACCAGATGGCTTCACAGGCGAATTCTATCAAACATTTAGAGAAGAGCTAACACCTATCCTTCTCAAACTCTTCCAAAATATAGCAGAGGGAGGAACACTCCCAAACTCATTCTATGAGGTCACCATCACCTTGATACCAAAACCCGACAAGGATGTCACAAAGAAAGAAAACTACAGGTCAATATAACTGATGAACATAGATGCAAAAATCCTCAACAAAATACTAGCAAACAGAATCCAGCAGCACATTAAAAGGATCATACACCATGATCAAGTGAGGTTTATTCCAGGAATGCAAGGATTCTTCAATATACGCAAAACAATCAGTGTGATAAACCATATTAACAAATTGAAGGAGAAAAACCATATGATCATTTCAATAGATGCAGAGAAAGCTTTCGACAAAATTCAACACCCATTTATGATAAAAACCCTGCAGAAAGTAGGCATAGAGGGAACTTTCCTCAAAATAAAGGCCATATATGACAAACCCACAGCCAACATTGTCCTCAATGGTGAAAAACTGAAAGCACTTCCACTAAGATCAGGAGCAAGACAAGATTGCCCACTCTCACCACTCTTATTCAACATAGTTTTGGAAGTTTTAGCCACAGCAATCAGAGAAGAAAAGGAAATAAAAGGAATCCAAATTGGAAAAGAAGAAGTAAAGCTGTCACTGTTTGCAGATGACATGATACTATACATAGAGAATCCTAAAGATGCTACCAGAAAACTACTAGAGCTAATCAATGAATTTGGTAAAGTAGCAGGATACAAAATTAATGCACAGAAATCTCTGGCATTCCTATACACTAATGATGAAAAATCTGAAAGTGAAATCAAGAAAACACTCCCATTTACCACTGCAACAAAAAGAATAAAATATCTAGGAATAAACCTACCTAAGGAGACAAAAGACCTGTATGCAGAAAATTATAAGACACTGATGAAAGAAATTAAAGATGATACAAACAGATGGAGAGATATACCATGTTCTTCGATTGGAAGAATCAACATTGTGAAAATGACTCTACTACCCAAAGCAATCTACAGATTCAATGCAATCCCTATCAAACTACCCCTGGTATTTTTCACAGAACTAGAACAAAAAACCTCACAATTTGTATGGAAACACAAAAGACCCCGAATAGCCAAAGCAATCTTGAGAACGACAAACGGAGCTGGAGGAATCAGGCTCCCTGACTTCAGACTATACTACAAAGCTACAGTAATCAAGACAGTATGGTACTGGCACAAAAACAGAAAGATAGATCAATGGAACAGGACAGAAAGCCCAGAGATAAACCCAGGCACATATGGTCACCTTATCTTTGATAAAGGAGGCAGGAATGTACAGTGGAGAAAGGACAGCCTCTTCAATAAGTGGTGCTGGGAAAACTGGACAGGTACATGTAAAAGTATGAGATTAGATCACTCCCTAACACCATACACAAAAATAAGCTCAAAATGGATTAAAGACCTAAATGTAAGGCCAGAAGCTATCAAACTCTTAGAGGAAAACATAGGGAGAACACTCTATGACATAAATCACAGCAAGATCCTTTTGACCCACCTCCTAGAGAAATGGAAATAAAAACAAAAATAAACAAATGGGACCTAATGAAACTTCAAAGCTTTTGCACAGCAAAGGAAACCATAAACAAGACCAAAAGACAACCCTCAGGATGGGAGAAAATATTTGCAAATGAAGCAACTGACAAAAGATTAATCTCCAAAATTTATAAGCAGCTCATGCAGCTCAATAACAAAAAACCAAACAACCCAATCCAAAAATGGGCAGAAGACCTAACTAAACATTTCTCCAAAGAAGATATACAGACTGCCAACAAACACATGAAAGAATGCTCAACTTCATTAATCATTAGAGAAATGCAAATCAAAACTACAATGAGATATCATCTCACACCAGTCAGAATGGCCATCATCAAAAAATCTACAAACAATAAATGCTGGAGAGGGTGTGGAGAAAAGGGAACCCTCTTGCACTGTTGGTGGGAATGTAAATTGATACAGCCACTGTGAAGAACAGTATGGAGGTTCCTTAAAAAAACTACAAATAGAACTACCGTATGACCCAGCAATCCCACTACTGGGCATATACCCTGAGAAAACCATAATTCAAAAAGAGTCATGTACCAAAATGTTCATTGCAGCTCTATTTACAATAGCCCGGAGATGGAAACAACCTAAGTGTCCATCATCGGATGAATGGATAAAGAAGATGTGGCACATATATACAATGGAATATTACTCAGCCATAAAAAGAAACGAAATTGAGCTATTTGTAGCGAGGTGGATAGACCTAGAGTCTGTCATACAGAGTGAAGTAAGTCAGAAAGAGAAAGACAAATACCGTATGCTAACACATATATATGGAATTTAAGAAAAAAAAATGTCATGAAGAACCTAGGGGCAAGACAGGAATAAAGACACAGACCTACTACAGAATGGACTTGAGGATATGGGGAGGGGGAAGGGTAAGCTGTGACAAAGCGAGAGAGAGGCATGGACATATATACACTACCAAACGTAAGGTAGATAGCTAGTGGGAAGCAGCTGCATAGCACAGGGAGATCAGCCCGGTGCTTTGTGACCGCCTGGAGGGGTGGGATAGGGAGGGTGGGAGGGAGGGAGACGTAAGAGGGAAGAGATATGGGAACATATGTATATGTATAACTGATTCACTTTGTTATAAAGCAGAAACTAACACACCATTGTAAAGCAATTATACTCTGCTGCCCTCTGCACGCCATGACTGCTCCCATCTTACCACAAAACCAAACAAAAATCTCTCTTGATCGCCACTCCCCCAATCTCCCCGACCCCATTTTCCTCCTCTTTACAGCAAGACCAGAAAGGAGACGAGGAGGCAAAGCAGTGGACCTACACGGTGCCGCCACAATGAGGATGGAGCCCGCGAGGCCCCGTCGCAGAAATGAGGCCCTCTCTGCCTTCAGAGAAAGGGTTTTCTCCATGAACAAGCAGGTGAGATAATGACCTACGAGAATTCTTTCCCACCAAATGGCACATGAAACAGAAATTTAACAAAGCAGAACATTGCTTCGTCAATGAAAATCTCTCATGAATACCGTCAATCGATATTTTATTTTTTTCCAAGAAATGCTTGATTCCTAAGGAACCCAAAATGCTTCCAAAACAGGAAGAGACTAAGTGATAGCTTTTTTCTTCATAAGAGGCCATGTGGTTTTCAACGTGCACCCTGCTGATCCTATGACGACCCTATGATTTAGGCAAAAGGGGGTCTGTCACCCCCGTTCCACAGCGGAGGAAACTGAGACGGGGAGAAGATGCAACCTGCCCAGGTCAAACCCAGACTCTCTGCCACCTGCTGTGGACATGAACTCTGTTTGGCTACAGACCATGAGCTGAGTGCCTCCAAGTTACAGCTAAAACGCTTATCCCTGTAGCCAACTGAGTCTGAAATGAAAATCATTACAGAGCGGAGCATAATCCCCAAATCACGTATCAAGTTCTTTCTTGGTGATTTCGGCATCCACAGAGCAGCGGCCACAGGGTGGGCCCCAGTGCAGGCACCAGGGACGCAAAGATGAATCAGGCATGAGGTCCTGCACAGAGGAGGCCACCAGCCCACGGAGGAAACAGACACGCCCAGAACAATGGCATCTTAGGGTTTTTACTGAAACAATTTCCCTACAGACCAGGACGTATTCTTGATTCCCGTTATGCTTTCAGGAGAAAGGGAATTCTGCGACACGTAACAGAGCAGCGCTGCCGGGGACCACAGGGTTACTGTGAGGGGTCCCTTAGTTCCCAGGCACACCAGGCATTGTCTGGAGACCAAACAAATACAACTACTTTTGCATCTGCATGTGACCAAGTGTTGGCATCAGCTGTAACTAACCTACTGCCCCGTGTCCCACAGAGCCTGGAGGCCTGAGCAGCCCGGAGTGCCGCCTGGCCTTGGCCATCTGCCATCAATCAGTACATCTCCCGAATGCCCACCGTGCGTCCAGTGCTGGGCCTGGGGTCCCCGAGGTGCAGGCAGAGACAAGCACACATGAGCAAGGACAACTGTCACAGAGGAGCATGCGAGGGAGACAGCATGGGGGACCGGCATCTGCACTGAGACCACAGAAGCCAGCGGGTCCCGGGGAGCCCGGCTCAGCAGCCCCGCCGCGGGGCCCGCACTCGGAATGGCTGACAGGAACACGCCCTGCCACCAGCGAAGGGGCCAGGAGCCCTCGAAGACGCCCGCTCGTGTCTTCTGAGCAGCGGCTCCACTTCTCGAGATCCAGTCTTCAGGAGCATCCGCAACGCGGACAGGATTGTGCGCAGAGATGCCCAGCACGGAGGCCCCTGTCAAGCCCCAGAAGCCCCCGCGTGCTCTGCAGCGGGCACGTCAGGGCACAGCCCAGAGAAACTCCACGCAGCCACTGACAATCATATTTTCGAAGAACCTGAGTGACACGGAAAATGCTCAGAATAAACGTTCAACTCTACAGAGTGGGACACACCACAACTCGGTACGTACGTGACTTTGTTCCCAATGGGGAGACGTGGTTTACGGGCAGATGGATGGAAGAACAGACGGCCAGGCTGAAAGGAAATACAGCAAGATCCTGCCTGCCGGACTCTTCTTTATAGGCACGTATGGATTTTCCACAATGAGCCTATATGAGTTTTAAAACTCAGGAAGGTTGCTAGACCTCCTGAGAAGTGAGGTAACAGGTAAACAGAGGAGTCAGTGATGAGCGCTGAGCAGCTCAGGCAGGGCGGCCTCTTGCTCAAGGCCACGTCCCCCAGCCCAGCCAGGAAAGGCGTTCAAGGAATGTGCAAGCCAGCCAAGACCGGTGCTGCAAACAACAGACACGGTGGGAAGAGGGAAGGCAGAGATCCTCGGCTAAAGTGCCTGGAAGGCTTCCAGGAGGAGGCACTGAATGGCCTGTGAAAGCGGCCCTGACTCGGGCTCCAGGCCACACCCCACAACATGACCTCACGCACTCCCCCACCTCCCGGCCCGCCACGACTCTCGTCCCCACGCGACAGGGGCAGGACTGGGGTTCGGAGAGGCTGACCTCGAGGCAGAGCCCAGCTTTACCTGAGCCAGGCCCAGCGTCTCCGATGGGCCACTCGGTCCTTCCGGGGTCAGCGCTGGGAGGGAACACGGCCCCTCCCAGCTGGGAGGGAACAGCCAGCGGGACTACAGGAGCCTCCCACACCGGGCCAGTGGGGGCCAGTTGTGCTCCCAGCCGTGCAGTCTTGTACTAGGAGCGGCCTGTTCAGAAGCCCCGGCAGTGTTCCCTCTGGAACATCCTCTACGAACCGCCCCCAGGCCTCTGACAAGGAGGGAAACTGTGCACTCTTTAGATATGTTCATACAGCGGTGTATCAGCAAGATGCCAAAACGTGCAAGGAAAGTGTCAGATCAGGCCGCATCCCACAAATATTAAGAATTGTTAACCTACCAAAATAACAACAAAGCAGCTCTTTTCATTTTTTTATGGTAGACTAATATGAAAAAACTGGATCTTATGCCCTGAAATATAATCATAATTATGTTGTCAGCAAATTCTGATGAAGATGCCACAATTTGGATGCATCTTTAGGTTCAATTACTGTGTACCCGTCCTTAACAAAAGGATTCAAAGGGAAAATGACGTGTTCAGCACAAGGAAAATCACAGAGGTCTGGGGTCTGAGCATCTAATTTCCATGAACTTTTGCCAGTTTTTAATCAGCTACTCTGTACTGTTAAAAAGGAAAAATCTTAAAATAACTGCATAAAGTCCTTGTTTCTGAATTCTGATTTGCAAACACTCCCAGCCAGGAACAGCCAGGTCCTGTCTGCAACCTCTGACCCCCTACCTGCTCACCCCTGCCTAGGAACCAGAGACGAACAAGGGCCTCTGACCACTCCTCCCAGAGGAAGGTCATGAACTGGAGGGCCTGTGGGTCCCGGGAGTGCGGTTGGGCCCCTCTGACCCTAGGAACGGCCACCGGGAGCTGACAGGTCACGGCATGGCGTGGCCAGGCCTCCCTCCCCCCTCCTCCTTTGGCAACGGGCAGCCCACACGTCGGCTGGAGCTGACCTGCTCCTGAGGGGCCCCTCCCCATTCTCAGGCCCTCGAGTAAACAGGCGAGAAGGTCAGTCCAGCCTTGAGCTGAAGTCGTGTGCTCCGGCCGCTCACAGGACGTCCGGCCCAGCACACAATCAAGGGCGTCCTTTCCTTTTTGCTGTTGTCCTTTGTAAGTGCATCTCCTGCGGGGACTCAAGGGTGGGACGACCAGAGCAGGACGCGATCCAGGCATTCCAGGTCTCTCGGCCCTTAAGCCACCTTGTAAATTATTATTATTAATTATTACAGAAGTCGCAGGGCGAATCCGCGCTCGTTGTGTAACAGGCAACACAGAAGCACATGGAGCAGAGACAACCACCTGCCCATCCCCCTGAGAAGAACAGCGTCATTGAGCACAGAGCTTCTGCTGCGCGTCCAGGAACAGAAAGAGACAGAGACACCCCACGCACACGCCTCTGCTGCCCGCTGCCCCATCTCCCCCCATGCCCTGGGCCCTCCTCCCTCCCACCACCCCCCAGTGCTGAGCTCCACACATAAGGAAGGGACGGGGTATCTGGTGTCGCTGACCTGGGGGTCTCAGGGATCCCGAGCAGAAACTCAAAATCGTTTTCTGACAGAAGCAACGTTAGAAGTAGCCTCAAAGTGTGCGAGGTCTCGTGGGGACAGCCGGGACTGGGCGGGCAGGGTCCGGGATCCCAGCCCCTGAATGGCTGCGTACCCGTGGGCCCGGCACTGACTCCTTCACTCACAGTATAAAGGGCTGGAGAGGTAGCCCAGGACAGAAGTCCGCCCTGTGGTGCTTTTCAGTCTGGGTTTAATGACACTGGCGTGACACAAACACAGCAGCCAGATTCACTGGAAACACACAGGCATCAGAGGGTTCTGGGGAAGGGAGATGGCACAGGTAAGCTGGTCCCGACATCCCAACTTCCTCCTTCCAAGCACCAAGAGAGCGAGGGCCCACGTGAGGGCCCTCGCATCTACCCGAGGCCAGGCCAGACCATCGGAGACCAGGAGGAGGGAGGAAAGCTGCGGGGACCTACTCAGAGACACGGACTCCCAGCCACACCCTGAAACGTGCTTCTTCCAAATGAAAGCTGACAAAAACCCAGCAGGGCATCATGGGGGTAAGAGAAGGAAGCGGCGGGAAGGTAGCCCCAGGGACAGGTCCTACACGGCAAGGCCCTCCACGTGGGAAGGCAACTGGCAGAAATGGCAGAAGCCGTCAGGGGTTAGATAACGGGACATGGAGGGATGTGGCGGCCTGCGTGGCCTAAAGGCTCCCAACGCACACGGATGTGGTTACACATCTCTCCTACGTTGCTCATGCGGATGCAAAACGGCACGGCCACTTTGGAAGACAGTTTGATAGTTTTTTATAAAACTAAACGTACTTCACAATAGAATCCTGCAGTCGTGCTCCTGGGTATTTACCCAAAGGAGTTGAAAATGTGTGTCCACACCAAAAACTACAAACAAATATTTATAGCAGCTTTGTCCTAACTGCCAAAGCTTGGAAGCAGCCAAGATGTCCTTCAGTAGGCAGATGGATAAACTGTGGTACCTCCAGACAATGGAATGTCATTCAGCACTAAAAAGAAATGAGCTATTGGGAAGGGGGAAGGGGCAATACAGGGGTATGGGAGTAGGAGGTACAAACTATTAAGGATAAAATAAGCTCCAAGGATATACTGTACAACACCAGGAATATGGACAATATTTTATAATAACTACAAATGGAGTATAACCTTTAAAAATTGTGATCACTACATTGTACACCTGAAACTTACATAATACTGTACAGCAACTATACTTCAATTAAAAGAAAAAAAATGAGCTATCAAACTATGAAAAGACATGGAAGAGCCTGAAATGCATATTACTAAGCGGAAGAAGCCAATCTGAAAACGCTTCATACTGTATGATTCCAACTATATGACGTTCTGGGAAAGGCAAAATTATGGAGACAGTAAAAAGATCTCCAGTAAAAAGACAGTAAAAAGGTGGCCACACTTGGGGTGGAGGGGATGAACAGGCAGAGCACACAGGATTTTTAGGGTAGTGAAAATATTCTGCATGATACCATAATAATGGATACACGTCACTACATATCTGCCCAAACCCACAGAATGTACAACAGCAAGAGTGAACCCTAACGTAAACTGTGGGCTTCGGGTGATGACAATGTGGCAGTGTAGGTTCTCCAGCTGTAACAAATGCACCACCCTGGTAGGGATGTTGATAACAGGGGAGGCTGTGCATACGTGTAGGCAGGGGGGATATGGGAGATCTGTACCTTCCTCTCAGTTTTGTTGAAAACTTAAAACTTCCCTAAAAAAAATAAAGTCTTTAAAACTATATATTGTGGCAAAAAGTTCTGGAAAGATGGAGCAGATATACTTTTCCCTATTCTTCCCACTAAGTGCAACCAAAAAACCCTGGACGTCACAGATAAAATACACATAAGACTGTGAAAGTCGGAGAGAAGGTGGCAGAGCAGCTAACAAACCACCTTGCAACCTGAGACAGTAAGTGCCCGGGGCTTTCCCTTCACCCGCTCGAACTCAGAAGCAGAAGCACCAACAGGCACAGGAAACAACAGCTCCAGCAAGAGCCTGCTCTCACTGGCCAACGGGCCAGGAAAGGGACAGCCTCACAAGACAGAAACCTTTTAGGCAATAGCCATCCTGCAACACTCAAACCCCACAGACAACACTGCAGCCCATCCCCACCCCTGCTAGAAGAATCAGTGACCTTGAAAATAGAACAATAAAAAACATACAATCTGAATAACAGAGAAAATAGACTGAAAAAGAACAAAGACAGCCTCAAGGACCTGTGGGACCGGAACCAAAGAAAGGTCTAACATTTGTGTCACTAGAGTCCCAGGAAAGGAGAAGGACAGTGGGGTGGGAAAGTATTCAGAGAAATAGTGGCTGAAAATTCCCCAAAGTTGGCAAAAGACAGAGCCACAAAGTCAAGAAGGTGAGCAAAGTCCAAACAGGGTAAACCCAGAGAAATCTATGACAAGACACATTATAATCAAGCTTCTGAAAACTAAAAACAGAGAGGAAACCTGAAATTAGCAAAAAACCCAGTTTCCTGTGTGGAAAAACCATACGATTGACAGCAGACTTCTCCTTAGACACGTGGAGGCCAGAAGGAAGTGGCACATTTTTCAAGTGCAAAAAGGAGAGAACTGGCCACCCAAATCCTACACCTAGCAAAACCATCCTTCAGGAATGAAGGAGAAACCAAGACATTCCCAGATGAAGGAAAAGAAAGAGAAGTTGTCACCAGCAGACCCAACCTACAAGAATGACCAAAGGAAGTTCTCTAAACAGAAGGAAAATGCTAAAACAATGACTCCTGCGACATCAAGAAAGGTAAAATGAACAAAGGAAAGTGTAAAAATATGGGCAAATACATCAGATTTCCTTTTTCCTGTTGATTTCCTAAATTACGTTTGACCATTAAACAAAAAGTATAACTCTGTCTGATGTGGTTCTCAACGTCTGCAGAAGAAACTTTTATGACAATTATAAACAGGGGAGGTAAAGGGACACAAGGCTGGGACTTCCCTGGTGCTCCAGTGGTTAGGACTCAGTGCTCTTGCTGCTGAGGGCCCAGGGTCGACCCCTGGTCGGGGAACTAAGATCCTGCAAGCTGTACCCCAAGGCCAAAAAGTAAATAAATAAATAAATGAAGGGACACAAGGTTTCTCCACTTCACTCAAACTGATAAAATGTCGACAAACAGTTCGGCATCTTGATTGCAGGGGTGTTTACACAGATCTACACATGTGGTAAAAATGTACCATACATGCCCATTGTACCAACATTAATTTCTTGGTTTTAATATTGCACAACAGTTTCACAAGATGTAACCACTGGGTTGGGATGATGAAAGAGTTCTGGAAAGGGCTTCCCTGGTGGTGCAGTGGTTAAGAATCTGCCTGCCAATGCAGGGGACAAGGGTTCAAGCCCTGGTCTGGGAAGATCCCACATGCCGCGGAGCAACGAAGCCCACGCGCCACAACTACTGAGCCTGCGCTCTAGAGCCCGCGAGCCACAACTACTGAGCCTACTTGCCACAACTACTGTAGCCTGTGTGCTAGAGCCTGTGCTCCACAACAAGAGAAGCCACCACAATGAGAAGCCTGCGCACCGCAATGAAGAGTAGACCCGCTCGCCACAACTAGAGAAAGCCCGCGCGCAGCAACGAAGACCCAACACAGCCAAAAATAAATTAATTAATTTAATTAATTTTTTTTCAAAAAAGAGTTCTGGAGATGCAGGGTGGTGATGATTGCACGACAATGTGAATGGCACATTAAATGGCACATTTTGCCATTAAAATGGCAAATTTTATGTTATATATGTTTTTTTACTCCCCTCCCAAAAACATAACCATTGGAGTAAGCCTGGAAAAGGGTATATAAGACCTCTCTGCACGATCTTTGAAACTTCCTGTGAATCTACTATTATTTCAAAATACAAAGTTAAAAAAAAAAATACTCCAGCCAACAAAACATACCAACGGCTGCCAGCCTGGAGTCTCTGGAAAAGGCACTAAATTTGAGAGGCGGGTATAACTGTTTGACATACCCATGACCCCGTCGAATCCCAATCACCCTATGAGGTCCAAACGTCCCACAGAGGTGGAGCGAGGTAGCTCACAGGGGGCAGCCAGGGCCCAGTCCAGGTCTCTGTGCTCACCTCCGTGAGAAGCAGGGCTCTGCACCCCAGCACCTTCCATACCACCTGCACTCACTACCTGCGGCCAGAGCCCCGCCCAGCCCAATGTCATCCATCCTCTTAGTGATGCTGCTGCTAGGGACACAGTAGGCACTCAGTGTTAGAGGAACTGACGATCACAGATAGCCTTAAACGTTCATCAATAACCGTAAGAAGACAAAATGCTCATTACTAGACTATTAACTTCCTCTGTTTAAAAGTGACAGTGTAAAACAAACTCTTCCTTCCTCTCCTTCATTAGTATACATCATCCTTCGCTGCTTTTCAACCATCGTTTACTTGGATTGATTAACTTGAAAGAGAGCTCAGGAGCCAAAATTAAGGCCCTATTAACCTGCCTACCTTATGAGAAGAACAGGATGGCAAGTTCTTTCGGAGTTATGTTTTTGTTTTCTTGTTGTTCACTTGCCCTTAAGTTATTAAATTCAAAAGAGCTGGCAGCGTCCCAAGAGGAGTGGAAATACTTTAGCAGCATGCAGCCAGATCGCGGTCACACCAAGGTAATGGAGAAGCTCTACGCATCGCGCAGCTTACTACAATCAAAAATACGCTTTTCCTTTATCTTCAGGAAAAGACGCCTGGGCTTGGACAAAACACTTTCCTTCCATTTAGCTTATTTTGCAGAACTTTTCATGAGCTGTGGGTATGCCGTATAACGTCATCATCACCATCACACTTACTGAGAACTTGCTGTAATCAAAATAAGGGCATTCAAAGAGGAAGAGGGAGAAGAAAAGGAAGCTGAAATCCATTAAACCCTCACCATGAGCTGGCACCATGCAAGCCTCATGCTAAGAGCGTTCAATCTTCTCAACAATCCTATGAAATAGGTTTCTTTATTGTATCTCCTCAAATCTAAGACAACATCTATTTTAAGAGGCACTGATACTTTACATACCACTAAAAAAGATTAAAATGCTACCAAATAAACTAAAACACGCTGGGTTCTTATCACACCAATTGTAAGACACCACCTGATTTTAGGAATGTTAAAATCAGTCTTTGAATCAGTGAAACTCAGGAATATTTCCAGATTCCGATGGAGATGCGGCATGGCCAAAGTGCCTGGGAGACTGGACTCCTAACCCTCATTCTTTCCTTGTAAGGGCCCATTTCCCCCCTCGGCACCCACAACAAACACACCAGGGGGCCCTGCCTCTGGGCTCACCTCCATGACCTCCTGCTTTCAAGAGAGAAGGAGACAAACGCTTCCTGAGTACCAGGCACTTTCACTCCTTATCACGTGTAACCCTGACAGGCAGGGCTGCTAGCAAGGCACCTCTGTGAGAAAAGGAAAAAGGCACCCTTTCCTTAAGACACTAGTTCCCCCTGTCAGAAAGTGGTCAAATATACTGATTTTGTCAGAACAAGATACTACCATTTGCAGAAAACTGTCATAATGAATATACAAATCTATGATGTGAAATGGTCCCCTTGGAGGTGGTACCCTTGTGCAGTGTGCGACCTGCACAGCTGTACACAGTGGCCCTAATGAGTCAGCCACAAAGATACTATTATCCCATGTTACAGATGAAGAAGCTATAACTTGCCTAAGAGGATCAAGTTCAAGCCTATATGGTTTCAAAGCTACCTGGTCAGCTCACGAGGGACTTAAAAATCAGGTAGAAACACAGGTTGTATTCATGCATGTGTGCGGCGGTGGGGATGTCTATACAGGAGCATACTAAACACATGCCACCAGAGGGCATGGGGAGGACGCAGAAACCCCGTGGCTGAGGCACCTGGGGAAGGCTTCTCAGGGGAGGGAAGCTGAACGGATCCAGGAGGTAAGGAGAGCAGCGAGCAGAACAGGGGAGAGCCTCAACCCCGGGGAGGCTTGAGTGTGTAGAGGTGGGGACAAAGTCAAGGTCGGGGGGCATCAAGGCCTGGTCCTCGGAACACCCACCACGGGAGCCTGCCCAAGAAAGGCAAGGGCACCCAGCCTCCAGAGCAGGAGGCCCATCGAGAGGGCCGGGGACGGGGCACGGCACCCAGGAAGCTGGCCCCATCGGGAAGTCCCCTGTCCCGCTGATACGGGCTGAGAAGCTGGATCTGTATTTGAAATCTGTGGATTTTTAAATGCTGGCAACTAAATGAGATTTTCCTGAAAAAAAAAAAACAAAAAACTGTGCGGGCCAAACAAATCAAGTCTTCAGGTTACACCTATCCTGAGAGCTGCCAATTTGCAACTTCTGAGAAAAGGTTTTCCACCTGGGTGACTAGGACCACTGTTAAGTGGCAGGAGGAAAGCCAGAGAGCCTGGTCTGAAGAAACAGAGAGACAGACAGACGGACAGACACAGAGAGAGCTGAGGCCCCAGACCCCTTCCCCACCCCTCTGGCTCCCCAGCACCCAGCAAAGTGCTGGGCTCTGGGTAGGCGGATTCTGAATGCTACTTATTTCCTATTTCATAGTCTCTGAGTTTTTCAGATCTTCCACAATGATGCTGATGTGTAATCCAAGAAAAAATTAGATTAAAAAAATGTACACTGACATTAGAAATAGAGGCACAGTAAGTGACAAAATAAGGTCTCCCTCTTGGGGGAGAAAGACACTGGTCCCCAGACACCCTGGGCCCCAGACAGTCTGACAGGCTCTGGGCCAAACACCACCTGAGGAAGGACCGCAGGGCCACAGCTGCTGACACTCGGCAGAGATGCAAACTCTGGTCACAGACAAAACGTGTCTCCCAGCTGACGGTGTTCTGATATTCCTCCCTGAGGCTGATTAGACATTTGTGTGTGTGGGTGAGGTGGGGGGGACATCAAACCTTACACCTGTCCCTGTCGTTCTCTCGTAAGGATATATTAGGGTGACACCAAAAGTGCATAGTGTTCAGGTGACAAAAAAGAAAGAAAAAAGAAAAGGTGACAGATTTAGAATCGATGAGGAAAAGGCATTCTTGACACAAGAGTTATACTTGCTACAAGAAGATACCTGGTAGGTGAGGACGGCCAAGCCTCGAAGTGCCCAAGTCCAGAGCTTGAACGCGTGGGCCAGGTGAGCTGGCGCCCAGGTGCACAGAGGGCCCAGGTGCACAGAAGGCCTTGGATTAGGGGAGGCCAGGCATGGAAAGGTACAGGAGCTCCCAGAGCTGGGTGTCCTCAGAGAGTTCCCACGTGTCGGCCATGGGAGGGGGGGCATGAGGACAACATGGCCCGAAGCGGCACCCCCGGCCTCCCTGCCCACCCCAGCTGCAGAATAACATTAGACTGCCTGCTTTGTTCACAAAGATCTGCATGTCAGTGACCGCACTTGATCCTCCCCGCTATCCCGTGGAGTAACCAAGTAGATGGTGCCACCACCAGCACCACCACCACCACCACGACCACCACCACCACCACCACCAGCACCAGCACCATCACCACCACCACCACCACCACCACCATCACCACCATCACCACCACCACCACCATCTCCATCATCACCACCACCACCACCAGCACCATCACCACCACCACCATCATCACCACCATCATCACCACTATCATCACCACCACCACCACCACCACCACCACCACCATCACCACCACCACCATCTCCATCATCATCACCACCACCACCACCACCACCACCATCACCACCACTATCATCACCACCATCACCACCACCACCACCACCATCATCACCACTATCATCACCACCATCACCACCACCACCACCAGCACCATCACCACCACCACCATCTCCATCATCACCACCACCACCAGCACCACTACCATCACCATCACCACCACCATCATCACCACCACAACCATCACCACCATCACCACCACCACCACCACCACCACCACCACCATGACCATCAGCATCACTATCATCATCGTCCCCATTTACAATGGAGAGAACTAGGGCTCAGAGAAGTTAGCGAGATGCCAAGGAGCCCCGGGCAGACAACACACAAAGTTAAAACCTGACCAAGACCTTCCAAGTTGACCTCGGTATCTGCCCACCCACGTGGGTCCAGCGCTGCTCCAGGAGGGAGTACTGAAGTGGGGCCCTGGGAGGGACACAACGAGCCTTGGGCCCCACTCTGCACCCCGCCTCGTGGCTAGAGAGACATTCCGAACGATTTGTTACAACTAAGCGTAGCTACACCAAAAAGGGAACTCTACCCTCTGTGTGTTTATTATAATTTACAACAGGCCCTCACTTCAGGGAGCCATAAGCTGGAAAATGAGAGTGCCAGATGCAGGGCCACCAGCCCACCCGGAACACATAGTTAGTATGCGTGCCCCTGCACGGCCTGGCAAGAGATCCAGAACTGGGGACAGAGAACCGCCACATACAGGGCATCAGCTTTTCTCGGCCAAAAAAAAAAGGGTACCAACACACACAGTAAACCCAGGGCCTTCAGGCAAGAGTGGGCACCATACGTGTGCCAGCAGCACCCCCTGGTGGCCAGTCTGAGCACTACACCCTCCATTCCCAGGATGAAGCCATTCCCAAGACTGAGCAGACAGACCCTAATGAAAATCCGGCTACCGTTCCCCGAGGTCTAACGCTGCGACGCTGTGCTTTGCCCGCCACCCACTTAATCTTCACATTAATCCAGTGAGGGAGGGGCTGCTATCCCCATTTGCAAATGAGTAAACTGAGCCCAGGGAGGGGACTGCTAGGTCTCAGGGCAGGTGAGCACACAGCAGCAGCACAGCCCAGGCCTGCCTGATGCCTGTCCTAAATGGCAAGTCACCGCTTGATGCACAAAAGGGGTCGACTTCTCTGCACTGAGTCAGGCCGCGTTTCCCCTGGCGGGGCTGGGGCCGGGGGCTTCTGCCCCAGTTCCGTTTGGTCTCACAGTGAATTCAGTCTGTGAACATGCACAGAGCTGTTCGCCTCTTCGATACACACCTTTCTATGCGTAGGTTATACATCAATTTTTTAAAACTTAAACAGCAAATTTTTAAGGGAAAGATATAGGGGGAAAAGGGGATTCTGATTCACAAATGAATCTCTTATTTAAAATGACAAAGCGAGGTGAGAAGCCCAGACCTGGCCGTGAACCCACCTTGGCCGTGTGTTCTCGGCCTCCCTCCTGAGCTTCCGCTTCTACATCTGCTGGGGCTGCAGGAGGACTGCAGGACACTCCCAGCCCGGTGACCGACACCTCTGAGGCACCGTCTCACAGAAAGCCACAGAAGGGCACCTGTCTGGGTCAGGACCTGGGTCCCCAGCCCCTAACCAGCCCCAGCTCCCCACCTCCAGTGTGATGGAGTCTGCGTTAGTCTCTGAACCTCTCCAGGCCCCAGTGGGAAGTGGCCTTCGCATGGTTTAAAGTGGAACCTGGTCTCTGAGCCTCACCCAGAGGCTAATTTACAGGGAGACAGACAGAGCTGCCTGGACAGAAGCCAGGGTGTGCAGACAGCTCCAGCCTCCCCCATGGCCTGGAGGGGCCCTTTATGCACCTGCCCTCCCGCCTGCTACCCCACTCATGGATCACCTCCAAGGTGCCCTCCCAGCTCTGAGGTTCAGTGAGCTGAAGTTCCAATAAATGCACAGCCTAATTTGTGGTCTTATTACCATGCAGCTCATGAAACGCTGATGAGCATGCCTTCTACAGCTCACAAAGTTAACATTCCTATTAAATGCAAAGGAGAAAGCCCATGGGTGTTCCTTTGTTGAAACAGGATTAACAAAATAAAATAAGAAAGGCTCAGTAACAGCTATAATTAAGGCTGGGCCAACAGCTGCATTATAATTTTATGCATACGCATTTCTTCCATGTTGAAACTTGACATAATTTTTCTAAGTTATTTTTAAGCACTCTCAAAGTGAGAGCCCCGGGCAATAGAGTCTACTACTCACATTTAACATAATCATAGCTGAAGAGCAGCCCCAGGGCCCTTTCCTTCGGAAAGCACAACAAATAATTTTACGTAAACAGAAACTGCACCCCCGTCACCCAGTTGTCTAAGTGGCAGCACCGTCCCGCCCCAGCAGATGTGTGGGAAGCTCTGAGGATGTGGGAGCCCCCGTGAACGCTTCTGACACCACAGCTCCCCTTGTGCAAATCACCGAGGTGGCCCCAGAACTCTTGACGCCATGCCTCCAAAGCGACCGAGTCTCCGGGATCGTTTCCATGGAAAAACAAAATGTGCAAAATCCTCTCCCGTTTTGCGATGTATTTTAGGGGGACTGCGATGCCCAGGGCTGCCACATCACCAGGCCTCTGAGTTTCCGGTTTGGGGTTTTTGCTGTTCTACTTTATTTTGGTTCCTTTCTGTGGTGGAGGCACCATTAGTCCTAACTTCAGAAGGTAAAGGGCTGCCTTGAACCGGCTTCAGCACTGGGCCTCAGGACAGAGGCTCCGGGGGTCAAACCCCACCCACGTGGCCACATCTGCCTGGCTGGAGGGACCTCTCCCTTCCCGAGCCCGTAGGTCCTTAGCTGGAAACCCGCAGTGGCAACTGCAGCCGCCCTGCTGACCTCATGAGGACGGTGGAGGCAGGGGTCACCATGTGGAGGGATCCTGGGAAAAGGGCTTTGTGGACTCTGCTCCACATGATGCAGGTGCAGAGCAGAACTGGGAAGAATGGGTGAAAGGGGCTTGTGAACACAGCCCACCAGGCAGGTGGACGCAGCTCAGCACGCACACCATTGCTGTACGTACTGGGCAAGTTCCTGCAGATGGCAGGCGGGTCCCTGTGCACGGGTCACTGCCCCGCATGGGGAGACGCACACACGTGTGGCTCTCTGCAGAAGCTCTGGGAGGGCAGCCACCATGGCTCAAGAGGCCCAGCGCCCCATCCAGGCCAGTGCTGTCCCACAGAAATAGAACCACTGGGACTTCCCTGGTGGCGCAGTGGCTAAGAATCCCCCTGTCAATGCAGGGGACACAGGTTCGAGCCCCGGTCTGGGAAGATCCCACATGCCACGGAGCAACTAAGCCCATGCGCCACAACTACTGAGGCTGTGCTCTAGAGCCCACGAGCCACAACTACTGAGCCCGCGTGCCACAACTACTGAGCCTGCGTGCCACAACTACTGAAGCCCACGTGCCTAGAGCCCCTGCTCCGCAACAAGAGAAGCCACCGCAATGAGAAGCCCGCGCACCGCAACGAAGAGTAGCCCCTGCTCGCCGCAACTAGAGAAAGCCCACGTGCAGCAACAAACACCCAATGCAGCCAAAAATAACAATAAATAAATACATTTAAATTAAAAAAAATTTTTTTTTAAGAAATAGAACCACTGGTGTGATTTCAAATTTGCAAGCAGCCACGTTAAAATGAAAAGAAACAAGTAAAATTAATTTTAATAATGTTTTGTTACCCCAGTATATCCAAAATATTATCGCTTCACTTGTAATCCATTTTTAAAAGAGAGATGAGAAATTTCACATTCTTTTGATGTTGCTGTCGTACTAAGTATTCAAAATCTGGTGTGTATTTCCCACTTCCAGCACGTTGCAGTCTGGAGTAGAACACAGATCCAGTATTCACATTATTTCCAGGACACCTGGCAACTTTTTCACTGCAGATCAGAGAAATGTGGTTTGCAGGTGCCACTCCCTGACAGCCAGCGAGACAGGAGAGGGCCTCCAGCACCCCGAAATCTTTGGGACCCACAGAGTTAGGAAAATGGAGACAAGGAATTAGGAAGCTTAGACCTTGCTGACCAGAGTTACTGTCCGCACTGTTGAAAAAGAGGCAGAAGATGAGGACATTTCCATTTATTACCATCACAGGCTTTAGACGCTGGCTGTCTGCTCCAGGCTCCTGAGGTCATAATCAAAGGAGATAAAATAACAGCCTGGGCAGGAACTGAAGGAAAATGTGGGAAACGTGCAAACACAACTTCAAATTTTATTATTTTTTTAATAAGTTTATTCATTTATTTATTATTTATTTTTGGCTGCATTGGGTCTTCGTTGCGGTGCGCGGGCTTCTCACTGCAGTGGCTTCTCTCGTTGCGGAGCACGGGCTCTAGGCGCACGGGCTTCAGTAGCTGTGGCGCCCGGGCTCAGCAGTTGTGGCTCACGGGCTCTAGAGCGCAGGCTCAGTAGTTGTGACGCACAGGCTTAGTTGCTCCGCGGCATGTGGGATCTTCCCCGACCAGGGCTCGAACCCGTGTCCCCTGCATTGGCAGGCGGATTGTTAACCACTGCGCCACCAGGGAAGCCCAACTTCCATCAAATTTTAAATACCTGCTTTACTTATCATGAAAGCCTGCCAGTCGTCTCAGTTACAAAGTATTTTGAACTTGCAAATTAATTCAAGAAGAAAGAACTGCTGTCTAATATTCAGATGTGTCTAAGGTCTGTTCAAATTCCAGAACAGAGCTTTAAATTTAAGCAAGAGCCACAGGGAAAAGAAGAATTTTCCAAACCCCAGCAGCCACCCAGCTCCAGCCTACCAGAATGATCTGGTCCATTCTTCCTGGTAACCAATATATGAAGTAAACATTAGGTGTGTTCTCCACATACCTGGGCTATTCGGTTTTTCACTAGGGAAAAAAGTAGTTTTTTACTTAGTCTCACAATTCAACATTTAATGAATGCCTAATATATACCACATACTATGTAAGCGAAGCACATTTAGAAATGAGTAAGACACAAACTCCAGAAACATAAACAAATAATGCCATGTTGCTCGTGAAAACAATTTAAAGTGACCGTGGTTTTATTCGTGGCCCAAATTCATAGACTGCTGCCTTGGAAAGGACAGAGAGTCCAGACTTGCAGCCAGTGCCCGACCTGCCCCTCACCGGTTTGGACAGCTACCACTCTTTTTACAGGGCAGGGACCTTTAGAAGGTCAGGCAGCCTGTCCTCCTCCCTGACTCGGCTCCAGCTCGTGCAGCCTTAAGGTGACCCTGGCGAGGCCAGCTCCTCCCACTGCCTCTGACCAAGCCAGCGGCGGCCCCTGGACCTCCCTCCCTGCAGGTCCAGCATCCCGGTCTCAGCCATGCCCTGCCATACCTGACGGGTCCCGCTGCTGGGACAGCGCCTACACGGTGGCCAGGCCAGTCCCCACGTGCAGCCGCCCCCTCTGCAGGCACAGCTGTCTCCTAGGCTATCTCCACTTCCGCAGGGCCTTTCCCATGCATGTCCCCTAGGGGGCGATAAAGCGCAAAGGAGAACTCCGGCCTCAGGGAGCTAGTCCTGAGCTGCCTGAAATTCTGCAAAGTGGAGAGGGCTGGCGAGTGCCTGCTTTCTGCTTATCAAACTTTTTTTTTTTTAATCCAGAACCTCATGCTTCAAGTTTCAGTTCCAACCTCAGTTTGTCAGAGAGGCTTTTCTTAAATCCCCTTCAATATAAATTAGGTCCCCATTATTTTCTCTTGCCCACTCCCCCCCCCATCCTCCGCTTTGAAGCAATTACCGCAATCTGTAATCATGTATTTAACGATGTATTTATTTGTTTAACGTGTTCCTCCTAAAAGACTGTAAACTCCAAAAATATCAATATCATTTAATTCAAAATACAGTTAAAAGCTTAAAGAGATCAATGTTTAAGGTTAACAAATGCTGCATTTCCTTTGTCATGAGGACTAAAGCATTTCCAGAACGTTCACGTAAGAACCCCCGAGACTAAGGTTAACCAAGGCAGTCAACTCACACTTCCCAGAGAAACAGACAAAACTAAGGGCTGGGGAAGAAAGAGTGGCTCAGGGCGGGTCAGCTGCCGGCCAACCCACATCCCGGTAAAACCAAAACTTCTCTGGTCCTCTGACTCCTGCCCAGCGACGGGTAAGAGCTGCCCCATGGCCGTCCTGGGGCAGGGCTGCACAGAACTTCGGCTCCAGGGGCCTCTTCAGAGTGGAGGGAAGGGCCTCAGTCCCCAGGAAGGGTCTCTCTGAGGTGCTTCCAGTAAGCCGGCAAGCCCTGCACCAACTCAGAAATAAAAACAGGGAGCAGAATTCAAAAGCTCTTCTCTCTACCACTGCAGGAGGGATGTGAGAATAATGGACCACAGCTGTGTGTATGGAGCCTGGAACGTTTCATATCCCTGTGCCTGTTTGGTTCATCACTGCTCTTTCCCTGAAACCAAACACAGATGAATGCTGGCTGGTCTCTAAGCTAAAATCCACTCGATCACCAGTCCTATGGGTTTTTACTCTGGTCCATTTCTCTAAATCTGCCCCAAACCTCCACTCCCACACCCACTGCTGTGGGGTGAGAGTCATCATCTCTGGGATGCACCGTAACAGCACCTGATGCTGGGTCTTGCTCCTGCCTGCATCTCTGCCCCTCCAAACAATGTCCTCCTATTTATTCCTCATAACTTCAGAAATTACTAGAAAGCTACAGTAATTCACAGTGCGGTGCTGATGAAGGATAAACAAATAGATCAATGGAATAGACCAGAGAGCTCAGAAATGGACCCCCATGTAATTTTCAACAAAGGATCACAGTAACTAAGTGGCTCGGCTAGGTGCAGCACACCCCCTCAAGCCTTCAACTCTCAGGGCTTACTTCCATCATAGTCTCTGGCACCATCTCCTAAAGGATCGGTTCCACGGCTAGGACTGTGTGAGATCCTCAGGAGGAAACAGCGAATCATATCTGACTGCATTCTCACTTTCCGGCACAAACTTTGGCAAAAACATTTGGGTGAACCAAGGAATCTCCTTGGAAGAAAAAAAAAAGGAAGAAAGAAGGAAGGAAGGAAGGATGGGAAGTTGGGAAGGGAGGAAGGAAGGGAGAATCCTAAGGGGCAGAGAAGTGGTGGTGGCCTCAGAAAAAGAGGCCTGCTGGCAGAGATGGGAAAAAAATATCTAACAGAAAGAAGGAAGCCAGCTACGGCCCTACAAGGAGGCTTGGGGCTGACTTACAAGGTCCTCCAGGTTGCCAGGACCTCCAAGACCCTCCTTTTCCAGAATGCGGCTCCCAAAGCCCCCTGCTCCTTGGCTCCAGACGTGGTGGCTGATTTGGTCCCCTCCTCTCCCTACACCAGCAAGGCCAGCAGCTGCCTCTTAAGTCCGGTCCCCACCCTTCCCATCCTGCCTCGGCCCAGACGCAACTGGGGCACAAACGTGCCAGATTCCAGAGTTCAAAAATTTGCGGCTCCATTTGTTACATGATTTAAAAGAAGAAAAATCTGTTACCCAAGTTAAAATCCTTTTTCTATTAACATGCCAAGCATAATCTGTTTATAAGCATATAATGATATATTTTATGTTCCTTGAAAAAAAAGACGCAACTTTAAACCTACAATAGCTGTTTAATATGACAATTTGTTTCACCCCCAGATTACTTTTCTTTCTTTTAAAAAGAAATCAATCAATGGGAATTCCCTGGCAGTCCAGTGGTTAGGACTCAGCGCTTTCACTACGGGGGCCCAGGTTCAGTCCCTTGTCAGGGAACCAAGATCCTGCAAGCTGCACAGTGCAGCAATAAATAAATAAATAATAAATTTTTTTTTAACCAATCAAAGTCTATCACATTTTCCAACCACAACTGTTTTCAAGGAGCAAGTAGATCTCAGTGCACTAAGCTGCACAGCAGAGAGACTGGGGTCTCGGTGAAAGGGATAAACAGCAGTGCCCACAGCATCTACAGTGCGCCATAACCCAGGTCGTGGGCAGGACCATGTCTCCCGCAGAAGAAGCGGTGGGTTCCACGAGTTATGTGACTCCCTCAGGTCAGGAATCTGGTGAGTAGCAGATCTCTGGCCCCAGAGCACGTGTTCATTCCACCCTCCAGACTGTTCCAGCCCTTAAAGTTGACACCTGCCCTTGAGAAATGGCAAAGACAGTGAAAGTTTAACAGAATAAACAGCTGCTAACAAAGAGAAAACAACTCTAGGCTAAATCCCTTCTACATAATTAAATCAGCCCCTCTTGCTGGGGAGGTTTTCAGAAGCAGCAAGCAGGAAACTATCTACAAAGGAAATGCAATTAAGGAGAGTCTTTTTAATATACCCAATTCTTGACTGCCCTTGCCCTAGGCAGAAACTTAATTCTACTGAAGGATAGCTGTCATTGAAAAGTTGTTATGTAAATTGTAAAGTAAGGGGAGAAAAGACACAGAAACCATTTTACAAGGTAAATGGGAAACCGGCTGAGAAGGGAGCAGTGCGGTAACAGATCTCCAGGTCACGGCAATGACCATCGTGGCTGGCTTACCATCGAAAAGCTGGACCTTAGAGACCAAATGCGACTCCATCTTACCATTTATTTTACCGGCTCTCCTACGTTAACCCAACAACCAAGCAAAACAGGAGACTCTTTTCAGGAATTAGCTGACCGCAAGTTAACAGCAACGTATTTTAAAACATGATTTTTGGTCACTGATTACACAGCTGAAAATTGAAGGAAACTACAACAAGTGCCAGGTTTAAAAAAAAAAACAAAAACAAAACTGTTAAGTAAACTCCAAAAAAGGAGAGGTGGGCAGTGCATGTCGTGTATCATCAGCAGTAGCCCAATGTCTTGGGAGAGGGAAGGCACCAAACAGAGAAGAGAGTGTAATAGGGAAGAACAAATCTGACTCCATACTGGATCTGTTTTTTTTTCCTTTAAACTTTGTATTCTATTGCTTTTGCTACAAGTTAAGAATGTTGCCTAAAATATACAGGTTAGCCCATTCTCAAGGCTCTGACTTTTAAAGGTACAACACTTCTCCATTCACACAAAGATAAAAAGTCGCGACACACAGGATACCATTTGTCGTGGAGGTTTATAGGAACACTGTGACCAGACCTAGGTGCACAGCTGTGAGAACAACAGATTCCGGCACCAAGAACTTCGCAGCAACCAACCAAACGCCCTCCACTTTTGGTATAAAAGAAGGCTGAATTCTAACTCAGGTAAGATGGTTCTTTGGGACACTAGTCCACCATCTTCTCGGTCTGCTGGCTTTCCAAATAAAGTCACTATTCCTTGCCCAAAAGACTCATCTCTCGATTTATTGACCTGTCGTGCGGCAAACAGTACGAGCTTGGACTCGTAACATCATCACTGTCAGAAAGAATGCCTGGCATAGTTCAGGGCTCCTGACCCACCACTCTGGCTCTGGGTCTGCTCCATCACTACACACACACACACACACTCACTTGCAGGAATCTGACACAACAATGGGATGAGGGCAGGACCAAGGGTCAAAGGACTCTTTACCATCCCTACCTGGCATGTCGAGAGGAGTGTCATGCAAAGCTGTTGGCTTGAACTGAAGAAGCCAAGAAAAGTGCCCCCGGGGTTTGGGCACCGAACACCCAGCAAACATAAGCTCTAGGTGTCTTCTGCAGCCCTCAGCATGCAGGACACTCAGTATAGCTACTTTGGTATGAACCCGTAGGCTCAGAAGATGAAGCTGGAGGGGCAGTTGTGGAGGGTAAGCCCTGTGACACTAAGCTTATATTTCCGAAGTCACTGGGCTCTGCCAGGGAACCAGGCTGGAAGGGGGCAGGAGGCGGTCAGATAGTTCATTCATTCTTCCATTCAATAAAGGCACCCTGGGCACCCACCCGGGGCCAGGCACTGATCCAGGGGTTAGAAGTACAAGCCAGGCAGGCACCCAGAAGTTTGGATTTCATCCCAAGTCAGAGGAAGTTGATTTTTAAAGCCTCAGCTCTGCCATTTCTAAACTGTATGAAGTTGACCTCTCTGAACTTTTGTTCCTCGTCAGCAAATGACACACAAATTAGAGGTGTCGGGAAAACTGAGTAGCAAAAAGCATGAGGTCAGTGCCCCAGTGTGGATGCTTACTGTTAATTACACAGGAAGGAGCCCCAAGGTCAACGTTTAAGGGCTTTGACCAGGTGTTCAGTGGAAGATCCATCGCGGTCCTGCATCCAGCCAGCAGAAAGGCCACGTCGCCCAAGAAGCCAGGGACGGCTGCCTGGAGGAGGTGCCATGTCAGCTTAACTTTATAGGGTGAGGAACAAGGGCCCACAGAGCTAGGCGGCAGGTAGAGACTAAATTACAATTTATCAGGCTTCCCTGGTGGCGCAGTGGTTAAAAATCCGCCTGCCAATGCAGGGAACAAGGGTTCGAGCCCTGGTCTGGGAAGATCCCACATGCCCCGGAGCAACTAAGCCCGTACGCCACAACTACTAGACCTGCGCTCTGGAGCCTGCGAGCCACAACTACTGAAGCCCGCGCACCTAGAGCGTGTGCTCCGCAACAAGAGAAGCCACCGCAATGAGAAGCCCGCGCACCGCAAGGAAGAGTGGCCCCCGCTCACCGCAACTAGATAAAGCCCGCGCACAGCAATGAACACCCAACGCAGCCAAAATAAATAAATTTATAATAAATCACAATTTATCACAGGGTATTACTGGGTTACCAGCAGTAACCAGCTAATCCCTGGTGTTTATGCCTCCCTCTACAGGACACAAAGAAACTTTCCTTCAGCAGCTCGGTGGAACCCTTTCCCTTCAAAACATCCTGGCCAAGTACATGGGTCTAAAGGAACTATCCATTTCACAGAGGAGGAAACTGAGGCCAGGCAACAAGGAGGCCGAGCCAAGGACCACGCGGCCACCGAGTCGGCAGCATCGGATTCGAACCTCCCGCCCGCCAGGACGCCTGCGCTGGGTCGCTAGCGCGCGCCCCGACCCCTCCCGTTGCCCCGGAAACGGCCCCGCACGCGCGAGCGCACTGCTTTCCCTTGCTCGTTCTTCCGCTAGCACCCTCGTTACTTTTTTTTTTTAATAAAAACCCAAGGCGGCGGGATACTGCCAGCGATTTAACGTGCCCTCGAAGGACGCCGCTACGTCCGCTCTCCGCCCTGGGCCGCGGATCCCTCCGCCGCCCAGCGGCCTGCGCGCTTCTACCCGACTCCAAGCTCGAAACGGCTTCCCGCGCGCCGCGCCGCGCCCCACCCCCACCTCATCCCCACCCCAACCCCCAGCCCGGCTCACCTGCCGCCCGCGTCTCCATGGCAACGCCCCCACCGCGGAGGAAAAAAAAGCCTCGGGCTCTTCTGGGCCCCCTCCCGCGCCGACCGAGAAGGCGGGGCGCTCCGCTAATGCTTCGCTTTTTATTTTTATTTTTTTAAGAAAAGAGCCGGCGCGGTTATGGCGAATCTGCGGCATCCAACATGGCGGATGGAGTCTTCGCCCTCCTCTTCCCGGGGCGCTGACGACGGCGTCGCGGACGTCAGGCTTGGATGACCCTCCCCCAGCGGCGAGAGCGGCCGGGCAGGGCCGGGCTACTGCGCATGCTCGGCTCCAGCGGTCGTGCTTTGTGTCCCGCTCCGCAGATTCCGTAGCTCCGGGTTTTGAGCCTCTCCTGGGAAGGGGCTAACGAGAGGCGTGGAACGCAGATTGGAGGATTGGGAGTCTTCACAGTGCTGCCAGAGCCAGCATCTACCTGCCGGCCCATCCTTGGACCCACCCCTGCACTCCACTGGGCTGTACGAGGTTACGGCAGCGCTCCGGTCCCAGTTCCCAGCGATTTAACTTTTGTTGGCTTTAGTTTACTAATTTGTCAATCGGGGCGGTAACAGCCTGCCTCCCTCTCAAAGGTTGCAGTGTTTCCTGAAGTGGGATGCTTTCCGCTAGGAGTACCCGACTTGATTTAGTCTTCCAGACTGAATTAAACAACTGGAACCGCCTCGACAGAATGCCTTCTCTCTGTCCTCCTGTCTTGCAGAAAGTCTCAGTTGGGTGTGAGCACGCCTCCCTAACCCTTGCTCGTCTCCCTGAATCTGGTTCACAGTCTTCTTTCTGCAGGCAACAGTATCTGGTTGAGATGTAATGACCTCGTCTTCCTTTTGGTCTACCACTTCCTTCAGATCTCTGCTCAAACGATATCTCCTGGTGGGCCCTCCCAGACCACCCCATCCAAAGTGACCCTCCTAAGTCACTTTCTGTTTTCTCCCTAGTATCAATTACTGCCTGACATTAATTTATCTCCATCTCGTCTTTGTCGCCCCTTTGGTCCCAGAAACTAGAACAGCCTGACAGTAATTTATTGAATAAATTGAGTTCCTGTTGCCTGTATTTTTAAGGTTAGTTTTTGTTTTTAACAATGTTTTTCATTTATGGTAGTAATGTATAAAGTTTTCTTTTTAAACCCAACTTATATTTTTAAAAATTGGTCAACCTAAAATGGTGCAGGACCTCCCTGGTGTTCCAGTGGTTAAGACTCAGTGCTCCCAGGACTTCCTTGGTGCGCAGTGGTTAAGAATCCGCCTGCCAATGCAGGGGACACGGGTTCAAGCCCTGTAGCGGGAAGATCCCACATGCCGCGGAGCAACTAAGCCCGTGAGCCACAACTACTGAGCCCGCGTGCCGCAACTACTGAAGCCCATGTGCCTAGAGCCCGTGCTCCACAACAAGAGAAGCTACCGCAATGAGAAGCCCACACACTGCAACGAAGAGTAGCCTCCACTTGATGCAACTAGAGAAAGCCCACGCGCAGTAACAAAGCCCCAATGCAACCAAAAATAAACTAAAAAATTTTAAAATACTATTTTAAAAAGCATTAAAAAAAAAAAAAGACTTCATGCTTCCAATGCAGGGGGTGTGGGTTCGCTCCCTGGTCAGGGAGCTAAGATCCCACATGTCGCGTAGCATGGCCAATAAATTAAAAAAAGAAAAAAATGGTGCATGTGGTACAGAGACAAGGCCCCCAAAAATGTAAAAGTGAACTTCAAGTGAGAAATTTGGGAAATACTGATTTATTTTTATGGTTCTCTTGAAGTGCTAATCTGCGCCTGTTGTCTTTTCCTGGAATAGCCTTCCCTCTATTGCTGCTCGACTTGAGAAATTGTCCTTCAGTTCATGCCTGTGTGTTCCCACACTCCCACTCACACCTCTCTTTATCCTCCCCACACCCGTTGCGTTTATCTGTTTGCTCAGCCCCCTCCCCATGAGCTAGACCATGAACTTCATGAGCACAGATTTTTTATCCTTGTTTCCCAGCTCCTACTTCACAGAAGTAAGTGTCACTCAGTGAGCACATTTGTTCCCATTGTCACTTGTTTTCCAGTTAGTAAAACTCCCATGAACACTGAGCTTTAGGATGACGCTCTGATTTCTCATGAATATTCTGCCTTGCTCCTTAATCCTGTTCTTGGGAAATAGAGTCATTATAAGACCCCAAATTTACCCAGTCCATTAAATATATGTTCAGGGATATCTCCTCCCCCAACCCCTTTGTTTCATCCTCACAACAACTGGAGGGCTAAATTGGACAGATCTGATTATCGTGCTTTCCTTGAAGAGAAAAGGAACGTTCAGAGAGGTTAGTTGGCTTTCTGAGATCACACAGCAAGCCAGTGAAATCCCAGCTGTGGAACTGGACTTTCCATGCCCAATATTCTCCCCACATGGCCATCTGGGATGGGCCCACAGTACCCACTACACCCCCAAAAGGGCCAATTTCAAGGCAATCATAGGGTTATTGCCACCCACCACATCCTACATCTCAAGACAGATGTCGAGGTGGAGCCCATCACAGTCCTTCATTTGTGAATGAACTGCTCAAGAAGCTGCACTGATGAACTTTCCTTTTCAGAACGATAAATATTTGCAGTAACCACTATGTTGCTGTGAATCGATTTCTGTCAGGAAATTAGAGTTGTTCTGAGTTGCTGACAGTACTGGTTTTGTGCTGGGTTGCCTTTCTGGCAACAGCCATTTAAATGTTAGTTATTGATTAGCAGACGGATTGCTCCCGGATGTTGTGACGAAAATGAATTTTGGAAATGAAGCAATTTAAAGTTTGTCTCAAAACCCAATTGCCTCAGAATATTAATAAAGTCAAATTTAAAAAAAAAAGAAATTGTGGATTATGAATGACAGTCCCGGGTTAATGATTTGGCCAGTTATGATTTTCTCCGTGATTCTCATGGCATTTTCTTCCTTCTCTATTCAAAGAAGAATCACTGAGCACCTATCATAACTGAAAACTGGCCTGGCCACAGGCATACAGAAATGACGAAGAGCCAGTCCCTTTCTATGGGACCAGATCTGCAAATGGAGAGAAGAGTCCACCCCTGGCTTTGCTGAGTGATTTGCACATTTTCAGTCAGCAAAAACCTTTATTCTTTCCATTTGCATACTATCCCCAAATGCCTTCAATTAATGAAGGCGCATTAGTGGAATTAAATATAAATTCCTCAAAATTGTATTATTAATGGCATCCTGCTTCAACGACAGTTCCTAGAGGGGATGAGCTTCCCAGCTGGCCCTCTGGTGTCCATCAGCCTCTCAAGGCTAGCACGGGAGTGAATTTGTGCCAGAAATGTATCACCACGAAATGGCATTTGGTTATATAATAATATATTAACATAATTGAATATATTTGTGTCAATAATTTTATAGTTATGTCTAATAGGTATATGACAAATGAGCATTTACAGGAAAAGAGAAAAATTTCAATACATAATTTTATAAGATGTTTTCTTGAAAGCAGGTTCTGATAAAGTATACATACGAGTGACCTCAAAATAATGGGCCTTGAGGCACATAGAAGTTGATAAAATCAGAGGTTGGGATAATCACAGTCTGAGTGAAGTGTTAAAACCTGAATAGGCACGTTATAGAGAAAAATCTGTTTAAAACTGTATAAAAGAAGAGGTGGTAATAGTAGAATGATTTGAGCAATTTGAGAACATAATTATGACCTTAGGAAGCAACATCCTCTCTAGTTCTTCCTTTTCAGTGGCCATGGTGTGCCATCTCATCACCAGCACGCACATATTGTACCCTCAGCACACACACATTGATCTCAACAGCATTTTTCGTTAGTGGTACCCAGGGCTCCTTCAAAGGACCTGAGTCCACGTCTGGAAGCAGGGGAAAGTCAGAATGGCCTGAGACAACTTGCTCTTGCCAGAAAACCAGGCTGCTGTCAAAAGTGCTGGGCTATTGCTGAAAGGACAAAGGAGTTGATTGAAAAGGAAACGGGGTCCCTCTGGTCAGGTTGTGACAACTTGGATATAACAAAGAATAGCTGGGTCTACAGTTGTCGATTTACCAGAACAAGTTGAATCTGTGAAAAGCCATGAGTCCTTAACGATCAAAAAGGAAAAGTTAGGGACTTCCCTGGTGGCGCAGTGGTTAAGAATCCACCTGCCAGTGCAGGGGACATGGATTGGAGCCCTGGTCCGGGAAGATCCCACGTGCTGTGGAGTAACTAAGCCCATGCACCACAACTACTGAGCCTGTGCTCTAGAGCCTGCGAGCCACAACTACTGAGCCCGTGTGCCACAACTACTGAAGCCCATGAGCCTAGAGCCGGTGCTCCATAACAAGAGAAGCCACCGCAGTGAGAAGCCTGCACACCACAAAGAAGAGTAGCCCCCCGCACTGCAACCAGAGAAAGCCTGAGCGCAGCAACAAAGACCCAACGCAGCCAAAAATAAATAAATAAATTGATTTTTTTTAAAAAAAAGGAAAAGTTAATATGTGTAATGACAAAGCTAGTTATAACTCAAAGAAAGGCTAAAAGCAGTGTTTTAGTAAGTAGGTAAGTTCGGCATAATATGGGAATCTGTTCCTTACTTGAAGTTCGGTATATCTGTTTATGAAATGGTATATCTATATAAGTTGAGAAGAGCAGATAAGTTTACTGTGAGTCAAATATTTCCAGAAAGAGTAGGAACTGTACCCAAACCGGGAAGGGCAGGTCAAGACCAGTGGTCTCCTAAATAACCAAGTAGAAAGAGCGTTCATAATTGGTGTTGCAAGTTAATGGATTGGCCAGATGTCCTAGGAGAATGGCTGATAGATTAAACTGCTCTATGGCCCTGCTAATTATAATGAATGCTAATGAGGCATAATGAAGTTAATTGTAAACTGAGGCCAAACATCATGTACCCAAAATTCAACAGACATAGAAGTGAAGATTGCAAGAACCTGCTAAGTCCTGTTGCCTTAGCAGTTGAACCTGATCTGAGAGAGGGCATCCCAACCAGCAAATGCCTGCTGCCGTCTGATTCACCTTGAAGGATTCAGTGTTCCCACTAAGAATCCATCAATCATTGATCCAGAGGCTGTGATTTCCATGCACCTGGGAAGGAGATAATCTTTCTCTTTTGGGTCTGATATTACAATCCTGGAAAAGTACAAAAAGATGTTTTATATAGCTAACAAAGAAATTGGTCAAATCCATAGTTCTGATTTTTACAAATAAGCTTAAGTATGGGTACAGTAAAAACTTTTGTGTTGTTAAGGTGTTTGAAGCAGTCAAGAGAAGTTATATTAGACTGAAAGTTGTAGTGAAACAGGATAATCTGACCAAGTGTGTAAATGTTTAAGGACATTTGATTCATAAGGTTTTAAGTTTATCAGTTGCATTTAAATAGTTTGCAAAAAAAAGTGAATAGATTTATAAGTACAGTAAATATTCTGTAAACCAACCGCAAGCAATGGTAACTGGGCAACGTAAACAAAAAGGGGGGGGGGTGGCCTTGGATCCCAGCAACAAGGAGGATAAAACAGGAGGACTGGGCTTCCCTGGTGGCGCAGTGGTTGAGAATCCGCCTGCCAGTGTAGGGGACACGGGTTCGATCCCTGGTCCTGGAAGATCCCACATGCTGCAGAGCAACTAAGCCCCGTGCGCTACAACTACGAAGCCTGCACTCTAGAGCCCACGAGCCACAACTACTGAGGCCGTGTGCTGCAACTACTGAAGCCTGTGTGCCTAGAGCCCGTGCTCCGCAACAAGAGAAGCCACCGCAGTAAGAAGCCCGCGCACCGCAACAAAGAGTAGCCCCCGCTCATCACAACTAGAGAAAGCCCATGCGAAGACCCAATACAGCCAAAAATAAATAAATAAAATAAATAAATTTATTTTAAAGAAAAACAAAAACAGGAGGACTACCAGAGCCTAGCAGGGTGCCAGGCCCATCTGGAGACCCAATAAACAGTTATTAAAGGAAGGGAGAGTGTGGAAGGATGGAGGATGGATCAAGGGATGAACGTTGGGGTGAACCTGTGTGTTCCGGTTGAGTGGGGACTGGGACTCTGCTGAGCTTGGCTGGGACCCCTTAGCTGGGGCAGCTCTGCTCCATGTGGCTTCCGTCTTCCTCCTGGGACAGCGAGTTAGCCTACGTATGTCCTTTTCATGGTGATGGCAGAAGCCAAAAAGGGCAAGTGGAAATGTCAAGTGCTTTTTCAAGTCTCTTCTACCATCCCATTGACCAAAGCAAGTTACATGGCCAAATTCAGAATCAACAATAAAGGAAATATACTCAGCTTTTTGGTAAGAGAAGATAAATTCCCAGGACAAAGGGTGTTACCACAGGGTAGAGTGAAGAATTGGGACCGTTAATAAAATCTACCATTCGTTCCATCATGAGCCCACAAGAAAATACTCATAAAGTGTACCCAAGAATTTACTTTCTAAACAACCAGCTGATGCTTGGCTGAAAAGAAAAGAGAAGATTCTGTCATTCAAGGTTTGGTATAAAAGGGGGATATCATTTTTACCTTAAGCTTCGATGTAAGATGGATTTGAGTTCAAGTTTGATTCTGCCATTTGTTGGCTGTGTGACCTTGGACAAGTTATGCTCACTCCATGGCAAACATCCATTCTTCTGGCCTGCCTTCTCCCAGTGACAGCATCCAGCTTTCCTCTGGGAACTTCCTTGCCCTCATGGAGTAATTTTTTTTATGTCATTATTATTGACAGTATAGTTGACACTAGTGAGCTCTGTGTCCCTGAGACATCCATTCCTGAGCCCATCAGTAAAACTGGGGGAGAGTCAGATTAGGTAGCTCCCTGCGCTGGGATCTCATCAGCTCACCATTCCAACACCAGTTAGCCAAGCTGCCAGGCCTCCAATTCTGACCTGCAAGTGAAGGTTTCCTCGCAAACATGAAGCGCTATGATTGTACTTGTATTTAAAAGGATCGTGATTATGAGCAATGCCTGTAAAACTAGACAGCCTGAGTTTGTAATCCTGGTTTCATCCTTACAAACTGGGCAAGTTCTAAAGCTTTCAGTGTCTCAGTTTCCCCATTCATAAAACAAGGGTGATCTTCTCCACTGCATGGGCTTAAATTGTGAGGCTTAAATGAATTAACACATGACAGCTAGGTTTTCTTTTTAAAAATTCAAAGCTGTGTTCCTATTAGACTGTGGAATTTAATATCTTGCAAACATAATTAATATTTTCATTTTCTCTGTCCTGCCTTCACATTTTGACAGTGTTTGGGTCAGTTAAATTAGGCTGGTCTTCGATTTCCCTGGTGACGCCGTGGTTAAGAATCCGCCTGCCAATGCAGGGGACACAGGTTTGAGCCCTGGTCCGGGAAGATCCCACGTGATGTGGAGCAACTAAGCCTATGCGCCACAACTACTGAGCCCACGGGCCACAACTATAAAGCCCATGCACCTAGAGCCCATGCTCGGCAACGAGAAGCCACCGCAATGAGAAGCCCACGCACCGCAACGAAGAGCAGCCTCCTCTCACCACAACGAGAGAAAGCCTGCATGCAGCAACAAAGACCCAACATAGCCAAAAATAAATAAATTGATTTTTTAAAAATTAGGCTGGTCTCTGCAAAATTCAAATATCAGAGGGGGCTGACATCCAGACTTGCTGACCTATTCTTCCATCCTTACACACCACTGACACTTATGTCAAAAAGAAAGCAGAGAGCAGTCTGGCCTGGGAGTCATTTGCTGCAAACGAATAAATCCTGAGAAGGTTGAGGGTGAAACCTGCATTCCCCCGATGCCTCAGTCTACCATCCTCCAGTGACCAGGCTCAGGCAAGCACCAACTCCTCCCTCCCCCAGTCACCCTCCAGCCTCTGGTGAAGTTCATCAGTGCCGACATCTCCCCTGATCTCGCCTTCTTAAAGTGCACTTGGCACACTTACAGCCTCCCATGGACGATATGGGGTCCCCCCGGCACACAATCCACTTTCCCCTCCTGCTTCCTGCTGGAGCCGTGTGTGTGACAGGAGAAACCCAGATCAGTCTTACCACCATGAGCTCCTTCTGCCACAACTGGAACATCCTTGGCTCTCAGAAACTATGTCGGAAGGCAGAGAAATGGAATGAATAAATGTCTCCATTTGCTACTGTCAGCAGATAAACATTAACAGGAACATTTAGGGGAGGGTGGCCCCTGTTTAGAAATGTATAGGGGCATCTCTGCAAGGGTTCCCAAGTTAAGGTTTAGCACAGAATGTTGGAGTTAAAATGACTTTAAAGGTCTTTGAATCAAACCTCCTTATTTTACAGATGGGTAAACTGAGGTCCAGAGATGCTAAGCCTGTTGTTCACCAGGCAACCAGGATGGTGAGGGCACGCAAACCATATTTTCCAAGTGACTTTAAAGAAGCTGGAAATGTTTAGTGTTCTTTCCCTGGGAGAAGACAGCATTCAGTGGGGACACACGTGTTGATCTTTAAATATCCAAAAGGTGATCCAATGAAGAAGAGCTTCTTAAGAAAACAAAGTGTCCAAAGATGAAACAGTTGCCCCCTAGATGCCCTAGATGCAGTGAGTGCTCTAACCCTGGAGGTGCCCAACCACAAACTGAGAAATAACTTATAGAAAGAGGAGAAGCATCAAAATGGGAGCAGGGAAAATGGCTAAAATGATAAGGGCAGGAAATACCAGTGCAGAGAGTGTATGGGGCAAGTGGAGCTCCGGACACTGCTCACGGGAGAGGTAACGGCACAACCACTTTGGAAAGCTGATGGACGGTTTCTGATAAGGTTAAACTCACCTCTGCCCTATGATCTAACAAATTCACTCCCAGGAACAGACACAACACAAGTGCACACGCATGTTTCACCAAAAGACATTTAGGAGATGTTCTTAGCACATTACTCTTAATAGCCCCAACTCGGAAACTACACAACTGCTCATTAACAGTGAAATGAATAAATAAATGTTAGTATATTCACACAATGGAATACTATATAGAAGTCCCAGAGCTTTCTCTATAAAGGGCCAGATAGTATCTCCAGCTTTGTGGACCTTATGGTCTTCTCAGCTTTTGTCTCTGTAGTGCAGTGCAGAATGCAGCCATAGACATGTACAGAACTTAATTGGCATGGCTATGTTTAAAAAAACAAAAACAAAAAACAAAAAACCCCGCAACTTTATTTATGAAAACAGATGGAAGGTGGAATTTGGGCTGCCAGCCGTAGAATGCCAACCCTACAATACAGTAATAAAAGTGGACAATCTACAGCCACACCCAACAATATGGATGAATCTCACAAACAGTGTTGAGCAAAAGAAACCAGACCCAAGAGCACGTACTGCAGGATTCCATTTATATAAGGTACAAACACAGGCAGAGCTACAACTGAGGGTGCTGGAGGTCAGGATGGTAGTCATGCTCTTGCAGGGTGAGCGACCAGAAGGGGGAGCGAGAAGGTTCTGGGGATGCTATTTCCCATCTGGGCCCTGAGTATACAGTGTGTTCAGTTTTTGAAAATTCATCAAGGTGCAGAGTTATGATATGTATATTTTCCTTCTTTCTTTTCTCTTTTTCTTTTTGTGACGCCGCACAGCTTGTGGGATCTCAGTTCCCTGACCAGGGATTGAACCTGGGCCACGGCAGTGAAGGCATCAAATCTCAACCACTAGACCACCAGAGAACTCCCTGATATGTGTACTTTCTGAGTGTATATAAAAAGATGTTCCATTAAAAAAAGGTTTTCCACGAATTAGAAAAGATACATGTTAAAAAAAAAAAGACACATGCACCCTAATGTTCATAGAAGCATTATTTACAATTGCCAAGATATGGAAGCAACCTAAGTGTCCATCAACAGATGAATGGGTACTTCCCTGGTGGCACAGTGGATAAGAATCCACCTGCCAATGCAGGGGACATGGGTTCAATGCCTGGTCTGGGAAGATCCCACATGCCGCGGAGCAGCTAAGCCTGCGCGCCACAACTACTGAAGCCCAAGTGCCTAGAGCCCGTGCTCTGCAACAAGAGAAGCCACCTCAATGAGAAGCCCATGCACCACAATGAAGAGTAGCCCCCGCTCGCCACAACTAGAGAAAGCCTGCAAGCAGCAACGAAGACCCAATGCAGCCAAAAATAAATTTAAAAATAAAAATAAATAAATAAATGGATGCATGTAGTTAAAAAAAGAAAAACAGATGAATGAATAAAGAAGATGTGGTGTATATATACAATGGAATATTACTCAGCCATTAAAAAGAATGAAATAATGCCAGTTTCAGCAACATGGGTAGAGCTAGAGATCGTCATATGGAGTTAAGTCAGTCAGACAGAGAAAGACAAATATCACTTATATGCAGAATCTAAAAAAAAAATTGATACAAATGAATATATTTACAAAACGGAAACAGACTCATAGACTTAAAGAATGAACTTATAGTTACAGGGGTGGGGGGAAGGGTGGGGGGGAGGGATAGATTGGGAGTGTGGGATTGACATGTGCACACTGCTGTATTTAAAATGGATAACCAACCAGGACCTACTGTATAGCACAGGGAACTCTGCTCAGTATTATGTAACAACCTAAATGGGAAAAGAATTTGAAAAAGAATAGATACATGTATATGTATAACTGAATCACTTTGCTGCACACCTGAAATTAACAAAACATTGTTAACCAACTATACTCCAATAGAAAATAAAAAGTTTAAAAAGATGTGAGGGCTTCCCTGGTGGCGCAGTGGTTGAGAGTCCGCCTGCCGATGCAGGGGACACGGGTTCGTGCCCCAGTCCGGGAAGATCCCACATGCCGCGGAGCGGCTGGGCCCGTGAGCCATGGCCGCTGGGCCTGCGCATCCGGAGCCTGTGCTCCGCAACGGGAGAGGCCACAACAGTGAGAGGCCCGCGTACCGCTAAAAAAAAAAAAGATGTGAGATATATTTTTTATATATATATATATATATATATATATACACATACACATACATACATACACACAACAGAATACTACTCAGCCATAAAAAAGAATGAAATTTTGCCATTTGCAGCAACATAGATGGACTTGGGCATTGTGCTAAGTGAAATAAGTCAGAGAAAGACAAGTACTGTGTGACGTCACTTACATGTGGAATCTAAAAAATACAGCAAACTAGTGAATATAACAAAAAAGAAGCTGACTCCCAGATATAGAGAACTAGTGGTTACCAATGGGGAGAGGGAAGGGGGCAGGGGCAATATAGGGGTAGGGGAGTAAGAGGTACAAACTATTGATGTTAGGCATAAAATACGCTACAAGGATATATTGTACAACATGGGGGATATAGCCAATATTTTACAATAATTATAAATGGAGGATAACCTTTAAAAATTGTGAATCACTATACTGTACACCTATAACATATAATATTGTACAGCAACTATACTTCAATTTTTAAAAAGCGTTTTCAATTTTTAAAAAGTTAAAAAATAAATAGGAGCAGGGCAGCTGCTGGCTTGTGGTCTCCGATTTGTGACTAATTCCTAGACACAAAGTTGGATGATAACAAAGCTGGAACTAAGACCCAGGTCTCTAGCTCCCCGTAAGGAGCAGACAAGGAACTGACGCTCAGTGAACATTTCTGTGTGTAAGCCACATGCAGCATTCAATCTTCTTAATAGCTCTCAGAGAAGGCATTATTGTGCTCATTTTTGCAGATGAGAAAACTGAGGCCCAGAGTGGGTATGGATTTAGCTAGTTAGCGGCAGCAGAAATGTCATCTGAGCCCAGGACTGTCTGATTCCAGACCCATGTTCTTAAGCTGCTCCACAAGTTTTAAATGCAAACAAACATGGTTCTTCTTATATGAATGTTGCATGAGCATAAAAACAAGCTGTGAACCTCATGTTAAAAAATATTATCCAGGTATCACTGGCTTTGGCTGCCGGCAGCCAGGGCTGCTAAATCTTATTGGGGGATGGCTCTGCCGGATGCTTCTGGGTAAACCCTGGCCACGGACACAGCCGGGAGGGAGAACATAGGGCCTCCACGGGCATTTTCACTGTGCTCTCTCTCTCTGAATCAAGTGGGGTGGGTGGGAGTGGGGGAGAAAGAGGATGGAGTGAGAACCAGGTGGGATTCTGGGTGAGGCAGGCACACTGAAGGTGGAGGGGCTCATCCCAAGCTGAGCGAGCTTGAACCAGAAAGCAGAAGCAAAACTGGAAACTGGAAGCCATGCTTCCTTCAGGAACCATTTCTCCCTCACATTTGCCTCCATTTCTGAGATGACCCTCTCCCTCTCCCCCATCCCCCACCTCCAATACCCGTTGTAAAAAGCGAGAGAAACGTACCTCCTCATCCAACCAAGAGAGGTGTAGGATGAAGGTCTACCTTTCAGTATTTTGTGACTATTTCAATTTATTTTCAGTAGTTAAAAATCGGGAGTTACGTGGAGGAAACTTAAATGCATATTTCCAAAGTGAAAGAGGCCTGTCTGAACAGGCTACATACTGTACAGTTCCAAAGATATGAACATTCTGGAAAAGAACAGAGACAGTGAAAAGATCAGTGGTGGCCAGGGGTTGCTGGGAGGGTAAGTGAAGAGGGATGAATAGGTGGAGCACAGAAAAGTTTTAGGGCAACGAAATGACTCTGGTTGATACTGTGTTGGCAGATACATGCCATTATACATTTGTCAAATCCATAGAATGTACAACGCAAAGAATGAATGTAAACTATGGCCTTTAGTTAGTAATGATGTATCAATATTGGTTCATCAATTGTAACCGATGTACCACACTAAGGCAAGATGCTAATAATAGGAGAAACTGGAATGGGTCTGGGGGAGGGAGTATATGGGAACTCCCTGTACTTTCCATGCATTTTTTCTGTAACCTAAAGCTTCTCTAAAAAATAGTCTATTAATTTTTTTTTTTAAAGTCAGGTGAGTTCATGGGAAAATCTGGATTTCTGGCTTCAATGGAAAAATCTGGTCTGTGAACACAGAGCCGGCTGCATTCCTCGGTCTGCCAGAGTCTAGCAACAATCAATCCCGTGGAGGAAGCACAGCTTTTCCTCTGGGGTTCCCTCTATTAGGACACCCCAATTTTGTCAAAGCCAAAACAAGCCAGTGTCACTCTTTTATGTTGTCCATCTGGACTTTGGGGTCATTGGAGTTTGGGATGCCAAGACTAAGACCAGTAATTTAGTGCACTAGGTTTCAAACTGGCTTCCTCAGAGACCTTCCTGCCTCCAGGGGTACTGGGTTCGGGGAGGAGAGGGGGAAGTGTGCGGGCTCTGGCCCCCTCACTGCTGCTTCTCCTTCATCTGCTGGACCTGTTGGACTTACTGTATAGGATGTACTCCAAAAAAGTGGTCTGTGGCTAAACATACGTGCAAACACTGGGCTAACCCGATGCCTAGGGTTTTGAGGCTCCAAATGGCAGTGGCCGCTGAAGGTGATTGCTCAGGGGGGAGGGGGTGTTACGTCTCTTGTCTCTCTTAAGTTCCCTCTGTCAGACCCCTCAATTTCCATTTATGTCTTGTCACTAACAGTTCATCATGGTGTCACCCATTTCTGATGTGACTGGTTTTGAGGGCTGTTTCCTGCTGATGGAAACTCCCTTCCCGTCTGTGCAGGACTGCCTCGTTTCCTGCACCAGCTTCGTCCTCCTGCCACACCGCTCCTCCCAGACCCTCTCAATTCAGGGTTAAGGCCCAGAGATTTTATTAAAAGAAAATGAAAGCATGTAGGCCTGATAAACATTAGGTCTGTGAGATGCACTAGGAAAATGAGACCTCTGCACGAAAACGAACTTCCAGTGTGCTCGCTCTTGGGAAGTCCCTGGCGGTCCAGTGGTTACGACATGGTACTTTTACTGCAGGGGGTCCGGGTTCGATTCCCTGGTCAGGGAACTAAGATCCCACAAGCCACGGTGCAGCCAAATAAAACAAAACAAAACCAAGCGCTTGCTCTTGTTACAGAGCGTGGGGAAGGCAGATGGAGTCCCACAGCACCTTCCTGCTCCAGGAGGCCCTTCGGGGACTCTGCTGTAAGCGGCTCTTGGGGTCCAGGCTCCAGGTTCAGAGCCTCTGGCCTGCCAGGTGCACCGTCTGTGTCCCCTTTGAGCTGCTCACGTATCACACTGCTCCCTCCGCTTCAGGCTGCTCTTATATACCCTTGTGACTTGTCTTTACTTTTAGGAAAGAAGTTTTCATGAACTTGCTGCCTCTCCAGTGTGTCTGTCTCCTACACGTGTCCTGTATCATACTGCTTTCTTTTCATAGGTTGACCATATATATATCACTCAGTCATAGCATCCCCAAAACTTTTCTTTTTCTTTTTTGGCCACGCTGCCGGGTTTGCAGGATCTTATCTCCCCGACCAGGGATCGAACCCAGGCCCCAGCAGTGGAAACTCAGAGTCCCAACCGCTGGACCGCCAGGGAAGTCCGACCAGAAATGTTTATAAAGTAACTGTTAGGCGCCAGACGCTTGGAAGAAGCTGGTCTTTGTCCTCAGGAAGCTCATCCTCTTGATGGAGAAGACAATCATGTGAAAAAATAACTGCTGTAGGAGGCCCACACTTACCGCGTAGTAAGCACAGGAAGGAGAGGGGTGGGTGTGGGGCAAGCAGAGCGCAGGAGGGAGCAGCTAAACCCAACCCCAGAACTAGGGCAACAGCTCAGAGGTGAAACCTGAGCCAGTCTCGAAGAGCAAGTGGGTACTTGACCGGAGGGGCGGGGCATCGCCCACAGAGGGCATGCCTGGGCAAAGGTGTAAAGAACATCACCATGTGTTTCAGGAAAGGCTGGTGCCTCTGTGGGCCAGCATGCAGCGACTGCCTGGGCAGAGAGACGTTTTGCATCCGAGGAAGAGCTGAGCTGGGGCAGCTGCTTAGTCCGAGGGCATTAGGGATGGTGGGAGGGAAGCCGAAACTTAATCCCCTTATCAGATCAGCACAGCCCGGTCCTGCCTCTGCTCTGTCCTTCTCACCGTGTCAGCGGCTTGCCACAGGGGCGGTGAGCCACACCTGCCGCTTGTCCTTGTGCTGGAGCGAGCTGGGAGAAGTCGAGTCACGTGGGTACGAGTGTGTGCTTGTCACCTGTTCCTCCTCTATGATTTATTAGGGTCAGCTGTCCAATTTGTGCTTCTCCATATATCAACTTCATCGTCATCTTCCAATGTCCGGACTGGAAAACAGGAGTTTTTATCTGGGTCCATGGCTTTGGGGGAATGTATCAACATCCTGAAATTATGTACAAGATTGTGTTAGCATGGGCATTTTTCCCAGGGAAAGGCTCCCAAGCTTTTATCAGAGCGTTAAATGAGACCCTTTTTTCTGAGGCCCTTTTCATTGGAGGAAAAGGCAAACAAAACCTCCCAAGAGCCGTGGATGCTTTTTCCCAAGAACATAAGTACAGGAGGAGCAGCGCTGAGATCAGCACTGAAGTTGGACAGTGGGCGTAGCTGATCCTAAGTCCAATCAAATAAATACGTACTTCAAAAACCACTTTGCTTACTAAAATTCAAAATAAAACGTGATCTTTGACAATGCTGGACTATCTAGTGTAACCATTATAATAGCAGTTCTAATTGGCCTTTTCGTATGTATTTTGTGTGTGTTTTCATATTTTATTACCTTTTTACTTATTAAGGGATTTCCTCTCATACCTAATCTGCAAATGAAACACTGAGGGAGCAGAGCAACCTGAGGGCGTGGGGTTTTGTTTGTTCGTTGGCTATAAAATAAGATCAATAAATCCCTCATGAGGGCTGTGATAGAGATTAAGTGCATACAACCATGACATGTCATGCCATTACTGGTAAAGTAAAGCTGACCTCATGATCCCAAGAGGGTGAAACATGATTTTCACTGGTTCCGGGGTTGCACGAGATAGGAGTCAGAGTTTTTAAAAAGTAAAAGTAGCGACAACAGAAATGTCAGATGATACCGAGTGCCGACTGCAAGCCCATCCCTGATTCATGCACTTTACAGCCAGCTCAGGAGGCAAGGCATCGGGTCCAAGGAGGTGGGCAGAGACAGATAAGGCCCGGCCTCCAGGCTTAGTCGGAAACCGAGAGACTCAGGCAGCTGAGAAGCAGACTGAGAAGCAGGGACCAGGGCTCAGCTGACCCCAGATGTTAGAACTGACATTCATTAACAGCGCCATGAGGGTGAGAGTGAAGACCATGGCCACAGAACCCCAGTTATTAGAATGGGAACGTGGTACGTAGGGAGAGAAGAACGGATGCGGGTTGAGAATTTAAAATGATCACACCCCGGCCACCTACTGCAGGTGGCCTTGCTGGTATGTTCTTTCCAGCACTGGGTCCATTTTCATGAATTATACACTGACGCTCATGACCACTATCCATGTGCAAAGGCAGACATATTCACACATCAGAAGGTTTGGGGATCACAAACAAACATTTCAGGGCAGGACATGGGGGTCCTGCCTGCTGTATGAGAGTTCAGTTTCAACAGTCGATACCTTTGTTTTACAAACTTTGCTGCAAGTGGACTCGAGTGATTATTTGAGAGTGATGGCTTTTCCACTGCTCCATAGAGCTGGATTGGCCTGGGCTGGCCTCCAGGTCCCCTGAAACCCTCCAACATCAGCAGTTCTGCCCACATTGACCTCTATACTGAGGCTCCCTGTAAGATATCACTTGGAAAAAAAAAAAAAAGGTTTTGCTGTTAGAACAACTTTTTTTTTTAATTTGAAAACATAGTTCTAGGGCTTCCCTGGTGACACAGTGGTTAAGAATCCGCCTGCCAATGCAGGGGACACGGGTTTGAGCCCTGGTCCAGGAAGATCCCACATGCCGTGGAGCAACTAAGCCCATGCACCACAACTACTGAGCCTGCGCTCTAGAGCCCACGAGCCACAACTACTGAAGCCTGCACGCCTAGAGCCCGTGCTCTGCAACAAGAGAAGCCGCCGCAATGAGAAGCCTGCGGACCGCAACGAAGAGTAGCCCCCGCTCGCCGCAACTAGAGAAAACCCACGCTCAGCAACGAAGACCCAATGCAGCCAAAAATAAATTAATTAATTAATTTTAAAAAAACCCACCTTTTAAAAATATATAAATAAGTAAATAAATAAAATAAAAACACAGTTCTATTGATCTTTCCATAATATTATTCTGTGAAGATCAGTGGAACGGGGCACTGAAAGCAATGACACTCATAGTAAGCCGGTCAAAAGCAGCGGCTTGTTAAGCCCAATAGGGACAACTCTTCAGACTTAAGCCAGGGCTCTGTGTGTTCAGTCTTCGGGGATCAACAAAGTTAAACAGATACAAAATGCTGGGGCGCGGGAGGTGTCAAAGACTGTGTCTACAAAGCAATGAGTCCTTAAGGAATGGCTCCCTTTCTGACACGTGGTTTTTAGTGCTCATCATCTAGGTTCTTTACGCACATGCAAGTTGGGGCTGCCCAGCTGCGGCAGGCGTGGAGGTGGGGTAAATCTGAGCAGGATAGTGAGGGGCTGAGGCTGATTAATTCATTTTAGTTTCCAGTCAGAATGGGTCTGGGGTCGGACATACGTACCGAGGGTGATGGGTGGTGGATACAGGAGGGGTCTGACACTGCTGCACCCAGAGCCCCCATCTCTCAACTCCTAGGCTAGTAATTGCCTACAACAGCAGTGAGTTTCCTGCCTGCTTACTTTGTATGTATTTATTTTATTATTATTTTTTTCATTTTTTTGGTCACGCCACGCGGCGTGTGGAATCTTAGATCCCCAACCAGGGATCGAACCCGCACCCGCTGCATTGGAAGTGCCGAGTCTTAACCACTGGACGGGACCGCCAGGGAAGTCCCCAGCCTGCTTACTTGGTATCCCACCAATTATTCAAGCAAAGAATGCAGTTCCCTCAGGATAAAAGAGCAAAACAAAACAAAACAACACACACACACACACACACAACCATTTTTGGGCAAGGAAATCGCTCTGCATTGTGTTGCTGTTCAGGTCTCTTGGTAGAACTGTTATGGTAAACACCTGGCGCCCCACTTCATTGATTCCCATGACAGACCGAGGCCGAGCCTCACCTTGTCATGATCTTCGTTCCTCCAGCCTAGTGTTGCTTGCATCTCAGTTTCCTATCAACACAGAGAACTAAATAATTTCATGAGCATCAACAAAGAAAACAAACAGGTAGGACTCAAATTTCCCTAAATGACTCCATCCAGCCTTCCTCCCCAAGGTCCCCACGCTGTTGAAATCAGGCAGCTCTAAATCCAAATGCTGAGCTGTCATCCTCAAAAGCTGTTTGGCCTTAGGCAAGCCCAAACCTTCTGAGTTTCTGTCTCCTTATCTATAAAATGAGATTAATAATGGTTATCTTGGGAGGAGCTGGTGAGGATTAGCTGTTAATTTGATCATTAATCCATTCACGCAATCCAAATATTTGAACACCAGCTCTGAGCTGGAGATGAAGTGCTGAGCAAAACCAGACATTGTCCCTTCTTCTCAGGGAATTTAGACTCTAAAAGGGGAAGCTGTCCTGCCCACAGATGATGCCAATAAATAGTGTCCACTTTCAAGCTGGAATAATTGCCAAGAGGAAAGTAGCACAGTTTCCAGGTGAGGGAGTGTAAGAGGGCTCACTCAGGTGTGGAGGGTGAAGGCGGCAAGGGTGCAGAGCAAGAAGTCTTCCCTCAGGGGGCTTCCCTGGTGGCGCAGTGGTTGAGAGTCCGCCTGCCGATGCAGGGGACACGGGTTCGTGCCCCGGTCCAGGAGGATCCCACATGCCGCGGAGCCACTGGACCCGTGAGCCATGGCCGCTGAGCCTGCGCATCCAGAGCCTGTGCTCCGCAATGGGAGAGGCCGCAACAGTGAGAGGCCCGCGTACCGCAAAAAAAAAAAAAAAAGAAGTCTTCCCTCAGGAAGACACCAGAGCTGATCAATGGGAAGGGTTACAGGTAATTAGGCAGAAGCAAGGGAACTGCTTTCCAGGCAGAGGGAACAGCATGTGCAAAGTCCCCAGGATGGGGACAGCAAGACATTGGTTGAGGAATTCCCAGAAGCCAGTGTGGCAGGAGAGCAGAGCGATGGAGAGAGTGGTAGGGCCAGGCACAGGGCCTGCACTCAAAAGCAAGCTTCACAAGTCCTTCCAGGGTCAGAAAGAGAAAACCAAATATCGTATATTAACGCACAGATGTCGAACCTAGAAAAATGGTACAGATGAACCAGTTTGCAGGGCAGAAATAGAGACACAGATGTAGAGAACAAATGTAGGGACACCAAGGGGGGAAAGTGGCAGCAGGGGGGTGGTGGTGGGATGAATCGGGAGATTGGGATTGACATGTATACACTGATATGTATAAAATAGATAACTAAAAAGAACCTGCTGTATAAAAAAATAAACAAAATAAAATTCAAAACAAAACAAAACAAAACAAAGAAGTCCTTGCAGGAAAAAAGTCAACAGGCACAGCTGAGCCTGCTAAGAGTCACCGAAATCAAAAACACCTTCAGGAGATACAGGGTGGGTATGACTCCAGCGGACAGTTCCCGGTGAGCTTGAGGGAGATAGAGCTGAAGCCACTCTCCTTCCCTTCCTTTTATATTGTGAAGTCCATTGGGGGCCATCCTGAACGGCCTCAAGATGGACAACTCCAAAGACCCTGGCCGGGTTTGCAACCTGTAAATATCTATCAAGAATATTCTTTTTACCCGAAAACTGGGTTCGCCTCTTGGTGGGTGTCGAGCCAAAAGACACAACCAAGCCAAAGAGTAGGAGAAGGAAGGATTTATTACTTGCAGCAAGTGAGGACAATATCGGGGGAACTTTCCCAAAGCACTGTCTCTCCAAACAGCTGTATTGGGGAAGTTTTAAGCTTCATGCATGTTCATGTACATGCATGTTCATGAAGGAGCTTGGGCTGTCAACAGAGTCAGAGCTTTAGTTGACTAAACTCAGGAGGGTCAGAAAAGGTCAACATCATCACCTCTTAGGTTCCAGTTGATCTGGGGTTAGGCGCTTCAGGCTAATCTTTACCATACCATTGAAACAGATTTGGAGTCTTCACAACTGATACATTATCTTTTTTTTTTTTTTTTTTTGCATTACGCGGGCCTCTCACTGCTGTGGCCTCTCCCGTTGCGGAGCAGACTCCGGACGCGCGCAGGCTCAGCGGCCATGGCTCACGGGCCCAGCCGCTCCGCGGCATGTGGGATCTTCCCGGACCGGGGCACGAACCCGCGTCCCCTGCATCGGCAGGCAGACTCTCAACCACTGCGCCACCAGGGAAGCCCCCCCCATCCCCGCCCCGGATAGATTATCTTTGCTGTTGTTACTTCTCTTGCCTGGTAACAGTTTGTTCCTGCATTCTTTTGTTCCCTTAAGATCACGAATTACTGAGACCTGTTCCAGGGCAAGCACTGTGGCCAGGCTTAGATCACAAAATGGCTTAGGTGAAAAACGGCTTCTCTTCTGTCAAGAAAGCCATGCCTGCTTCCAAAAAAAAAAAAAGGTATCAAGTATGTACAGATTGGGAGTCAAAAGTGTGTGTAGGTGTGTGCATGTTAGGGTAGCATGGGGGTAAGGAATGGAGATGAAAATTCTAGGTAGCTGTAATCAGACAAAGAAGAACCAGGATTTGGAATTGGGAGATCTGAGTCTGCCACTGGTTAGCTACATAACCTTGTGCAGGTCACAGCACTGTCAGAGCCTCGGTCTCTTCATCTATAAAATGAGGATAAGAGCAATCCCACCCTGGGGTGTTGTGGGGTCAGAGTTATGCATTCCTCATCTTCTGGGTACTAAAGACCACACCCTACGATGAGGTTCAGAGATCGAGGGAACAGCCTCTGCCTTAGAGGAGCTCACAGTCTAGGTCCTAGACTTTATGAAAGAAACAAGGAAATAGATAATTCCAAACAATGCGATGGGCACGGAGCAAAAGGAAAACGCAGGCATTGTGGCACTGTACCTGGAGGCTGCACGCGCAGCACAGGCTGCTGACTCCGTCCTTGTCCAGCTGTTCCAGCCTGAGCTCCCTGCCTGTTCTTGCCTGGAAGCTCTCTGCACACTAGAGCCTGTGGGCAGGAAGTGAGGAAGGATTACCACCAGCAGCTCTCGACCTGTGCATGGCAGCTCTGCATTAACACCAAACCCTGTGCCCTGAGTGGACTGACTGCGAGGTGAGTGTCCCCCGATTTCTCAGAACTTCCCCGAGCAGGACCAAGGCCAGTTGCCCCCATGATGACTTGCTTTTCATGCCCCCTCTTAGTGACTCCTTCCCTGCCTCATTTCATTTTCCCAATCTTTTAACAATTCTTTCTGGGGTCATTACCTAGTAATCTCCTAGCACTCAAATCCTTGTCTGGGGGCCTGTTTCCCTGGAAACCCACTGGAAGGGGGGTGAGACAGAGTCTCTGGAATGAAGGCTCTGACCTGAGCTCGCTGGGCTCTGAAGGTAAATACGGTTGACCACCCCTAACCCCCAGGGCACGGGTAAGGCATCCAAATTAGCATCACTATTAAAAGAAGAAATTGACCAAAGCCAGGTCCTTGAACCAAGGCATGTCCATGAACAACGTGTTACGGGTCCAATGACAGGAAGTGAGTCTACACCAAGAAATTAAACAAAACAAACCTTTATACAGATAGTTTGAGAAGCCCAAGCTTCGAATGCCCCGTTCCCTTCTTAGCCATGTCTTTTTGTTTGTTTCTTGTGTCCACAAGCTAAACAACGGTACTTTGTCCCAAGTCTTTCCCAGGATAGGTCAACGCAGAGAAAAAATAAAGCACAAGGGCGCCTTGCATGGAATTTAGCCTCAGGCCTCCGGAACCATGGGATGCTCTGGCCTTAGGAAGGACCCTCTCCGGCCCCCAGCTTTCCAAGGGCTCCAGCTCACGTGCTACCCCTCAGGAGGGCTGGGAGCCGCATCAGCACAGCCTGTTAATCACCCCTTGGCAGAGCCAAGCAAGCAGCTCTGGGAAGCCAATTAGTGGAACAATGTCTGGAAGACTGAGAACCAAATAACATCAGAGGCAAGGGTTGATGGCACTTTATCTACCAGAGCCAACCTGTTAGCATGGCTTTGAAGATGTTTCTAAGAACAGGGTGGAAAATTATTAACCTCGAATTGCAACCTTTCTCCACCCCTCTCCAACTACAGTATCCAACGCAGCCGGGGCCTTACACACAGTAGGTGCTCTGGAAAGTTTATAAATACGTAAGAGAAAAATATGTTGTTTCTATTTTTTTTCTTTTGATTTCCATCTTAGTTGAAGACCTTCTCTCCGATACAAAGAAGCAAATTTCAGATATGTAGTTGGATGAGTGGGTCAGCACCTTATTTCATTCAAGTTGCAGCCCAGTTTTTTTTTTTTTTTTTGACGAATTAAAAACAACTGTACTGTCTTACAAATCAAGTCTTCACAAGAACAGAAATGTGGCTCTAGAAACAATTTAGAGCCCACCTCTCCCTTTACCAATCCCAAATTCTCCCCCATCGTCTCAAAAGGCTTGCAGATATTGTAAAAGACCTGGGCTTAGGGAACAAAAGTCCTTCTTGGTGGGAGGCTTCTCCATCTATATTGACTCCTTCCCATCAGAATTCAAACCAATTCTTGCTCCCCCCACAGTCCCTCACTGTCCTCCTCCTCCTGTCTCTCCCCACCCTGCACAAAGTTCTTTTTTTAAAAATTTTTTTTAAAGATTTAATTTTATTTATTTTTGGCTGCATTGGGTCTTCGTTGCTGCACACGGGCTTTCTCTAGTTGCGGCGAGTGGGGGCTACTCTTTGTGTTGCGGTGCACGGGCTATTCTCATTGCGGTGGCTTCTCTTGTTGTGGAGCACGGGCTCTAGGCACGTGGGCTTCAGTAGTTGTGGCACACGGGCTTAGTTGCTCCGCTGCATGTGGGATCTTCCTGGACCGGGACTCAAACCCATGTCCCCTGCATCGGCAGGCGGATTCTTATCCACTGCGCCACCAGGGAAGCCCCAGACAAAGTTCTTGAAAGAATGATGCTCCATCCTTACCCCGTACTGTATTTACCCGTCACATCACCTCGCTCTGGCTCCTGCCCCAATACTCCTCTGAAAGTGCTCTGGCCAAGATCTCTGACAACCTCGTCAACCTTAGGTTGAGTAAAGCCCTTCTCAGGTCTGCACCGTACCTGCCTCTCCGCCGTGTTTAGTTCTTCTGATCCTCCCTTTTTCTCTCCTCTCTTCCTTGGCTCTCGTGACATCACACCCTCCCCATTGCCTTCCTGCCCCTGCACGGCTCCACTTCAGTTGGCTTTGCCAGCCTGCTCTTTTCTGGCTGTTTCTTAAATGTAAGCGTAGGTGTTTTCCAGGATTCTTCCCCACATCTTCTGTTCTCACCATTCACAATCTTTCTGGCAATGGAGACATCCACTGCAGATTCATTACCATCCATATGCAGGTGCCTCCTAAAGCCATATTCAGTCTGGACCTCTCTTCTTAGCTCTGGACCCAGAAGCTTCCAGATCTAGACTGGTAGGGAGGTACGTGGGTCTAGACCTCAGAGCCTGCTTCTCCTCCTTGGCCTCGGCAGGGTAGTGAAGATAATAGAACCCACTTATCTACTTCTTTCTACTCACCAAGCACCTGGGGAGCTGTATCTCCACGAGGCCCTGCCAAAATTTACACTTCCCTTCCCTTCTGAGCAAAGAAGGACACTGATTTTTTTACTGCAATGCCACAGAAAATGCAGGCTCTCAAGAGAAAATGACACGGATGGCCAAATGGGTTTCTCACTCCTGCACACACTTTGCATTGCATGTAGTTATTGCAAAACATATTACCGCACATTTAGAGACTTAAAGCTGTACACATCTATTATCTCACACTTTCTGTGGGTCAGAAGTCTGGACACGGGTTAACTGGGTTCTCTGGTCAGGGTCTCACCAGACTAGCATCAAGGTGTCATCTGGGCTGGGGTCCCACCTGAGGTTCGGGGTCTTACACTAAGCTCACTGGTTGTTGACAGGAGTCATCCCCTTGTGATTGTGTGGTTGAGACCCCCATTTTCTTGCTGGCTGTTGGCTGGGGCCCACTCTCAGCTCCTTGTCATGTTGCTCCCTCTCTAGGCCGGCTCATGTGGCAGACTAATTCTTCAAAGCCAGCAGGAGAATCTTTTGTACTTTAAATCTCTTCCTTATGAAGTGCCAGGTCCCTTTAAAGGGTTCACCTGATATGGTCAGACTCACTCAGGATAAACTTCCTTTGGAGTAACTCAAAGACAGCTGGTTTGGGACCTTCATTGTATCCACCAAACCTCTTTCTCATTTTACCTAATAACCAAAATGAAACCCATCCTATTCACACTCCAGGGAAGGGGACTCTGCAAGGATTTACCCCAGGGGTCAAGAGTCTTGAGCCACTTTGGGATTCTGCCTAGCACATCTCCCTATTTTAATTACTCCATGACATGCAATACCAAGTCATGTCCGGGTGTCACCTGCATTGCTCTTGTACTGTGCTGCGAGGGGTTGTGCAATGTGCCAAGCTTGCCTGGCTATGGAGATGGATGAAGAAAGATTCTGCCCTGAGTCTACAGCTGAGCAAATATTCCAGCAAGGAGAGGGTCGAGGTAAGTGTGAAAGATGGCTTTGAATCTATTACTGTCTCAGAACAGAAATGGCAAAAATGGGGGCTGATGATAACATGAAATCACAACTTTTTTGCCTAATTTGGATAGTAAAAGTGCCAAGTACTCCCAATTTTTATAGAAAAATTCACCATAGGCAAATGTGCTTTCTAGGCAAAGGAGATTTTATCAGGGGATAAAAATCTTTCTGCCTTGCAGGTTTGAGGATCTGAAGTAATTCCACTGAAGTCCACAAGGGTTATCAATAAGAGCATTGTCTTATTTAATCATCAAAAAAGTTCTGTTGAATTATATAGAAAATGGATATACAACAAGGTCCTACTGTATAGCACAGGGACCTATATTCAATATTCGGTGATGAAACATAATGGAAAAGAATATTAAAAAAATAATATATGTATGTATTATATATATATATATAAAAATCACTTTGCTGTGCAACAGAAATTAACACAACATTGTAAATCAACTGCATTTCAATTAAAAAAAAAGTCCCGGGGCTTCCCTGGTGGCACAGTGGTTGAGAGTCCGCCTGCCGATGCAGGGGATGCGGGTTCGTGCCCCGGTCCGGGAAGATCCCACATGCCGCGGAGCTGCTGGGCCCGTGAGCCATGGCCGCTGAGCCAGTGCGTCCGGAGCCTGTGCTCCGCAACGGGAGAGGCCACAACAGTGAGAGGCCCGCGTACCGCAAAAAAAAAAAAAAAAAACGTCCTGTGAGATGAGTATGTTACTATTCCCATTTTATAAATAAGGAAACCAAAGCTCAGAGAGGTTAAGTAACGTGCTCAAAATCACAGAGCTATTAAGTATAGAAAGACAGGATTGATGGCAGGTCTGTATGGTTCCAAAGCCCTTGCCAGTTACCATTCGTGAGGTATTATCCCTCGTTCTTACCTCAGTCCCTGTGCATGTGCTCTTCTGGATCCCTTGTGTCCAATACTTCACAGGGATGCCCCTTCCATGCTGCATTGGCCCAAACTGTAGGAATTCTTTCTTAATTTGAAATCTACCATTCTATGAAATTTCTCTGAATTCTACCCTTTGCAGCACGTGGGAAAAGCAACCAACCAACCAATGAAAAGAACTTCCTCCTTCTGATAGCCATCCAAATATTTAAAGACGGCTCCCAGGTTCCCTCTAAGGTGAAATATTCTCAGGTCTTCTCACATGGCTTGATTTCCAGATCACCCGTAATCCCACTTGTCCTCTGCTCATTTCTTGGCTTATCATTTTCCTCTCAAAATGAGACACTCCAGATTGAAGCGTATTTCTGCTCTAATGAGTCTAGAACACTGTGAGAACATCACCCACTTGATGTGGACACTATGCTTGTATTAATACAGCCTATAATCACGTTAGCTTTGCATGTGGCCACATCACATTGTTGGCTCAAATGCAGACTGCACTTGGCTAAGACTTTGGGTCTTTTCCAACTACACTGATGTCAAGTCAGATTGTCTCAATGCTGACCTTGTGTTGCTGAACTTTTTCTAACCTACTGTTTTTCAACAGTTTCAGTCCTCTTTTGGAACATGTTTAAATCCTTCTACGTGCGAGTCTGCAGTGCAAGGTATAAACTCTTCGTCCAGTTCTGGGTCACATGTACAGTTGATAAGTATGTTTTCTTCCTCTTAATCCAGATATTTATCAAGTGCTATATGGGCAGGCTGAAGCATTGAGTTCTTTGAGGTTGGCAAGACAATTTTAGTAACCTGACAGCTTTTAAAAAACATTAACTGCTTAATGGAACCAGCACCCATGCCTTGTGAACACTGAGATGTGGTATGTCTGTGACATTCTCTTTATCCATGAACCTAGTAACTCTCTTAAAAATGGAAATAAGACTAATGAGAAAAAATTTCCCTAGAAAAACCATGCTGATTTTTAATCATTACTAATGACCACAAACCATCTGCTAACATTCATAGCCTACTGCTTTTAGAGGATCGATGCTATTATAATTTGTTCCTGGAGTATACCTTCTTCACTTTTCTAAAGATCATTACACTGTTTGGAAACCTTGTTTAAGCATTCTTTCTGAAATTTCATTCATGTAAATAATTGGGTTATATGAATATTTTTCCTAATAGATTTTCTAAAAAATTCAACACTTCTCCAAAACACCAAATCAACAAAGTCCTAACAAGGTTTCTGACTACTATTATTTATAACACACATACCTCCAAAAGATAGCTAAGTATACCAAGCTTATGAAATACAGTTATGGAACTTAGAACTGTGAAGAACCAAATCAGGTAAATCACAGCCTCCAGGTCAGCAGGGATGGAATCTAGGCCACTCGTTTTACTTCTTATTTTGAGATAATCTTTTCCGCACTCTTTCTGGGGCCCTGGAATTTCGTGTTTTTAATTCCTTTTTTATCATAATGAGGCATCATCATTATATTAAGCTCTGAGTAAACCAAAGGAAATGTAAATTAGTCTGAAGCATTTCTGGTCTCTGGTGCTGGTTGAAAGCCACTTGGGCTTCAGTTTGGATGAAGTCCAGAATTAATGAAAGGTGGATGACAATGATCAAAGCTTATTTCTGATAATGAATATGCCTGGTGTGTTTGGATAGTTAAATTTGTCCATTTTACTATAATATCATATTTCATTGCATCTTAAAAATATCTGGGATTTGAGGTAGTTTTTAAAGCATTTTGCAGTTTAAAATACATTATGTACACAAAGCACAAAATGTACATATAGAGTTGAATAAATTATTGTAAAGTGAACACCCATGCAATCACCCCTGGGCCAAGAAACAGACTCTTCTGCACCCCAGGAGTGCCCTCTATATTCTACCGATAACCGTGTTCTTGCTGTGTCCTCACATGACAGAGAGAGAGAGAGAGAGAGAGAGAGACAGGGAGAGATCTTTGTTCTCTCCTTATAAGGACACTATCCCATTATGAGGACCCCATCCTCATGACCTCATCTAAAAGTAATCACCTCCCAAAGGCCCCATCATACGGTAGTACTATTTTTAGTTTTTTAAGGCTTTTCTATACTGTTCTCCACAGAGGCTGTATCAATTTACATTCCCACCAACAGTGCAAGAGGGTTCCCTTTTCTCCACACCCTCTCCAGCATTTATGGTTTGCAGATTTTTTGATGATGGCCATTCTGACTGGTGTGAGGTGATACCTCATTGTAGTTTTCATTTGCATTTCTCTAATGAGTAGTGATGTTGAGCAGCTTTTCATGTGCCTCTTGGCCATCTGTACGTCTTCTTTGGTGAAATGTCTATTTAGGTCTTCTGCCTATTTTTTAATGGGGTTGTTTGCCTTTTTGATATTGAGCTGCATGAGCTCATACAGAGTGAACTAAGCCAGAAAGAGAAAAACAAGTATCGTATATTAATGCATATATGTGGAATCTAGAAAAATGGTACAGATGAACCTATTACAGAGCAGGAATAGAAACGCAGACGTAGAGAATGGACATGTGGACACAGAGGGGGAAGGGGAGGGTTGGATGAATTGGGAGATTAGGTTTGACATGAATACACTACTATGTGTAAAATAGATAGATAGTGGGAACTTGCTGTATAGCACAGGGAGCTCAACTCAGTGCTCTGTGATGACCTAGCTGGGTGGGAATGAGGGGGGAGGGAGATGCAAGAGGGAGGGGATATATGTATACATATAGCTGATTCACTTCACTGTGCAGCAGAAACTAATACAACATTGTAAAGCAATTACATTCCAATAAAAAAAATTTTTTTAAAAAGTAATCACCGGGCTTCCCTGGTGGTGCAGTGGTTGAGAGTCCGCCTGCCGATGCAGGAGACGCGGGTTCGTGCCCCGGTCTGGGAAGATCCCACATGCCGCAGAGCGGCTGGGCCTGTGAGCCATGGCCACTGAGCCTGCGCGTCTGAAGCCCGTGATCCGCAACGGGAGGGGCCACAGCAGTGAGAGGCCCGCAAAAAAAAAAAAGTAGTCACCTCTCAAGGGTCCATCTCCAAATACAATCACACTGGGGGTGTGGTTTCAGCCTATGAATTTTGGGAGACACAATTGAGTCCATAGCTCTGAGCAAAGAGGATAAAGTTTTATAATGACTATTTGGCCATTTGTCCAGCATTCTGCTCCAGTACAGCACCTATGGTAGCAGGAATATGTTCAAAACAAGGTATCCTGCACATAAAAATCTATGTACATTTTGTATGGGTAGAAGCGAGGGAAATGCAAAATTGAGGAGTGTTGAGAAATGAGGGAGAGGGACAGGCAAAAGCCAGTCTGGGGGTGGGGTGGGGGTCCTGCATTTACGAAAAAGTAGGGATTTTATCTCCTGAATGACTGGGAGCATGAAAAAATAGAGTCAGTGATGTAGTCACACGTGGTTGGCTGTTAGCTTTAAGAGCTACAAAAATGTTCATCCTAATGACCCCACTTTGGGGAATTTATCCTAAGAAAATAAACCAGAAGATCAAGAGAGGTATGTACACAAAGACATTTATCACATTATTTACAATAATAAAAACTGGGAGAAATCCACAAAGGAATACTTAAGTAGTTATTAAGTAAATGTTTGTTGAGTGAACCAGTAAATTCTTGCTAATATAAAGCGACAATTAAAACACTGAAGTCCAGGTTAACAGAATGGAAAAACCCTTGAAGTAGGTCAAATAAACAAAATATAAAATTATAACTACACAATAGTACAACTCTGTAAATACAGTGACAAAAGATGGACAAAACTAGGAATAAATACAGATCAAGATGACCACAGACTATTTGTTAGGTTGGTGCAATTATGTACCACCGACATATCATGTCTACAAAAGATACTGCCATTTTACAAATAAAAAGCAACCATCTTGTGAAAGGTAATCTGGTCAGCTTGACTGCAGTCACAACCTCACAGAGTAGCCTTTGTTTGTAGCCAGCCTGAATAAACATTTGGCTTTCAGTGACACAAGTGAATTGATGAAATACTTGGGGTCAATATAGTGGAATGAAGGATGTGTTTTATAATGAAGCACAGAACAACGTGGTAACTGGGGGAAGCAGGGTAAAGGAGGAAGAGGATTTGAGCTGTTAAATGAACTACATGCTTCAGGACAAATCATCCACTATCTCCCATTAGCAGGATGAGAAACAGGGAACCTAAACAGTATGATGGCTGAGCAGAACCGTGCTTATCCTCCCTGGAAACAAACACTGGAAAGAAAGAGAACCAGATACTTGGCACTAGTTAAGACATTACTGGATTGTGCCATTATAGCTTATTGGGTAATACGTTCCCTCAAGGTAGAGCTGTAGAATTTCAGAGCTAGAAAAGGGGTTAGGTGATTCCGCCAAAGTCACACAGTTGATGTTTAACACTGAAATAGAAACACAGCCTCTCTGCTAATGGGTGGGGTTGTGTTCATGTCTTGCTAGTTGTTTGGCATAAGGTGTCCAGCACTGGAGCTTGCTGGTCGTTGAGTGGAACTGGGTCATAGCGTTGAGATGGAGATCTCTGGGAGAGCTCTCGCCGATTGATATTACGTGGGGCTGGGAGGTCTCTGGTGCACCAATGTCCTGAACTCGCCTCTCCCACCTCAGAGGCTCAGGCCTGACACCCGGCTGGAGCACCAAGACACTATTTACAAAAGCCAGGACATGGAAGCAACCTAAGTGTCCATCGACAGAGGAATGGATAAAGAAGATGTGGCACATGTATACAATGGAATATTACTCAGCCATAAAAAGAAACGAAATTGAGTTATTTGTAGTGAGGTGGACAGACCTAGAGTCTGTCATACTGAGTGAAGTAAGTCAGAAAGAGAGAAACAAATATCCTATGCTAACACATATATATGGAATCTAAAAAAAAAAAAAGGTTCTGAAGAACCTAGTGGCAGGACAGGAATAAAGATGTAGACATAGAGAATGGAGTTGAGGACATGGGGAGGGGGAGGGGTGGGTGGGTGGGCTGGGACGAGGTGAGAGAGTGGCATGGACATATATACACTACCAAATGTAGAATGGATGCCTGGTGGGAAGCAGCCGCATAGCACAGGGCGATCAGCTTGGTGCTTTGTGACCACCTAGAGCGGTGGGATAGGGAGGGTAGGAGAGAGACACAAGAGGGAGGAGATATGGGGATATGTGTATACATATAGCTGATTCACTTTGTTATACAGCAGAAGCTAATGCACCACTGTAGAGCAATTATACTCCAATAAATATGTTTAAAAAATACTTCATAGAAGTAAAAAAAAAAAAGAAGATCTTTAAAGGAGTTTTACTAGCTGAACTTGTGGGCATTTTTGGAGCATATTTTTTCTTTAAAAAGATGAACACAAGCCAAGGTTTCATGCAAACAATGAGCAAGAAATTCCCCTTCATCTTGGAAATTCATTACAAATCCATTGAACACTCTGGAATGTACGGAATCACAGAGCAAGATCCAGAAAAGTGGCTGAATGGCAAAAATTAGGAATTTGCCCATTGATCAAGGTTTGCCCTATTTCATAGTATCAGGCAAGACTAAAATTCCAAAGTTGACATGGATGGATTTCAGAATATTTAAGGTTAAATGTAAACTCTAAGTCAGAGGTTTTATTCTTTGGACTAACTGTGAAGAAACTGATGGAAGATTTTTTTATTATGTTATAAATGGAGCTTTGTTTACTACTCAAAATAAAGTAGTTCTCCTTAAAAAACAAAACAAAAAACCTCCCCTGTAATTCCGAATATATAAACCTTTCAAAATAGATAAAATAGTAAGACATCTATTTTTAATATTTATTACATTTTTTCTTTTCCATTATAGTTATTACAAGATACTGAGTATATAGTGCCCTGTGCTATACAGTAGGACCTTGTTGTTTCACCTAATTTATTCCCCTCTCCTTTCCCCTTTGGTAATCGTAGGTTTGTTTTCTATGTCTGTGAGTCTGTTTCTGTCTTGTAAATAAGTTCATTAATATTTATTACATTTTAACTCATATTTAAAATCACATTATCTAAAAATATATTAACTAGAAATATCGCTTTTATCCATTTTCACTTTACCTGAAACAATATTTACACTCTACATCGATGTCTCTGGTACTACTAGAGCCACTCGGGAATACAATTTGTCATAAAAAAAGAAAAAAAAAAAAGAAACACAGGCTTCAGAGTCACAGGGACCGAGTTTCAAACTCCAGAACCACCGCTTTCTTGCTATTTTAATTATTCACTCCCTCCAACTACAACTCCACCACAATATGTCAAGGGCTGTCATCCTCCCCCTACCACCAGTGAAGGGGTCCTCACTGCCAGCTGGACAGCAAGTGGTCCATCTCTAAAATCCCATTTTATTTTATTTTAAATTGATGTCCAGTTGATTTAAAATGTTGTGTGAGTTTCTGGTGCACAGCAAAGTGATTCAGTTATGTATTTTTTCAGATTCTTTTCCATTATAGTTTATTACAAGATATTGAATATAGTTCCCTCTGCTATACAATAGGTCCTTGTTGTTCATTTCACATATAGTAGTTTGTATCTGCTAATCCCAAACGCCTAGTTTATCCCTCCCCTCCACCCCACCCCCCTTTCCCCTTTGGTAACCATAAGTTTGTTTTCTACGTCTGTGAGTCTGTTTCTGTTCTGTAAATAAGTTTCTTCATATCATTTTTTTGATTCCACATATAGGTGATATCCTATGATATTTGTCTTTCTCTGTCTGGTTTACTTCATTTAATATGATAATCTCTAGGTCCATCTACGTTTCTGCAAATGGCATTATTTCATTCTTTTTTTTATGTCTAAGGGAAATCCCATTTCAGAGTCGGCTTCCCAGGACCACTTCCAGTACCAACTGCCTCAGACTAAGATCCCTGCAGACAGACTCTGAGATGGGGAGTTGCCTGTTGAAAGTTTGTAAGGAAGGAAGGAACGACAGCAGGAACGGGTGGAGGGAGAAGTTGGGAAAACTGACACTGGCCGTGAATTGGGATGGGATACCGGTGACAGGGGACATACTCCTGGTATAATATTTCTGGCACTACAGAGGCATGAGGAAAATGGTAACTAGAAAGACAGTGGAATTGGCTGCTACAGAGTACCACTGATTTGATGGAAAGAGGATACAGTTTCAGGATGAGATAAGGAGAAGGGCTCCTATTCTGCAGAGTGAATTGCAGCAGACAGGCTGTGGGGCTGGAGCTGCAGTGGCTGCTTCCTGATTATGCTGGTTTCCCCCTCGACCAGGACAGTGGCAACTGAGGCTCTGGAGCTGCCAGCTCCCTTGGCAGCTCAGGTTGACAGTGTGGCTTTGGTTATTGCTTCTGGAAGCTCATGCCATATCTATTTCTTTAGCCCTCCCAAGGATTCTGCAGCTGAAGGCTGGTCAATTCCAACCCAAGCCTGTTGGATTTCAAAACCCATGTTCTGTCCTCAACACCTCGTGGTGACTGGGAGGACTGAGCTTTCATTACCTAAAATGAACTAAGTCAAGGAGAGGACACGTAGTTGGAAGGCACTACAGGGGGAAATGTGCTCAGTTGTAGGCACAAGGAACTTGAAATAAGACAGCTGATGGGACCATCTAGCAGAAATTTGAGGGTGAGGGATTGGCTCTCATTAGAGAGCCCGGGACTAAAAATGTAGATTTTGAATTCTTTCCTAGAAGTGATGGTTGACAGCTTGGTCCTGGGTATGATTGCCTAGGAAGAGTGTAGGAAGAGAAGAGGGCTGAGAGGAGGACTGTAGCCAAGGAAAAGGATGCAGTGGAAAAAATAAAAGCAGCCATTTGGGGATAAAATACTTGGGTTCAAGTCCTGGCTCTACATCATACAAGCTGTGTGATGTTGGGCAAGTTACTTGACCTCTCTGTGCTCAGTTTAGGAGAGAGCTTTAAGCATCTCACACTCCTGGCTCCAATCTTTGGTTCTGTTTGGAGGAGAGTAGAGAAGTTGCTTGTTGCCTTATATATGCAATATGGCTTTTCGCAGCTCTGGCCATCGTGTCTTCACATAACTGTGTTCAAGACAGGAAGAAAAGAAAGAGATTGAGTGGGAAAGAGGGCCCTTCTTTAATCTGGAGGCAGCTTTTCTCGATATTCTTCAGCAAATGTGTTCTCCAGTCTCATTGGCCAGGATCAGGTTGCATGGTCACCCTCAGTTGCATGGGAGGCTGGGAACAAGCCAGGTTTATGACTCTCTTTGGAGCCTTTTTCTTGCTGGTCTCCTTAGAATGTTCTACCTCCAGACTTTGGAACGACTTGCTCCCTCATTTCACTTAGGTCTCTGTTCATATCTTATATCTGGCCTCCTTAACCTTCTCCATCACTCTCCTTAGTCTTAGTATTTTTTTAATACGTTTACTAGAATGTAAGCTCGACAAGTGCAGGGATTTCGATATACTCACTAGTGCATCCTTGTGCCTACAACAGTGCATGGCACAGAGAAGGTGCCTCTTGTTGATGGAATACATAAATGGATGGATGAATGATCTTTGCCAACAGCTGTATGAGTCATGTGAGCATATGAGGTGTCACCCCTTTTATGACTGAGGAAACAGTGGCTTGGGAACATCCAGCAGCTTGTCTAGGCTTTATAGCTAGCTAATCAATCACCCTGTAGATTTCTAGGATTTCCCGTCTATCTGATTCTATTAAATCACACTTAGTCTAAGAGTTAGGAAACTGGGCTTCCTCTCCTGGCTATGTGGACAATTTTCTGTATGACCTTGGGCAAATTAGAAAAGTTGAATTTTCTAAGCCTTGTTATTCCAATCATGTGAATAAAGGCAAGGTGGTTGTTGTGTGGGGGTGTTTTTTTTTTAACCTCCAAGATCCTTACCAGCTTTACCTTTACTTCAATATCAAATAATTCACACTTGTAAGTTAATCATTGCTGTTATATTTGCTTCCTGCCTTGGAACAGAGAGTGTAATCGATATGTAGGGTGCAGCCCAGTGGTCCCACACTTACCAGCAAAGTCCACATGGGCCTTCTTGTTCTCCCTGGCAGGGGACCTGGTCACTCCTGTATTAGCTAGACAGCTGCGGCCCTTGTTCTTGCTAGCTCTTTCATCTTGGGCAAAATGTGGCTTCTCTGAGCTTCAAATCTTTTCTGGGAAGATTAAGTGGGATAATATACATAAGACAGAGTTGAAATTGCTTGTTGCTCGGAAATTGTTAAAATGAATGCCGGCCACGTAGAGACAAATGGGCCATGATGTTGTTACGCTTTGATGATTGCCGTGTGTCCCTCCTATATTAAAAATATTGCTTAACTGTGGAAATACAGTAAACACAGGATCCATGTATTTTTCTGGAAAAATTTTTTAAATGTGCAACCTTGCACAGCTCATTAAAGGACGTGGCTCATAAAATCAGCATAGCTTTTGCCGGCCAGGGTGAGGGAAGAGACCAAGTGGCAAGTACCATGTCGGATGCTTGTAGATACACAATCCCATATAATGCCCAATAAATATTGCTGACATACTGAATCCCTGCCCTCCACCGGCAACAGTTCAAACATATCTGATGTGCATTTTTTATTTGTCTGTTCTTGAAAAGAAAGTCTGTTGTTTTGTATGTACTGAAATGAATAGTATTGTGTTATAGATCTCCTTCTGCTTTTACTTTTTATCACTAAGCACTATGCGTATAAGATGGGTCCATGTTCCAGGACAGATGCTTGGCTGTTTCTTGGAACGCTGCATGGAGTTGCAGCAGTGTCCATTCTCATTTTACTCACCCTGCAGTGATGCACCTTGCGAGGGGGAAGCCCTCGGGCACTGCTGATGGGAAGGAAGGTAAGCTGCTATGGCCATTCTGGAGAACAATCTGGCAGAGTACTGGGTCACATGCCAGTCATACATCCTGTGATGTGGGTAGGTACGATAGAGAAATCTGTTTGTTGCAGTGTTGTTTATGAAATCCAAGAGCTGGAGCTGGGCAGTTGTGTGCTGGAAACTGGTATGCAGCTCACAAGGGACAATTGTTAAATTTTCAGGAATTTGATGAGCTGGTGTCTATATTCAGCCATTATTAAAAATCAAATTATATAAATATTATATGTTATATCTAAATATATATTAAAACCAAAGGTAATAAGTACTTAAAATTCATCACTTCCTAATTTTTTATTATCAGTCACTGTCTGTCATCTAGGCCCTAGAGGTGATGACATCTACTGTATGGTGGAAATACTTTATCATATTGTACTCAACTGTCCATCTCTTCCCCTGTGTTCAGGGACATCACATTGGCAGCATGAAACAGGCCACTGTCGTAATAATTACACCATGAAAATTAGCAAACGCTAAAACCAGGGTTTTTTTTGTTTTTTTTTTCCCCTGAGAGCCATTTGTTAAACATTTACCAGTTCACTGCAGACTGGTATTATCTCTCCTTTCCAAATGAGGAAAATGAGGCTCAGACAGGTTATGAAACTTGCCCCAAATCATACAACTTTTGAGTAGGAGAGACTGGATTCAGACCCAGGTCTGTCTCAGACTTTGTACTATGATGAAAATTAGAAGTGAGTTATACCATTTAGACTATACCTTTTTTTTTTTTTTTTGCACTACACGGGCCTCTCACTGTTGTGGCCTCTCCTGTTGCGGAGCACAGGCTCCGGACGCGCAAGCTCAGCGGTCATGGCTCACGGGCCCAGCCGCTCCGCGGCATGTGGGATCTTCCCGGACCGGGGCACGAACCCGTGTCCCCTGCATCGGCAGGCGGACTCTCAACCACTGCGCCACCAGGGAAGCCCTGGACTATACAATTCTTACCTTATCACCACCAGGGCAGTTATATTTTTAGTTAAAACCAAAACAAAAAAACTATTGGCTGCCAGTATCTGGGTACAGTGTGAATCAAGAAAAGCAGAGTTTCTAGAAACATGTGCTTTTACCAAGTGAGTGTCATTAACTGCTCACGTGAGAGCTCTGTCCCAAAACACAGGTGCTGTTGCTGACAGTACGGATGAAAAATAAACGAGCTGCTCTTCATGTTTGTGTTGTGAAGCTGCATAAACTAATCATTCGGACACCACAGTTAAGCTATTTTAGCTACTGTTTAACCTTATAGTATTTGTTAAGTAATACTATCTGCACACTGGAGGCCTTAGGCCTTGACCCTGTCCCTGCCTGTTGGTGTGTGTTTACATACGTGAAAGTTACTTCCTAAATTTTCCTTGGAGAGCAACTTGAAGTTTAGCCACATTTTGTTCTCATTGTCAAATATCTATTCCCTCCCTCATTTAGTCATTCAGTTAGCCCTCAAAGAACCTTTATAAAGCCCCTGTTATGTACAAAACACAGGGGAAACAAGGATCAATAAAATATGTCCCTGACCTTCAGAAGCTAACAGTCCAGCATGAAAAACATACATTTTAAACATGGAACTGTGATTAAAGGCCCACGATAAAGGCAAATACAAAGGCTATGGGAATGTCTTAGTCCCTTCGGGCTGCCATAACAAAATACTACAGACTGCTTGTAAGTAACAGACATTTATTCCTCACAGTTCCGGAGGCTGCCAAATCCAAGATCAAAGTGCCGGCATAGTTGGGTTCTGGTGAAGGCCTTCTTCCTGGTGGCAGATTGCCGACTTCTCTCTGTGTCTTCACGTGGTGGAAGGGACAAGCAAGCTCCCTGGTCTCTTTCATAAGGGTACCAATCCCATTTATGAGGGCTCTGCTCTCGTAACCTAATCACCTCCCAAAAGCCCCACTTCCTGTCACCATCACCTTGGGGGTTAGAATTGCAATGTAAGAATTTGGGGAGGAGAGCACAAATATTCAGACCATAGCATAGAATAACTAATTTCATAGTATAAACTGAACCTCAGGACAGTATTGGGTCTCTTTGGCCAAGGAAATGGTAACTTGGGCCCTGTACCAAAGAAACGAGTATAGAAACATCTAGCTTGAGTGAGGTTTACTCTGGCAGAGATTAGACTACGTATTTATCAATTAAGCAAGGGAAAGCGTACAACGCAATGAATATTCGTAGGCACTGGTTAAATTTCTGACTCTGCTGCTTCCTTACTGTGTGACCTTGAACAAGAAGAAATTTCCCCTATCTGGGACTCAAACTCTTCATCTTGTGTATTGGTTAGAGTGAAGGCTAGATTGTTATAAAAAAAGATACAGTAGCTTCGAGAAAATGGAAATTTCTCTCTCCACTAATAGTCTGGCCAATCCAGTTGGCAGGATAACTGCTTTGTGAGGTCATTCTGAGATATAGGTTCCTTCCATCTTGCTGTTCTGGCATTCCTGAGAGTTGCCTTATTTGTTGAAAAAGGGCTGCAGGCATGCCCGTGTTCAGGCCATAGGGATGTGCACACACCCTTTCTGCTTCCATTCCATTGATTACATGCCATACCTGGCTATAGGGGAGACTTGGGGTGCTCTAGGCCCAAGAAAAAGGAAAGAAAGGACTTTGAGAGGAGAACAAGCTGTCAACCACAGCTTGAGACCAGAAAGTTGAGCAAACTATTTCTAACATGACTCAGCTCAACACTTTTATGCATCAAATTCTCTCTGAAATATGAATATGAGATGAACATTACTTTTTTTTTTTATCATTACATCAGTTCTCAACCTCCCAGACCGCTAAATGGTTAAGTACAAAGATGAACTGAAGTGAGGGCATATAGATATGAAACAACTGGATTTCCTAGGCTGATATATATATTTTTAAGTATTTTTAGTAAGGAAAATTTCAAGGGTACACCAAAGTACAGAATATAGTATAAGAAATCTCTGTGTACCTACTACTAAGCCTCAACTGTTTTCAACGTACAGCCAATTGTGTTTCACGTATACCCCCCAATACCTGGGCATTTCATTTATCCCATTTATATATATCTTAAGCGTATCCTCTATTCTAGACAGTGTACTACGTACATGATTCCACCAGAGCAAGCAGGCTTTCTGGTGCTTCTATAGTAATTGCCACCATTCATTTTGTAAGTTAAGGCATTTAATCTTCCAATAATGCTACTCAATAGATACTACCATTCTGCAGATGAAAGAACTAAAGCACTCCCCCAGTGGGTTAAGCACCAGAGCTGAGATTCAAACCCAGGCAGTCTGGTTTCGGTGGCTGTGCCTTTAGCCATGACACCACAGTGTATCACACAGGAATTTACATTGCTCCACTGGACACTGAACTGCTTATCCAGAGCTTCTGCATTAAAATTCTTCCTGCCCTGCTTTTCCCAAGATCAATGAATAGAACTGTCCTTAAAACACTCTTTGGGTGGTCCACCTTCCCCCAAACAAAATAACAACTTACTCAAAGCCATATTCTAATATATTTGTAATTTTGAAATGTTAGCTTCCTTTTCTTCTTCTTTAACTATTACCCATCACGGTTTCACAAGTCTTAGAACTGAGTTTCTCTTAGGGCACGCTATTAAAATAACACATTTATAAGTGTTCTAAACAAGATTACTAATTTTAAAAGTGTTTACACTTATCTTATCCTAATTAAATAATTTATGTGAAGTGCCCAATACAGTGGCTAGCGGAGTTCACTATAAATATTAATTTCTTCATTTACTCTGATAACCATATAAAGTAGGTTGGACAGGCTCTATTAATCAGATTTGACAGATGAAGAAACTGAACTACAAAGAGGTCCTACTGCTCAGCAGTTCGTTAAGATCCCCTCCAACATGAGGTCCCTTGATTCATGAGGTCTCCTGGTTCACACTAGTGCATATTACTCAAAGCTTGCAATTCTCTGGGTGTATACAGTATTTCTCCCTAGAGGAGGAGTTGATCGCCCCGCTTGGGCTGTGCTTGACCTGACTGCTGATCTGGAGGAAATAAGGGAGGTAGAGACAAATCTTAGGACAAACATCATCTTGTGAGGCTCCTGTTGCTGGTGGCGCCTCTGCAGTGTCTGCAGGCAAGAGAGACCACTGTCGGGACTTCCCTGGCCGTCCAGCGGTTAAGACGCTGCACTTCCACTGCAGGGGGCGCGGGTTCGATCCCTGGTTGCGGAACTAAGATCCTGCATGCCACTTGGCAAGGCCAAAAAATTAAAAAACAGCAAACAAACAACCCCCTGCCCCCCAGAAAACCCCACTGTCCTTTAAGAAGAGGGAGGGCACTGCTTCTGGGGTTCAAGGTCCTCAGGTTTGTCCATTCAAATATCCCTATCCCATGTCTTAAGGTCTACCATTTCCTTTTCTGGGCCCTGACACTGATATCAGAGACTGTTAAGGCTGTGTTTGTTCTCCTTGGTAACCGTGCTGTACTCCCAGCATTCCCAGTTTTACAGCACTCCTTGAGGTTGATAGTCGGCTAACCAAGTCTGACACTTTCTTTTCCCTTAACAAGACTTCTAAAGACCAGCAACTAAAGTCAGCCAGTTCTACATTCCTTATAATTAACATTGACCATATTTTTTTTATGAGCTGCGACTACATAAATCAATGCTTCATCTTCCTTCTTCATCATTCCAATTCACTGCTGGTGAAAATCTCAGTAACTGTGATACTGCTGCATGCCGGGGGTTAAGATCACCCCACTTACCAACATTAATGGGATACTTATCACTATCCAATTGGTCCAATACTAGACTCCATCTGGAATGTCTGTTTGTAGAGCTGCTTGTGGTACCAAGTGTCTTAGCCTGGGTTCCCAAAGTAGCAAGGTTCAGAGAAGTACTTGCATGCATGCGTTTATTTTGGAATATGATTCCAAGAAAAAAGAATGGGGTCTGGGAAGAGTAAAACAAGGAAGGACAATCCAATTCAAGGGTGTTTTATTGAGCTGATCACTGCTCATCAGCTTTATATTTCTGGGGACCATCTGAGGATTCATGTAGAATCAGTCACTTGAGGGTGATGTGATGAATATTTTTCTACTGGTTCTCATCCCCTAGTAGGTAAGTGTTGCCCCTGGGAGTTTATGTGTTAAAATTTCTCACTATGATTGTGGATTTATATATTTCTCCTTGTAGATGTATCAATGTTTGCTTCATGTGTTTTGAAGTCATATTATAAGTAGAATCTAGAATTAGAATATTTCGCTGGTAATTTGGTGTTATTATCATTATAAAGTGACCTTCTTAGTAATGCTTTTTGCCTTAAATTCTAGTTTATGTGATAATACCTACCATGGGATAACTTAATTCCATAATTTCAATCTATTGGTATTCATATGTTGGACTTTTAAAAATTTAGTTTCACAATTCTTATCTTTTAATTGGAGCATTTATTCCATTTACATTTGATCTTAAAGATATAGTTTGATTTAAATCCACTCTTATGAAATGTGTTTCCTGTCTGTCTTGCCTATGTCCCACCACCCCCTGGATTTTTGTCTTTTTCAATCATTCTATTTTGGACTATTAGTTGAAAATAATACATTTTTATCTTTTTAGTGGTCCCACAAGGCAAAACATGCATTGCTGACATATCAGAGTCTAGCGTGAAGTAATACCTTTACTCTCTTCTCAGATGATGTGAGGACTTTAGTACACTTGAACTTCATTTACCTGCTTTGTGGTTTGTATGCTAGCATTGCAGTGGATTTTAGTTCTAAATATTTTTAACTCCACAAGACGTTTACCACTTTCTTTGGTCTCCAATCATTCCTGCATCACTAAACTTCGATCAACTTGAAGATCATCACTAGAATTTCCTTTATGCAGGTTTATTGGTGATAAACTGTGATTTTGTCATCTGAAAATGTCTTTATTCCTTCTTCATAAATATTTTTGTTAAGGGTAGAATTCTTTTTTTTTTTTTTTGGCTGCCCCGCACGGCTTGCAGGATTTCAGTTCCCCTACGAGGGATTGAACCCAGGCCCCAGAAGTGACAGCCCAGAGTCCTAACCACTGGACCGCCAGGGAATTCCAACTTTGGCATTCTTTTAGCCCATTTCATCACTGTCTTTTGGCTTCTCCTATTGCTACTGAGAAGTTTATTTCTCACTTTTTTAAAGGTAAGTGCTGCCACCCACCCCCTTTTTTCTTTTGGTCAGCTTTTAAGATTTTTCTCATTGTCTTTAGTTTTCTACAATTTCAGTACGTTGTGGACTTCCATTTATTTATCTTGCTTGACATGTGTATGGTCTGCTTGAATCTGTGGACTAATGATTCTCTCCGTTTCTGGAAAATTCTCAGGCATTACATCATACAAATTAGACTCCTCCCTATTGTCTCCTCTCCTCTGGGACTCCAATTAAACACACCGCAGGTCTTCTCACTGTATTCCTTAAGACACTCACTCTCTTCTGTTTATTCCCCACCTCCCATCTGGTTGTCTTTCCGATCCTCATTCTGTATGAATCCTTCTAATCTGTCTTCTCACTCACCAACTCTCTTAAACTTTATCTAATCTGCTGCTAAACCCCTCCAATGAATTCTAGAATTCTATTTAGAACCTAGTTCACTTGTTTTTTGGAGTCTGATAATGCTAATAATGAAGTCTCTGTGGGTCTGTTTTGTGTTTCTGATTGTATGCAATACATTGTAATTGCAAATTCATTTGTAGAAATAATTTGATGCATAAGAGGATTTTTGTTTGCTTCTTGTAGACATCTGGGGTACTTACAAATTTCAAGATTTTTTGTGTTCTCAGTGACCCATGTGACATGAAGCCTGGTTAAATAGATTGATGAGTGGCTTAATTCTGGTTCCCTCTAGTTCCTAGGATATTAACCTTTTGAGTTCCAGACCAAAATGGGGATTTATAGGAAGGTTCCCACCTGGGCAAGTCCTAAACATGGACTTTGTACCCATAGCCCCAAGGTGCCATGAATATGCAGCTGTGACTCTTGGCTTCCTCCCTAGTTTGGCAAATTGGAGACAAAAGCAATTGTGGGGAATTCCCTGGTGGCCCAGTGGTTAGGAAACCGTGCTTCCACTGCAGGGGGTGCCGGTTCCATCCCTGGTTGGGGGAACTAAGATCCCACATGCCGCGCAGCACGACCAAAAAAAAAACAAAAAACAAAAAACAAAAAACAGCTGTGGATGCTGGGTTTACCATTCTAAGCTTGTACCTTTTCCTAGCTCTCATCTCAGCTGGAAATTCTTCACTGTATTAGTAGTTCTTTTTTGACTTAAAGGATTATTTTGGTTCAGGTTTTTTGGTTGTCTTCTGTGGGAAGATTGGTATAAATCATTGAGTTTTCCATTTACCAGAAGGAGAAAATCCTTCTATTATTATCTCCTCCCAGAGCCCATAATGGTTAAAATTCTTTGAAAGGATAAAGAACTGTTCTCTATTCTAATAATACATCAAAACATGCATCTTTGATGTTGAGAGTAACAAAGAGAAATGAAAGGAGATTTTATTTCATTTATTTATTTTGGCTGCACAGCATGCGGGATCTTAGTTCCCCGACCAGGGATCGAACCAGTGTTCCCTACAGTGGAAGCATGTAGTCCTAACCACTGGACCACTGGGAAAGTCCAAAAGGAGATTTTTAGACTCACCTTGTTTTGCCTTCTTTATCATCATAATAAAATAGCAAAAGCTGTGACTTGAATAAAGCATTATGGTTAACAAATATTTTCCAATAAAAATGGTAATCTTTAAACCAACTCCTGGACTTTATTAACACTACCCCCCTTCTTTGCTCTGGATAGGTCACACTTCTTGACCTTATTTATATAAATGCTATTTCCAGCTCTTTTTCAAATTGTTACCCCTAAGTCTTCTTGGGTACAAACACAAGCTCCTCTGTCCATATATCATCTGACTTAACATGCTCGACACCGTTGTGTGGCATTAGAGTACTCATTTGATAGACATGGAAAATGAGGCTTAAAGAAGCAGACTGCTCTAACACGAGCCCCTGGATCCAAATCCAGTGTTCTCCACACCCTGCCATTTCACCTGTTCATTTTGGGCAAGTCATTTCAAGGCCAGCCCTCCTCCTTATTTTCTTAGAGTAAAATGTGAAGGGGAGACAATGCAACCACTACAGTCCCCCCTCCTGTTCTGATACCTTCTGGAAAAGACTTGGGCTTGTTTTGCTGGTGGACTTTTGTAGCAGTTACATAAGAAGTTCAGGGAGAAAAGTGGGCTGGACACTCTCTTTTGGTGGTTGGAATTCGAATCTAAGCCTCCTCTCTCTGCTCTGCGGAGGACCACCCTCATATCTTTTGGAATGATGATGGTTTAAACCATTTGCATGTGTTCCACTACGCCCATTTGTGGAATGTTTTGACGGAGAATAGTATCTACACATCCAGATAATTACGGCAGCATATGGACAGGCTTGTGAGTGAGGCATATGATGAGGCTAATAAATTTCATGTCTTAGAAGGATAAGCTTTTCTTAAGAGAAGAAACAAATGAAGCTCTGCAGAGTGAAATCCTCTTCATCCTTAAAGAAAAATCAGGCATGTTCTCACTTGAGGATGTAGTGAAAGGAGTATCTGGAATCAGGAATTCTGGATTTAGTCCTCTGCTATTAATTAGCTTTGTGACTTTAAGTCACAGATTTATTTGGATTTTAATTTTCTCCATTGAAAAATACGGATGAAATGAGATGTCGCAGATTCTTAGTAAACTCTTGAATTACTCTTCAAATGTAAATTCTCATCGTTTTATAACATCCATCTAGACACTGAATAGATTAGTGATGGGGGTGAGGGGTGGGAGGGGTAGCCAGGGACGCAGGTTTGCTCAACTTCTCCAAAGGAAGGAAAGGAAAGAGGTAGAGAGAAGAAATGAACATCTTAGGGCACTTCTTTTGCTTCCTATAGTATATTTGCATTTGGTAACCCGGTTTCCGACTGCCTGGTCATTGGAACACCGTAAAATATTGGGGAAAAAATGGAGATTTAAGCCAGATGGACCTGGTGCAACCCCTGTCTGTGCCACATGTCGTGTGAGTGCCAAAACTGCCTAACTTCTCCGAGACTGTCTCTGTATCTATAAAATGGGGATAGCCTTTTACGGTAATTGTGAAGATTTCCTGAGACACCTTATGAAAAAGTACCTAACAGTGTTTTGGACATTGTAGATGCTCAATAAATTCAAGTTCCATTCTCTCTTTTCTAGAGGGGAATTGCTGCATTTACAAATTTAATTGTGTTAACCTTTTATTGAGTGTTCATTGAGGCCCATCAATGGAATTACATACGGAAGGGGAAAACAAGTAGAAAACCTCCATAGAACTTTCTGCTCTGTGATAATTATCTGGGGGAAGTAATGTGCCAATTAGACTAAAACAAGAGGGAAGCTTAAACATTATCTGAGTGATTTTGAAAACTGTGTTATACAATAAAATAATAATATACATTAGGTAACACAGCTTCCAATTCATGCCGTTCCATGTTTCATTGACTCTCATCATCCTCTAGAACTCAAATGTAGAACACTCTTCCTTTCAAGGATATGATTTGCTGTGTAAAAGGAAAAAAAATAAAAAGCAGGCAAAACGATGTATCACTGGCCTTCTTCCTGCCAGCTTTCAAATTATCCCCATTTAACCTCAGAACTATCCAAAGAGCAGCATCCTTCGGCTGAAATTTCAGCTTACATGTTTCTATAGCTTCCCAGCTGAACTGTCATTTGCATGCCTCTTAAAAATTAATTATTAAAACCATTTCCATTAGTCTTTTGCTTGGCCTTCATGCAGTCATTTTTCTTGTGCTGTTTAACAAGTGACAAACCACCATCATTAGCTATAAATACACGGCACCAGATATGGAGAGAAGGCATATGACTCATGCTGGACTGTTCCCTAGGGCTAACCCAGTGATGACTGTATTCTGGGAAGTGGTGTCAGGTCCACTCTTAATCTACACACAAATTCCAAAGCAGCTGGCCATATGAAGAGAATTCTCTTGTCAGTTCCTTCTACTCCCCCTGCTTGATTCAAGGTATTGGGACACTTCATTCACTTAGTCTGTTGGTAAATTCCTTCTTCTACCTGTCCATACTCCTGGCTGTCCATCCACCCACCCATCCACCCATCCATCCATCCATCCAGTAAACATTATTCATTACCTTACCAACCAAGTGCTAACACAAGAGGCCGAAGATCAAATAAGAATGTGTTCCTGCCCTCAAAAAGAACACACCTGCAGGGAGCCTTCCCAGGTGGTCCAGTGGTTAAGACTCCACCTTCCAGTGCAGGGGGTGCAGATTCGATCCCGGTTGGGGAACTAAGATCCCATATGCCAAGATCTCCCACATGGGATGTGGCCAAAAATTAAAAAACAAAAAAGCAAAAAAACCACACCTTAAATGTGGGAGAGTTGGACAAATAAATGCACTGTTATTACAGTGTAGTAACCTCGATGATAGAGGAATGAAGTGAATGGTCTGGATGCCCGGACAGGGATATCAGGGAAGACTTCTAGGAAAAGATCGTATCAAGAATGAGTAAATGCCATTAAAATAAAGATTCAGGAGGGTGTGGGAGCACTCTCAGTAGAAGAACAGCATATGCAAAGGCACAGGACTGCAAAACAGAAGGACCCTCTGGAGAACTGGACGTGATTAAGAATGGCTGCATTGGAGAGTTCGTTGAGGCCAGTGGCCAAAGCAGAGAGTGAGGAAGGTGGCCTTACACTAATGGCGGTCAAGTCGTGCCCTTCCCATGCTGCGAGGGACGACTGGGGAAGCAGCCTAGCAGGTGGGCTCACAGGCATGTGCCTTATGTTGGGCTTTGGTGAAAGATTTCTTTTTAAAGAATATGTTCTGTTATAAGAAATATTTGAAAACCACTGGTCTAGATAATGAAGCGTCTGTGCTAAGTCAAGAGGTATGGTCCTTCGCCTCCAATGTGCAGAAGCTTGAGCGACAGAGACGGTCTCGTTTCTGTCTCATTCCCCACAGGACAGTGAATCTCAGCAGGAATGAGTCTCAACACAAGTTTAGATCATGAAAAACCTATGGGCTGTTTTTAACAATACAAACTACAAGAAGTGAAATCTGACAAAACTGGCTGATGGAAAAAACAAACAAACAAAAACAACAAAAATAAAGAAAGCTGGCTGGTAGAATATGGGTTAAAATGTAACAAAGCACTGCTAGACAGGTAAACACAGTGCAGGATACACTGTAGGTGAAGGAATCTACTCATTTGGTAACTCACATACCCTCCTGACTCTGGTAACCAGCAGAGAACATGCAGGGTGGGGGAATTTACCATCTATACTTTCATTAATCTGGTCATTGAAAACCTAAAAATTGAGCAGTTATAACACTCACAGTGCCTTATGTCCAAAGTGAGGTTTTCCTTGGCTCCAGGTACCACTTTTACTTGGAAAGTCGGGCTGCCAGAACATGATTTAGTTCTCTTTAAAAGTCGTTGCCAAACAAAATGAAAAATATAGATACCTATTTTATAAGCCTTTTTAAAAAATAAATTTATTTATTTTAGGCTGCGCTGGGTCTTTGTTGCGGTGCGTGGGCTTCTCACTGCGGTGGCTTCTCTTGTTGCAGAGCACAGGCTCTAGGCACACAGGCTTCAGTAGTTGTGGCACGTGGGCTCAGCAGTTGTGGCTCGCGGGCCCTAGAGCGCAGGCTCAGTAGTTTTGGTGCACGGGTTTAGTTGCTCTGCGGCATGTGAGATCTTCCCAGACCAGGGCTCGAACCCGTGTCCCCTGCATTGGCAGGCGGGTTCTTAACCACTGCGCCACCAGGGAAGCCCCCCATAAGCCTTTTAAAGTTGGGGGAAAAGCCTTTAAAACCATATTAGAGCACATTATGATAAATGCCCTATTATCATCTTTGCAATAGGAATGATGTCAGTGCTGCTGGAACATGGAACTCAACACCTACATCAAACTTCATGTATTTCAAAGTATTCATATGTTGGTTATTTTACATTCATGACCCACAAGGTAGAACATGCGACTGAGGCTCAGTACACTCATATAATAAATGCATAGAATCAGTGACTCATGCTAAGGGAGAAGGTATAGTATCCAGTCTACTGAATTCTACCCCAGTGTTTCCAAACCCCAACCCCTGTCCACGCCACATCAATAACTACTTTATAAAGGATTTTTTAAAAGGTACAGACTTTCCCTTATGAGATAAATAAGTACTGGGGATGCAATGTACAGTGTATAGCTAACACTGCTGTATGGTATATTTGAAAGTTGCTAAGACTGTAGATCCTAAAAGTTCTCAAGGAAAAAGCTTGGTTTTTTTTGTTTTTTTGTATTTATAGGATATGAGGGATGTTAACTAAACTTATTGTCGTTATCATTTCACAGTATATGTAAGTCAAGTCATTATGCTGTACATCTTAAACTCATACAGTGCAGGACGTCAATTATAACTCAATAAAACTGGAAGAAAAAATAAAATGACAGACTTAAGCAAACACTCAAGTCGGTTGCCATCCACAAAATGTTTACATGGTTCTCTGATGTGGTGTGTTTACAAAATTATGAGAGTTACAGCATAGGCTCTGTCCTGACCTTGAGGCTAGGCCTTGTTCTTGACTTCTGGAAATGAGAAGAATCTTCCGTCATTCCTCCCTGCTGCCTCAGTAACTCCCCCATTTACCCACGCCTATTTCTTGTCCTGGAACCAACTGACCGCAGAGTCAGCACACCTTGTGAGTGTTCTCATCCCAAAGACGCACACTGTTGGGCACAACTAGGTAGGGAACCCAGTAAGTGGTCACCATAGTTACCACTTTCCCTTGCTGACAATGTTCATTCTTCTTCACCTTCCTATTTCCAGCTATCCTCCAGGGCTACCTAAAAGTCCTACCTGTTTCGAGAAGCCTCTCCTAACTGCTCCCCTGCCCACACTAGTGTCTTCTTTCACTTATCTCCTCTACTATTGTTTCCCTTCCCCAGACCATTTAACTTTTGGATCCTAGCTTTCTTGTAGGTTGTTTTCTTTTCTCTTTTTTAAATTAATTAATTAATTTTTTAGCTGCATTGGGTCTTCATTGCTATGCACGGGATTTCTCTAGTTGTAGCAAGCAGGGGCTACTCTTTGTTGCAGTGCATGGGCTTCTCATTGCGGTGGCTTCTCTTGTTGTGGAGCATGGGCTCTACGCACACGGGCTTCAGTAGTTGCGGCACATGGGCTCAGTAGTTGTGGCTCATGGGCTCTAGAGCGCAGGCTCAGTAGTTGCGGCACATGGGCTTAGTTGCTCAGCGGCATGTGGGATCTTCCCGGACCAGGGCTCGAACCCGTGTCCCCTGCATTGGCAGGTGGATTCTTAACCACTGCGCCACCAGGGAAGTCCTTGTAGGTTGTTTTTCAAAACGTGTTTTGAAGCCAGAAACAATGGATTCAAATGCTAGCTCTGGATCTATTTGATTTTGAGTTAACTTCTCTGGGCCTCAGTGAGAAACAAGGATAATACCTCGTCAGGCAAATATGAGGACAATTAATATACCAAGTTCTTGGTTACCCCCCCCATCTACACATAGTAGGTGCTCAATAAATGTTGAATTGGAAAGAAGGGCATGAGCTGTGTTTTAGTCTTCTTTCATCTCTCATGTAACCTCGTATGGACTACAAAGACAGAGCTAGATGAATGTTAATCACTTTTCCTTATTCATAGCTGACAGCTCACCTCTGGTCTCAGGAAACCAAGAAAACATGTTTTGTTTTTGGTTTTTTTTCCCCTTCACAATTATAATTAGCCCACATGAGTGTCATCACAGCCAGGGTGGTGGTAATACTTTTTTATAAGACTCATTTACATAGTATTTTGACATTTATAAAAGGTTTCTTAACATTTATTATCTCATTTGATTCTCCCAGTAACTCCCTGAATGTTGGTAGGGAAGGTATCATTAAATTTTATATACTAGAAATCTGAATTCAGTGTGGTTCACATTAGTACCACTTTACCCTAATTTACAGTTTACAAAGCATTTAAAAAACCATTTTCTTATTTGATGATTACTTAAGATCCTAAGATCTTCCCGGACCAGGGCTCGAACCTGTGTCCCCTGCATTGGCAGGCAGATTCTTAACCACTGCACCACCAGGGAAGCCCCCGCATATTAGTTTTGTAAAAAGGAATCCTTTAATTAACGTTGTGTCAAGGTCTCCAAGACCACCCTCTAGTTCAATGACTCACAGAAGTCAGAAAAGTGGTTATGCTGACAGATACAATTTATAGCAAAACGGTACAGGTTAAAATCAGCGAATGTAAAAGGCACATAGGGAAGAGTCCAGGAGACCAGGCACAAGCTTCCAGGTGTCCTCTCTGGAGATGGTGCGTGGACAGACAGCAGTTAATTCTCCCAGAAATGACGTGGGACAACACATATAGACTCTTGTCAACTGGGGAAACTCACCTGAGACTTCATGCTCGGGCTTTCAGTGAGGGTCAGGTCTCACAGGCATGGAGCATCCACGTGGCTGACCTTAGTTATTCAGTTTCCAGCTCCTCCAGGGATCAAACTGATCCTGCTACTGCAATGCCCACACCAGAAATCACTGTTAGCATAATCTATCTGATGTGGCTCAAGGCCCCAGGTAAACACAGGCACTCACAGAAGGCAGGATATTCCAAGAGCTTAAAGGTTATCCCCCAGGGACTTGGTCAATGGGCAGACTTATCTTTGGAATGTGCAGGGTTTGAGTAAGCCAGACTTGCTAAGTCCTTCACTGCACACCTGTAAAACCATTCTTAGCTTACAGGCCATAGACTTGATTTGACTGGAGACTCTAGTGCTAGGGTCATGTAAGTTACTTTTTTTCCCCCTGTTACTTCAAACATTGCTGTAAGAAACTTCCTTATGGATGTCTTAGTGTATAAATACACAACATATTGTGGGAATAATGACATAGGTAACTTCTTTCAGAAATAAAAACATGAAATTAGAAATATGAGACTCTCTTTAAAAAGGAAATCAATCTATAATGCTTATCACTTGGACTTAAAAATTATGTAATTAGGGCTTCCCTGGTGGCACAGTGGTTAAGAATCTGCCTGCCAATGCAGGGGACACGGGTTCGAGCCCTGGTCTGGGAAGATCCCACATGCCGCGGAGCAACTAAGCCCATGCGCCACAACTACTGAGCCTGCACTCTGGAGTCCGTTAGCCACAACTACTGAGCCTGCGTGCCTCAACTATTGAAGCCCACATGCCTAGAGCCCATGCTCTGCAACAAGACACCACAATGAGAAGCCCGCGCACAGCAACGAAGAGTAGCCCCTGCTCGCCGCAACTGAAGAAAGCCCGTGCACAGCAACAGAGATCCAGTGCAGCCAAAAAAATAATAAATTTATAAAAAATAAATAAATAAAATAAAAATTATGTATTTAGATGTAGGACTATAAAATCTCAGCCTTTCTTAATAAGGAAAGTGAATTTACAACTAGTGAACTAAATATAAAATCTATGTTAGATACTAACAGATTAAAGCAAAGGTCTCAAAGAGATATTAAATTTGAGTATACATATTTTATCACAAGCAACACGTTGCTCTGTTGTGTTATTCTGCTATTAAATGTGAAGGAACTTCTTTTGTCAAATTAATTTGTACACATATTTTCTCTTAATCTGAACTGAACCTTCGTCTGAATGAATGTCAAAGTTATGCAATGTCTTACATAATTGTGGAAAGTCAAAGCATGACCAATGTAGGAGACACTGGTAGTTCACAAACTGTATTTATTGTTAATATCTTCAAAGGTAGCTGGATTTAAAACAAAAAATATTAGACTTTTTTCTATCAAGAGCTATTTTTTTTAATCAATGAAAACATCAGTGTGATTTCCCAGATTTTGGAAAAAGCACTTCAATCTTCTACTTCCCTGCTACAAATGTCTGTAACAAGCTTCAAGTGTTCAATAATTTCTAAACCTAAGTATGATGCAGAACTTTAGTGTTGTAAAAAGACTTACATGTGGAACTGTTGTTACAAACAATGTGTAATTTCAATTTTACTAATGAAAAAAAAGTTGTGGCTCGCGGGCTCTAGAGCGCAGGCTCAGTAGTTGTGGCGCGCGGGCTTAGTTGCTCCGCGGTATATGGGATCTTCCCAGACCCTGGCTCGAACCCGTGTCCCCTGCATTGGTAGGCGGATTCTTAACCACTGCGCCACCAGGGAAGACCCTAAATAGACTGTTTCGAGTGGAAACGAGCACTACTTATTCTTGCATATTGGTCTTATATCCCCAAACCCTCAACTTTCATATTAGTTATAATACTTTGTAATTTCCCTTGAACTTTCAATTTTCTTGCCCACTAACAGTAATTGTTTCTTACTTTCCAATCCATATGCCTATTTCTTCTTTTAATCTTACTGCACTGGACAAGATCTCAGTGCAATGTGAAACAGATGCACAGTAGCCATCCTTGTCCTATTGCTGACTTTAAAGGAACATCTCTGAAGTTATACCATTAACTCGTCATGTTAAACATGGGTTTTTAGTTATCGTTTATCATACTAAAGAAGCTTCCGTCTATTCATAATCTACCAAGAGGATGTTTCATTTGATTTTTTTTAATTAATGAATTTATTTATTTATTTTTGGCTGTGTTGGGTCTTCGTTTCTGTGCGAGGGCTTTCTCTACTTGCGGCGAGCGGGCGCCACTCTTCATCGCGGCGCGCGGGCCTCTCACTATCGCAGCCTCTCTTGTTGCGAAGCACAGGCTCCAGACGCGCAGGCTCAGTAGTTGTGGCTCACGGGCTCTAGTTGCTCCGCGGTATGTGGGATCTTCCCAGACCAGGGCTCGAACCCGTGTCTCCTGCACTGGCAGGCAGATTCTCAACCACTGTGCCACCAGGGAAGCCCCATTCGGTTGATTTTTAAAATGAGTGTTGCACTTTGTTGTTTCCTCCTGCATTCATTGAGATGATAATATGATTTTTCTCTTTAATCTATTAATGTACATATTATATGAAAAGCTTTTCCTATGCATACCATTCTCCCACTTTGGCAATAAATTTTACTTTGTCACAATGAGTGAATTTTAATTGGTGAATTTGAAATGCTAATATTCAGGCTAGTTCAGCCATGTTCATAAGAGACTGAAGTACAGTATTTTTTCCCTCACATATCCCATTTGACTTTAGTATCATAGTTGAGCTTCCCCCATCCTTCCCCCTTTCTAGAAATTGTCTCCTGCTATATTTAAAAAGATTGCTTCTTGAAGGTTTAACAGACCACATCATAAGCCATTTAGATCTGGTGTATTATTTGGGAGTAGATTTTTAAAAAGATTCAGATTTAGTGTTATTTTATATACACACAACGATCCTCATTTAAAAAATAACTAAAATTTCAAATTTATCCACATAAATTCACAAGTTTTGTCATTAAAAAAATCTTAACTATATCCTTATTCATATCTTATTTCTTTTATATTGTCTTTTTTTTTTTTTTTTTTTGGCGGTACGCGGGCCTCTCACTGCTATGGCCTCTCCCGTTGCGGAGCACAGGCTCCGGACGCGCAGGCTCAGCGGCCATGGCTCACGGGCCCAGCCGCTCTGCGGCATGTGGGATCTTCCCGGACCGGGGCACGAACCCGTGTCCCCTGCATCGGCAGGCAGACTCTCAACCACTGCGCCACCAGGGAAGCCTATATTGTCTTTTTTATTGAAAAAACATTTTTTTGCCAGGGTAGTGGTAACTCACCATAGATTAGCTTAAAACCTTTTTCCCTTTATGCTTCTATGTACTTTAATTGTTGCCTGCCCCAAATCATTAAGATATTCTCCTATGTTTTATTTCTCCTTTCACATTTAGACTATATTCCACATGGAACTGATTTTTCTGCCTTGTGTCTGGAAGGGGTCTAGATAATTTTTTTTTTCTCTCATATGGATATCTGACTCTGCACTATTTATTGAAAACACCATCTTTTCACCCATTGCAATGATGTTCCCTGGTCATAAATCAGATCATCTATATTTGTGGATTTGTGCCTAGGCTTTCTGTTACATTGGTCTATTTATCTATCCTTATGCCAACCAACTTTACAGCCATAATTACAACTATAGCTTTATAACAGGTCTTAATATCTGTTGGTGAAATATTTTCAGTTTTGTTGTTGTTCGTTTACCTTGGATAGTCTTGTCCTTTGCATTTCTGTCAGTTGGTTGATTTCTCAACATCCTGCTGGGATTTTGATAACTGTGAAGTTAGATCTTTTCAAATTTCTCTCAATATTATGATTTTCTTTCAAAACTTTATTTTTAGGTATTTGATATTTTACGCTAGGGTAAATTGTATCATTTTAACAACTTCTATTTCTTTGTTTCTGACATAAATACAATTGGTCTCTATATATTGACTTTGTATGCAGCGACCTTGCTAAATTATTCTGTTCATAAATTCCTTTGAATTTTCTATGCACAATAGCAGTTGTCTATAAATAGTGTTATTTCCTCCTTTCAAAACCTATGCTGTTATTTCAGGCCTCATTTCACTGGCTAGGATCTCAAATATAATGTTAAACAATAGTGGTTATTATTGCTATTAGACTTCAATGAACCAAACTTTTGGCTTTGTTGACTTTCTCTGTTGTATGCTATTTATTTCACTGACCTTACACCTTTTATTTATTTATTTATTTATTTATTTATTTTTTACACCTTTTATTTTTCATTCTTCTTCTTTTTCTAGCTTCCTGAAAATAGTTTAGGTCACTGATTTTCAACCTTTTTTCTTTTCTAATATACACACTTAAGGCTATGAATTTCCCTACAAACACTGCTTTAGCTGAAACAAGTTTTGGTAGCTTTGTTACTGTTCACTTTAACATATTTTAAAAAAATTTTTTGACCCAGATACTGTTTTCAAATGTATTACTTAATTCCCAACCCCAAGTTGGGGTTTCTTTAGCCATCTTTTTGTTACTGGTTTCTAGCTTAATTCCCATGTTAGGGAATACAGAATGAAGGCTTTTGATCTTTCACAATTTGTAGAGGTTTGTGTTAAGACTCAGCAAAGGGTCAACTTTGGTAGACGGTTCAACGTTTACTTGAAGAAACTGAATTATGCCTTTTTGATGAAGTGTTCGGCATACATAAATTAGTTGACGTTTAGTAATGGTATTGTTCAGATCTTCTGTATCCCGATTTTTTTTCTTTTTTCTTTTGGTCTGATTATTCTATCAGCTATTGCAGAAGCTGTGTAAAAGTTACTAACTATAATTCAGGATTTACTTATTTCCCCTCTCCTATCACTTTTGCTCTATATATTTTACATTTGTCCTAGGAACAAACACATTTAGGATTGTGTGGTTTGGGTGCATTAATTCCTTTACCACTTTAAAATGTCCTTTTTATCTCTAGAGATGCTTCTTGCCTTAAATCTCTGTGTGGGGTAAAACTACAGTTACACTGTTTCCATTTGGTTGTTTTATGTGATCTTAGAGTTTTGTCTCTTGTAAGAAGCGTGTAGTGGGATATTGATTCAGCTGGTAACTTTTCAACTTTAATTCAAGTAATGAATCACTTTACGTGTTTGGGTTTATATTCTGCAACTTAAAAATCTGACTTACCTGTTTTATGTTCCCTTTTCCATTCTTGCCTTCTTATATTTTATCCTCTATTAAAGTGTTAGATACACATTCTATTGTACTTTTAGTGCTCAACTCAAGATTATAACATGCCTCCTTGACTTTACAGTCTAATAACAGTATTAATTTTATCACTTACCAATTGCTAGAACCTGAGAGAACTAACTCCATTTACTCTCCGTGTCTTTTGTTATTATATGATGTATTTTAATTCTACAGATATTTTAAATCCCACAGTTTTAGTTATATTTACATTTACACATCTACCATTTCCATTGCTTTTCATTTATTCCCTCACTTCTAGATTTCATCTGGGGTCATTTTGCATCCGCCTGAAGAATATCCTTTAACATTTCTTCCAGTGTATGCCTACTGGTGACAAATTCTTATTTTTCCTGGAAAGTCTTTATTTTGCCATATTTGCAGTGTATCTTGCCCTTGCCTCTTCTCTCTTATTTGGAATGTGAGCACTGCAGCTGCCATCTCTTCACGAGGACGGAAGCCACACACTAAAGATGGTGGGTCATAAGGAAAGAACAGAAAAAGCCTGGAGCCCCACTGATCTTGTGGAGCTACTGTATTGGACACCTGGACAGCCAACATGTGAAAGAAAAGTAAACCCTAACAGTTTAAGCACCGTTCTTACTTTGGTTCTGTTACAAGACAAATATCATTCCTGATACAATGTCTTTGATCAATTCTGGAAGCTTCTTAGCCACTTATCTCTTCCAATGTAGCTGTTAAGATATCTGTAATTTACAGTTAAATAATCCAGCATTTGTGGCACGAGTTACTTATGTAAATTTGTCACGTAGGTCCTGCTAGTATTCTGACCAAGAAAGTACAGTCCAGGATGATCAGCTCACACTCTAATTAGAGAAACCATAATCCAGAGGCAACTTCCCTAGGTACTGTTGTCTGTCTCTTGACCAACATATAATGCTTTGCTAATTTACATACTAAAGGTCAGAAATTTTTATTGGTGAAATTAGTGGCCTGTTAACTAGAATGATGAACTGCAAAAATTGGCTCCTGATGGTTAAAGGTTTTCAAGATTATGCGGATTGGCTAAAAGTAGAGTTGCACGCCCATCCTGCAAGAACAGGACAAAGAATCCAGCTTGGTCTGTAGCCCTTACCATTTGGGAAGATGTCCTAATATAATCCCCTGAAAGGTCCTCAGTGTCCGGCCATGAACACAGGTTTTGTTCAGGGTAAGAGAATTCTGCTTCTTGAAGGGAACTTTCAGGCAAGGTGGTTAGAGCATCTCAAAGGGCAGAGAACAACTTCCTTAAGCCTGCAGAACAGGCAGTAAGATTTTTTTTTTTTTTTTGGCTTACTTAATATCTGTATTGGTGACAGAAGTTGGTGAGAAACTGCCTTCATTATAACCTGGCTGTTAGGGGGCGATCTGGGGGCAGGAGTGTGTTTGGGGTGGGTGGGCATTCAGTGGGTACTATTATCTACCAAGGGTTGTACATGAATACATTGCCTTAGGTCAGTTCACAACTGCCTCACCCCCAGTTCTATTATTTCCTCCTGCTTAAAACTCCTAAAATATATATGTACACTGGATCTTACTTGTGTGAATCTTTCATTTTTTTCCCATCTCTTTTATGCTGTATTCTAGCTTATTCCTGTCATTTCAAAAATTATCAAGTGTCTGAAATAGTAAATTTCTTCCCAGTGACACTAGAAGAGAGGCCCCAAGAGGGCAGAAATTTGTTTTATTCATTGCTTTACCACCAGAACCTTACTGTGCCCTGCACATTAAGGAGGTGGTCACAATAATTTTTAAGCTAAGCCTGGATACTGTGAGAGCAAGACTGTAACTGACATTTCAGCTCTTTGTCACGGAAATCTTCCTTTCCCTCCACCTAGTCTTAGGTTCAGAAGCTGCTTTGCAGCCCCCAGGCTGCTGTGCAGAGCTCTGCGCCCCACTTCCTGAGGCTGCAGTGCCTTCTAGGGTCTTGGCTTCCTGCAGAGGTCTCAGTCCCACCTTCCCTGAATTGTCAGGTCACGTCTCACTGTTAAAAGTCCCAGAGTTCACTGGGGAGGCTCTTAGCCAAGATGATAACCCTGCAGGTCAGAGCCGCTTTCAGTGCCTCCGTTTACTACTTTGGCTTTGTTTTCTCTTCACTTCTGGCAGTTGGTATTTCCTTTCTTTTCTTTTGCAGTCAGCTGCGTGTATATGTTATGTTTTATTTGGCATCTTTCTGAGTTTGGAGCTATGGGATGGTGGTGGTAGCAAGGTTTATGTTAATTCAGTCTGCCATGCCACCAAGATTCCTGGAAACAAACTATGTGAGAAGGTAAAACAATACACCATCATTTTAAGCCACTGATTTGCAGTTTTCTATTACACTGCAGTAAAACTCAATCACTAATTGGTGCACTTTGAAAAGCAGAACAAATGAAGAAAACACAAACTGAGAGTTGGAAGAAAATGTTTATTTCATAAAAATGTATGAAGGTAGAAAACCAGTAAGAACAGGGAAAGGAGAACTTACAAGTGGGGGGTTTTGAGTCAACTGGGAAGTGATTTGGACAAAACTTTCACAGGCAACAGAGCTTCATATACCATAACCACTACACTGAAAGGCATCTAATAACCAGCCAATTTTATCTGTATCAGTAGTAACAAGAATAATTCTCTCTACACTTCCACCTTTTCTAAGGAAAATGTAATCAGTGAAGACCTAGTTGGCTTTAATGTTTTCAGTGTGTGTCTCGAGTTATCAAAAATTAACTGTAGGAGAGTAGGATGAAGTAGAGACCTGCATTTTTGTGTTGAGAAAATATTAACCTTTAATTGTGCAACTTAGTTCTTGGGTATGCCTTTGCTGTTTTTGTTTATTCTTCCCTACAATTTAGCATGATGGAAGTATAATTACTTGGTCACCACTTAACATTTCAGTTCTGTTTTTCAACATGTAACCAAGGGTACAATTAATTTAAACACTTTTAACAGTAAACAATTGTGTACATGATAAAATAAGTTGGCTTTTTTCAAACTTAAAGGGTATATATAGTATCAACTGAAACTAACTCCACTCAAGAAATAATTGAGTGTCTTCTATTAAGCAGGCATAGTGCTGGTACTGCATGAATATTACCTCCTATTAATCATTCTAAGAACTTTAGAAAAGACTTGTGAAACCAGAGCACTACCAGAGGACTAACTGTAACCCTTCACACCCTATGGTCTATTTTTCTTGCTATTACAAGTAACATGAAGTACTCCCACTTTGTAGAGCCAGAGAGATAAAATCATTGATCACTGTCATATGGCTACAAAGTAGCAGATGCTATAACATGAACCCAAGGCCTTGATTCCAAGATCAACTCTTTTATACTGCCATTATGATGCCTTTATACAATTCTTTAGTGGACAGTTTTCTCCACCTGGCAGTCATTTTCTTACTTTAATTTTTTATAAGGAAAACACTGTGAAGAAGCAAAGTAAAAAACTGATTTAATCCTTGGCAGTACAGTGGCAATTAAATAGCTGTTAAAAAAAGTGTTTTGAGAACATGCCCAGGATTTCTGAGAACATTTCTACTGGACACCTTTGTTCCAACCTTATCTTCCATTGAGAGAGGGAGGGGACCGTATTTAAAAACAAGAATAGGGACTTACCTGGTGGCCCAGTGGTTAAGAGTCTGCACTCCCAATGGAGGGGGCCCAGGTTCGACCCCTGGTCCGGGAACTAGATCCTGCATGCCGCAATTAAAAAATAAATAAATAAATAAAAATAAAAGAAAAACAAGAATAAAATTTTCTTCTTTCAACAAAATTTATCATGTCAGACACTGAATTTATGAAGATAAACTTGTTTCTGTCTTCAAGGGGCTCATAATTTAAGAGGAGAAATACACATGTAAATAAATTAGTGATAATTTTAGTACCAGTGATAGTGCTAAACTAGAAGATAGTAAAAGACATATTTATGACACAAAGATAAGAACCCTCCCTCCCTTTTACCTGGAAGGTCCAAGATCCAGGTAATATTAAGACATTTGAACTGAGTTTTGAAGAGTGAGTTATTTCCTGAGGGCTTAGTATGTGCCAGATAGTGTGCTAAGTGATTATCTGGATTATCTAATTAAATTATCACTGCAATTTAGGAGATAGGTAACCCCATTTTACAGATGAATCCAGGTGGTTTGACCTAGAACTCAATCTGCTAAATATTGTGAGCTACTGACATACGCAAACACACAATAAAACAGATCACTGGAGTCACAGAGATAAAGGGACTTATAAAACTGTAATGTTCTTATTTACATACAAGGCATATGAAGTGAGTATGCTTCAGGAATTAGCCAAAGGTCACATAATAAAGATAGAGATAATCTCTTATTCTCTCAAGGGCCTGTCCATTGTATGATCACGTTTCCCTGAAAATGTTATTCTCTTCCTGCTTTTCCCTTTAACTCCTTCAAACTCTCCATCACCGAAAGCCACCTCAAACCACATGCCAACTTACCAAAGGGCGAGGTCATTAAATGAGTGCAGCGTAAGGACACACGGTTTGATAGCGTTAGCCTGTATTTAAAACAAAATATTTACTGTAAATGTCAGTGTTTTATAAGCAATGATCTGAAAAGATTGAGAAACAAGTAAAACAGGTTTGCCAGCTTTTATGAACACTGCTTCTTACATACTCAACCTATTACGAAAATAAATACAAGGCATGAATTCAAATCCCAGATATCCTGAAAACTTCAGAAAAGACTTGTACTCTGGTCTACCCACAGCTCTACCTACAACTGTACAGTACACATTCCTGTATGGCATGGCTACATCAAGTTTTCTAAGCACTTGGATTAGTTTTCCTAATGTCAGCCCTCGGAGCCTTCTTTCTACCTGCCCTGTCTGAGCTGCCTGGGATCTGTTCAATCATTTTTTTAAACATAAGTAAACAGTACAAACTTTTCATTGTTTAGTTTGAAACGAAAACTTTAAATGCTTGTGTGGAAACAAAAAGCTGAAATAACTTCCTTAGGGTCATAATAAAACTGTATCATTCTTATTATATGTGCAGTTTTAAAAATATACTTTAAAGGTTCAAGGTGGATGACTATTAAGACTTCGGAAAAAAAAAACAAAGACTGACTGGAATTCTAATGTAGATGACTCTGCTCATGGCCAGTGCGCATGAGCACAGTAAACCTGTTGTGGTTTAGGTTCAACATACAGATGGAGAGAATGGATATGCAACATTCTCGGTACTACTGCGTTTATTTCCCACCTTAAAGTGAAGACCCAATTATAAATTCTATTGATTCTACAATAATAACAATATGAAAATTGAGAGGAGTCAAAGAATATCAGCAAACTTATTAATAAGAAAATGACAAAAGTGAGCATTTATTTGGTAGCACAGCATACACTGGTTCTGAAAGGTATGAAAATTAGAATCACACATTTAATCACACGCCTTTAAAAAATTATAGATGTTCCTTTCTAGATTGACTGTATATTTGAGGGTAGACCTCTCCCATGCATTTATTTCTTTAATCTCCACAAATGCCTGAGACCCACAGCCTGCGTATATGAACCACTTGTGGTACTCAGGACACTTGCTCTGAGGTCAGGGATCTCCATCACTTTAACTGCTCTGTGATTATAAGCAACTTAACTTTCCTGAGCCCCAGTTTCCTGAACTGTAAAGTATACTAATAACACTTACCCTAAACCTAAAGGGCTGCTGCAAGGGTTAGATGAGAACATTACAAAAGTAATAAGTACCTGTACCGTAACAGGTGTTCCATATACACGGTGGTATTTATGAATACTCAGACAGTAATAATGACAGATGTATTAAAATGAGTGACAAACTCAGGGGAACACCCAAGGTCTAAGGACTGTTAATGCGAAGATGAAGAACTGATAGAACAGACTTTCCTTTTTATATGAGTTTTATGATTTAAAAAAATTGATCAGAATAAATGTCTTAAAAGAAATCTTTGGGTAACTAAAAATAAAATTTGAAATGATGAGGGCTCCTTAATTGCGGTTCCAGGGTTCCTTAGTTGTGGCTCGCCAGCTTCCTAGTTGTGGCACACGGGCTTCTTAGCTGCAGCATGCATGTGGGATCTAGTTCCCTGACCAGGGATCGAACCTGGGCCCCTGCATGGGGAGCACAGAGCCTTATCCACTGCACCACCAGGGAAGTCCCCAGCATAATGTATTTATAACACTGAGTGTGGAATGGGCCTTCCTAAGACAACAAAACCCAGAAGTTACCAAAAATTACATAATGATTTAAAATAAAGTTTTAAAAAACATATGACAGATTAGGAGGAAGTATCTGCAACACATTTAATAACTTAGAAAGAAAAAAAATCTAAAATACATAGTTCCTAAAAAACAATAAGAACAAATTAACAAACCAAAAGAAATATGGGCAAAGGACATGAACATACAATCAAAAAAATAAAAATGAAAGAAAGAAAACCAATGAAAATGTGAAGATATTAGCTTCACTCTTAGACAAGGGAATGAAAATAAAAACAGATACTTCTTTGCAACCAACAGATCAGCAAAAATGAACAAGAATGGTAATGTTTTGGGGCAAGGATGTGAGGAAACAGGCACTCTCTTACATGGCTAGCGAAAGTATAAACTGGCACAGATTCCTTGGAGAATAATTTTGCAGTATCTGTAAGTATTTTAAATAGACATGTTCCTTGACACAGCAATTATACCTTTACAAATGGTTTTGTAGAAATAATCACACAAAATATGAATATGTATTTTGCAAGACTGCCTAAAACAGTGAAATACTGGAGCAACCTATGGTTCCACCAATAGGGAAAAGTACATTATGGTATATCTATATATGGAACTAAAAAAAAACATGTGATGCATAGATATGGAAAGTTCTCCAATGCATGAAAAAAAGTATTATATATATACAGTATGATTTCAAGGTATTATAAATCCCACCCATATCACCAACGTATATGTGTGTAAAAACACAACAAGAGCTTGGAAGGATCACCACTGTTAATAATTCAGAGTGTAAGAAAAAGGCAGGCCGTGGTATGTGAATGTGAAGAGAATATTTTTATATACTCTTCACGTTTACTCTAAATATTACAGAATGAATGACCACACATTTAGAAAGTTATCTGAAGGGACTTCCCTGGTTGTCCAGTGGGTGAGACTCTGCGCTCCCAATGCAGGGGGCCCGAGTTCGATCTCTGGTCAGGGAACTAGATCCCACATGCGGGTCGCAACTAAGAGTCTGCACGTCACAACTAAGAAGTCCGCATGCCACAACTAAGACCCGGTGTGGCCAAAATAAATAAATAAATAACGAATTAATAAATAAATATTTTTTATAAAGGAGTTACTGTTAACTTAAAAAAAAAAAGTTATCTGAAAAGTAAGGATTTGCCAGTACCCAGTTCCCAAACTCTGTTTCTCATTCATATTCATACCTTTACTTGAAAATAACCCAGTATTCTGGTCAACATGGAATCTTTTTGTGCTACTGACTATATTACTACGTAAGTTTAAATAACAATTATTAAATATAAACAGGATACCCAAAACAAAAATTTTCAGAGATAACCTACAGTATAAGGAAAATTTATGTCAAAATTAAGACAACTGTATACCTTTAGCGACCTTTTATACTTTTTCAATCAAAGAAACCCTGCAAAGACCCTTATTTTCCCAGGGAATTTTAACTCCTATAAAACTTGCATGAAGAACAAGTAGCAAAGAAACTTTCTCAAACTACTTTTAAAAAACAAAACAAATAGCCCAAACCCTGTTTTTAACTATTCTTAGACAGTAGGACAAATACTAAACACATAGCTTAACAGTCTTTAAAGAATCATGTTGAAATAAGGAAGGAAAAGGTCAGAACTTTTAAGCCAGTTATAATTGTACCTGGTTAGTCCCAAGACAGACAGTTAAGTGACTGAACAGGTTCTACTGCTAAGACTTTGATTCCTGGAACAGTTTTACTCAGCCTCACAGGAATAATGTGTATTAAATTATACAAACACCCTTGGGATGTGTTCTTTTCCATAATATTAAAGGAAGTTAAGGCTAATGTTAATGGTAGAACTGCTTTTTTAAAAAACTGAAATGAACAGAACTAAAAGGTAAACTCATGTGTATCAGATTCCCCATTTTAACTGACATTTTTCGATTACTGAAGCCAAAGGACACATTTGTTTGGAACCATAAAATCCTACTATTGGGAACTGATGAAATGAAAAAGATATAATGAAACAGGAAGAAGTTAAATAATTTATGCCAAATGCATAACAAATAATTATGAGGAGAGATATCAAATCTTCAAACTTGATAGAAAATAGTTGGAGTTTAATTTCAGAACGTATTTAAATATTATTGAAAAATCCAACTTTATATTATGTGCTCTATCAATCAAATAAAAAATGACAATTGGAAAATAAGGGGGGAAAATGGGGATATTTTAACATTTAACCAGATTCTGTAACATTTAAAACTGATAAGCACATGTTCATCAGAAAAAAATTTCTTTTACATTTCTAATAAATGTATGGTTTTTAAAGAAATCAAGGCATGTATTTTCTAAAGGGTGGGAGACAGCTCAGTATAACAGAATAATTTACTGTATTAACTAAAAGAAGATAAAGCAAAAAAAATTTTTCACTTAACTATGACTCAACTTTCATGTGGAGCTTTTTCTAAGTGATAACAGGTGAGGCAAAGCTGATAGCCCAAATGATCAAAGACCCCATAATATAATCAGCAAAGTATATATACTTTATATACTTATAAAGATATAAGTATATCTTTATACTTTATAAGTATATCTTATATACTTATAAGTATTATATTATCTTATATATCTTATATATCTTACTTATATATAAAGTATATCTTATATACTTATAAAGATATAAGTATATCTTTATACTTATATATAAAGATATAGATACAGGGCTATTAAACGAAAGAAAAAAGCAATACATTAAAAAACACTATAAATTAGGAATTTAACCTATAGGCCATTTGGGAGCCTAAACCACATGATATGCTAAATATTTTTTCATATTGGAGAATATGAAAGGAAAATTTTATATTTTGTTCACTGAGGTTCAAAGGTAAACTGACGGGGAACTCTTACACATGCTTAATCTGAAAAAATATATTTCATAAAACTACCCTTAGATTATATGATGCTTCCATAATGCACTGCAATATTTCTCCTGAAGTATTATAAATCAGAAAATAACCTAAGCACTTGACAAGTTTTAAATGAACATGCGGAACTCACCAAAATATACATTTTACATCCAAGTACATAACAGAACAGCTCCCACTTAATAAAAAGAAAAATTTACAACTTTAGTATATTGGACAAATAGAATACAATTAGAAAGACAGCACTCACCTATTCAAGAACAAGTCTCCCTGCCTTGACTTCACATTTTTTATTTAATTGTGAATTTTTCATAACACATAGACATCTTCCAGAGGAGAAGCAGCAAACATGAATTCTAATTCTGCATTTAGGCACAGGTAAGAGTTTATGGATACTTGCCAAGCTGCTAGAAAGAATAATATGTGCTTCTTGAGTCATTTTGATTTTGTGGTGGTTGTTTGCTTTGTGTTTTACCTGTACAGAATGTGGATGTGTCACCAAAAAAAGAAAAGTAGAGCTAATTTCATGGAGTTGAAAAACAAAGTTACAGAAAATTAATTTTAAGTAGAGTGTTTTTAATAAAAGCATGAAATATGAAAGTATAATTGAAATCAAACAATTCATACCTAGAACTAGTTATCAGGTATTAGCTTGTCTTTATTTACAAATGTATGGCAGAACTATACTCTGAAAAAAAAGGATGACAAACACATGTTTAAAATAATAATAATAGTAATAACAATAATAATAGCTACCGTTTTTCAGGAGCTTAGTATGTACCAGGAATTATTCTAACACTTTACTGGTATTAACTCATTTATAATATTAATCCGTTTAATCTCATAACAATCCTATTAGGTAGGTACTCTTATAATCCCAATTTAGCAGACAGAAGAAACAGAGAGAGTAATAACTTCCCCCAAATAACCTAGCTAGTAAGTGGCAGTACCAGGGTATGAGTTCAAGAAACTGGGCTTCAAAACTCTACCACTAAATTACAGTGATTTCAAAGATTCAAACCATTTCCATTAAATCAGAAAGTTGGCATCATCTGTATTACTAAAATAAAAATGAGTTAGATCTACTTTAAACATAACGGCAATTATTTACTCAACACCTAAAATATGCTATGTACTATTATTAGGCATTATAGCTGGCATTAACAACAGCTAGCATGTTAGCATTTATCAGGACTTAACGTGACAGGAACTGACAAATGAACCACTTTGCATTCATCACAGAGGTCGATCCTTACAACAGTCCTGTGAAGTGGATACCATACCTATTTTGCAGATGAGAAAAACACCAAGGTGTGAAACAGCGCCACTCCCTCCTCCAAATCACATACCAAATTGACTGGCAGAGCCCAGACGGCTACACATGTCTAATATCAGAGCCCTTGCTTGTCAGAGCACACCGAAAGGGCTACAAATGTGATGTCACTGACCAAACAAGACATTCTTTTGCCCCAAACCCCAGAGTCTTATGTCATGTTAGAGATACAATAACACAACTGAAAAGATATGACAGTAATTAAAATTTATAGTTATTACATTTAAAAAGAAATCAAGCCTCTACTATTTTTGCCAAATCCTGTATCAATGTTAATGGCTGATATTCCAAGTCAGCTGAAGTAAACATCCACCTCCCAGCCGATCCATGTATTACAGCTGAGTGTAGGATGTTTACATGAACTGAAAACTTGGTTTAAAGCAGAACTTACAAAGATTGACATAAATGAGGCAAAAGTCAAATCAAAAAGTATTTTGAGACAAAGTTTAAACTCCAAGGGAAAAGGCAGAAGTGACATTCTTTTCACTGAAATAATTTATGGCAATGTAAGCAAACATCTTGTAAATGTTCCCAATCTAAATGTGGCTGATTTTACAGCCTCTCATCTTCCTATATCCCTCTCTTCAAAACAACTGAACTTGCATTTAGAGGAACCCGGCTGATGGCCTTGACGATGCATCAATCACCCATTCTTCCTCAGGAAGGAGATTCCTGTTCTGGGTAAAAGACAAAGTTAACAATACACCTCTGAGGAGCTCAAAGCTTAGCTGTAGCCTTCCTTTTCCTCATTTCCTTTCCCCCTCCTCGAGCCTCTCCCTATCTCCTCCCGCAACTCATAATTCAGTTAAGTTCGCCTCAGTAACATCTCTCCCATACTCTGATCTCAGTACACCTTCTACTGGCCCAAGTGTTGCTAAGTTCCCTCTCAGAAATCCCTCGTCTCTTTGCACTCCTCTGATTAAGAAAATATTACCACCGATACCTCTACGAAGCATATGTGGCCCGATCAGTGCTCTTGCACCAACGAAGAGGAAATCCTCAAATTTGTAAGTAAAATTAAATATTAAGAACCATTGCCAGCAAATTCTAAAAATCTCTGGAATTTCAGAGGCATTCCAGGACCTTCAGGAACCTCCCGTCTCTACCTGGCCTCTCTCGTCCTCTTCGGGCTACTTCCCCTGAAGCACCAGTTCTCAAGATTAAACACACACACATTTTTTTTTTTCTCTACAAGTATATTGTTTTCTTGTTTCAAGTATTCCACTGCAATACTATTTTTTCCTTCTGCTTTTCTTTGCAAATCAAATAGGTTTTGTGGGCTAGACAATTAATATGATGCTTTCTCTGGGAGAACAATGGGTCTCAGGTTTCCAACAAATCTTTTTCAAAACAAACTTTTGGATTACTACATGTTTTTAAGTTGGGGATTTTATGCGTCTTTTTCTTCAGTCGCTAACTGGGCATAATACCGAACAGGGAAAAGAATGTAAGATGAGCTCCGTGCTTCTGAAAGCCTGGACCTAGGACAGCAGCATCAGCAGCTCTTGGGAATCTAGGAAAAACAATGCACGTTCTCAAGCATCACCTCAGACCTACTGAATGATACGCTCTGGCAAGGCCCAGCAATCTGTATTTTAATTAATAATCCCTCCAAGTAATTCTGATACATGCTAATATTTGAAAACCAGTGGATTAAAGATTAAATTGTTTCACCAAATATGCTGGAAAGCCAGAGCAAAGATAGCAGTGAACATCAAACTGTTAGAAAGTCTGTCACATGCTACAGATTGGGGGGCGGGGGGGGAGGAGGGGAAGGCAATGTCAAAACACCCATCACATGTCCACCCATAATGAACCAGGCTGGGGAAACTGGCAGAGACAGCCTGAAAAAGCATAATTTTGGAAAGTAATTAAGTTCAGACTGATACTCAAACTTGAAATTTTTTTTCCCTGAACACACACAGCAAATAGAGGCACATTCGCTCAGTGAATAAAGTTTTAACCAGAGGAACCGAAGGGGCCACAGTCAGAACCCTCTGCATGCAATGAGGACTGCACGCTGGGATCCGAAGCTCACCGCCCACTTCCGGGTCACCCACCCCACGCCACCTCTGGCTCTGCGTAAAAGGGACTCAGGCATCAAGACCAATGAAGATCCGTCCAACAATGTAATTTTAACCAAGAATATTTGTACATGAGCATATCTAATTGGAAATGAACTTGAAGACAATTCTGTAGTTGTCTGCTTAAAAAAGTAACCCCTAAGGAACCGCAAATCAAATGCTAAGGAAAAAACCTGTCATTTTCAGAAAACAGTATTCAGTAACCAAAAATGTTTTACTTTCAGTATTAACTAGATCAAAATATCTTCTTAGTAAAGAATTCCTGAGGTTTCTAAGACCTGTCAATAAAGACCACACTCGTCTTCCTCAATACTAAGTTAAAGCATGGGGAAATAAGCTGTTACAGGTTCACTGGCAAACACTAATTCTCTAACATTTTAAAGCATTTGTTCTGTATAGTCAATTGCTAAATTTGCAGGCCACTGGGAAGTTTGTGGTTCTTCCAAATTAAAACATCAAGAAGTCATCTGCAAATGACTAAAAGGTTGTACTGAAGCAAGGGCATCCAGAATTAAAGCTGACATGGTCTCTGATTCACCTCATTAGGGCAGAATAACATGGAACAAATGTTACGTAACATAGATTGTACATTAATCCTGAGTATCCAGGGATGAGTGGACGGCTGTGCAGAGTGTCACAGCTTTGTGCAGGACACCCACCCTTCTTTTAGCATAGATCTGGGCTATCATTTTAAAAAGTCTTTCAAATTCAGCTAGGCAAATTCTTAAACTAGGCAGCTTCTATCTACCTTACTGAATTTCAAAGCTATGTAACAAAATTTTTCGTAGGAAACAATGTCACCTTGTCTAACAAAATAACCCTATTACCAGAGGACTCTTTCTGCCTTTCCAGGGAGCACTCCCTGGGCTCTTAGAGCAAATGGCCCTGTTTGCTGCTATCTGGAACCCAAGGCCTCCAATGTGCTAAATCAGAGGGTCAACTCTTAATAAAGCACGTTTATTAAGATTTGAGTATGAAGGGATACTTGCTGCATGCTAATCACCAAGCTTGAAAATTATACTTCAACTTGCAAAGCTACCTGTGTCTGAAGCAACTACCTACGCCACCTCCCTCCACTCTGGCCACGTAAGTCTTGTAAACTAGCATAAAGGAGCATTTAAGAATCAGTGCTGCAGCACGAATACATCTGGGCAGCTACATTTTATATATCTGTATAAAAGATATAAGCAAATAGTAGACACTGCTGCAACAAAACAAAATTGTTAGTGGGGCCCCATACAGGCAAGGTGCTCTACTGGACACAGATGGCAGGAAAACTGATAATTATAAAGATATAATGTCCTCACCCTCAGAAAGCTTATGATCTAATCAAGGAAGATATGCATGTAAAAAATTAGCAAGAACTTTACCTTTTGGTTTAATTATGCACTGAACCTAACACAGTAAGATGTTTAGCAGTTTAATATTAATACATGATAAAAATACCAAAGCTTTATTGAAGAGAAAGATTTCAATAAAATAGAAATGTTTCCCAGTGTCTAAAAGACAAACAGATAAGAAAACAAAATTTCAAAACTCAGAAAAAGAGCTGTTGTAAAATTATGCGTTATCAATAGTCTGCCCTGAATGTCACCTGTGAGAAAAGCCCTGTATTGCTCAGCACTGTGAGGGAACACAAAAAATAGGTACAGTGCACCTGCTCACAAGGCATCAACATTCTAATGAGGAAGAGAAAAGGCAAGTGATAACCTGAAAATACTCAGGAAAATATACTCAATAATGTAAGACAAATATAACCAATGGTGAATGTTGTAAACAGGCTCAGTGGTTTGAAGTCCTGCAAGTGTTTAGAGGACAGTTCTGACTAGGAGCTGTGACATCATTCCGGGTGGAAAACAGGAAGTTGGGGGGGGGCAGGGGGCTGAGAGGCCAGAGACGAAGTTTGTACACTTCTTCACGACAGAAAAAGCTGAAATGTCTTGGTTGTGTACTGCTGAGCGGTAGGGTGGGGTGGTGGTGATAAATGTACTCTCAATAACGTCTCCAGAATTTCTAAAGGAGGAAATCAGTCTTCTGAACTGTTGGGAAGTTAAACTCTAGCCTACTTGGAAAGGCAATAAAGAATGAAAGTTCACTGCCAGGGCAAAAACAGAAATAAGAACCCATAGTGGAAAAAAAAATTTTTTTAACTAAATTCTCTAAGGCCCAGCAGCAGCAGCATCTTAAGTCTGGGAAGCTCAGATGGTATCTGCTACAGGATATCCTGTTCTTAGGACAGCATCCCACACTAAACTCTCGCATAAAACATGCATTCTCACAGAGAGAAGTAAATGAAGAAACCTAAAGATTCCTGGTGTTTTTCCACACATTTTATAGCCTCCCCTGTTCTACTTCTTAGATATAACTATCCTGAAACGATGTCTGTGAAGAGCCGGTAGCAGCAAACATCTGACTGAAAGCTTAGCTATGTCTTACAGCTTCCAGTCGGGGATGTTTACAACAACAGACTTTCTGGACAACAAATTAACAGAAGGAATAAACACAAATGTTGCCAGTCACCATCTTTATCTGATGATTGATAGGCTTTTTAGTCCTGAACGCTATCTGTGACATCTTGGACAAAAATGATAAAGTTGATGCTATTCATTGGCAAGAGAGAAGCAGTTTATCAACAGCAATTTTTTCCTAAATAAATTACAAAAGACAATATGCATTATGAAGTTGTCTTGGCAAATATGTAACATTAAAGATTTTACCCAGTTATCCTCCAAGATACGTTGTCTCTTTGCTACATGCAAAAATGAGGTTTTCTCTCCCTAAACCCAGAGTTTCAGAATTAATAATAAACACCACACTAGAATGACAACCCTAATGATCAGACTGACCATGCATCTGCCTGAAACAGTCCCAATTTATGACTGTTGCCCTGATATTATCATTAAAAGCGACTCTCTTCATTAACAAAAGTGTCCTAATTTAGATTGCTAATACAGTGGGTTTTACTGGTAGCGGATCTAAACCAAGTTAAGTGTCTAATATTTTCTTCCCCTGTCCCCAGCTGATTTAGGTTAGGGATGTGCAATCCATGGAAATGAACAAAGCAAAGTAGATAATAAGTAAACAAACTCATGACCTTGGCTTTGTTTATAAAACAATAATACACTGAAACCATTTTGTTTCCCACACCACTTTCCTGAAAGAGAGACGGAAGACTAGGTGAAATATAAAAAATCTGCACTCCACGGAAACCAAGATTTGCTTTAATCTAAAGCATGTGAAATTACTGTCTCTTAAAAAAACCAATTAAAACAATTAGAGTCTACAATTTTCAATGATTTCCAAGAAATGAACACACACACACACACCCACAGGATAACTACTGAACACGCCAATATACACAATTTTGAGAGGCTACTAATTTTCTAATAATAATTAATTTCTTTGAGAAACTATGGAGTAAGTAATTTCAGTCATTGATATTTACCGTGTGATAATATTTAAAGTTGCTTTCTGAAAAAAAAATGTTTTGGTTTAAATGTCATAAATAACTCTACCCATTACAGAAATAATGCTGGAAATAATGAGGAAAGTGCATGTGGTCTCTATGGATACAAGATGACCTTCATTGTTTCTGAAGACAAATACCTTAAAAACAAAAAAACAAAAAAAAAACCCAGTGGCTACTTCCAACGAAGGCTATTCAAGCTGTTCTACAATTGAAAATTTCCAGATTTAAATTAGGAAACAATAGTTATTTCATGCCTAGGTGGCACGTGATACTTGACTAATTAGGATGCTGCACCTTATGTTGCAATAAACCAGTGATTACAACTCTCTCCTTCAAACAATATCCCCCTTCTGTTCTCAGTTTAATATTTTTTAAAGGTTGATCAAATGACAGAAATGTTTTATCAGAGCTACTATATTTAACTCACACATAATTCTATAATACATAGAATCTTTTTTTCACGGTTATTAGGGAATTTTGTCAAATGTTATACATTTGCTTATGATGTATTACTTTTTTTAAAAAAATGCTGGTTTTGGGCTTCCCTGGTGGCGCAGTGGTTGAGAATCTGCCTGCCAATGCAGGGGAAACGGGTTCGAGCCCTGGTCTGGGAGGATCCCGCATATCACGGAGCAACTGGGCCCGTGAGCCACAACTACTGAGCCTGCGTGTTTGGAGCCTGTGCTCCGCAACAAGAGAGACTGCAATAGTGAGAGGCCCGCGCACCGTGATGAAGAATGGCCCCCACTTGCCGCAGCTAGAGAAAGCCCTCGCACAGAAACGAAGACCCAACACAGCCATAAATAAATTAATTAATTAATTTTTTTAAAATGCTGGGTTTTATTTACTTTATTATTTAAATTTATTTTTGGCTGCGTTGGGGCTTCGTTGCTGTGTGCGGGCTTTCTCTAGTTGTGGCGAGCGGGGGCTACTCTTCATTGAGGTGCGCGGGCTTCTCACTGCGGTGGCTTCTCTTGCTGCAGAGCACGGGCTCTTGGCGCGCGGGCTTCAGTAGTTGCAGCACATGGGCCCAGTAGTTGAGGCACTCGGGCCCTAGAGCACACAGGCTTCAGTAGTTGTGGTGCATGGGCTCAGCAGTTGTGGCATGTGGGCTCTAGGGCACATGGGCTTCAGTAGTTGTGGCCCGCAGGCTCTAGAGCGCAGGCTTAGTAGTTGCGGTGCACGGGCTTTGTTGCTCTGCGGTATGTGGGATCTTCCTGGACCAGGGCTCGAACCCGTGTGCCCTGCATTGGCAGGCGGATTCTTAACCACTGCACCACCAGGGAAGTCCACTTATGATGTATTCTTGAAGACGGTTGAAAATTAAATGTACAGAAGTTGAATAATTTAATGTATTGTAAGAAAATCCATTATGAAATACATTCTATAATTAAAAAGTATCTTCTAGACACAAACTATAATATATAATCTACATTTCATAAATGTTTTTGTCCTTTTATTCATCATCAGAAACAGAGTAAGCAGGTCAAATCTAATGAAGGTATAGTTGAGGCTAAAGATTAACAATTTTTGGTGTGCTTAATGATTTCCGTATTTGTTACAAATGTATTACATACTTGAGAGCTACCATTCTTACTACTAGTGTTAGCACTTTACTTTTCCCTTTACAAATTTTTATAAGAACGGGCAAAACACACATTAGATTCATACAAACAATCTGCTGTTCAGACAGACATGGGTATGAACTGTTCGCTGGCATAGTGCTACTGTGCAGAAACTGGAAATGTTTGCCAAATCAATCTGTCAATGATAGTTTTGAGTACCCACATATAATGTATGCCAGGCCACATTGTGCCACAGATTCTGTCATACCATAGATCCCACAAGTACAATGCTGAAAACGAGTTAGATACCTAATACATTCCCTTCAATGTGACAACCCATAATGAAGACATTATTCCTCAAAAGTACAGCTGACATTTGAACAACAGTTTGAACTGCTCGGATGCACTTATATGCAGATTTCTTCCAGTACATACATACATACAGTACTACAAGATCTGCAGTTGGCTGAATCTGCACATACGGAAGCATGGGTGTGGAGGACTGGCTATGGGACCTGAGCATCTGCAGATTTTGGAGTCTGTGGTGGGTCCTGGCACAAATGCCCCACAGATACCGAGAGGCAACTGTATTATTATAAGGAAGATTTCCTGGGTACGGGAACTTGTACTAGACTACGTAAGAAAATAGTTAAGAAATACCATTTTGTAACTTAAGATAAACATGCTGAAAAAAAATAACTTCTCAGTTGGCCTAGTTTTTGCATCCTCTAAGAGAAATCTAAGGCAGGGAAGCTGCTTGGACTAGTAGCAGAGAGGTTATATGCCCCAAGTCTTAAGGGAAGCAGGGTGGGACTGGGAAAAAAAAGCTGGCAAAAGGCAAGAATTCACAGACCAATAATAAAGGTTATGGAGCAGAAAACGCCCACATTGAAAGAAAAAAAAAACCCAGATACCCCAAAAGATATTCTATTCTCTTTTTCAACCTATTCAATAATACTGATCATCCTCTATATGCTTCATGTTAAAAAAAAAAAAAGCAGAGATTAAAAAAAGGAAAAGAAGATGATAAAATGATATTTAAATTAATAAACTCAATCCATTTGAAAAATTTATAAAGTGATGAGGTGCTTAGGATAGACAGATGAAAACAACATGCTTCCTGTTCTTTGAGGCTTATTTATAATTTACTCATTATTACCAATTGCCATATGTAACAGAGGCTTGAACGTGTTTTCATACAGTTTCTCAAGTTAGCTTTATAACTAGTTCTAAGGTTAGTAGTAGAACAGGCATTAATTCTACCCTACAGATGAGGAAGAAGGTACAAATTGGAGAAGCGATTTGAGCAAAAGCTCAGCCGTTGACTATGAACCACTATCCAGGAACCACCTACATGGTGACTACCTCTGAGGACAGATAAGCCTGGCGAACTGAAATACCTGAAAACAGTCAATGAGGTGATGAAGATGAAATTGCTGAAAAGCAGTGCTCAGTTGTAAAGTACATGATAATCATCGCCATGACATCTGATGCCCGCAGAGCATGTTCACACCTTTCATATGGATTTTCATAGTGATAATTCTGAGAAGCAGGCAAGGTGGGTACTATTATCCCTACTACACCCAGCTTAAATCAGTTCTGCTATAATAATGAATATGTTTTCTCCGGAAGTAACGACCCATATCAGATACTTTATGTGATATTCAAATTGATAATCAAATGAAAGTTTACCTAAAAAACTTACTATAATATATGTGTGTATATACAGTGTGTATGTGCATGTGTGTGCATACATATATATGCGTGTGTATAAATGACTTGTTTTTAATTCGACTGTTTTTTGTTGTCTTTTGTTTTAACTTTCCCCCCATTTCTGTCATCTCTGACGGGATCAGCTGTTTTTTGTGCTGCATGATCACAGCTCAGACACACAAGCACCCTTTGGGATGGTTAGTGCTTAGGCTCGTCAGCAGAGAAGCAGTTCCTTTTCCTCACAAATCTGAATAAAACACCATCACACTCACACTGGATATGGCTTGACCCCAAACCAGCAGCCTTAGCTCTACCTATGAAACTTAGAAAAGCAATTCTCAGGCTTCTACCCCAAACCTAATGGATCAGGAATTAGGGGGAACGAGACCCAGAAATCACTGTTTTGTAAGGCTTCCAGGTAATTCTGATGCACAATAAATTCTTTTAACCACTGATCTAGGTTTTTACCATAGTTCCAGTAACACGCCTAAAACCCACTGACAGAAGAGCTCTCTGTGAGGGTGACCACTAGCCCTGCATTAGGGTTTGTCTGGGACTGAAAGGGACTATCAGTTTTGAAACCAGGACAGTCCTGGGCAAACAAGGACTAACTGGTCACCCTAATCGCCATTACAGATCAAAAATGAAAAAACTATTCACTTAAAATGGAGCATTGATATTATGGACGAAATGCATGTTGCCTTTTGGGTAGAGAGAGGAGGTTATATTAAAACCCCAGGAAGTGTTAATGGATAATTTAGTTTACCATTTCAGTGTAATTATGCATTTTCCCCATTAATGCTCGGAACAAAGAAAGTGTAGCTTTCCACGATAGGGGTACCAGACAGCTACATATAAGCACTGATTTGTTATGTACTTACTGAAAAAAAGCTTGCCCAGGAATGCTTCAAACCTGAAGGGAGGTAGGGGAGGGCAGCGTTCTGGATAAAATGATCAAACACTATTTATTAAACTATAGGGCAATCAGCAATTTGTATTTTTAAATTAAAAAAATGTTTTTCAATGTTTTTCGCCACACCGCATGGCATGTGGGATCTTAGTGCCCTGACAAGGGATCGAACCCGTGCCCCCGGCACTGGAAGCCTGGACTCCTAATCAGTGGACCACCAGGGAATTCCCTGTATTGTTTTAAATAAAATTCTCTGACCACAGTCAAAACTGATAGTGAGTTGAATGGCAGCCAGATTTTTAGATTCTCAAGATTTTTAGATATTTAAGAATCTTTTCAGATTCTTCAAATACTGCCCACTCGAAGTCCTAGGTCATAAACAGGGTAAAATTAGTCACCAGTGACACACAGCTGGCTGTGAGTGTTAAGACCACTTATATCAGGTAAGCTGAGCAGGTCTGTGGTCCCACAGCACTCAGGTAACTGAAAGGCAGATTCTCTTTTTTTAAAAAAATTATTTATTTTCCTACGTCGGGGTCTTAGTTGCCACACGTGGGATCTTCGTTGTGGCATGTGGGGTCCTTCACTGTGGCACGCAGGCTCTTTGTTGCGGCACGCAGGTTCTCTGTTGCGGCACGCAGGCTCAGTAGTTGCAGCGCACGGATTTAGCTGCCCTGCGGCATGTGGGATCTTAGTTCCCTGACCAGGGACTGAACCCACGTCCTCTGCACTGTAAGGCGGATTCTTAACCACTGGACCACCAGGGAAGTCCCAAGGCAGAGTCTCTTCAGCCAACAGGATGCAAGAGGCTCCAAACTCTTTTTTAGAGACTTAAACACCATGAACTGCACCCAAAACAAAACCGATAACTCACAGACCTAGAGTGCTCTCCATGATTCATATATACCATAAGCCAAACTACAACCCTGAAAACTTCCCATAATCCTGGAGGGTAGCACCATATAAATGCATCACGATGATGCAATTCACATTTCAACAAGTGTACTTCATTTTCAAAATCCACACCTGGAAGGAAAACTGCCAACTTCAGCCTCAATGTACAAGCAAAAGGAGATTTCAACAAATAAGGATCTAAGAAACCCTAACTGTGAACCTTAGTGACACAGAGAATATACATCCACACACTTATATATTAGACATACCTCTACATGTGAAACCTTAAATGGATGCCTACTTCTCACTATGTATGTCCTAATTTCAAAGCTGTTTTTTTTCTTGTATTTTATTTTAGTTTTTCAAAGCTATTTTAATCTTCAGAAATTATCCATTTATATCTATTTAGTTTTACATACTGTTTTCAATTTTTCAGGCTTTTCTAGTAAGAAATCAACTTAATGCTTTACATGAGAAAAAGAATCCTTTTCTAAGGACAAGAGGTATAAATGACTCTCCTAGTTATTTATCTTCCATGAAGTCTGTTTACATTGTTTCCCTGACGTCACACCTGTTCGATCAAATCCTTGCACTTCCACTGAGGACCTGTTTTTGGCTGTGTAACTTTTAAGTTACTTAACTACTTAAGTAACTTAAGTAACTTAACTACTCAGAATCAGTGTCCCAATCTGTAAAATAAGAAAATCTTATAATGTGAAATTAAAAATAACCCTCACAGAGTGACTGTGAAGTTTAAATAAAATTATGTGAGTATAAAAGCATATTTGAAACAATAAAGCACTATATAGATGTTAATAGTGTTTACAGGTTTGTACCTACACTTTCTTGAAAACCTTCCCCCTGAAAGCATGAGTCTGCATCTGAAAGACCTGACAACCATGAGGGTCCTGGTTTGTGTGAATACAACAGAGTTCTACAGAATTCTCTTTGACATGGCATTAACTGACCTGGGCAAAAAACAAAAACAAAGGAACATCAACAACTCTGGCCGCTTTCACACTAAACAGGCTAACTAGGCCCATCCATCAGTAATGATACAATGGCAGTAATATTGGGTTGGCCAAAAAGTGCCCTCAGTTTTTAGGTAAAACTAAAAGACACATTTTTCATTTTCACCAAGACTTTATTCAACAACGTATTCACCCTTTTGTTCCACTACCTTCTGCCATTTTTCAGGCAATTTCATAATTCCAAGTTCCCAAAACTTTTTACCTTTTTGAGCAAAGAACTGTTCCAGGTGCCTTATACAGTCTCCCAGGAAACTGAAAATTTCTCCGTTAAGAGAATTTTGTAAAGACCAAAATAAACGGAAATCTGAAGGTGCAATGTCTGGTGAATACGGCAGATGAATCAGAACTTCCCTTCCCAGCCAAGCTGTAACAGTTTTTGCCTGGTCATCAAAGAACATGCGGTCTTGCGTTATCCTGATGGAAAAGTATGCATTTTCTGTTGACTAATTCTGGGCACTTTTCATCGAGTGCTGCTTTCAGTTGGTCTAACTGGGAACAGTACTTATTGGAATTAATCGTTTGGTTTTCCAGGAGGAGCTCAAAATAGAGGACTCCCTTCCAATTCCACCTTAAACACAACATCACCTTCTTTGGATGAAGACCAGCCTTTGGTGTGGTTGGTGGTGGTTCATTTCGCTTGCCCACGATCTTTCCCGTTCCACATTATTGTACAGTATCCACATTTCATCCCCGTCACAGTTTGTTTTAAAAATGGAATGTTTTTGTTACTTTTAAGTAGAGAATCGCATGGGGAAATACAGTCAAGAAGGTTTTATTGGCTTAACTGTTGTGGAACCCAAACATCAAAGCGATTCACATAACCAAGCTGGTGCAAATGATTTCCAACGCTTGATTTGGATATTTTGAGTATGTCGGCTACCTCCTGCTTGGTATAACGTTGCTTGTTCTCAATTAACGTCTCAATTTGATCGCTATCAACTTCAACTGGTCTACCCGACTGTGGAGCATCGTCCAGTGAGAAATCTCCAGCATGAAGCTTCACAAACCACCTTTGACACATTCGTTCAGTCACAGCACCTTCTCCACACACTACACAAATCTTTTTTTGCGTCTTGGTTGTATTTTTACCTTTCCTGAAATAATAAAGCATAATGTGCCGAAAATGTTTTTTCTTCCATCTTCAATATCAAAATGGTTACACAAAAATTCACCAATTTTGATAAGCCTTTTTTTTTGAAATGCACGCTGATATGATGGCTGTCACATACAATCTAACAAAATGGTTTTGAATGAAGTTAAAGACAACTAAGTGCTACTAGAGCCATCTTACGGAAAAAAACGAACGAACCTTTTGGCCGAGACAATACTATAAACACTACTCTTCGTTTTCACTTTAAAGTGAAGAAAGGTTTTAAAACCTAAAATTATAAAAGATAAACTTGGTTTTAATTACATAGTTCATGGACTGGTCAGCCCATGGCTAACTGGAATGCTACTAAATGGGAATATCAGCACAGAAGTAACAAACATATCCAACGTAAGTGAAGACAGAGGAGGCTTCTACCAGAAGCTGGGAACCCCGGACTGACCTCCTGTGAGTCTACCCTCACTTCTGAGTAGCAGCACCTCTGGCTATGCTGCTCAGGCACCTGCATCATAAACTCTCCAGCAGCGCCATGGCCCCTCACCTACGTGGGCAGTGGGACGCTCTGAAGTGGGCAGCTGAAGTAGATATGCAGGTTGCAGAGCATCTTCTTGCCTGTGCTCAGCACACCACCAGTCATCAGGCAGAGACCTTAGATTCCAATTACTCTCAGTGGAGTCCTGGATGAGCCGGGCTCCATCTGGCCATCCCAAAGGTGGAAGGCACCCACCAATGCTTCTCAACAAACCTGTAACCTATGAGAAGCAAACCTAGCACCTGTTTTTGGGAAGCCCTGGCCTAGAATATTTATGGAATGAATAGCTGTTTCAGACACTGGTCTAGCTATGGGGGAAGTGGTGGATAAAATACCTGTTCTCATGGAGCTTACCACCTCTAGAGGAGGCTCCAAGGTTGAGTGCAGCATGTTAGGGATTTAGATAGTACTACAGGCAACGAGGAGCCAGAGAAGACTTTTAAGACACAAGATTAGATGCCTGTTTAAGAAAGATCAGACTGCTGCTGATATATGTGATCTAAAAGAGGGGAGGTGGGAAGAATAACTGTCTGTAAGACCGCTGCAACGGTCCAGACAGGTCACGAAGGCCTGCTTCGTGATGCTGGGGATGATTTAAAAAAATAAATAAGTAAAAGGTACAGTAAAAGTAAAAACCTTCGAAGGTTCTTATAGCCTACACAGCTGACGTGAATGGTTCACTGACATGCTTCTGCTTTTTCTTTTGAAATTTTTGGCTAAATCTCTGATTTCTTTTTTCTCTTAAAAGCAGAGAGAAAGATATAAATTCTAGGGAAAGATACTAGTTACCAAGATTCTAGTTCATTTTAGTCTGATTCTAGTTTTATAAAGGCTAGAACCTGAGTTGCTGGCTGTATCTTCTGGAAAGAGTAGTTTTAAATAGTATAGAAGGAATTAAAACTACAGAGGGAAAAAAACAGCCATCAGCTAATTAATGGAAGGAAGTAGTACATGGGGACAGAACGATTTAAAATTCAAGTCAAGGCCAGTGAGCTCCTTGAGACGAAAAGTATGAGGATGAAATGATCAACTCGATTATAGGTTCAAAAGGAAGACAGCATGACAAACTAGTTAGAGGACAGAAGGAATAAACAGCAATAGAATTACGATCATCCTCATTATATTCCAGACAAACCCCATGGACATGAAACCAAAAATGCTGAAGACTGGGAAGCAGAATTGTAGACACACCTAAGATGTAGGGAACTGAAAAAGGTACTCAAACAGCAGTCAATTTGAGGCAACTAAAGTTGAGGCACTGAAGTCCAAGGGAAATTTGTATAATTTCTGACGAGAAAAATAATAAAAACTTCAACAACCCAGTGCTGCCATTCTCAGTTCAGAAAAAAAAAAAGCACCTCCACACTGTTAGAATGACGGGGAACAGCGATATAGTCGGCAAGTATTGGCACGCGTTTCTCTTCAATCTTTTGAAATGACTAGCATACACAGTATCGAGAGTCTTTCACTGTGACAAAGTGATCACGTGCATCCCTGTTGATCCCCAATAATCATAATCCTACGAATGTCTAGAACGCCAACACCAGAGCATTCTTTTAAAATATTTTTTGGAATCATCTTCTGATAGTCTACTCTTAGGAAGGAAGTACTGGATAATAATTAAGAACCTGAGCTTTACAGTCAGAACTAGGCCAAGCATTTAACTTGGTGACTCTGAAAAAGTGACTTTACTCTTCTATGGCTACTTTCCCATCTGTAAAATGAGATTTTAAAATACCTATCTGGTAGGGTTATCGCGAGGGCTGAATACGATTATGTAACACTCATCAACGCTGAGCTCTGCGGCAGGTGTAAAGCTAGTAAGCAATAAATGGAAGGAGAAAAGGAGGGGAAAAGACTCACCTGCTCTTTGCAACTTTTCACACAGCTTTCCCCATTTTAAATTCTTTATATCTCATTTTTACAAATCCTGTTTATCCTTTAAGGCCCAGTTCAAATGCCAAACTCTCTATGAAAACTGGCCACTTAAAATGTATGATAGATATGCATCAATAATCAGAATAGCTAACACTTATCTAGTGTTCTAAGTGCTTCACACATATTAACTCATTTAATCCTCCTAGCGGCCCTGTTAGGTAGGTAGTATTATCCTCTTTTTGTAAATGAGTGTGAGACACAAAGCAGTCTGCCCAGAGCGACACAGGAGCTGGTGGACTGGGCTCTGAACCCCTCGCACAGCCTGGCTCCGGAGGCAGCTCTCACCTGTGCTACATGCCGCCGCTGTCAACCGAGAAGGATGAGTAATTACTGCAGAGACCTTCAGAGAGTTGACAGTTTTATATTTAGTATAGCTGGAGATGCTTTCTGTACAAGCTACGGATAGCTTATTCACCTTTCATTAAAAATACCCCTATAGCTCAGTTCCTCAATCTGCACAAAATAAAGGGGGGAAAACTGTTATTCACACACAGCTTGGTTTTACTGGTTTTTAGGTTGCTAACTTGAGTCCAATTTTCTCAGTGCACACTTCTAAAATTCTAGTTCCCTTCTCTTAAAAGGCCCAGGAGATGGATAACGGAGACCATAAAATGGAGATCATTTTACCGCCATACGACCCAGACGATAGAGAATGCCATATCGCCTACTACATTAGACGGTCAAAACTGGTTGTCGGGCTTCCCTGGTGGCGCAGTGGTTGACAGTCCGCCTGCCGATGCAGGGGACGCGGGTTCGTGCCCCGGTCTGGGGGGATCCCACATGCCGCGGAGCGGGTGGGCCTGTGAGCCATGGCCGCTGAGCCTGCGCGTCCGGAGCCTGTGCTCCGCAACGGGAGAGGCCACAACAGTGAGAGGCCCGCTTACTGCAATAAAAATAAAAAATAAAAAAAATAAAATAAAATAAAATAAAACTGGTTGTCATCTGATAATTCTGTGCAAATAAAATATAGTCATCAGGAATTGATTATCTAATATCCTCAACAATGTATGCCATATTTCCAGGTTTTGATTTTATACACACACACACCCACACACACACACACAAATACACACATAATGGCAGAGATACTCCTTGTAGATAAAAGATATTGATATTACTCTTCAAACTAAGGCAGGCTCAGGGGTATGAAATTGAGTTTTACAAAAAAAAAATACAAATATGAACATTCTTTGTATGGGAGACAAAATGTTAATATCTTCCCTTTTCAATCAAACTTTCTAACACAGAATCAGAGCAAGAATAAAACATACCTGACCAAGAGATAACGTTTGGCTTTTACAGAAAATTATAAGCTCTTGAAAGAGAAAGGCTTAAAAGGAAACTACTGTTTCTCCATAATTATAGCAGTGCTACTTTATCTACCTGTTCTCTGAATGCATTTTTGGTGCCTTATTTTAAGATTGAAGACATGCTGTAAGATCACAATGAACTTCATATGCTAGTTTTCTTAGGAATGGCCACCCCCCCAACCCCAAAATAAAACGCAGTAAAAAGGCAAATAAGCCAAAATAAACAAGAAAAGTCATTGTTTCTCAGTTTCCTTTAAGAACTTTTCAAAAATTAAGAATAAAATCTGCATCATTTGAGAGGAGGACTATATCAGGTTCAACTATTCTTAAATTAGTCTCTAAATGGGTTTCTATTTAAAATAAGACAAGCTGTCACCAGTGGCTTATCACTAGCTGTGGGTCCATACTGAGGCTTCAGGCCTCTCAAGCAGCAGGAGCAGAGCAGGGCTGTCAAGACAAGTGTTACTGGTCAGATATGGACTGGTCAGATATAGTCTGACCTTTGAATTCACTTACATTTAGCCCAGGGCTATGGCTGGGAGGCAAAAAAGCACAAGAAAGCCCAAACAGCTAAGGCAATATAATGCATACTACACTAAAAGGCAGGGCTAAGCACATCCCAGACTCTGCAGATAAACAGATTCTGAACTCAGAGCCACTTAACAGACACAACCATCACAACAGGCTAAGCTCCCACAACAGGCTACGCTTGCCTTTATCATGGCATTTAACTTGGCAACTGTTTGTTTACTTGTCCGTTTCCGCACTAGGGGAATGGCTGTCTGATTCATTCCAATATCCTTAGTGCAGGGATAAGTGTAAAATAGCACAGGTGCAAAATAAACGAGCAACAGAGAAGAAGGCAGCAAATATAAAGAAAACTGATGTCCCCGTCTTTTCCCTGGTTCCATATTTTGCCTCAAGGATCTCTCATCTTACACCTGGGGAGGATAATATAAACCAGGCTTATTTTACTTTTTTATGTTTATGTAATGTGAACCATTTAACCTCTTTGGATCTGAGTTGCCTCTCCTATAAAAGGAAGGAACTGAAACCAACGAATTCTTAAGTTCACTAGTTCCATGATTCTATGATGGAATCATATTCTAGTAATAAAGTTTTGTTAATATTTACTGAATGCCTCCATGTCAATAGTTATGCTTATATCTGAAACCAAAGTTGTGCCTTTACTGCTATGCTAGTCAAGTGCCATATAAACTTGCAAAAGGAAAAAAATCCACAAAACACTATTTTTGAAAATACACGCAAGTGCATAACAAGTCTTAGTAAAATTTAAAAGATATAAAATAGTATTTGCTTTAGATAATGCATAGTTGGCTTAGTGTCTGGCTGGGATTTTTATATCAGGGAAAATAAGTCGTTTAAAGTTTCTTGGGCAACTGGAAATCCAAGTCACGCTGAAATGTGCAGCTTGCTGATGTCTCAGAGTTGGGCTCATGTTTCCAAAGGCCCACGGCAACAATGCCACCTACGATCAGGTCACTTCCTTTCTTAAAACCCTCCCAAGGCTTCCCTCTCTGCTTGGAGGAAAATGCAATCTCCTTCCTGTGGCCCTCTCGGACTTCACTACTCGTCTCCACCAGCATTCGGGGCTCCTCTCACTTCCTCCAATTTGCCGAATCTTTCCCACTTCAGAGGCTTTGCACTTTCTCTTCCCTGCCACACAAGCTCACGCAGATATTCACATGGCTGGTTCCTTCACATCCTGCTCTAACACCGCCTCCTCTGAGAGGCCATCCCTGCCTACCCACTGTGAAGGCACTCCCAACTTTATCGTGCCTCCCTCTTAGGTCTTCCTCACAGTTCTTATCATGACTTGAAATTATGTACTTTGCTTATTCCTTTACTTGTTTACTGTCTGCTTCTCCTGTCATAACCTGCCAGGTTGGAAGCTTTATGAGCAGGAACCTTGCTTACCCCTTTTCCTCCTGTAATTCTAGAGCATGGAACAGTGTCTGCAGGCTTTTTTGGAGAATTTGACAAACTTCTTCTAAAATTCATTTAAAAAATGCAAATGTAAGTGTTAAACATTTGTTGAATAAAGTAATAATAGTAATGGGAGCTATTACGTTTAAAAGCACTATTCCAGGCTCTTTACACAAAGCAGCTCACGTAACTTCACGATGGCTCCATGAAATGGACGTTATTATTCCACGTTACAGATGAGGAACTGAGGCTCAAAAAGTTAATCAGAAAGAGAATGGCATGAAGGTGATGCCTACCGCTCTGAAATTTGCTAGGTTCTAGACTCTAAATCCACCTACATTTTTAATCTCTAAAATATTTAAGAACTGTTATAATGCTATGATAAAAAATAAATTAAAAAAAGATAACTCAAATGAGGTAAGACCAGATTCTTAAAATGAAATTGCCATTTCTGTCAGATGATTCCAATAAACAAGAGAAGTGAGAAGTATGACATTATGAAGCACCTAAATAATTCCTATTTTTAAAGGCTATGTCTAAAAAGATGGAAGGTAATCCTACACTAGAATGAAAAGACTGCCATTCATCTGTTTGAGTTGTGAAAAGGCGGCCACAGTTAAAAAACAACAAACTAGTGAGCTAGCAACAATCAATCAGAAGTTGAACTTTAAAAATACATATTTATAATAGCATTAGAAATATGAAATATTTAGGGATGGTGGTTAAATTTTGTGTGTCAACTTGGCTAGGCTCTGTGTCCAGCTGTTTGGTTAAACACTAGTCTAGGGACTTCCCTGGCGGTCCAGTGGTTAAGACTCCATTAAAACTCCATGCTTCCACTGCACGGGGTGCAGTTCGATCCCAGGTCAGAGAACTAAGATCCCACATGCCGCCCGGGGCCAAAAAACAACACGAAACAAAACGAACACTAGTCTAGAGGTTGCTGTGAAAGTATTCCATCGATGTGATTAACATTTACAATCAGCCGATGTTATGTAGAAGAGATCACCTTCCACAATGTGGGTAGGTCACGTCCAATCAGTTGAAGGCCTTCAGAGCAAAAAACGGAAGTTTGTTGGGTTAGAAGGACTGCTGGGTCAAGACCAGGACAGAAATCCTGCCTGGGTTCCCAGCCCCCTGGCCTATCCTACAGATGCTGGACTCAGGACTGCAACAGCAACTCCCTTGCTGGATGCAGCCTGCTGGCCCATGCCGCGGATTTTTGGACTTGCCAGCCCCCGTAGTCCTGTGAGCCAATTTCTTAAAATAAATCTCTCTTTCTCTCTCAACCCCTCCTTCTCCCCGCCCCCCACCCTGACACCCCTACCTTATAATTCAGCCACTCCACTCCTGGGTATTTACCCAAGAGAAACAAGGGTGCTATGTCCACATAAAAGACGTGTACATGGACGTTCACAGCAGCTTTATTTGTAAAGGCCAAAAACTAGAAACAACCCCTATCAAGAGGTGAATGGATACACAAGCTACAGTATATCCATGCAATGGAATACTACTTGGCAATAAAAAGGAATAAACTATTCACAAATGCTACAAAATGGATAAATCTCAAACTAATCATGCTGAGCGAAAGCAGCTAAACTCCTTTGAGTGCATACTGTACTCTAGGACATGCTGACTGAAGTAAAGTAAAAGAAAACAAGTAGGAGCTGCCTAGGTAATAAAGGGGCGAGGTTACCAAGAGGGACCAGAAAGCTTTGGGGGGTGACAGATATGCTCAGTATCTTGACTACAGTGGTGGTTTTATGGGTATACACATATGTCAAAGCTTTTCAAATTATACACTTTTGATATGCACAGTTTACTGTATAACAATTATATCTTAATATAGCTGCTTCAAAAAAAGATATCTGTCAGAAGTGTTAAGGAAAATTTTCATTTATTTATTTATTTTTGGCTGTGTTGGGTCTTCGTTTTTGTGCGAGGGCTTTCTTCTAGTTGTGGCAAGCGGGGGCCACTCTTCATCACGGTGCGTGGGCCTCTCACTATTGTGGCCTCTCGTCGCGGAGCACAGGCTCCAGACACACAGGCTCAGTAGTTGTGGTGCACGGGCCTAGTTGCTCCACGGCATGTGGAATCCTCCCAGACCAGGGTTCAAACCTGTGTCCCCTGAATTAGCAGGCAGACTCTCAACCACTGCGTCACCAGGGAAGCCCAAGGAAAAAATTTTAAGGCTTAAAAATGCCTTCTCGGCAAATTCCCTGGCTGTCCAGTAGTTAGGACTCAGTGCTTTCACTGCCAAGGGCCTGGGTTTGGTCCCTGGTCACGGAACTAAGATCCCACAAGCCCCAAGGGGTGGCCAAAAACTAACTAACTAAATAAAAAGCCTTCTCAACAAAAAGAATAACAAAGGCCATCTCCTTACTTGGGATCAACTGTCAACAGATAACCTAAAGAACTATTTCTCTCCTATCTTGAGTCAGCCTTTTTAAATAAGAAGACTGATCTTTAATCTAGAAGGGTAAGTAAGGATTAAGGGGGAAAAAAAAAGAAAGAAAAAAAAAATTGAAGCCCAAGATAGGAAGGAGACAGGAACAGAAGAAGGAATTGCTTTAAATTCATATTTACAGATTAAGAAAAATCACATCCTAAAATATATCTGAAAATTGGGTAATTTCCAAGGAATCATAAAGAAGTGCCAGGAGAATGGATGTAGAATCCATGCAAAATTCTAGAACAGGGGCTTCCCCGGTGGCACAGTGGTTGAGAATCTGCCTGCTAATGCAGGGGACACAGGTTCGAGCCCTGGTCTGGGAGGATCCCACATGCTGCGGAGCAATTGGGGCCGTGCGCCACAACTACTGAGCCTGCGCGTTTGGAGCCTGTGCTCCGCAACAAGAGAGGCCGCGATAGTGAGAGGCCTGTGCACCGTGATGAAGAGTGGCCCCCGCTCGCTGCAACTAGAGAAAGCCCTCGCAGAGAAGAGGAGACCCAACACAGCCAAAAGTAAATAAATTAATTAATAAACTCCTACCCCCAACATCTCCTTTAAAAAAAAAAAATTCTAGAACAGAGTTTTAAAAACCTGATTAATAAGGAACTTCTACAACACTTATTTGCTCCTGGCCCTCAACCCTTTCTAATTCACCCTTCTGGGACTTCTTTCTGGGTTCCGGTTCCACCTGTCCCTTAAACACTAGCGCTCTCCCGATCCTCGTTCGACTTGTATGCTCACTCCACAACAGGGTTTGCAACCTTCCATGGGAGTCATAATTCTCTTTGATAATTTGATGAAAGCTATAGCTCAGAACAATGTATATTTACAGAAAATTCTGCATGTAATTATTTCAAAGGTTTCAAGAGCTCCCAGGACCCTGGCCATGCAGTCCTCAGCTTCTCAGGGCAAGGAAATTCCTCACAGAATCCCATCCTGGGCTTCATCTCTAAAAACCCATGCAAAGCGAGGTGCACACAGCTGTGGCAATGGAAAATCTGAATGCTAACAAATAAAATTCAAATAGCACCTAGGATCTCATGATATTTTTCTGGGTATGTTGGAGAAATAGTTCAGCTAGGCAGATTCTTGGTTACCTAGTGAATGCTAATTAATAAGATTTATGAAGGAAGTTTCTAACAACTATTCTGCAGAAGCCCATCCTCTTAAAACATTCGATTTTAAAAAGGTGATTTGAATGAGGACACAGAAAACATGCTTATCAAATTTTGGATGAGAAGTTGTGACAGTGAGTAGCTGGACCTTAGACCCACGATTTAAAACATATCGACTAAATTCAGCCTAGGGGTGAAGTGGAGTCAGGAAAGATCCTCAACTCGAAGACCTTTTCATACACATACTCTCCTCTTCCTCAAATACAATAACTGATGGAAATTTAATGCACCCACCAAGACGGCACACTCCTGGAGATCAAGGCCTAAGTCTTATTTATCTTCATATATTTATCTTCATGTAGCACCTTGAATAATGTCAGTATCACGGTCTGCTTGGGCTATATTATGCTATGCTAACAAATAGCTCCAAAATCATGGTGCCTACAACACAAGGGTTTATTTCTCACTTACATTAAATGTCAATCGTGGATTGGCTTCAGCTCTGCTCCATCATTCTGGAACCCAATTGGAAGGCTCCATCGTTCTGGGACCAGCCCCAGCTAAGGCAGGCTGGTTCCATGACAGAAGGAAAAGAGCTACCGGCAGCACCACAAGATGGAATTTAAAACATCTGCTCAAACATGGGACACATCACTTCCTCCAACATTTTATCAGTCTAGGAAAGCCAAGTGTCCAAACCTGATGTCAGCAGAGTAGGAAAGACAATCCTCCGACAGAAAGGACCCTGGTAGAGAGGCAACAAATACTGTGAACAATCATACCATCTACCACAGTGCCTTCGTAATAGAAGGTGCTCAGTAACTGGCAGTAATTATTTATATGCCAGGCCATAAATACCACTGGGCAGAGACTGTAATCTGTCTCGCTCACTGACGCATCAGCGCCGCACGGTGCCCGCCACATGGCAGAGGACACGCTAAATCCTTACTAAGTGAACAGGGATAAGATGAGCATGGGATCTGGAATCAAAAAAACCTGCGACCAAGTACTATGTCTGCCAATTCCTGACTTAGCGGAAAGCCATTTTTCTCTTCTGATTCTGGGATGGTTGTTGTAAAGATTAAATAAAAATACATGAGAAAAAGCACCACGAAAACTGTGCTCTTTTACACAGATGTTACTTCTCCAGATAGTCAAATGGGATGAAATTTGATAAAAAATAAACTCATTTAAACTTCTATAGTAAAGTAATACACTACATAATATCCTGCATTTATTTTCAAAGCATCAACTGGCAAGTAAAGAATGAGAAAGATTAGGCTTAAAGCAGTTCACATGAAAAAGAGACAATGTTTTAGTTGACCATAAGCTAAATATGATCAAAGGGTAATGTTGCTGCCAAAAAATGTAATGCAAATTTCAGGCTGCATTAATAGAAGGAGAGTATCCAGATAATAGCTTCATTGTATTCAGCAATGGGCAGCTCACATCTGAAGCAGCCAGTCAGTTCTGGCCACCGTATTTTAAGAGGTATACTGACATACAAACTTCGTCATGAGTTTAGCAATGTGCATGAAAAAGGTCTGTAAACCATGTCATGTGCATATGGTTCGAGAATTAGGGCTTTTTTTCCCTTAGCGTGGCAAAAAGAAGACTCGAGTAGGATTTAACAGTCATTTTCAAACACCTTAAGAGTTAACTGGGTATAAGAAGAATAAGTTTCAAATATATTGCGCTAGACTGCCAAGGACCAGTAAGTGAAAGTTAAGAGGGGAAACAGATCAAGCTCAATGAGAAGTTATTTCTGACACTTAGAAACCTAAAACAAGGAAGGGTGGATGATAACACGGTTACAGACGCTACTGAGGAAACTGAATTGGGTGGGAGTCGTACAAACCTTACTCACTCCTCTATGGAACCAAATATTTTTGAGGCATTTAAAAATGTCCAAACAGTATTTCTCTTTTCTGATTAAATAATAATACTATTAATACTACTAATAACAGCAACGAAGAACAAGAACTGAGGTTAAGTAGTAAAACAAGAAGTTGTTTGGCCTGACAAACACAGAAAGGCATGCTGTTGAAAGGAAATGAAATTTCAAGCCTAGATAACATTAAACATAGACACAGTGTCTAGGTCTGTACAGAGGAAATAGGCTTAGTCAAAATTGTATTTATTCTGGAAGTTGGTTTTCCTTGCATGACCTAACTCCTATCATTTTCACGGAGGTGCAAAAGATTTTTTAAAAGTTCCCTACAATGGCACTTAAGCAAAAATTTGCTAACATTAAACTAGTGCTCTTGTTGCAAGACAGTACTAGCGTTATCGATCAACTTGTATAATCATTCAAACTTCTCACGGCAGACTACTACACAGAACACCACTGTCATTTAAAAATGGTCCCTCATTAATATCTTATTTTGTTTCCTTAATGTATTCAACATCCAGCGCTTTTCCAGTCTCATTCCCAGCTTTCAATTCCCAAGTATTCTCTGCATAGGTCCTAAGTAGTAAAGACAAATGTCCAACTTATCTTTGTATCCTGGCCCCTCAGCTTCCCATCACTCACAGCATAGTAAACACTCAAAATTGTTTGTTAAATTCCTTTCTTTAATGAACTATTAAAAAAATAACCTAATGAACTTTTCATTATATTTTAATTGTTATACAAGAGAGAGAAAGTAATAGTAGGCTGTAAGAATATACTGGATATTATGTTCTTGTTATACTAAGAAGTGAATAACCACTCTTTACAAAGTATCTTGGAATACAAATTTCTTTCTCCTTTAAAGTCCTCTTTGCATCCTAAAAGTGCACATTGAACGCGATTTCGCCATACACAGGATTTTCAGAGTACTGACACAAGATGCTAATGCCCCACTTACTTCCCTTACTACAGGTACGTGTGTAAAAATTGAGCTCAAAAACCGGGTTCATTGACTTATTAAAGTAAATCTGTATGTGCCTTTCCAGAATATATGTAAATTCAGATTTAAAAAAATCTATTCTTCCAAGCCAAAAACGTAAAGGAAAATGTAAAGGAGAAAAGTTCAACACCTATCCTCTACCAAGAAATATGAAAGATTAGGACTTACTTGGTACAGGTTAAGGCTTGTTTAGGAACTTGTCACTGGATTCCTGTTCTTGTTACTTCTCTCCTTCCTCTTTTGTGGCACTATCGAGAATTGCACAGGTCATGGGGACACAAAGCTCTGCTGCAGAAATCAGGAGAACACAGTTTTGCATCTCCCATGTCAATCCAAAGGACAGAAACGTCTACATTCCGCTGGGAGATGGCAGAATGAGTCAGTAAGGAGATAAACCAGTTACAAGTTAAAAGATACAGTGACTAACTAAAAGTGTTAATTTTCTTTTAAATTAGATACTTACGTATTAAAGCAATTATTTTTAAATGATGGAAATGATGTACAACTAAAATACTGTTTATATACGAAGCCACTAGAAATTAATTATAGCTAATATGTATTGAATGTTTTCTGTGTGTTGGGCATTCTTCTAAGTGCTCAACATACATTAACTTATGTTTACCCTTCATCACAGCCATATAAGGTAGTATCCTCATTTTACAGATTAGAAAAAGGAGGCATAAGATGTGGTACATATATACAATGGAATATTACTCAGCCATAAAAAGGAACAAAATTGGGTCATTTGTAGAGATGTGGATGGACCTAGAGACTGTCATACTGAGTGAAGTAAGTCAGAAAGAGAAAAACAAATATAGAATATTAACGCATATATGTGGAACCTAGAAAAATGGTACAGGTGAACTGGTTTGCAGGGCAGAAATAGAGACACAGACGTAGAGAACAAACGTATGGACACCAAGTGGGGAAAGTGAGGGGTGGGGGTGGGGGTGGGGGTGTGATGAACTGGGAGATTGGGATTGACATGTATACACTGATGTGTATAAAATAGATAACTAGTAAGAATTTGCTGTATAAAAAATAAACAAGATAAAATTCAAAAAAAGAAAGAAAGAAAAAAAGAAAAAGGAGGCACAGACTAGTCAGATAACTTGCACAAATCACACAGCTACTGACAGGCAGGAAAGGGACTGGAATTCAGGCAGGACAGCTCCAGGGCTCTTTCTTTAACCTTTATGGGTAGGTATCACTATGGTATACTTTGACATTTGAAGGTCTTTTTGAGTCCATTAACATTAATCACATATAAAGAAATTTTTTCAAAACTGCATAGAATTATTATTAAAATGCTTCCACAACCAACTTTTAGGATTAGATGACCGAATCCAATACATTACTTCATTTAAACCACTAGTACCTAACCTAATCTAATTTTCCATATAATCTATCTTTTGGCTTTATTATACTTCCTGATAAGTGCAACTGGGTACCTCTTATACACTTAGCATTGTGCCCGACAATATGTCACTAAAAGTACTTTCCATAGACTAGATCTGTGATGTTTTATTCATATGAGTGTGCATTAAAGTAATTCTTCTACTTCTCAAGTACTGAATACAATTATTCAACAGACATTTGAATACATAATGAACACCAAGTAGTATGGATACAAAGATAAATTAGATGGTTTCTGCTCTCAAGGGAGGCCACAGTTACAAAACAATGAAGCAAGTGCTTTTATGGAGCGATGACCAAGGTTCCAAGGGAACAGTTCCCCCAGCATGACAAGGATGAGGGCAGTTCCATGTGCAAAGGCATGGAAATGTAAAAGAACATTTTCCTCGTGGGGAATGTCAAGCTATTTAAGTAGGACTACAATGCAAAGTTTAGAAGGAAAGCAAGGGAAAAGTGGTAAGAGATGAAGGATGAAGCTGGAGCTAGATAAAGAAGTCTTGTAAGTCATAATATAAAAAGACTCAAGCATCTCAAGGATTTAAGCGGGACACTGATAAGATCAAATATGCTAACAATAGTGGTTAACACACTTTTTATTTTAAACAATAGTACCCTGATTTCATGAAATCTTATGCAAACATCCACACTTAAAATTGATCAATGTAGGGCTTCCCTGGTGGCGCAGTGGTTGAGAGTCTGCCTGCCGATGCAGGGGACGCGGGTTCGTGGCCGGGTCCGGGAAGATCCCACATGCCGCGGAGCGGCTGGGCCAGTGAGCCACGGCCGCTGAGCCTCCGGAGCCTGTGCTCCGCAACGGGAGAGGCCACAACAGTGAGAGGCCTGCGTACCACAAAAAAAAGAAAAAAAGAAAATTGATCAACGTAAAACTGCACTGGTAGAAATTGGAATGAATATGCTTGGAATGAACCCTTCACAGAATAGTTTCAAAACCACTGCTTTTCAAAGGAAGAATTAATATAGCCACACAGTTGCGTTTTATTTACTTTATGCCTCTCCCAATGTGATTCTAACTTCTCAGGTGCCAGGATTCATTCTCATAGTTTCTCTTCACTCATAGAACTAGGAATACATAGAACTAAGCAAATAGTACTAGGCCTTCAAAATCAATGACAAAAGTTATAATATAGAAAAAGGAAGATAATCAGCTTTTTCACTTATGAGTTAAGCTATAATTTAAGTGACTACATTTTCTAACCTAAAAGTTAGGATTTATGGTTGGACAAATACTAGTGTATTTATGGCCACAGAATATTCAAAACTGGTACAGTGCTGGAAAATATAGGATATATGATTGTAACTGGTATTAAGTAATTTTTTAAAGATTGGTATACTTGTTTTCTTAACAATGACTTTGTACCTGAAGATGCTTCCCCATCTATCCCTTGAGAATCTGTTCTGCCACCTTATCGAATCTGGAGCTCTAAATAAGATCTCTGAAAATGACCTTCAGTGTGAAACTGCTTATCTTCCTCATAGCCATCTAATATGTCCCCAGCAATAACATGTAAAACTGATTAAAGATATGCATATGACTCTCCTGCAATTCACTAGTCTTGATTCTTCACAGTGAGATGTGCTAATAAAAAAAGCAAGATAACCCTTCTATGGAAAAAGTATATAATGATTAATTTAACATGTTTTATATCAAAACGATTATACTCACTTCATACAACTTAATCAAATCCCTATAATCCTTCCCTCTACGCTTCTCCTTTCCCACTGTGCGGAACATAACCTCTTACACAGTCTCAAGAATTTTTAAAGTATCATCCGCTTAAAAATAGACGGATTAAAAACAAATGTTCAAAACAATGTTTAACACATATTAAAAGAAAGTTAAAGAACAATCTCACTTTTCTCTATCACATAAGATACCAACAACCACCCTGGGCCACTCTTATCATGCGTTAAAAGTTCTCTCATAGCATGTGGTTCAAAGCCAACCAGTGACAATTATTAAAAGGAGGAAGAGGGGAAACAGGCACAGGATACAAATTAAATTCTTCAATATATCATTCGACCAACATGTACAATATATTCACTTACAGACATGTTTAAGAAATGGTCCTTAAACAGAAACAATGTAAACATTACTATAAGGAAAATACCTTCTCCGTATGATATAGCAAACTCAGCCCAAAACTTAGTATTCAATGCATCATTTCGGGGCACACTCTACACTCCCTAAATTTGCAAAAATAGCCAACTATTCTGCTATAAATTTGTTTGGGATGAAGATAACTCTCTTCATTATAGTAAAATAAATTTTATCACATGCAGTTTAGGGAAGCTGCTTTTTTCAAATATAAAAGTCTGAGGATTCTCAAATAATCATTAAGAACAAACTGACTTATAAACAAAAGCTTTTTATAAATAAAAATATACTTAAAGTAATCCTACAAAAACGTACAAAGAGTCCTCATATGTAACTATCAAAACACTACCCAGTATCAAACATTTAACTATACACATTTAACTACTGATATATATTCAAGTAGAAGGTTTCAGAGTAAAATTTCCATGTCTTTTCCACTTAGGGGCAAGTTTTTTGGAAAAATATTCCGCAGACAAATAGATATTTTTTAAATAGACTGTACAACCACTATGTTGATTTTAACAATACCTCAAGTAAAGTTAACTTAGAACAAATACTAATAATAGTTAGAAATATTAAATTATATACAATGTTAAATTGCCATTGCCTTAATACAAAGAAGTTCATAAATTATCTTAAGATAAATCTATATTTTTCCCTAGTTTGTGAAAACTGCAATAACCTTTCTATTAAGAATAACTTCTGATTAAACCACCCTCAATAACTGAGATTCAAACAATCTCCCAGATGGAGCAGCTGGGAGAAAATAAAGAGGACAGTTTTAAAAAAGAACTTTGATGCTGTAGATAAGATGATACGACATTAAAAACCAGTGTGACTGGAGTCTGCAAAATATAAATATGTAACAGTGAAAGAAAACCCTTTAAGGCCAGTGAGGAAAATGCAATTTACAGGATCATCTATGACTAAAATTCTGAGCTCAGCCTTTCTTATTTCTAAAATTTTTGCCCAAATTTCTGCAGATTACAAAGTCTAAAAACTTAAAAAAATCCTATATAGTGGACTTAAACATACTTATTAGTATTAGGTAATGTTTTATGCTTAAGAAGTCTACCAAATATTATTTAAAAATCCAATTTTACATAAAGTATGTTGCACTACTGATTGCATTTTATAGAAAAGAAAAAGTAAATGACATTTGAAAGTGACACTGGGTTAAATAATAAAGAACATAAATCAGCCTTAAGTTCCAATTAAAATTTCTAATCATTATTTCTATTCTCACAGATCTTGGCACAAATATTTTAAAATGCAGTAAGTCTACTTATTTTTTTTGCATGTATTTAAAAAAATTTTAAATTACATTCCCTCAATAATGATAAATCCAAGTAATGAAATTTTTACCTATGCTCTAAATTAGCAATTCTTTGAGACAGTTCTTTGAAATTAAAAAAAACAAAAAACGAAAAAAACTTGAAAACATTTCTTTTAACATCACAACTTCAATCTTCATTTTTTTTTAAAGGAATAACTGTTTTTTGTTTTTTTTTAATATTTATTTATTTATTTATTTTTGGCTGTGTTGCGTCTTCGTTTCTGTGTGAGGTCTCTCTCTAGTTGCGGCGAGCAGGGGCCACTCTTCATCGCGGTGCGCGGGCCTCTCACTATCGCGGCCTCTCCTGTTGCGGAGCACAAGCTCCAGATGCTCAGGCTCGGTAGTTGTGGCTCACGGGCCTAGTTGCTCCGCGGCATGTGGGATCTTCCCAGACCAGGGCTCGAACCCATGTCCCCTGCATTGGCAGGCAGATTCTCAACCACTGCACCACCAGGGAAGCCGCAATCTTCATTTTTACTCATTTGTTCAACAAAGGAACTAACAGCCTATACTAAAAAAAATCAATGGTATCATTCTAGCTGTTCCCTTAATTTTTATAATATTCAATTATGTTAAGAGCAATAAAACTGTGCCTGTTATCCGAAAGTTGTGCTCTCAACCCATATTCAACATGAAAATAATTTCTTGCTTTCCGTCTCATGCACAAGAACAAAACAAAAAACTATTAAAGTGCTCAAAAGATACTCTGAACACATATACTCACATGCTTAGCTCTTAACCCTTAAATCCCTTCTCTAGGAATAAGACTTCTCTAAAATTGGGGAGGAAGGGTGTCACTCTTACACAGCCAGGCATGAATAGCATAAAGCAAAGTAAATTTGATTGATTATCCTTAATTAAGTTTGTGTCCAGTTCCTCCCTCTCCCCCTTATCCCACCATAAAGTTTGAGCTAACTCATAAGCAAGTTCTACTCATATTAACTCACATTCCTTTTTTCAAAGTCATCAAAGTAAAATGATTTCAGAATGAAAACTCCCCAAGTACTTCATTCAATATCTCCTGCGATTTCAAATAAACCCAACTGCACTAAAAAAGAGAGAAAAAAGCTCCCTTGAAAGTCAGAGTATGCAGCTTTTCTTTTATCAAAATAGATTTTTCACAAGTGACCCAAACACAATTACAGCTTAGGAAAATCAAGCCTTTAATTCTGAAGAATAATTTGCACCTAGAGAAAAATTCAAGGTGATGGTTTTCACTGCATGTGGGCTGTAGACCAAATCTATTTATTTTGACTTTGCTGAAGTCTGGGTATTACCACTTGTTGGCCTATGTTGCAGGACCACCGTCCTAGTGAGAGCATCTTACAACAAGCTGCTTTTGATACCTTACTAATTAAACTACCTTGGATAGGATTCCAGACAAACCTGACCATAAAATTTTGGCATTCTAATTTGGTTTCAATGTACTCTAAATGGTACAACTCTAGATCACATGGCAATTTTTCCATTCAGTTAAAACCTTAATAGATAGCATATAAGTGGCACAACTTTGAATTTAGCAAGCCCATAAATATTAACTTTGCCCCCAAACACTTTGGGGAAACGGATAATTCAAGGAACACACTGATGAATCTTAACATTATGCAAAAAATGTTCTTTGGTTTCTGTTTTTTGCTATACTGCACAGCATGAGGGATCTTAGTTCACCGACCAGGGATCCAACCACTGGACGGGCAGGGACATCCCCAAAATTTGTTCTTAAATTGTTGTACGACAACTGATTTTTCATAAATCAAATCACATTTGATAAGTACCACATAAAAGGGATTAATTATCTGAAGGCACCTTTTAGTGAATCCTTTTTGTAAAATTTAGAAGTCTCATATAACATAACTAACCACTACTTGTTTTGTAATCTTATACTTGTAAATATCAAAGTTCTTGAAGTGGAGCATAACTGCTTTCTTGGGCTAAATACATCCCAGCATTACTGCCCTTCTCTCTCTTTCCCAAGTTTTAAAAATGTCACCCAAAAAACCAGCTGTTCATCTGTAGTAGAATATACAACACTAGGAAAGTCGAAAAAAGAAATTAAGTGATTTTTTAATGTAAAATAGAAATGTATGTACTCCCAAAGATAGGTCAACAAATTATTTTTGGCAATGATCACAATAAATGCCGAATTAAAATGATTTTTTTAAAAAATCAAGATATGCACTTCTTAAATCACTTTCCCACGTGCCTTTGTCACCTGGAGGAAACTGTTCAAGAACTGTTGATCTCCATGAACACATGACCTCCACAATGGCACCAAGGTCAACGAGACATACAGGAGGGGGGTATGCTGAGTAAGTGCTGATTTGCCCAGTTCTACAGTTCCCTTTAAAAAGACAGAAGGAAGATAAATAAAAATAAAAATGTATTTATATAAAACAGGAAAGGAAACGATGTTCTAAGTGGTTAACATTCAAGAACCCCATTACAGAATTGTATATAGACATATGTCAGTAACAGCCACAGGAGCAAGACGTTAAAAGGGGCATCACAGCACAGAACCAGGTACAACCAGGTACAAAAATTGCTGCACAGAAAGAATTAACAAGATACCAAACTGAAAAATCCTCCCTTACGTCTTGTACTGAAAACCTTTGGTACCCTGGCTACATGCTACAACGACTCAATTTCAAAGTGAGAGTCTCTGCTGACAGAACTTCTTGAAAAAAGACGAATAACCAAAGGTCCATAAGCAACCGAACAAGCACCCGCATATCAGAAATGCTCAGGTAAGAAGTAAATTTGTATATGCTGAACCTGCCAGTTAATGTGAAATTCACTAGGTGTCCCGGTGTTCCCTCATTCTTTACCAAAGATTCCTTTGGACATTTCCTCAGCTGTCACAATCCCCAACCTTTCAAAAACCAGAAGTTTTCTTGGATGAGATTTAAACTCTAAAACACATTACCCACTTGGTATAATCTGTTTAAGCTGGACTTATACGCAAAAAACCCTTATCATGTGAAATTACTATATTTCAAATTTCCAAACAACTTTCAAATATGAAACAAACATACATCAGAGGTAGCACCTGAAAATTTAAAAGTGACTTAGCGGAGAGCAGTTCAGCTATGGATAATTCATTCCAACGTTTGGTAAACAGGTTGCATGCATTATAATAGTAGAAAACTAAAGAGGGGAAAGAAGTCAGCAGAAGCACTGGGTATTCACAATCAGCAGAGAACTGGGCTGACAGCAGTCTTCCAAGTTACTTTCAGGGAAGCTCCTGATTGGTGGGCGGCACTGGGTCAATGTGATTACTTAACCCTGGCAGTTACAACTAAACTCCACTTTGATGGGCTCCAAAGCTTATGACAAAAAGACGACTGCTTGAGCATATCAAGTACTTCGCTGTCCTGCTTCTATTTCTCTCTCACACAACCAGGGGCCTGACACCTGAAACTCATCAGAAAAACATCACCTCGTTTCGGGGCTTTAGAGTTTTGTATTTATTATTTTTAAAGTCCACTGGGCATAGATTCAGTTGGGGGGGGGTGGTGATGTGAAAGATTAACCCATTTCCTGAACACACAGGGAAGAGCTCATGACCATTCAAGCAGTTCCCTCTCTCCCTAGTAATAACTTTTTTTAAAAAAATATCATTTAGTCCTAAAATAACCATAAGCAACAAACATCAAACATTGGCATGGCAACGTCCACACATCATGCCCTAGTGCTACCCACAGGCAGATCTGTTCGTCTCTGGTCCCCATACAGGCGGGTCCTCCGGGTCCCTCTCGCTTTCGTCCGGTCCAGCAAGGCTTCCCCCCGAGTTTTGCTGTAAAATCCGCCACTTTCGTTGGCCCAGGCAAAAGCAAGGCGCCTCGGTCCCCAGGGCAGTTTCTCCCAACTCCCAGCAAACATTTCCTGAGCGCTTCCAGCGGGCCCCCCGCGCGCACCTGGCCGGGCCCCTCGCCCCCTCCCCGCACTTTACCAAGCCCCAGACAGGGGCCCACCTGCCTCCCGTCGCCTGTCCCACGGCCGGGTCGCCCAGCCAACTCCTGCCCGGAGGCTGCACTCCCCCGGGTCCCGAGCCCCCATCAATCCGGGGGCCGACCCCGAGGGTCAGGGGAAGCCAAAAGGGGCCCCCAGACAGGCTGACCCCGCGACGCCCCCCAGAGGCCGGGTCCCGCGCGCCTGTCAGCGCCCCCGGAAGGGGTCAGACAGGCGGGCTGAGCTCGCCGGGTGCCCTGTCCGCTCCTGACACCCTCGCCCCCCACCGCACTCACCTGGCGGGCTCCAGCCGAGGGGCCGGGCGAGGGGCTCCGGGGTCGCGCGAGGAGGCCGCCGGGCCGCCCGCCGCGGCCCCCAACCTCCCTCCCGCTCCCGCTCCCAATCCCGCTCCCGCTCCGGCTCCCGCTCCCTCTCCCGCTCCGGCCGGCGCGCGCCCCGGGCCCGACGCGCGCCCGGAGCGCCGGGGGGAGGGGGCGCGCGGACGCGCGAGTGCCGGGGGAGGGGGCGCGGCGAGAGCAGCGGCTCGGCGGCGTCGGCGGAGAGAAAACAGCCTCGTTCGCGTCCGTCATGGCGCGCAGCGGCTGCGGCGGCTCCCTCCGGCTTCCCGGCTCCCTCGCCTTTAGTTTGACCTTTCCCTCCAGTGTGTCTCAGGGAGAGCGGCGATGCGCGCGCGTGTGCATGTCTCTGTGTGTGTGTGCGCGCGCGCGCGCGCGGGGAAGGGGCCGGGTTCGCTCCCCGACGCCTGACGTCACTGCTATGGCAACGGAAGCCCCGCCCCTTGCCGCCTGTTTCCTGCCCCGCCCTCTGTGCACGTTCCGGGGCCTCACGTGCTCACTCACACGCACGCACGCACGCACGCTCGGAGCGCGTGCGCCCAGAGCGTTGACGGGGGCGAGTTGGGAGGTCATCTGGGCCTCCTGGTAGCCTCCCTGAGTTCAACCAATCCAGTGAGGAGAAGCCGTGGGCGGGGCGGCCTCGGCTGCCAGAGCGGCGTGAAAAATTTCCCAAGGCAGAGCGAAAACCTTTCCTGAGCGACTGAGCATGCCCGGTGGTGAAAGGTGAGAATTGCCTGAAAGTTTAGGTGGGTGGAGGGGGAGGAGGTCCGGTAGAAGGGGAAGGGAACTCCGGGGCCCAGTAGAGGGGTGTTTAACTGGTATCGAACTGGGACTGCGTGGTGTGAGAGTCAGGCAACCCCGGTTTGCAATCCGGCCCGGCCGCTGTTGCTGTGTGACCTTGGACGTGTTACTTAACCACTCTGAACTGAATGTCTTGAGTAAAATAGGGTTACTAAAATCTACCATTGTGGTTGTGAGAAGTAAAAGCGTGGAAAACGCCTCACCCGGCAAATTGTAGAGCCCAAACACTTAGTTATTAGTGTGGAGTCCACAGCCTCCTTATTTTACGAATGGGGACACAGGACTCAGGGAGATTAAGTGACCTGTTCAATGTCAGGTAGTGGCAGAGACCCAGGCTTCAAGTTCAGTACTCTTTCCTACATGGCCTTCCCTCAGGGAGAGGGGAAAAAAAACACACTACAGAAAAACATGTAAAGATCCTTTGCTCTCTGTGGATCCCTTTTTAATCCACACCAATTCTCTTCCCATGCCCCCGAAAGTTTTGAGCTCTGGACGTAAGGGCTGGACAGCCTTGGTGCAATTTTTGGAGGGCAGCTATTTGGCTCTCGATTTGTCCCTGAACAAGCAACAGAATGGTGCTTTCCTCAGTTCCCTTGGGGAGCCTAAATTTCTTCTAAGGTTTTGGTTAAAGTGTAAACACAGTAGCAAGGAGCTCCAGTTCCTCCACAATTTCTAGCTACCTGAGGAAAGATTAACTCAGTTAACCAATGTTTACCCAGCATCCACTGAGTAAGTAAGAATGCTTCTCCAGCCCACAAAAGGCCTGTGACCTCAGGTCTGTGCAGGTACCTTATGATTCAGACGCACTGGTGACCTCATCGTTCCTTGTGCTTCTAGTCCTTTCTCTGACTTAGCTCTTAATCACTTACTGTCTCATGGTATTTCTTGAATGATATAGAACTATTTAACTCTAGATGTGCTGTTAACTTTTTAAAAGTATTTGTCTCCTTTCCTGTCTTATACACCCCCCCTCCCCAAAATACCTAAATCTGGTCTTGGTAAAGGACATCACCAGCTCCTCAAACATGCCCTTATATTCCCCACTTTCTCTCCAGAAATTAATTCACTTGAGCCTTTCAAATTCCACCTAAAACGTACTTGCTTCCAAAAGGTCTTGCTGGATCTATTCAGAATGAATTAGTCCCTTTTCCTGAGCACTTGGTACATTCCTTGCTTCGGACATTGTTTCTAGTAGACTTTGTTTCTGTGATTTGTGCACAGGTCACCTAGAGAAAACTTCTCTGAACATCCATGTATGGGTTGGCTGTTCCTGTTCCTTGCTCTCATAGCATCTTATGGTCTAATATATTGCTTCTTACCCGTTCCTTTACAGTTTGATTTATTTACCTTCTCCATCAGATGTAAAACCCTCTAATGGCAGGAAACATGTTTAGGTCCACTTTGCATTTCCAGCATTAACCTCAGTACCACAGCTATAGAACGACTAGGTATTGAATGGCTGAATGGGCTCCTTGCCTACTGCATAAAGTTCTTAGGGGCAGACTTTACTTTGTATTTATATCTCAGAACCAAAGATTTTCTGGGAAGTTATAAATCTTGGACTACTCTAAAAGGCACTAGAAATTACATGGTCACACTCATGCAATGAAGGAAGGCTTTGACAGTAGCATAAAATACTGAGCAGAGCAAGACGTAGGAAATCCAGGGAAAAAGAGGTGATTTCTTAACTGCTGCTGTGGACCTAGAATGAGAGATTTTCAAATGTTGTTAAGGATATCAAGCAGATTCCTCCAAGGTGTGTCAGTGATGTTCCTCCCAGAAAAGGGGAACAGTTATGCAAAGAGGGAGTCTTGGAAAAGAGATCAAGCAGTGTTTGCTTACTCTGAACTGGTAGCATTTGTTCCTTTGCCTAACTGGGCACAAGAATCTAAAGCCTGGTGCTATCCCTGTGTGTAATATTGTTCTCCCTCTGCTACGCTATTTAACTACCTATGTGTGTGTGTGTGAGTGTGTGTGTGTGTGTGTGTGTGTGTGTGTAGATGTGTGTAAATCCTTACCAAATCTAGTCCTCTTATTCCTCATCATGTGAATGGCACTGCCAAACACCCAATAGCAGGAGTCATTCTCAGTTTATCCCCATCTCCGTCTGTCAGTCTCTGAGTCCCATAACGTCTTCCTCTTAAATGGCGGTGGTAGCCATGAACTGCCCTCAGGCTTCATGTGAGCCCTCATATCTCTCATCTGGACAAAACCCTCCTACTTGGTCATTTCACTCCATCTTGGCAGGTCCAGCCCAACTTTCACCACATCCCAGACTCCAGAGGGACGTTTCTGAAAGCCAGAGAATTGACCATGTCCTCAAACAGCTTAAAAATCTTCCATGGCCCCTCCATGCCTCCTCAGGAAAAAAGATCACACTTCAGTGGGTTTTTTATGCTTCATCCTCAACCAATTTCTTCAGCCACGTCTCCCACTACTTTTGCAAGAACTCTTCTGCTCCGTGGGTGTTGAAAACTTGCAGCTTCTCATACATACCATGTTCTCTGTGCACAGGTTCACCTACCTGCGATTCTCTGCCCAGGCCCTCTCTACCAGGTTAATTGCATCTGTGCTTTCTAGGTCTATGAGGACAGTCATGCTTCATCCCTCTGGCATAGCTCTTCTTATTCTGTGTTGTGAATATACCCTATGTGCTCACATGTCTTATCTTCACTAGAATGTGAGCTACTTGAGGACAGGGGTCTTGGCATATTTTATACCTGTATGGAACTCTAACACCTACCAGGGTGCCTGGCACAGGATAGATACTCAATAATTGTTTATTGAATAAATGAATGGATTATGAGCTCCATGAAGGAAAAAAAAGTATTACATTTCTTTGATTCTTCACAAAGCCAGGCCCAGTATCACGGAAGTAATAAGTAGGTACTTAAAGTAACAACGAATGAATGAAAGGGTAGTAATGAGATATTAAAAACCTACCATGCACCCCTCACCTTCCGAGATGGCCCACACTCTGTCTGTGGAGTGTGTATCTCCCCGAATAAAACTTCTTTCAACAAACAAAACAACCTACCATGTATCAGGGACTAAACTTAATACTTTCCATTCATTGGCTCAGTTAATCCCCCAGCAACCCTATACAGGAGACATTGGTATCTACGTTCTGCAGATAAGGAAATCAAAGCTTAAGGAGGGGACACGACTGGGCCAAGGTCACACTGTTAGTTGTTGGCCAAGCCAGGATTTGATTTCAAGTTCACCTAACTTGGAAATGGACTATTACGGAAGGTATTCTGCTGCTGCTGCCGTTGTGATGGTGGTAGTACTGCTGGTGAGGATGACTTGGACATCTATTTTGTCATGACTGATAAGAAGCTCCTGCTTCTTATCAGAGAGATCAGTGCTCCCTGTGCTCCAACGGGAAGAAATGTGATGCCTTACCTGCAGTCAGTATGTACAAGTCAAGCTAAATGGAGGGGTCATATTTTTTCTTTTTCTTTGTTTTTTCCAGAATTATTTTTCTGTAACTGAAATAAAGATTACTTAGTTTGAGGATACAGATGTTGCACATGTAAGGATAAAATGTGTAAAATTGGTCTTTGGGATAGGAAGGACCCAGCTGAGGCCGTTTTGGAGGCTAGAAAATGAAAACTTTTTTGGGTTAGTAACATGGTCAGTTCATGAAGAGCTAAGGTGAATCTTAGTATTTAAAAGGCAATCCTTAAAAAGTTGGGTTAGGAAAAAAGACACTGGGTAAGTACCTCATTAGGAAGAGGCGGAGAACATTTGGTTCCTGTCTGGAGAGAGTCTCTTGCTCCAGGCTTACAGTACCAAGAGGCCCCTGGAGTTGGAGTGGGGCTCCCACAGAGTTACAAGCACACCCTTGACTGAAGGGCACGCTCCCCTCTCTGGGAAGGTCAACATCTTTGACCAGAACATAGACTTGTAGGGGGAGGTGGTGAATGAGGAAGAAGTGGGGAAGGGAGAGCCCACATCTACCCAGTTAGCCGACCAGCTCAATCAGTCCTGGTGATGAGCTAGGGAAACCAGCTGTTCTACCCTCATAGCCTGTTCAGACTGATACATTGAAATTAGCGGCTATGTGGATGCTGTACTCTGCACAACCCTAGGGGGAGCTATTTACATGGGTGTCTATATGAATGACATCCTCTGTACAGTACTCAGCGTGTAGCCGTCCTGATTGTAATATATTCAAGGCACATCTGTGTCTACTTTGGCAATTTAAATGATCCTGATTAAACCTTTGATAATACAAATAAATAAATATTTATTGACTGCCTACCAGTTATCATCTCAGAAATTTAAATGACATTTATTGTATAAAGTTATTTCTAACGATTTGTGCATATTTCAAAGTGCTTATTAGACTAATAGCATTACCATTCATTTATTAATTCTAATAAACAACAATTGAGCAGCTAAGTTCCAGGCATGATCCAAAAGGCTGGATTCAACAAACATGTTGAACACTAACTACAAATCTTACAAAAACTATTAACTGATTCCTTCAAAAATAAAAGCTTATGCATTTTTGCAATTTGTTTATGCCACTTTACATATGAAGGTAGTCTCCAAAGCCTCTTTGTTTCATAGACACTCATCTACTAAAACCTGGTTCTTGCATTTCCAACAATCCAATATGCTAGGATGCCCCAGTGAATATAAAGCTTTTACATACTTTTTTTTTTTTCCCCTCCTAGCTCTATCAAGAGAAGGGCCAGAAAGTTAAGTTGGCTGCTTTAAGGGTTTCCTGGAAGCACTAGGGAAACCATTTTTCATAGAGTAAGTGTGTGGCTGCATTGTCCAGGAAAGAGCATGTAATCAGTCTTGGATCCCTGGATCACTCTGTGGAAGAATGCTAATCTCCACCTAGAAACATTTCATTTGGATTGTTAGATGAGCAAGAAATAAATGAAAATTGGGGGATTTGTTTGTTTTAGCTGCAAGCTCTACTCAACACCTTCACTGGAAAAGGAGACAATATGGCCATGTTTGTACCCCAAATTTGCTGAGCTGCTCATACAAGTAACATTACATTCTTAACTTTGGAACCCAATTAAGGATGGCTCTGCCTCCAGTCTTTATTAAATTGCTTCCAAGTGTTTGGATGGTCTAACTATGTGTGACTATCACTACTGGAAAATTGTTATGTGCAGTTCCAAAAGCTGATAATTAGCTTAAAAAAGCCACTCAGGAGGAACAAACACACACATACATACCTAGAGTCACACACACGCACGAACACAGTAGCATGCAGACTTTCAGGTAACTTTTACCATTTTGACTATTGTCATTATCAGCATCAGCATCTTCCTCATCATTATTTTTTAAGTCAAGAGGCTTAAAGAATCTGAAATAATAATCCAGAATATTCACAACAACTCAGGAAGAAGGAATGAGGTGACCCCAGGAAGGGAGTGGGCTGTCCTTTTAATGAATCATCATCACAGTCTCTCTGTGCTGTTTGTCCTATGACCTCAGGTGGCATGCAGCATCATGCCAGGCATGTGTTTGAGTGGCCCTCCAGCTCCTCCAGAATTACTGTAACGTTGGAGGTAGGATTTGCTCCTGGTATTTTATGTGAGTGTCGGTATTAAAGGCTGCAGCATGGGTGAGTGAGCAGTTTATTCTCCCTGAAGAAGGGGCTCAGGATCCACCCCCTGCAGGCCACAATTTTGCCACGGGGCAGACCGTTCAGGCTTTCTGTTGGACTGGCAATTTGAGCCAAGCTAGGGGCCAAAAGCCATAATGGGCTAAACACTAGGGAGGTGAGTTCTGTTAAATTCCAATAACATCCACACTTCCAGGGAAGCTGCAAAAGTCATTCCTGTCAGATGTCCTCAAAATCAACAGCCAAATTACTCCTGCTAAATGCTCTGAGCTACCGAGTAAAGCCCTGTACTGTTTTAAATAGTAACTCAAACCCTCTAGTCCCATGCCTCAGTAATAATTATGAAAATTCTCATCAGTATCCTCCTTAATGCATGGTAATGACTATTTAATTGATTGACTACCACGTGCAAGGTACTCTTTCAGGTGCTTTATGTGTGCCGGATGCTTAAGTCTCATGACAGCCTTGCAAGGTTATAAGGAATAGCAAGAAATAAGAGTTGTTATCCCATCTTATAGATGGGGCAAGAGAAATTCAGGGCACGTAAGCAACTTGCTCAATGTCACCCCAGTGGTGATATCAATGTAGTTAAAGTATATTCTTCGAAAAAAAAAAAAAAGACTTCTGTATGTAAGAGCTGATTCCAAGCTCAGGGACATTTTAAACAAATGTTTACTAGAAAAAAGTTACTATGGTAAACATTAAGAATAGAGAGGTGTCCTCGTCAAGCAACTCCTATCATGAATAATTTAGAATTAAGGGGTTTTGAATGATCTCTATCTTATTTTCCTTGGAGCAGAGCCAAGTTCTTAATAAGAGTTTCTGCAAAAGAGGAACCTGGGGCTGAATCTTATTTATAGAGGCAAAAGATTTTTTAAATTTCAGTCTCACATTCTTACTCTCCACTTGAATTTGCCAATTAACACAGGAATAGCAAATGATGTGAAGACTAAGTGTTAGTTGTCTGGGTCCTAGTCCTCCTTACTGCAAATCCTTAGTGTAGGTTTAAGGCAGGGTTATGCTGAGTCATATAATTGCTCTAGTCCACAGCAAGATTTCATAGTCATACTGTGGAACAAGTATAGCTAACTTACGTTTAGTATGGTAATCTCTCAGGATCCCAGGGGATTGGTCCAGGCCTTCCACAGACACCAAAATCCATGAATACTCCAGTCCCTTATATAAAATGGCATATCATTTGCATTTGACCTACACACATTCTCCCACATACTTTAAATCATCTCTAGATTACTTATAATATCTAATACAATGTAAATGCTATGTAAATAGTTGCAAATACAATGTAAACACTATGTAAATAGTGTCCTGCATGGCAGATTCAACTTTAGCCTTTTGGAACTTTCTGGATTTTTTTTTTTTTCAAAATATTTTCAGCCTGTGGTTGGTTTAATTCACGGATTCGGAACCTGTGGATACGGAGGTCTGGAGGCCCAACTGTAACTGATTTAATTAAAGTGGGGGTAGATTCATTGCTGTGCTATAGCCTGCTCATACTTGTTGACAAAGCTGACTGCATACAATGCTTCCTCATTCTGCATTTAGTGAGGTCTCATTGGTATTTTGAAATCAGCCTTTGTGGGAGTATTTACCCCATGTAAATTGGCAAATGCTACAAATCAGGACTTTTATTCCCCAAGAGGCAGTTAAACGTTTACCAGCACGCTACTGACTAGACTGTATTATTTGCTCAAAAGTATCTGTTGTCTTCCCTGTGGGTCTGTATACTGCCTTTCCCTGTGAGAGGACAATATTTTTCACCTACTGCAGTCAGGCTTGACTACATGACTTGCTTTGGTCAATGGAATGTGACCGGAAGTACCTGTGCCATTTCTAAGCAGAGGAGAGTGTGCCCATTTTGTTTTTCCTCTGCCACAAGCTGGCACGTCCCACATAGTGTCTGTGCCTACAATCTGAGTCCTAGAATAAAGAGGATGTGGAGCAAAATCACAGCCAACCTGTAGAGGACATAGACATAAGCAAGGGGTACAGCTTTCCCGTTATAAAGATCTGGGTCTTGTTGTTACTGTGGCATTACTGAGGCTGAGCTGATTGATACAGCAATTGGGACTTATAATTGAGGCTGCCAGAGTGGAAAACCTAAGTCGTGGGGCATTAACTCTGGGGCTTGGGAGTGGGAAGCAAAAAAAGTATGCATTGAAGGATGGAAAAACAGCAACTCATGTTATCTAGTGGCAATACATTTGGTAAAACTCTCACCTGTGCTCACTGGGAGGACAGATATGTACTGAATGACCTTGTGGCTTTAGACAAAGAGGTTATGAAACGGAGTGTGACTGGCATGCCTGGGATGCTACGGTCTGCATGGGATGAAATATTGTACGAAAAAGTTGAGTTTAGGAAAAAATTGTACATTGTGGAGAGATTGAAGGGAGTAGAAATTGTCCAGAAATTTGAGGGCTCAGAGGAGAACGTAATTGATTCTGATTTCCATACAAAAGATAACACTGAGGACTTTAAGTGACAAAGGCTGATTAAAATTCAGCCTTGTACCAAGGATCAACAGAAGGTGTGGTCCCTCTATTGAAACCTCTGAACTGATGAAGGTGGCACCAATTATGGTTCTCCCACTGAAGAAAAATAAACTCAAAATACCTGCAATTAAGTCTAGAGAGAACCATAACTAGAAAAGAATTGGGGATGTGGCCATAGGCACATGACGTTTGATTTTGGAGTCTACTACTTGCAGCTAAGAGCATTCTCCCTAATAAACTGCATTACTGGGTTGTTGGCAGGATAAACTGAGATTGTATACATAAAACATTTAGCAAGGTAGACTAGTTCTTTCGACTAACACGGGCCAGAGAGCAGGTAAGAAGTAGCCAAGAAATCTCAGTTAAAAGATTCAATGCTAATAATTTCAGCAAATGAAAATGATCCTGTATTGGGTCTGTGTGGTAGAATGGAAAGAACTTGGGTTATAGAATCATATAGAGTTGAGTTTGAAATCTACCTCTGCCACTTGACAAGCTGAATGGCACTGAGCAAATTGCACACAAAAAAATTCTGGGCTGTGGTTCTCTCATCTATAAAATGGGGATAATATCGTCTCCTTGTAATGATGAACATAACTAAATAATAAAGCATGAGACATCATTCTTGGTGTCTAGACATTCAGTATATACTGGACAGGTCTCCTCCAAAAGTACCTGCTACCACCACTACCTCATGCTGGCTCCTCCTGACAGAATATGATTTTACCTGTCAAAGGAAAGCAGGAGGGTTATTGCCCCAAAGCACCTTCTCCTATGATGCCTCTGACGAACAGGAAGGCTGTTGAAGGGCTGGAAAGAGGGGTGTATTGTTTTATACCCAAGGTGCTTTCTAATGAATATTTTATGATTTTCTCAGTATTTATTATTTTGCCAGAATTCAAACAAACAAACTTGATTTGCTTTAGAAAAGAAAAGAGAGAATCACAAAAACTAAGAGCGGAGCTCCTGGGTAATGCAGAGCGCTGATTTGGTGAGCCCATCTCTGACTGCAGGGAGTTATCTATCCCAGTCAATGTGTAGCATTCCCACTGATGACCTCTGTTGTCTAAGGACGGTCATTTGCCTTCATTGGTACAATAAACTGAATTAAAGTGTATATATTCCAGTATATTCCATGCTTGGGGTGAAGACTTCTTTCTCTTGCTGGCCACGAAAAAGAAAGCACAAAGCTTCAGGACTGTTGGCTGCCATCTTGGAGCTATGAGGGGAACCAGCCTTAGAATGAACCCAGATGCTGAGGACAGTAGCACAGAGGAATGGAAACAGCTTGCATCTGTGATGCCATCTTTGAGCTGATAACCATACTGCATCTGGATCCGCATTCAATCTCTGGGTTTACAGTTACAGGAGGTAATGGATTTCCTTATTTTTATGCCAGGCTATCAATGGATAGAAACTGATCAGTAATGAGAGTGGGGCAGCACCAAAGGGTAGAGTACACCGGGGGGGCTGAGGGTCACAGCCCCAAAATCTAGTCACCTGGGTTCCTATCCTGCTTCTGCATTGTGCTAGCTGTGTGGCCACTGGCAAATCACTCAGCCTCTCTGTGCTTCAGTTCCTGCATCAGAGAAACAATGATAATAATAGATCTTATCTCATAGAGTTCCTGAGAGGATACATTTGCACAATTCACACAATACAGTGCCTGGCGCATAGTAAGTTTTAATATAATCTGATGCATTATCATGATTACCTCCAGCTGCGAAGATCATCTGAGCATCTAAAAGTGATGCTGAACTTGGGCCCCAATTCTCTTCCTGTCTGTCCTTGACTGTATCTCCTCATTATGTCGGATTTTGTTCTCATTCCCTCTCTGGATGGTCTTTCCTTCCCTTGTTCCTTTCACTAGCCATAATTGGCATTGATTTATAGCATTATTTGCTGTATTTTTAAAAATTAATTAATTATTTACTTTTGGCTGTGTTGGGTCTTCGTTTCTGTGCGAGGGCTTTCTCCAGTTGCGGCGAGCTGGGGCCACTCTTCATCGCGGTGCGCGGGCCTGTCACTGTTGTGGCCTCTCCCGTTGCGGAGCACAGGCTCCAGATGCGCAGGCTCAGTAGTTGTGGCTCACGGGCTTAGCTGCTCCGCGGCATGTGGGATCTTCCCAGACCAGGGCTCGAACCCGTGTCCCCTGCATCGGCAGGCAGATTCTTAACCACTGCCCCACCAGGGAAGCCCCTGCTGTATTTTAAAATATGTAATTTTACGTTTCTTCTTTTTAATTTACGAAGTCAAAGATAGAACATTTTCTATTTCCTTCAATAAAAAAAGAATGTTTAGATTTGCTTTTTTTATATCCCTATTACATTCATCTTCTTGGCTTTGGTCCAGCGTTCCACTCTGTCAAAATCATTTTAAAGCTTGACATTGCCCGTTATTGCCTTCACCATCTCTCCTGGCTTTATGTCATCTGCCTTTTAAGCTTTCACCAAGTCCTTGACAGAACCTGCAATTTAGGACTACTCTATCAGTTATCAGGTTAGGCATATGTGGTGGAAAACTCTAAATCAGTGCCTCTCAAGCTTACTGAGTATGTGAATCACCTGGAGAGCTTGTTGAACCACAGATTCCTGGGCCTCAGAGCAGCTCTGTAGTGGGGACTGAGGATTTGCAGAGAGAGAGTGCTGAATAGGGCTGCCCTAAATAGTGGCTTAATCAAGTTAGTGGTTTATATTCTCTTATGTTAAAGAAATTCATAGGCACGTGGTCCAGGGCTGGTACTATGGTGTCAGAACCTAGGCTTCTTCTGTCTCCTTTCTGCTGTACAGGCACGCGGTTTCCTATTCCAAAATGGTTGCTTGAGCTCCAGCCATTGTGTCCACATTCAAGTCAGTAAGAATGAGGATGTCCCCTCTTTTTAAGGACATGTTCCAGAAGTTGTCCATGGCACTTCCACTTATATCTTCTTGAGAAGCACTTAGTCATATAGTTAAATCACACTAGTGAAATCAGTGGGAGGGTGGGTAACTTTGGGCTCCTGGGCACGGAAGCTTTGTTTTTGGCCCGCGTATCTTGTAGGCCAGACTCCTGCCTCCATGACCTTCCTTGAGTTCCAAAGGGCTATTCAAACAGTTGCTAATCAAGGGAGGAGCAGCCAAGAGACCACCTGAGGCGAGATTAAAGGGACCAGAGAAGCTCATCAAGATTAGTAGACCAACCACCTGAGACCCTGCATACACCCTCATCTTGTCAGCAACCCCACCCTTGAAGTATTCTTATAAAACTCATCAAATCCTCCTGGGTTGGGACACATAGTTTTTTGAGACAGGAACCTGCTGTGTCCCCCTTTGGCTGGCAAAGCAATAAAGCTATCCTTTTCTACTTCACCCCAAACTCTTCTTTCTGAGATTTGATCCGGCACCCGTACATAGAGGCTGAGCTTTCAGCATCACTAGTTGCAAAAAAATCTAGGAAATACAGCTTTTATGTTGGGTGCCATGTACCCAGATAAAAATCAGGGTTTTATGACAACATTAGAGGAGAATGCATTTCTGACATTACTGATTTTTCAATGTAGTCACATTCAATCTCTTCCCCCAACTCTCCAGCTAGAGGTTTGTGATCTGAATCCGACTATGTGCTAGGCAGTTAACTTTAAATTCTGAATTTCTAGATCTGATCATCCTCTTGTTTATCTGTTCAGGCTACTGTAATAAAACACTATGGACTGGGTGGCTTAAACAACAACATTTGGTTGCAGGTGAGAATCTCATCCTGGCTTGCAGACTGTGAGAGAAAGGGAAAGAGGAGACAGATTGTGCTTTGGTATTTGGTATCTCTTCTTATGAGGACACTAATCCTATCACATCAGGGCCCTACCCTTATGACCTCATTTAACCTTGATTACCTCCTTGTAGGCCCGATCTCCATATATAGGCACTGTGTTGGTGAGCAGTGGTTTAGGGCTTCAGTATATGAATTTTGAGGGTAAAAATTCAGTCCATAGCATCTCCTTATAGGTAAGTATTATTACTTTAATTTTAGAGTTCAGGAAATCGAGTCTCAGAGAGTTTTTTTTTTTTTTTTTTTTTTTAATGTACACAAAACTCCTTAGACCAAAAAGCCTGGTGGCTCTAGCTTGCCTTGAGGAAAGCTGTATTGTCCAAAGGGTACATGGGCCAGTTTCTTTCTTTTTTTTTTAACATCTTTATTGGGGTATAATTGCTTTAAAATGGTGTGTTAGTTTCTGCTTTATAACAAAGTGAATCAGTTATACATATACATATGTTCCCATATCTCTTCCCTCTTGCTTCTCCCTCCCTCCCACCCTCCCTATCCCACCCCTCCAGGTGGTCACAAAGCACTGAGCTGATCTCCTTGTGCTATGCGGCTGCTTCCCACTAGCTATCTGCCTTACGTTTTGTAGTGTATATATGTCCATGCCTCTCTCTAGCTTTGTCACAGCTCACCCTTACCCCGCCCCATATCCTCAAGTCCATTCTCTAGTAGGTCTGTGTCTTTATTCCTGTCTTACCCCTAGGTTCTTCATGACATTTTTTTTTTTAATTTTATTTATTTATTTATTTATTTACTTTTGGCTGTGTTGGGTCTTCGTTTCTGTGCGAGGGCTTTCTCCAGTTGTGGCAAGCGGGGGCCACTCTTCATCGCGGTGCGTGGGCCTCTCACTGTCGCGGCCTCTCTTGTTGCAGAGCACAGGCTCCAGATGCGCAGGCTCAGTAGTTGTGGCTCACGGGCCTAGTTGCTCCACGGCATGTGGGATCCTCCCAGACCAGGGCTTGAACCCGTGTCCCCTGCATTAGCAGGCAGATTCTCAACCACTGCGCCACCAGGGAAGCCCTTCATGACATTTTTTTTTCTTAAATTTCATATATATGTGTTAGCATACGGTATTTGTCTTTCTCTTTCTGACTTACTTCACTCTGTATGACAGACTCTAGGTCTATCCACCTCATTACAAATAGCTCAATTTCATTTCTTTTTATGGCTGAGTAATATTCCATTGTATATATGTGCCACATCTTCTTTATCCATTCATCCGATGATGGGCACTTAGGTTGTTTCCATCTCCGGGTTATGGTAAATAGAGCTGCAGTGAACATTTTGGTACATGACTCTTTTTGAATTATGGTTTTCTCAGGGTATATGCCCAGTAGTGGGATTGCTGGGTCATATGGTAGTTCTATTTGTAGTTTTTTAAGGAACCTCCATACTGTTCTCCATAGTGGCTGTATCAATTTACATTCTCACCAACAGTGCAAGAGGGTTCCCTTTTCTTCACACCCTCTCCAGCATTTATTGTTTCTAGATTTTTTGATGATGGCCATTCTGACTGGTATGAGATGATATCTCATTGTAGTTTTGATTTGCATTTCTCTAATGATTAATGATGTTGAGCATTCTTTCATGTGTTTGTTGTCAGTCTGTATAACTTCTTTGGAGAAATGTCTATTTATGTCTTCTGCCCATTTTTGGATTGGGTTGTTTGTTTTTTTGTTATTGAGCTGTATGAGCTGCTTGTAAATTTTGGAAATTAATCCTTTGTCAGTTGCTTCATTTGCAAATATTTTCTCCCATTCTGAGGGTTGTCTTTTGGTCTTGTTTATGGTTTCCTTTGCTGTGCAAAAGCTTTGAAGTTTCATTAGGTCCCATTTGTTTATTTTTGTTTTTATTTCCATTTCTCTAGGAGGTGGGTCAAAAAGGATCTTGCTGTGATTTATGTCATAGAGTGTTCTGCCTATGTTTTCCTCTAAGAGTTTGATAGTTTCTGGCCTTACATTTAGGTCTTCAATCCATTTTGAGCTTATTTTTGTGTATGTTGTTAGGGAGTAATCTAATCTCATACTTTTACATGTACCTGTCCAGTTTTCCCAGCACCACTTATTGAAGAGGCTATCCTTTCTCCACTGTACATCCCTGCCTCCTTTATCAAAGATAAGGTGACCATATGTGCGTGGGTTTATCTCTGGGCTTTCTATCCTGTTCCATTGATCTATCTTTCTGTTTTTGTGCCAGTACCATACTGTCTTGATTACTGTAGCTTTGTAGTATAGTCTGAAGTCAGGGAGCCTGATTCCTCCAGTTCCGTTTGTCGTTCTCAAGATTGCTTTGGCTATTCGGGGTCTTTTGTGTTTCCATACAAATTGTGAAATTTTTTGTTCTAGTTCTGTGAAAAATGCCGGTGGTAGTTTGATAGGGATTGCATTGAATCTGTAGATTGCTTTGGGTTCAGAGAGTTTTTGTATTTTTTTTTTTAAAGACTTTTTTTTTTGATGTGGACCATTTTTAAATTCTTTATTGAATTTGTTACGATGTTGCTTTTTTTTTTTTGCGGTACGCGGGTCTCTCACTGTTGTGGCCTCTCCCATTGCAGAGCACAGGCTCCGGACGTGCAGGCTCAGCGGCCATGGCTCACGGGCCCAGCCACTCTGCGGCATGTGGGATCCTCCCAGACCGGGGCATGAACCCGCATCCCCTGCATCGGCAGGCGGACTCTCAACCACTTCACCACCAGGGAAGCCCGCTTCTGTTTTTTATGTTTTGGTTTTTTGACCACGAGGCACGTGGGATCGTAGCTCCCCGAGCAGACCAGGGATCAAACCCACACCCCCTGCATTGGAAGGTGAAGTCTTAACCACTGGACTGCCGGGGAAGTCCCTCCTTTGAATCTTGGTTTGTGCATTTAGTTACTTTGGGACCTCAGGAAAATCATTAAAAATCTCTGAGGGTCTTCCCTGGTGGTCCTGTGGTTAAAATTTCACCTTCCAATGCAAAGGGTGTGGGTTCGATCCTGGTTGGGGAACTAAGATCCTACATGCCTCCTGGCCAAAAAACCAAAACACAAAAAGCAGAAGCAACATTGTAACAAATTCAATAAAGACTTTAAAAATGGTCCACATCAAAAAAGTCTTAAAAAAGAAAAGATTCAAATGAATTCTGTCAAAGTTCAGGATCCTTCTAATGCATCATTCTGCATCACAGGAATAATGCATTTGTTTGCAGGATGAGCCTTGAATCAGCCATATTGCATAATATGCAACCACAAAAGAATCTCAGGGATAGGCATCCATTTCCCTCCTGTGTCTGTGCATCATCTGGGGACTGGCTGATCTAGGCTGGGAACGACTGGGTGCCTCTAAGCTGGGGCAAGGTCTGCCCCCACAAGTCTCTCATCTTCCTTGGATCCATGAGCTTGTGAGGGTCTCATGACCCACCCCTCAAGCACATTCCCACCCCTGCTTGCAGTAGGTCTGCTTCTATTCGAAGGCCAAAGAAAGTCATGTGCGGAAGACCAAGGTATGCAGTACGCTTGTCCCAGGAGGGAGTAAATATTTTGGAATGTATTCTAATCTCCCCCAAGCCTGTAGGCATATGCATTGAAGTGGAAAGAGAGCCAGACTGAAAATCAGGAGTCCTGAGCTCTGGGTCCAGATCTGCCGTTAATGGCTGTGTGACCTTGGACACATTATTAATCCTTTCCGGATCTGGAAGGCCTATTCAGACTTTGGCCTTATGAAGCTATGGCTTGAAAAAACAAATCACTGCCTCTCAAACTCCTAATCTCCTCTCAGTGTAGTTTAGTCTCTTATTCTGAGCTAAAATACACACAGCTCTAGAGCCCCTTCTCAACTGCTGGGCGAATGGTCATGACTCTGTTAATGATCAAACTGGAGCACCATGCAGCAGTCCTGCTGGTCACATGAAAGCTCAGGAAGAAATGAAGCCACTGGGAAAAGCCACTGATGCCATGACCTTCTGCTCCCAGGGCCCGAGTGCAGGCCAAGCCTCTGCTCAGACAGGTGAGCTTTAAGTCTGGTGATTTATGATAACGCCTCTGAGCGCGTGGGTAAACATGCCATGGTTTATTTTGCGGAATTAATGAAGTCTGATTAATCTTTCAGTCCCCAGCAGATTCTGTTCTGAGAAATGAAGCGAGACTGTCAGGCTTTTGTGTGAATTACGGAGGGAAGATTCATGACACGGGAATCATCTGGTGTCCTCACAACGTGATCTTTTTTTGTGGTACGCGGGCCTTTCACTGTTGCGGCCTCTCCCGTTGCGGAGCACAGGCTCCGGACGCGCAGGCTCAGCGGCCATGGCTCACGGGCCCAGCCGCTCCGCGGCGTGTGGGATCTTCCCGGACCGGGGCACGAGCCCACGTCCCCTGCATCGGCAGGCGGACTCTCAACCACTGCGCCCCCAGGGAAGCCCCCACAACGTGATGTTTTAAATCCCGAGCATCTCTGGGTGGAGGCTTTGCCATCGTTAGACGGGATGACTGCTGACTAGGGAGAGCGCCTTCTAAGAACACATGTGATACAGTAATAGCTGCTACAGTTAATTGAGCTATTACCACATGTCAGGCCCCTGCTTGATCCTTCGCACACATGGTCCCAATTATTGGAAAGAGCACCCACTTTTTTTTTTTTTTTTTTTGTGAATGCACCACACATGTGAGATCTTAGTTCCCTGACCAGGGATCGAACCCGTGCCCCCTGCACTGGAAGCTCAGAGTCTTAACTACTGGACCACCAGGTAAGTCCCAAGAGCACCCACTTTGACTTGGATACATATTAGCTCAAATCCTGGTCTCATAATTTACAAGCTGGGTGACCTTCAATGTGTAACATGGGCACGGTTTTTGCCCCTCACCCTATCTTTCATCCACAACTTCTCTGCCTACCGACGCTCTATAGCATGGATCATTCCAGCATGTTGACATCTCACACTTTGGTAGGAGAGATAAATATGTAAACAGCAAACTATATTGAAAATAAAACTCATGAACCCTCGGGTGGCTCCATGCTGCAGCTGGAAAACTCAATTTATCTACAACACTGGGGCTAAATCTCTCTTAAAAGGAATTGGAGGGGGCTTCCCTGGTGGCACAGTGGTTGAGAGTCTGCCTGCCGATGCAGGGGACATGGGTTCGTGCCCCGGTCCGGGAGGATCCCACATGCCGCGGAGCGGCTGGGCCCGTGAGCCATGGCCGCTGAGCCTGCGCGTCCGGAGCCTGTGCTCCGCAACGGGAGAGGCCACAACAGTGAGAGGCCCGTGTACCGCAAAAAAAAAAAAAAAAAAAAGAATTGGAGGTTATAAAGACTTGTCTCAAAATTTGTGGTTGCTATTACTGGAATACACAAATGAGGTGAAGGAGGTTATAATGTAATGGAAAGGGCACTGGGATAACAATCAGGAGAGGTGAATTTGAGTCCTGATTCTGTTGATCAAAATGTGTGATTTGGGGCAAGGTCATTTTTTGAGTCTTGGTTTCCTCACCTGTGAAGTGGGGAATGTTAACGCCTATCCTGTGTTCTGCACAGACTTCTTGCAGAAACCCTAGCAGATAAAAGCTGTCAATGAGGATTTCCCTGGTGGCACAGTGGTTAAGAATCCTCCTGCCAATGTAGGCAGGGGACACGGGTTTGAGCCCTGGTCTGGGAAGATCCCACATGCCGTGGAGCAAGTAAGCTCGTGCGCCACAGCTACTGAGCCTGCACTCTAGAGCCCGCGAGCCACAACTGCTGAGCCTGCGTGTCACAACTACTGAATCCCGAGCACCTAGAGCCCGTGCTCTGCAACAAGAGAAGCCACCACGGTGAGAAGCCCGCACACTGTGACGAAGAGTAGCCACAGCTCATCATAACTAGAGAAAGCCCTCATGCAGCAATGAAGACCCAATGCAGCCAAAAAAAAAAAAAAAAAAAAAAGCTGTCACTGATTAGCAACTCCATTTTACAATTTTATAGATGGAGAAACTGGGGACAAAAATATAATGTGTGGGACAGAAGAAAGACAGGTCTCCTAGTATTTCTCCAACCTCATCTTGTACCACTGTTCTCCCCACTTACTCTGTTCTAATGATGTTGGCATTTGGTCCTTTCCTGGAATAAACCAAGCTCATTCCCACCTCACGGCCTTTGCCCTTGCTGTTTCCTCTCCCTAGAGTGTTCATCTCCTAGATCTTTATGTTCTTCAAGAAAGGTTTGGCCCCCTGTCCTTCAGGTCTCAGCTCAGACATCACTTGCTCAGAGAAGCATTCCACAGACACCCCTCAAAGGTGTTCTCTCTCCCAGGCTCCCTTTAGCACATCATCCTGCTGTATTTTCACATAGCATTTATCACTTCCTGAGATTATCTTATTTACTTGTTGGCTTATTAATTGTCTCCCACCACTCTTTCTGCTTGAGAAGAGAGACCCTGCTCATTTTCTGCTGTGTCTCCAGTGCCAAGAACAGGATTTGGCATGTAGTGGACACACAATCTTTTTTTTTTAATGAATGAATTAGCATGTATAGATTTAGCTTATTCTTTTTAACGGCTTTATTACATTCCGTATGGATGTATCATAACTTACTTAACCAGGCCTTTAGAGATGGATACTCCATTTGTTTTCACTCTTTCTTTTCCACTCTTGTTGATTTTTATTAATTTTTTTTTTTGCTATAAAAAACAAATGAGTATAATCTGTGCGTACCTTGTAGGGTTAGCTTTAGGTTTAGGAATGCAAAGGGTGTGTGCATTCACTAACTGTGAGATATACTGACAAATTTCCCTATATAATGTTTCCATCAGCTCATGTCCCCATCAACTGTGTATGATGACACCAGAGCGGAGTTCCCTCCAAGTCCCTGCCAATAACACATTCTTTATTTATTTTTGGCTGCACTCCATGGCTTGTGGGATCTTAGTTCCCCAACCAAAGATTGAACCTGGGCCATGGCAGTGAAAGCACCGAGTCCTAACCACTGGACCACCAGGGAATTCCACAATAACACATTCTCACTGAGAAGATGTTATTGCCTCCCCCATGTCCTCCGAAGTGCTCCGTCTTCTTTACTCGTTACCTGAGGAGAGGCTCTGTGCACTGCAGCTCTCCTCTGTTTCTGTGTCATCTAAATGCTCTAGGCATGTTTTCTGCCTCTTTATTTGCATTCTGCAGGCTGCTATGGCAAAAGGGATATTTTAAATGCATTAGTGTCTGTAGAGATTATTTATTGTGCAGCAATATTCACTCCCTTCCCTCTACCCCCACGAGAGGAAAGTACTGTCTCTACTCCCTGACTTTGACCTTGCCACGTGATTAGCTTTGGCAAATAGGATGTTAACAGATGTGTTGTGAACAGAAGCTTGAACTATGCTTAGGTGGTTGGGCTTACTAGTGCTCCTGCCTTTTACCATGAGAATAACGTGCCTTAGGAAGTGCCTACATGAAGGAGGATGAAGAACACGGGGAGCACACCTGGACTCAACTTGCACTTGGGGCTAAACCTGAAGAAGCTCTGCCTAGATCAACAGAACTCCAAATGCCTGTAGATGTGTAAGCGTACTGTCATATGGTGCAGAGATTTTTGTTCATATTTGTTACACAGCAAACACGGACTGGTACAAAGCTCAGGTTGAACACGGAGCTCCCAATTTGCAGCACCTTGGCACTTCCTATGTCAAATATTAAACGTCTCCTAGGACAGTGGTAGCAGAGGAATATTTAAACTACTCATATTCACTTTGTATGGGTTTCATTGGTCCTTGAAGAAAACAAAGGACTAAGAGAGTCCTAGGTGAGGTGAGAAAGCAATACCACTGCTGGAACAGTATGAGCAAAGTTGTAGAGGAAGGAATGTGAAAGATCTGCTCTAGGACTAGTGAGCAGCCTAGATTTTAGATCACTTGTTGAAGAGTATTGGGAGAAGGCAGTACTCAGAGTATTTGGGTTAGAAACTAAGAAACTGAGGAAGTTAGAATTAGCTTTTACTCTTTAGCTACTGGCTTGAGCAGAGAAATGTAAGCTACAGAGCACCCTGGATGCTAATTGTACATCAATTATAGACAGTAAGTCACTGACATTCAGAGGTCAACTATATAATGCAGATGGGTAAGGGCCTAAGAATAGATGCCTGTGCCAAGGAGAAAAGGCTGGCAGGCAACTTCATTTATAATTTCATTGTTTCCATTTAGAATATCATTATTAATTAAGCTGTGTCTAACATAGTGCCAGCCCACGTTTTTGCTCCTAAAATCCGGTGTGAATGTGGGTTTGCGTTTACAGAAAACAGACATCAATTTTCATACTCAGAAGTCCTCTTGAACGTGGCCTCATACGTATCTGATTTTTAGTAGGGTACAATTTAAAACAATCATTCTGTGAGTAGTTTTTGGTATTTAATCAAGTCAGTTATGCTAACATTCGCTTACTAATTTTAAATATTTAGCATCATGAGAAGTCCTGTAGAAGGGTGTTTGAATTCCACATCCATCGCTTACTGGTTGTGTGATGTTGAGCAGGTTACTTGATGAGACTCAGTTCTTTTCAACTAAAAAACAGGGTGAATAAAATCCATCACATAGTGTTACTGTAATTCTTAAATGAGTTAATACATATAGAGCACATAGCACTGTCCCTGGTCCAAGACAGGGCTCAATAAATTCCATCATTCAGTTAAATATTTATTGAGAAGAAGAGGCAACTGTGAGGCAGGTGCTGTGCTGGGCATAGCAGAGGAAACGGGCTCCTTACCCTCGAAAATCTCAAGACCAGGAAGAAGCAAGTCAGGATTGGCTAAACGAAGTGAGAAGTGAAATGAGGGCTATGTCCTCAGTGCGGTGGACCCCTGCCTTTCTGTCTGCGTGTCTCAGTAGCAGTCATGCTCCAATCACAAAGCCACCTCTTTGGCTGCCGTGTTCTTACAAACTCTGCTAGAGTGACTGATCCAAGGGGGGGCACCTGACCCTAACTGGGTCCATCAGTCCTTCTCTGGGATTCCATACTTATTCTGGATGGCTGGTGGACTTACTCCAGGCTGTAGACCACATTTTTTTAAATTTGATTTTTTTTGGTTGATAGGAGCCTCCCATACCCATCTTGAAAGCAGAGAGGACCCTTTCCCTTGCTGTCTCATCTGTGTTTCTCCTTGAGGGGGTGATGTGAGTTTGTTGGTCAGAGTCTGAAACATGGATTAGGCTGGGCCCATCGCTGGGGGGTTCACGGTGTGTTGAAGGTGATAGACTGGTTTTCACGTCCCTCTTTCTGACTTCCTTTTTTCCCCCAGGGGCTGGTTAGATAAACTGAGCCCTGCCTAAGGACATTCTTCTGTCTCTTGTCCTCTTGTTTCCTCCATGGTCAACATTGTGTAGTGGACCTTTCTGCAGTGATAGGCATGTTGTACATCCACACTGTCCAATGTGGCAGCCATTTGTGCCTGGCTATTTTTTGTTTATTTATTTAATGTTATTTTATTTTTGGCTGCGTTGGGTCTTCACTGCTGCACGCAGGCTTTCTCTAATTGCGGTGAACAGGGGCTATTCTTCGTTACGGTGCATGGGGCTTCTCATCGCAGTGGCTTCTCTCCTCGTGGAGCATGGGCTCTAGGCGCGCGGGCTTCAGTAGCTGTGGCTCGCGGGCTCTAGAGCGCAGGCTCAGTAGTTGTGGTGCACGGGCTTAGTTTTTCCGCGGCATGTGGGATCTTCCCGGACCAGGGCTCGAACCCGTGTCCCCTGCATTGGCAGGCGGATTCTTAACCACTGCCCCACCAGGGAAGTCCCTGTTGAGCACTTGAAATGTGGCTAGTGTGACTGAAGAGTTGAATTTTTATCTAATTTTAATTAATTTAATTTTAAATATAAATATCCCCATGTAGCTAATAGCTACTGTATCAGACAACACAGCTGCACCAAATAGAAAAGACTGGCAAGCAGCTTCATTCATAAACTTTATTACTTCCATTTAGAAAACCAGTATTAATTACGCCACGTTGAACATAGTGCCTGTCCCACGTTTTTGCTCCGTAGATGTGGAAGAGACAGTGGGAGAAGTCAAAATTTGGATGTGGATTTTTGGGGAGGAAGAGGCTACACTTAGTCTGTGGTCTAACATGTTTTTGTTTTAATTCCTCTTTAACAGGGAATGCTGAGTTCAGGTGCTGGGTGCTGGCCCAGCTAATAACAGAAAGGTATTTTATTTCCTTTGTGGCCACTCTTTCTTGTAGATCTATTGGGACCTCTACAGTGGGGAGGGGTGATTGGCAGGGCAGGATTCAGACATTCAGGGGCCCCAGAAATACTACATTTGTAACTCCATTCCAATTCCCAGCACATATTATAGCTTAGGTGGTGTCACTTCATCTCACGTGCGGCTTTATTAAATGCAACGGGAGGAAGCATGTGCAACGGAAGTGCTGGCCCAGCTTGGGTTGCACAATGTCTACATTTGGGTTGAGCGGGTGGGGCGTCTTTTATCCTTGTCTGTGGTGCATCTCCAGGTAAGGGGACTCTAAAGTGTCCAATGGTGAGCCTCTGGAAAAGGTTGCAAGTGTGAGGTGTCAGTACTATCAGCGACACCCGCCTCCCAATTTCTACAACCCTTGTCTGAATTTTGTCCACCTGGGCCAATTTTGAAATAAAACACTTTCTCTGGATTCTATGTCTTATGCTTTCCCTAGTACTATGTTCTATGGTATCAATTCTTTTTTAAAATATTAATTTTAATTTTTGGCTGCGTTGGGTCTTCATTTCTGCATGCAGGCGTTCTCTAGTTGCGGCGAGCAGGGGCTACTCTTCGTTGTGGTGCGGGGGCCTCTCATTGCGCTGGCTTCTCTTGTTGCAGAGCATGGGCTCTAGGCACATGGGCTTCAGTAGTTGCAGCACGAGGGCTCAGTAGTTGTGGCTCACGGACTCTAGAGAACAAGCTCAGTAGCTGTGGCGCACAGGCTTAGTTGCTCCGCGGCATGTGGGATCTTCCCGGACCAGGGCTCGAACCCATGTCCCCTGCATCAGCAGGCAGATTCTTAACCACTGTGCCACCAGGGAAGTCCCTCAATTCTTTTATTTAAAGCGGTTAACACTTTCTAAAATTGCCATTTGACTTCCCCCTCTAGGCTTGACCTCCTTAAGAGCAGGAATCTTGTTTTCTCGATTTCCCCCCTTTTATTGCTAGTGGCTAGAAATGTGGCTCCAGGAATGAACCTGGCTTTCCTGGTTCCTGACACTTTCCTTACTCCAGCCAGGGATACTACATGTTTGGAGCTAACAGAACTCAGGGCCAATCCTGGCTCTGCCGCTAACTAGCTGAGGGTTGGCCAATGACTAGACTTGTCCAAATCTGTTTCCTTACCTGTGGAATGCAGGTCATCAACAGCTGCTGTGAGGACTGAATGCCATTAGGCATGTACAATGTTCAGCATGGTACCTGGAATGTGGTAGACACTTAATAAGTGGGGATATAACTATAATTATAGTATTTATCACAGTTTGCTTTCATTAGAAATAAATGTGTATTTATTGATCCCTCCTCATTTGACCATTACCACCTTGAGGGCAGTAACTGTGCTTTTTCCTTTTTCTTTTTTAAATTGAGGTATAGTTGATATATTATACTAGTTTCATGTGTACAATATAGTGATTCAAAATTTTTATAGGTTATATTCCATTTAAAGTTAGTATAAAATATTGGCTATATTCCCTGTGCTGTATGATGTATCCTTGTATCTTATTTATTTTATACATAGTAGTTTGTGTCTCTTAATCCCCAACCCCTATCTTGCCCCTCCTCCCTTCCCTGTCTCCACTGGTAGCCATTAATTTGTTCATTATATCTGTGAGTCTGTTTCTTTTTTTTTTTTTTTTGAATTTTTGAATTTTATTTTATTTTTTTATACAGCAGATTCTTATTAGTTATCCATTTTATACATATTAGTGTATATATGTCAATCCCAATCTCCCAATTCATCACACCACCACCCTCCATGTTTCTGTTTTGTTATAGTCACTAGTTTGTTTTATGTTTTAGATTCCACATATGAATGATAACCTACAGTGTTTGTCTTTCTCAGTCTGACTTATCTCGCTTAGCCTAATACCCCCAAGGTCCCTTCATATTGTTGCAAATGGAAAAATTTCATTTATTTTTATGGTTGAATAATATTCATATATGTATATCACATATTCTTTATCCATTCATTTGTTGACAGACACCTAGGTTGTTTCCATATTTTAGGTATTGTAACATTGTTGCTATAAACATGGGGTGCATGTACCCTTTTGAATTAGTGTTTTCATTTTCTTCTGATGTATACCTAGGAGTGGAATTGCTAGATGATATGGTAGTTCTATTTTTGTTTCTTTGAGGAAGCTGCGCACTGTTTTCCATAGTGGCTGAACCAATTTACATTCTCACCAACAATGCACTAGGGTTCCCTTTTCTCCACATCCTCACCAACACTTGTTATTTGTGGTCCTTTTGATCATGGTCATTCTGACAAGTGTGAGGTGATATCTCATTGTGGTTTTGGTTTGCACTTCCCTGATGATTAGTAATGTTGAGCATCTTTTCATGTGCCTGTTGGCCATCTGCATGAATTCATTGGGAAAATGTCTATTCAGGTCTTCTGTCCATTTTTTGATTGTGTTTTTTTCTTTTTGATATTGTTTTTCATCCTTTCCAGCCTTAGACACTCACATAGAGCTTGGGTCATGGAGCTTGTTATGCACTGAATGTTTGTGTCCCCTCTCAAATTCATATGCTGAAGCCCTAACACCCAGGTTGGCTGTATTTGAACACGGGGACTTTAAGGAAGTAATAAAGATTAAATGAGGTCATAAGGGTGGGCCCCTGACCTGATAGGATGAGTGTCCTTCTAAGAAAAGTCACCAGGACACTCTTTCCCACCTGCATCCCCCCTCCATCTCCTCTCTCCCTTGTTCCCCGCCCCACCTCACACCATGTGAGGAAGGTGACTCTCTGAAAGCCAGGAAGATGGCTCTCACCAGGAACTTGGACTTCCAATCCCCAGAACTGCAGGAAAAGGGATGGCTGTTGTCTATACCACTCAGTCTATGGTACTCTATTATGGAAGATTTAGCTGACTAAGAGAGAGCTGATTAGTACATGCTTATTGAGTTAAAGTCCCTATAATGGGAGAAGAATGGAGTGGAGGTAGGGTGGGACAATTCCCAGAGGGTGATGTAAAATTAAATCTAGTGAAAGTCAGTAGGTGTCTTTAGATAAAACACAAGGGGTAAACTTACTTGTATATCACATTCTTTAAAGAGAATTTTAAAATTCTTAACATTTTTTTCAGCTTTATTGAAATATAATTGACATATAACATTGTGTAATTTGATGTGCTGATTTGACACCCTTATGTGTTGCAAAATGATTATTCCCCTTAGTGTCAGCTGACACCACCATCACAGCACATAATTACCATTTCTTTTTTGTGATGAGAACATTTAAGAATCTATTCTCTGAGCAACTTTCAAGTATATAATACAGTATTATTAACTATAATCACCATGCTGTACATTAGTTCCCCAGAACTTATTCATCTGATAACTAGAAGTTTGTACCCCTTTGACCAACATTCCCCACCCCAGTGCTTGGTAACCACCACTCTAGTTTCTGTTTCTATGAGTATGGCTTTTATAGAATCCAAATAAAAGTGATATCATACAGTTTTTGTCTTTCTCTGCCTGACTTAGCATAACGCCCTCTAGTTTCGCCTGTGTTGTCGCAAATGGTAGGACTTCCTCCTTTCTTGAGGCTGAATAATATTCCATTTATCTATACCTATAGCTATATATCTATAACTGTATTTCCAGTCATTCATTCATATCCATGAGGGATTGGTTCCAGGAGCCCCCACGTATACCAAATCTGAGGATGCTCAAGTCCCGTAGTCCGCCCTCTGTATCCATGGTTCTGCATCCACAGGTTCAATCAACCATGGATCGTGTAGTGCTGTACCTATTTATTGAACAAAAATCTGCGTATAAGTGGATTTGCATAGTTCAAACCCATGTTATTCAAAGGTCAACTGTATGTGTGTTTGTGTGTGTGTGTAAAACTGTATAAATAGTAGGTATAAATATATATAATATGTATAACTATATATAATAAATATATAATTATAACTATATATATGTGTGTTACATATCTCATATCTTCTTGATCCGTTCATCCACCAGTGGATGCTTAAGTTGTCTCCATATCTTGGCTATTGTGAATAATGCTACAATGAACGTAGGGATGTGGATATCTCTTCAAGGACCTGTTTTCACTTCCTGTGGATATGCATCCAGAAGTGGGCTTGCTGGATCATATGGTAGTTCTATTTTTAGTTTTTGAGGAACCTCCATACTGTTTTCCATAGTGGCTATACCAGTTTACATTCCCATTAACAGTGAACAAGTGTTCCTTTTTCTCCCTACCCTCACCAACATTTATCTTTTTTCTTTTTGATAATAGCCATTCTAACAGGTGTGAGGTGATATCTCATTGTGGTTTTGATTTGCATTTCCATGATGATTCGTGACATGAGCGCCTTTTCATGTACTTGTTGGACATTTTATGTCTTCTTTGGAAAAATGTCTGCTCAGTTCCTCTGCCCATTTCTTAACCGTATTTTTTTGTTTACTATTGAGTTGTATGAGCTCTTTATATGCTTTGGATATTAACTGCTTAGGAGATATAAGGTTTGCAAATATTTGCTCCCATTCTGTAGGTTATCTTTTCATTTTGTTGATTGTTTTTTTTTAATTATTATTTTTTATTTATTTATGTTTGGCTGCATTGGGTCTTTGTTGCTGCACGCGGGCTTTCTCTAGTTGTGGTGAGCAGGGGCTACTCTTCGTTGTGGTGCACAGGCTTCTCATTGCGGTGGCTTCTCTTGCAGAGCATGGGCTTTAGGCACATGGGCTTCAGTAGTTGTGGCACATGGGCTCAGTAGTTGTGGTTCGTGGGCTCTAGAGCATAGGCTCAGTAGTTGTAGCACACGGGCTTAGTTGCTCTGCAGCATGTGAAATCTTCCAAGACCAGGGCTCGAACCCGTGTCCCCTGCACTGGTGGGCGGATTCTTAACCACTGCGCCACCAGGAAAGCCCATGTTGATTGTTTCTTGTGCTGTGAATAAGCTTTTCAGTTTGATGTAGTCCACTTATTAATTTTTGCTTTTGTTACTTGTGCTTTTGGTATCATATCCAAAAAAGACCAATGTCAAGTAATTTTTCCTGTTCTTTTATTTTTTTCCTAGGATTTTACTATTTGAGTTCTTAGTCTTTAAGCCTTTTTGAGTTAATTTTTGCACGTGGTGTAAGATGCAGGTCCAATTTCATTCTGCATGTGGTTTTCCAGTTTTTTTTCAGCACCATTTATTGAAGGGCCTGTCCTTTTCCTAATGAGTATCCTTGGCTCTAGTGTCAAGCATTAGTTGACCATATATGTGAGGGTTTACTTCTAGGCTCTATATTCGGTTCCATTGGGCTATGTGTCTGTTGATAGGCCAGTACCATACTATTTTGATTACAATAGCTTTGCAGTATAGTTTGAAATCAGGAAGTGTGATGCCTCCAGCTTTGCTCTTCTTTCTCAGAATTGCTTTGGCTAGTCAAGCTCTTTTATAGTTCCATGCAAATTTTAGGATTGTTTTTTCTACTTCTGTGAAAAATGCCATTAGAATTTTCATAGGGGTTCTATTAATCTATATGTGGCTTTGGGTAGCATGGGTATTTTAACAGTGTTAACTATTTGATCTATAAATAGGGGGTAACATTCCATTTATTTGTGTCTTTTTCAATTTCTTTCATCAAAGTCTTGTAGTTTTTAGTGTATAGATCTCAGATATGTTAGTGTTTGCTTAATATGTTTAGGTGCTTTGATGTTGACTGCACATGTATTTGTGATTGTTATATCTTCTTGATGAACTGACTCCTTTATCATTACATAATAAACTTGTCTCTTCTTACTGTTTTTGGCTTAAAGTCTGTTTTGTCTGCTATAAGCATAGCTATCCCTGCTCTTTTTTGACTTCAACTTGCATAAAATATTATTTTCCATCCCTTCACTTTGAACCTATGTGTGTCCTTAAAGCTGAGCTAAGTCTCTTGTAGGCAGAATATAGCTAGGTCCTGTTTTTTGTTTTTTTGTTTTTTTTAATGCATCCATCCACTCTGTGTCTTTTTTGATTGGAAAAGTCAATCTATTTACATTTAGAGTAATTATTGATAGGTAAGGGCCTACTAACGCTATCTTATTAATTGTTTTCTGGCTATTTTGTAGTTTCCTTGTTCATTTCTTCCTTTCTTGCTGCCTTCCTTTGTGAACTGATGATTTTCTGTGGTGTTAGGCTTTCATTCTTTTCTCTTTATATTTTGTGAATCTACATGAAAATCTTCTGGTTTTTGCTTTGTGGTTACCTCGAGGCTTACATAAAACATCTTATAGATATAACAGTGCATATTATGCTGATAGCAATTTAACTTCGATCACAGAAAAACTCTACCCTTAAAGGAAATTTTTGTAAATATACTCAGGTGCCTTACATTGCCTAAATGAAACTGTTTCAAACACATGCAAACACTTGACTGTATCTTCTAAAGGAACTGTTTACTTAATTTGAGAGACCAAGAAAGAGTGAGGTGGCTGAGAGCTTGACGGCAGAGCTGCCAAGAATTCCATTCTGCTGCAGATGAAAAGCAGCGCTCCACCCCCTTTCCTTGATGGATGGTTTTTTCTTTCTTTTGCATGAAAAATGAAGTGGATTTGAGGGCAAGACCTATGTCTTTTTCAATTTTGCAGCTTAACACCCAGCATAGTGCAATAATGAAGATTAAGCATGCTTGGGAACTCCCAAAAAAAACCCATGGAGGAAATATAAGGACTTGGGATTTTAATCCTGGACTCCCAATTCCAAGCACAGCATTGTTTCCATGAAAATACTGCCTGATGTCTTACATGTTTTCTCTGTCTTGAGAGATTTGCCCCATGGAATACTGGTTAACATGAATGAATTGTTCCTTCTCAATCATTTAGGTGGAATTGTTTTCCTAGTGACAGTGGCCTGGTACACCATCATTTAGAAACAGGGTAGTTTTTGTTTGTTTAAAGCTGACCCTTTTATTTAAGAAAATAATACATCCAGTGATTTTTACCTACCTCTTGGGGCTATACTTATCTAGTTTATATTACCTCCTGTTATTCAGGAAGTGAGCCTCAGCTAGGGGCACATGTCTGCAATCAGTGAGTGTGACAATTAGGACCGTGTCCAGAAAACCCTGGGTAATTAGTGGGAGAGGAGGTTGTTAGGTTTGGCATGCTGGAACATCTTGGGGTTCCTGAATTGCTAAGACCAGCATAAATGAACTTTTGTGTGTGTGTGTGTGTGTGTGTGTGTGTGTGTGTGGTATGCAGGCCTCTCACTGTTGCGGCCTCTCCCGTTGCGGAGCAGAGGCTCCGGACGCGCAGGCTTAGCGGCCACGGCTCACGGGCCCAGCCGCTCCGTGGCACATGGGATCTTCCAGGACCGGGGCACGAACCCGTGTCCCCTGCATCGGCAGGCAGACTCTCAACCACTGCGCCACCAGGGAAGCCCTACTTTTTTTTTTTTTAAATAGTGTAATTTCAAAGGCAGTGATACAGCCCAGAGAAAAAGGACAGGATTTTTGTCTGAATTATGAAGTCATTTAGCTATTTAACCTAGTACCTCAAAAAAAAAAAAAAAAAAACTAGTACCTCTAATGACAATCTCATGGAACAAACAAAATGATTCACTGCTTAAGTTGCCAAAGATTTATTGCTTAACTTCTACAGATATTTAGAGGATGAGCCTAAAGGATGAACAAAACGTGGCTTCTTAATGTGTAAACAAATTTCGCTGAAGGAAAGGAATAAAGTGAATGATCTGGAAAAAAAAAATTCACTTACTTTCTTCGATCATAATCCATGGTAGAGTACATGATAGATAGCCATGAGGATTTCTCTAAATAGGGTCTCTCGGCCCACGTCACAATTCCGATACTTCTGTCTTTGAATTCTTCAAAGTACTGGATGTTTATTATTCATGCTACTTCTCTAACAACTTGTGCACATACTCTTCCCCTCAGCGACCTGGGTTCGAGTCCTAGCTCTGGCACTTACTTAGTAGGCTGAGTCAATTAACCACTGTTCACATCTTGTGACATTTCCTTCTAATCTTTGTCTTCTGCATTTTTAATTATTGACATATTATTGCATAATTTTGTATCCTGCCTTTCTCACCTAAATTAAGCTCTTCATTTCCCCATGTTATTGAAAGCTCCTCTTTATGTTTTATTTTAAATGACTGCTTATTATACATTTGCATGGACACACCATGATCTTCATGCCCCTTCCTCTGCTATCAGAGGAGTTTCACACAGCGGGTGGCACAATTAGATTCACAGTGGTAGCTGTCTGGAGGGTGAGTAGGAAGGGTGCAGATTGGGAGGGACCAGGGTGACTGAGAACTACTTTTATTAAATGATTGTTATAGGTGGAGTCAGAGCAGCTCTGCTGAAGAGGACCCTTAAGGTCTTTTAGTCCAGTTCCCTCATTTTATGGTTGAAGAATCAATGGGAGACTCAGATAAAACGACTTCTCCAGGGTCTCCCAGCCTCACCTGGGGCTCCCTAACAGTCCAGTGCTCTTTCTATTCTGGTCCAATCTCAGCCAAGTAGTGGCTGAACGTCAGCTGAAACCCACTCCCGGGGGAATGTTTCATTAGCAGATAGAGGTCTAGTCTTGAAATACATTTGGCAGTTCTTTTTTTTTTTTACAGATTGTCAGTATGATTAGTAATTACTGGCTGCTGGCTGAAAATAATTTCCTGCCTACCCAAACAAAGCAAATTAAGGAGAACAAATGATGTAACCCTGTTCAAAAAAAGGCCACTGGGAAGCTATTATTATCTCAGACTTATAAATGGGAAGATGAGAATAGGGAGGCTGGACAACTTGTCCAAAGTGATCAGCCCAAATTAGAAGTCAGAATTCCTGATGGCTACCCAAGGGCAAGACCTCTGCTGACAGTTTAGCTTTGTTGGCCAGAGGGAAGGCCAAGTTAAACAGGACATAATTAGGGGCAAAATTCCATGCTTTCTCCTGCTCTGTGACCCCCTGACTAAGAAGCTTTTGCCAAATTTCCTCACTGCTATATCAACCCTCTGACCCCCATGCAGTCAGCAAGATGAGGCAGAAATGTCGGGAGAGGATAAAACTCTTCCACTGCTTCCTAAGCATGCCCCACTGGGCACGTGGCTTCATCTCTCAGACCTCAGATATCCCATCTGGAAAGGGGGACGAGAGGTAATTGCCCGCCCAGCACAGTGATCCAAAATGTAAAGTGAGAGAGTACATTTCCAAAACACATTTGCCAGGGCTTCTTTGCTGGCAGGTGAGAGAATGCCTGTTCAAAAGGGTTTAGGCATACAGAGTGAAGTAAGTCAGAAAGAGAAAAACAAATACCGTATGCTAACACATATATACGGAATCTAAAAAAAAACGGTACTGATGAACCTAGTTGCAGGGCAGGAATAAAGAGGCAGACATAGAATGGACTTGATGACACGGGGTGGGAGGGGGAAGCTGGGGCGAAGTGAGAGTAGCATTGTCGTACATACATTACCGAGTGTAAAATAGCTGGCTGGTGGGAAGCAGCAGCATAGCACAGGGAGATGGGCTCCATGCTTTGCGATGACCTGGTGGGGGTGGGATAGGGAGGGTGGGAGGGAGGCTCAGGATCTTGGGAGGGGATATGGGGACACGTGTATGCATATGGCTGATTCGCTTTGTTGTGCAGCAGAAACTAACACAGTATTGTGAAGTAATTATACTCCAATAAAGATCGATTAAAAAAAAAAAGTGCTTAGGCAAAGCAGAAATTTACAGCAAGAACTCGGTGCCAGCAGTGACCACCTTTCCCTGCAAAAGTTAAGGTAATAATAATAGGACTTGCTCCCAATCCCTACTAGAGAGGGAGCCTAGGCCTTGCATGACTTGTCTCAGTAAATCCTTGTAAACTACGAGATGCCTCATTTTACCAACCTTGCTTGATACTGGGGCAAACCAAGGCCTGAAGACCAGGATGCCATCAGACAGAACTACAGGGTTGGATTATCTGACTCCAGACCCCAGGCTCCAGACCTCCATGCTCTTTCGCCTTCAGGATTTGAGGAAGGACAGACAGGCATTTGCAAAGCACTTGTGTCCTGGCATTGTGACAATTTTTTGAGGGAGGTATAATTATCCTCTTATCTCTACAAGAGAAAAATATTTGTCCTCTCTTAGGAGTTTGGATTTAAAGGAGCAGGTGCATTATGTACTCTTTTCCTTATGGCTTGGGTCCAAACCCAGTCAGCAGGCCAGCGTGTCTGTGACTAAAAAGAAAGCAACTTGACCTTGGTCGGCTTACGCTGAAGTCCTGCAAGTTGAGGATGGTGGCTTCTCAGACCTTGAGTGTAACTGTGTGAATAATTAATAAATGGACATTTTCTGAGTGATCTCTGTGGGTGAGGCTCTGTGCTGATCAGTCACATTTGCCTCCTCATTTAAGACTCACAGCCACTCTGTGGGATGGTATTATTTCCATTTAACAGATGAGGAAATCGAGGCTCAGAGAGTTTAAGTGACATGTCCTGGGTTATTGAGCGAGTAAACAGCAGAGATAGAGTTTGGATCCACAAATGTCAGATTCTGGATTTAGGACACTTTCTATCATTCCTCAGTGGTTTCATTCGGAATCAGCACCAGAAACCTTCTAGGCCTCTGGTTAATGAGATCAAAACAAACCACAGAGATGCTTTATGTCACACTACATTACAGAAAATCAGACTGGAAGGGCCATCCAAGACCAGGATATTTAGTGGTCCTTGAGTTTTGGGGGATGCCAAAATTCTTTGACACTTTTCTCTGAAAAATGCACGTAGCACAGATACACAAACTCTTGCTTACAAGTCTGGGGAAAAAATTGTCCTTTCCTTCATTTTCTTGTGCCTTCACATCAAGTGTGAATTTAGTATGATGAAAGGAAGTCATAGTCAGTATACTTCCCAGTAGACTATGAGTTCCTATGTTACTCATAGTTCTTTAGAGACACAGAACCAATGAGGGGTGTGTGTGTTTATCTATCATCTATCTATCATTCTATCTATCTATCATTCTATCTATCATTCTAACTATCTATCATTCTATGTATCTATCTATCATTCTATGTATCTATCTATATATCTGTCTGTCTATCTATCTATCTATCTGGAGTGGAGAGAGTTATCTTAATGAATTGGCTCATGTGATTGTGAGGGGTGACAAGTCCAAATCTGCAGGACAGGCTGGCAGACTGGAGACCCAGGAAAGAGTTAATATTGTAGCTTGAGTCCAAAGGCAGTCTGGAGGCAGAATTTTCTCTTCTTCCGGGGACCTCAGTCTTTTCTCTAAGACTTCAACTGATTGGATGAAGCCTACCCACATTACCAGGGGGCATCTGCTTTATTCAAAGTCTGCTGATATGAACAGTAAGCACATCTAAAAAATACCTTCACAGCAACATCCAGATTGATGTTTGGCCAAGCACCTGGGCACTATGGCCCAGCCAAGCTGATACAAAAAATTGACCATCACAGCTCCTCAAAGCAGAGCCTGGGTCTTATCTGACTCTGTGTCCCCAGGGCTGAGCAGTGAGTGTGCCCTGCACAGTGGGTACTCAGGACATGTAGGTACATGAATGAGTCAAATTCTAAAGCTCCCAGGATGACCTTAGAGGAAGCAAGGAAAGAGAAAGAACATCATGCTCAGCTCAGAAGAGTGGACGTGAGTCCAAGAAACAATTGGGAATCATTGAAACTTTATTTTTTTAATTTAATTTTTATTGGAGTATAATTGTGCGTTTCTGCTGTACAGTGAAGTGAATCAGCTGTATGTATACCTATATCCCCTCCCTCTTGGACCTCCCTCCTACCCCCCATCCCCCCAACCTAGGTCATCCCAGAGCACGGAGCTGGGCTCAGCTCCGTGTGCTCTACAGCAGGTTCCCACTAGCTATCTGTTCTACCCATGGTAGTGTATATACGTCAATCCTAATCTCCCAGTTCGTCCCACCCTCCTCTTACCCTGCTGTGTCCACACATCCATTCTTTACGTCTGCGTCTCTATTCCTGCCCTGGAAATAGGTTCACCTGTACCATTTTTCTAGATTCATTGAAGAGTTGTGGGTTAGGGAGGTGAACGTGGCAGTGACGTGCAGGGGCCTTGGCAAAGGTGACCTTGCGGACGTAGCTCATCAGAGCAACCTTGGCAGGGATCCATGCCTGCTGAGACCTGCAGAGCTAGGGCTGGGCTGGAGCCTGGCCATCAGGAGGTCTGGTCTCCATGCTGTCTCTGCCACCAGCAGGCTGTGGACCCTTGGTCGCCTCACCTTCCTGGACTCAGGTCTTGCTTCTGTGGTTGGGTCATCAACTGGCCATCTGTAGGCAGGATCCAGGCTGCAATGGGGTTTATTGATTCAGGTAAATTTTTTTTTTTTTTTTTTTTGCGGTACGCGAGCCTCTCACTGTTGTGGCCTCTCCCGTTGCGGAGCACAGGCTCCGGACGCGCAGGCTCAGCGGCCATGGCTCACAGGCCCAGCCGCTCCGCGGCGTGTGGGATCTTCCTGGACCGGGGCACGAACCCGTGTCCCCTGCATCGGCAGGCGGACTCTCAACCACTGCGCCACCAGGGAAGCCCTCAGGTAAATTTTTAAAAGCAGTTTAAATAAATGGCCAATATTTTTAAATGGGAGGCTTCCCTGGTGGTGCAGTGGTTAAGAATCTGCCTGCCAATGCAGGGGACATGGGTTCGAGCCCTGGTCCGGGAAGATCCCACATGCCACGGAGCAACTAAGCCCGTGCGCCACAACTACTGAGCCTGCGCTCTAGAGCCCACGAGCCACAACTTCTGAGCCCACGTGCCACAACTACTGAAGCCCACGTGCCTAGAACCCGTGCTCCACAACAAGGGAAGCCACCACAGTGAAAAGCCCACACACCACAATGAAGAGTAGCCCCTGCTTGCCACAACTAGAGAGGGCCTGTGTGCAGCAGTGAAGACCCAACACAGCCAAAAATAAATAAATAAATTTATTTAAAAAATAAAATTAAAAAAAATGGGTAGGTTTCACAGAATATTATGGACCTATGGCTTCTGAAAAATTGTGCAGGGCTAACAACTCTGATCCTGATTTTACTGGGCATACAGGGCAGCTGCTGCCTCGCCAAAGTTGTTAGGCTCTTCCCGCTGTGATACAGAGGCTGCAGGCAGCCACTAGTCAGCACTGAGCTGGCATGGCTGTCCTTCATGCTTCTCTATTACCTGCCAGGCCTCTGCAAGCCTTGGAGTTTATGGTCCTTGCTCTAGATCCCTCCAAGGTCTTTTTACACTAATGCCAAGACATCCGGTGACTTGCCCCACTGTGTGTCGGGCACGGAGCGAGACAGTTTATGTGCATCTCAGAGGCAGCACTCCAAGATTCTAAAGGCATAGGCTGAGCAGCCTCAGAGTAGAGCGAGCACAGGGGTCGGGCTGGCAAAGGCTAGGGAGGGAGTAATGAGACAGACCACCTTCTCTGGCAAGTTGGATGGCTGCCAGCTGGGATAGCACTGAAATAATTTTTCTCTCATTTCCTGGGAATTCTTACGTAACATGCTTTTTAAATATACATCTCAACACCTTCAAGAGTTTGGGAAAATTTTATTTCCCCAAATTATTCAAATTTGGGGAATTTGGACTGGACACGTACACAAATGCTTAGTTACAGCCCTTCACTGCCTTGTATGAGGATGCCCAGGGTGTAGCCTTATTACCTCCCATAGGTGAATTCTCGAGCCCCACTCTCACTCATAGTTGCTCAGTTAGAAGGACATTACCAAACTGCATTTTCTAGGATTCCTTTGGTGACAAGTGACAGAAAGCCAATTTGTAAGGGATCAGGTACAGGGGAAAATTTAGTGGAAAGACTTTTGCTTGTATCCAGCGGTAAGAACTTCAGGGACCATAGGATTATGTCCTTGATCTCGAGGAGTGTAGACTGTTTCCCAAGAGCAAGGGGAGCCCATGAGAAAACTAACTACATCTGATTTCTGCATGGAAGACATGTGGGATCTGGGGCCAGGAAGCCCGGCTTAGTCATCCGCTAGCTCAGGTAAATGGGTAAAGTCTGTTTCTTCATCTTTGAGACAGCTTCCTTCCTTGCAGGATTGTTTTGAGAATTAGCACAATGCCTGGCAATGTTCTGGCACACAGTAAGAGCTTAATACATGGCACTGTGGTCGTTATTATTCTAATAGCCAGTCGGTGGTTCTGGAGTTGCTGAGATCCCCATGGTCTGGGGGTCTGGGGAGGGTTCAGAAAGGAGATGGGCTGCAGCTGGGCCTCGGAGGGTGGAGAGGATGTGAGTGGGCTGCCAGCAGGGTGGAGTCACCCCAGGGGAGGGCACAGTGTGTGCAGGGGTGAGGCAGGAGTTAGCACTGGGTGCTCAGGGGAAAGGGCAGACTGGCCTGGCTGGAGAGGAGGGTTCACGCAGGGGCAACTGGTTAGAACAACACTCGGCCCTTGTGACAGCTGGTTAGAACTGCCCTGTAATCCTCTCTGAAACGCCTGCCCCTTTGCCAAGTGGAAATTGGCATCCTTTGCTCTGGCCTGGGACTCTTTCTCCTTTGCCTGCGTACATGTAGCCTTGTGCAGTGGACCCAATGAATTGTCCTCATTCTCTGCCAAGTATCCAATTAAGAATTGCATACCTGGCACTGGCACTTCTGTGGAGCTGGCCTTGGGAGTGCGTCCAGAGAGTGGGTCAGCCAGGCTCAAGGAGGGCAACGTTCAGTGACCACAGAGCGGCCAGGCTGGGGTCCCTCTGACTTGGGATGGCTACTTGCCAGGCTTCTCTCCCTCTCTCTGTGCAGACGTAAGGGACTGGGGTGTCAGAGCAGGATTTAGACACCTTGGTACCCAGAACATTTTTCTTGGAGGAGCCCAGGGAAGTCATGCAGTGCCTACCAATATCATGTGCAACTTTCACTGCAGGCAACGCTGCAGCTTTTCCAACAGGTGGTTGCAGCTCTTGTTTGCAAAACTCCCAGGGGGGCAGGCGGTTGGGTGGGGAGGCAGGAGTGGGGCTGTCTCACAGCTGCCCTTCATTCTGTTGAAAGCCTTAGCAGTTTGCAAGCTTTTCCTTACATTGAATTACGGACCAGCATGTATTCTTTTCCCGGTACTGATTTTTGTTTCACTTTTATTTATCTCACAGTTACAAGCGTGGATGACGTTTTCTTAATAGGTTTTAACAGGGTCTAAACTCTAGGAGGGGAGGTGTGTAAATAAACGATACAATGAAGGGAGCTGAGAGGGGAGGGAGTAGGGGGGTTAGGGCTGAGAACAGAGCCACACCCATCTGAAGGTTCCAAACTGGACTCTTGACCTCAGGGGTCCCTCTGAGGCAGGGCCAAGTTGCCTAGTCCTGGGACAGGAGAGCAGGCTTGCTGGAGACGGCTCTTCAGCGTTCTTGCTCTGTAACAACCACCCTTTTGATTTTTACTCTCTGCCAAAGAATGGGTGACTCCCTTTCATCTGTGACAGCACTTCTTTCCCTCCATGGGGTGAATAAGACAGTCCCTGCCCACGAGGACATGACAGTCTGGTGGGGAAGAGAGATCTGGAAAGTAAACTATGCTGACAGGAGTACACCCTGGGATGGGGCGTCTATAAGGCACTAACAGGAAGACGAGGGCTCTCGTCCACCCTGAAGCGTCCTTTCCCACCTCACCCCACCTCTGGTCCATCTCCTGTACTTTGCAGGTAAGATCAGCGGTCATCTTAATCTTTCCTATTTCTAGCTACTCTCTGTCAGTCGTACTCTACTGAATGCTCACTGCACTGGGTCCTGTGCTAGATGCTCCTCATAGATTATTTCAGTTAACAACTTGAGGAAAGGATTTCTCAGATCCCCACCTCATGACTGAAGAAACCGAGGACAGAGCCATGATGCAACCTGCCCAGGTACACAGCTAGAAAGAGGCAGAGCCAGAACCTGAATCCCCGCCATCTGACCACACAGCCTACACTCCTCGCGCCCCTGATGTCAAAAGCTCTGCCTCTCTAGTGCTGAATCAAATCTCAGAGACAGAGTTTTGGGCGAGGTAGAAAAGGATATCTTGATTGCTTTGCCGGGCAAAGGGGGCCTCAAAAAACTACGTGTCCCAGCCCCCGGAGGATTTGATGAGGGGTTTTATAACAATGGTTCAAGGGCGGGGTCTCTGAAAAGATTAGGGTGTGTACAGGGCCTGCTCGCCTTTAATCTTGTCTCAGGTGGTCGCTGTCCTAATCTTTTTTTTTTTTTACATCTTTATTGGAGTATAATTGCTTTACAATGGTGTGTTAGTTTCTGCTTTATAACAAAGTGAATCAGTTTTACATATACATATGTTCCCATATCTCTTCCCTCTTGCATCTCCCTCCCTCCCACCCTCCCTATCCCACCCCTCTAGGTGGTCACAAAGCAATGAGCTGATCTCCCTGTGCTATGTGGCTGCTTCCCACTAGCTATCTACCTTACGTTTGGTAGTGTATATATGTCCATGCCTCTCTCTCGCTTTGTCACAGCTTACCCTTCACCCTCCCCATAAGAGAGAAAGACAAATACCATACGCTAACACATGTATATGGAATTTAAGAAAAAAAAATGTCATGAATAACCTAGGGGTGTCCTAATCTTGATGAGCTCCTCTGGTCCCTTTAATCTGGCCTCAGGTGCTTTCTGGCTGCCCCTCCCTTGATTAGCAACTGTTGAATCCTCCCTTTGGAACTCAGGGTAGGTCATGGAGTCTTGCCTACAATCAACAGGGCACAAAACAGTCATCCGTGCCTGGGAGCCCCAGAGGGTCCCGCTCCATTCCCCACCCCCCACCCCCACCGATTCCACACGACCTCAGCACTCCACAGTCCTAGTACATCGTTCCTTGACAGGTGTCTCCTAACAAATTAGGGCTAGTCTGGGGGGCTATTCAGAAGCAGATGAGACTGGGAAAACACGTAAGTAGATTGGAGGAAGTTGTGCAAAGCCTTGTATTTCACAGCTTCCATCTGGATTCGGTTCTACAGGCATCAGGGAAGCACTGCGGTTTTTTGAAGAGCAGTGACCTCGGATTTGTACTTGAGGACTGTGTTTCTGGAAGTGGTGTGGGGAACGCACTGTGTGGAGGAGAGGGGGCAGAGAGGCCGAGGGAGGCTGATCAGGTTTTCCAGGTGAGAGGTGAGGGCGCAGGGAAGGCAACTACACTGATAAACGCCAAGTGAGTTCCAGGCATGGGGCTGAACATGTTCCTAATAATTGCATTTGATACTTACAATTGTGTGAGGTGGGGATTACAGCAGAGTCTCCCAATGTGGATATTCCTATAATTACCCAGTGAGCTTTAAAGAGTGGTCTCCCCGTGTGGTCTGGACCAGCTCAACAGCATCCCTAGGGACTTGTTTAGGCATGCAGATCCTCCAGCCCTACCCTAGACCTACTGAATCAGAAACCCTGGGGGTGGATCCTCCCAGCAATTTCTGTTTTAACAACCCCTCCAGGTGACTGATTGCAGCTCAGGTGGATTCGAGGTTAGGTATCTTCTCTGACCCGGGGATTAGGCCACATGCTTCCCAGCCCCCCCAAACCAGGTGCACGGTTGGTCTGATGCTGTGAGGACAAGAGTTGCAGGGTTCCCAGGGGAGAGTTGTTCTTCAATCAGGAATTGATTAAGTGCCCTGTGTATACTCAGTGTCTCGTTAAATGCTCTCAGGCATTCGAAGGCCCAGCTTCAGAACCCACTTCCAAGGATTTTAAAATATTTTATTTATCTATTCACTCAACAAACAACTCTTGAGCACCTATGATGGGACAGTCAGTCACTGTGCTGGGCATGGGATGCGACTGTGATCAGGATAGAAAAGGTTGCCACCCTCAGCTTCTGCATCCTAGGTGAAAATAAAAGGAAACAAGTAAGTTAAAAACAATGATGTATACTGTAAAGGAGGTGAAGCAGGGTCAAATTCAAGAGTATCTGAGAGAGAGAGGTGGGAGGCATGGAGGCTGTCTCTCGGAGAAACAGAAACTTGAGCCGGGATCGAATTACAAGCCAGGCGTGCAAAGATGTGCAAAGGGCAATCCAGACAGAGGCTGGTGCCGAGTGTCTGAGGTGGGTGAGAGCTCGGGGAGCTTGAGGCTGAGGCAGGAGGCCTGTGGGCTGGATGGTGGTGAGACGGAGCCAGGGACAGAGGCCGTGTGGACCAGCTCTGCAGTGGGCTCAGGGACGCAGCCGTGAGATAGCAGCAGTGCCTGTCGGGTACACGCAGGACCGAGGAATCCTCCCTAGGCTGATGGGCCCCACCTGTGATTCCAGCACCTGGAAGTCCGTCCTTGACCTTGAAATGCAAGGAACCTCTAGATCCCTTAATCCAAGCTCAGCCTCCAGGAAAGCCAGTTATGTGTCTGTCGACCTTTTTCTCTTTCTCTCAAAGAAAAATCAACCAAGGGAGGGCACCTTCCAGAACAGGAGCCCGTTGAAGGCTTTACAGAGGTCCCACACTCAGAAACGCCCGCGTCAGAGATGAAGCATCCACAGCCTAAGTCTAACTGTCCAGTTTTACTGGTGAAATCGTGGTGCAGGGAGCAGACGGGGCTCCACACCACTCAGAAGGGGCTGCCCCTGACGATGGGTTTCATGCCCTTTTCTCCACCTTCTAATGCTGGGCATGAACTCACTGACCCTCAGCCCTAAACCCAGCCTTTTCTACTCTGCTCTGAGATGCTGGGACTGGGACTCTGAAACCACATTCCTATCCCCCGACGGGCTCTGCGTTAGGTTCTTCCATAGCAGGTGCCAGAGGGCGTCTATGAAGACACAGGAACACTGTATACTTCAGTCTGTTCCTCCTCTCAGTTGTCACTAGTTGACCCCAGGAGTCAGATGGGCTGCGGTGACAGGTTCCACACTCCAGGGTCAACTTCCGTGTGCCCACGACAAAGAAAGGCCCCCACTAGCCAGCTGCAGCCCTTTCCTTAGACGTCCGTGTTCCAGCTCCACAGGGCCCCTCCTTGGAGCTTCGAAGCGTTAGTCACCCCAGACTCTCCTTCCGTGTCCCAGCCCTGGGCTGCTGGCTGCTTCTGCAATTGTGACTCTGTGATTTCCCAGTGTTCCTTTTTTTTTCTTTTCATTTCTCTCATACCTGGTTGATGATTCTTTATACCAGCTTCTCTCTGTTGAAGTGACTGGTTAGAATTTCTGTCTCCTGATGGGACCCTGAGATGTACCACTTCTTAATTTCAAGTATAGTTTAAAAAAGCTCCTTAGCATCCTTGTTCTCCTCTGGTCCTCATTTCCTTCTTGTAAATCAGGGCTTGTTCATGTTACCAGGGAAACTGAGGTCCAGGCTGCTCAGGCCCCTCAAGTAGTAAGTGGTAGGGTCAAGTAGGAAGAAGTCAAGTGGTAACTTGGCTTCAGGTTCCCTGCTATGAAGGGCACTGTGCATCCTTCCAAAGCCTGGCTGCTTGTCCTGGTTACAAGGGAATAATCCAGGATTCCCGCCTTGACTTGTGAAGTTGAGGTTATTATGCACTTTGTTACAAGCATTATAAAACCTATGCGTTAGGGAATACATTCCTTGGAAATAAAAAGGCAAGAACTAGAACTTGTTAGGAAGTGCCCATGATAAATTCCAAAAGGAAGAAGACATCTCAATAAAATAGGATTTTTCTATGAGGCTTACAGTTCTGAAAGGAATTTACTGTGAAAATGACGTACTTTCCAGTTTAACTCTTGTTCCTCTCTACGTGACATTTTATTGGTTGTATGTTTTACAGCGAGTATTTTAGTTGTGCATTTTTCTATATGTCTTGTATTTATAGGAGTTTTGGAGCGCATGAAGAAAATGTGTGTTTATCCATAGTATCAGGGAATAGAGCTTCTCCTTAGGGTGTTCTATTGGAATGACTGTAATCATCATGTTGATTGACCATTTAAAAACAGAATAACGTGACAAACACTTACACGGTATTTACAAGATCCCAGGCACTGTTCTGAGCGCTTCATGTATACTAACTTACATAATTTCCAAAACAACCCTAAGATAGGACTGTTATCTCATTAAGGCACAGGGAGGTTAAGTAACTTGTCCAGGGTCACACAGCTGATAGGTATGAGAGCTAGGACTTGACCCCATGATACCTGGCTCCAGAATTCTTGTTCTTATCCAGTACACTGATCCTATTTCCAAACTCCTCCTTTTTTTGCATCTGCAGTTGCCGGGTAGTCAGGTTATATGATCTCTAAAAAATAAGAAAAAGCAAGGCTGATCCAAGTTTGTAGAGCGTGCAGTCATGGTGGTGCAATGTTACTTTGACAGGGTGCTGCCAGCATTGCCCAACCTCGTCGGTGCTGGGGAGGGTGATGGATGGCATGTGTTCATCCTCCCAGTTGTCCACGTCTCTCTGTATCTCACCCTTTGGAAGTGCTCTGCATGCTGGCTCTGGGACTGGCCATGCAACTTGTTGTATTAGATTCCTATCTTGCATGACAACTTTCTACAACCTTAGCAGCCTAAAACAACATACATTTATTGTCTCAAAGTTTCTGTGGGTCAAGGATCTGGGCATGGCTTGGTGGGTCCTTAAAGTTTCACAAGGCTGCAGTCAAGGTATCAGCTGGGCTCTCTTCCTTTCTATAGCTCAGATTCCTCTTCCACGTTCGAAAGGCTATTGGCAGAATCCAGTTCCTTGCAGCTGTAGGACTGATGTCTGTTTTCCTGCTGGCTGTCAGCTGGAGGCTACTCTCAGCATCTAGAGGTCACTCATGGTTCCTTTCCATGTGGCCCAACATGACAGCTCACTTCTTCAAGGCCAGAGGGAGAAACTCTAATGCCAGTCTGCTAACAGGTAGTCTGTTAGCAGGAAATCACTCACTGGAAATCATGTGAGTGACAGTCCCATCTATGCCATATTCTAATGACCAGAAACAAGGCACAGGTGCCATCTGTATCCAGGAGTAGGGGGTTATACATGGGTATAACTCACTGGGGCTCATCTTAGAACTCTGTCTACCATGATTGTTTTGACCAGTGGGACGGTAGCAAACTTGACCCAAGCAGAAGCTTGGAAATGTGCTTGCATGTTTCTGCTGGGCCCCTGGCATTACTGTGAGGCCATGCCTGCCTAATCTCCTGCAAGGAAGGAAGAGACATGTAAAGAAGCTCCGAGGCCTCCCAATCAGAGCTTAGACCAATTTAGAACCAGTCCAACTCCAAACACATGAAAGAGCCCAGCCCAAATCCGCAGAGTTGCCTGTCCAACCTGCAGCTGACTGCAGATGCATGAATAAGCCCAGTCAAGACCAGAAGCACCATCTGGCCCATAAATTCGTGAGCAGTAATAAATGGTTGTTGTCTCAGCTGCTCAGCTTAGGTGATTTGTTATGTAGCACTATCGTGTCAATGCTAACCGATACAGAATTACCATTTGCTGCATACCCACTCTTTGCCAGGTGCCATGTTAGTTTTTCCATGTCTGTTTTCTCATTTAATCCTCAAAACAGCCCTGCAGGAGAGCTTGGGTCTATTCAGTATTTTCATTATTGATGTGGGTAAGAATATTAAGGTTATGATTACTAATGGCCAACAAGCATGTGAAAAGATGCTCAACATCACTAATCATTAGGGAAATGCACATCAATACATTGAGATACCACCTCACACCCAATAGGATGGCTACTATTAAAAAGAAAACCGAGAAAATCATAAGTATTGGCAAGGACGTGAAGAAATTAGAGCCCTTGTGCGCTGTTGGTGGGGATATAAAATGGTGCAGCTTATAGGTAAAACAGTGTGGCAGTTGCTCAAAAATTAACCATAGAATTACCGTATAATCCCGCAATTCCACTTCTAGGTTCGTACCAAAAAGAATTGAAAGCAGGATCTCAAAGAGATATTTGTACACCCATTTCAGAGCAGCATTATTTACAATAGCTAAAAGGTGAAAACAACCCAAGTGTTTGTCGATGGATGAGTAGATAAACAAAATGAGGTGTGTATATATATATTTATATATATATATACATATATACATACACATATATATATACACATATATATATACACATATACACATATATACATACACATATATATATACACATACATACATACAGCAGATATTCAGCCTTAAAGAGGAAGGGCATTCTGATGCATGTTAAATTCTGGCTACATAGACTCAAGTATTCTGACACATGCTACAGCATGGATGAACCTTGAGGACATTATGCTAAGTAAAATAAGCCAGTCGCAGGAGGACACTGTATGATTCCATTTGTCTGAGGTAATAGCCAGATTCATAGAGAGAGAACGCAGGACGGTGGTTGCCAGGGGCTGGGGGGCAGGAAGGGGGAGGGGAGTTAGTGTTCAATGGGAACAGAGTTCCAGTTCTGGAAGATGAAAAGAGTTCTGGAGATGGCTGGTGGTGCTGGTTGCACAACAGTGTGAATGGACTTAGTAGCACTAAACTGTACACTTGAAACGGTTAAGATGGTAAATTTTATGTTATGTGTATTTTCCCACAAGTTAAGATTATGATTTCTGTCTCATCTGCTTGCAATACAAATCCTCCTGTCAAGGGTGAACAAGGCATGGGAGCCGCCGAGCCCTTACACTCATAGGCTCTGATGGGAGCCTAGCTGGGTTCAGATCTGGGCTCTAGCTCTGTGAGGCAGCGGTACGATCTTGGCAATGCTACCTAAGCTCTCCAAGCTGCAGCTGCCTCATTTGCAAAAAATCAAGATAATCATAGGACCTAACTCCTAGCATTATTGTGAGGGTTGAGTGATGGGATACAAGGAAGATGCTGAGCTCGGTGCCTGGCAAGAAGAAAGCACCCGGTAAATGTCAGCTGTTGTTGGTACCTGATAAAAGATAACACCCACCCCAGTGATCCTAAAAAACCACCCAGTACATGCTCGTCATTATGCAGAACATAAAGAACATAATTAAGAATCTTGGCAACTGAAAAACAGCATATGGTTTCATACCTACTGTGTGATCATAAGAACAAACAACTTGTTCTTTTCCCTTTGGGTTAGTATTTAAAATTAAGGGAAAATTGCCCACAATCAAGTCTGGGCATGATGAAAATGGGTCACAGTACAAAGCCTTCCACAGTCCAATGATTCAGTTAGTGTTGAAACAGCCAAGCCACAGCTCTGGATCCTCTTGTCAACTCCCTCCAGCTTACAGACCCCTTTCTCCTCTGAAGCCCTGAGCCTCTCTTGAAGGTCTTGGGATGTGATGGCTCACACCTGGAGCTACGTCTGATTTACCTTCCAGTACATCACTGTGCTGCTGACACTAAGAAGGCCTTTCTGAGCACCCAGAGGATTGGGTTCCTTTTGTCCTGAGCGCTTGGGGGACATAGTTAGAAGTTCCCTAAGAACTTGGAGATAAGTTTACACTTAGAGTATTCAACTCTAAATCCCTCCTATAATGGATTACAACAGAGATGCAAAATGTGGCCATTTAAGCATGAAGACATCCGGGTCACCTAAGACCTCAGTATCATCCGCTAAAGAAAAAGCATGTCCATAAGTAGGCAGCCTTAGCTCCTGGTGGTGGTGTTGGTGGTTACTCAGCCTTGGAGGAATGGAAAAGGGAGTCATAGAGGCAAATATTGTCAGGACCAGCCCAGCTCTCATCAGGGAAGGAGTCATACCTGCGTCCATTGGTTAAGCCATGTCCATGGTGGAGGTGGACACCTGTGTTAAGTCTGACACCATCGTGGCTCCCGTTTCATGCTCACCAAGCCTGTTGGGTAGACCTGTCTACAGGGAAATAACGTACTGGTTATATGAACTCAAGTATTCTTGTTCCCATATGTGGTAGGCAGAATAATGTCTCCACCCCCAAAGACATAGGGTGTCCTAATTCTTAGAACCTGTGACTGTTATGTTAAATGGAAAATGCAAATTAAGGTTGCAGATGGCATTAATGTTGCTAATCAGCTGATCTTAGAATAGGGAGGTTATCCTGGATTATCTGGGTGGGCCGCATGTAATCACGAGGGTCCTTAAAAGTGGAAGAGGGAAGCAGTAGCAGCAGCGTGAGGTCAGAGTGATGTGAGATGTGAGAAGGATTCAGCCAGTGTTTCTGGCTTTGCAGATGGAGGAAGAGGGCAGCAAGCCAAGGAATGCAGCCACCTCTAGGAGCTGGAAAAGGCAAGGGAACAGATTCTTAGAGCCTCCACGGGAACGCAGCCTTCTGACAGTTTGATTTTAGCCTAGTGAGACGGCTGCCAGGCTTCTGGCCTACTGAACTGTAGGATAATAAATTTCTGTTGTTTTAAGCCACTAAATTTGTGGTGATTTGTTACAGCAGCAAGAGGAAACGAATACACCATGGCAGTGATTTCTCAACGTAAATGAATAAATTGATTTATGTTTCCGTTTCAGGGTATGTGGTTTAAACTCTCCACGGACTGACAAAATCAGGTTTCTGACTCTGCAAAGCTAAGAAGACTCTGCTCCTGGAAGGCCTCTCCACTGACAGACTGTAAGATTAATTTCCATATTTTGAGAACGTCTATATGTGTTGAGTGCTTTTGGTATATTTCCTAGAATTCTCTCTACAGCCCTGTGAGCTAGGTATGCTTATGCCCATTTTATAGATAAGATAACTGTGGTTCAGGCTGGACCAAACAACCTCAAATCATCTGGATTTACACCCCATGTGGGTGTCTCTAACACGCATACCTCACCGCAGTGCTGTTCTAGAGAAGCTCCATCCCTTGGAGAACCATCCATCTGGTCACACCTCATGAGAAGACGAGCTGGGCAGAAGCAGGACGGCAAGCGTCCTCGTCTTCATGCTCAGCTGGGGCTCTTACCATTCTGTAGGGAGAAGGGGCTGGATTGAACCCCACACACATTCTGTTATTTGCAAAGTGCTGCCTATCAACTTCTGAACACTTTCTGTACGTTAACTGTTTTACAAACTGTATACAGTTCATCACACTGTGTGTTCTGCTATTCTCAGTTATTATTACTATTATTTTTGTCTTAAGGATTTCTGAGTGAAAGAACTCCCTTAGGTAACCTGAGCCAGATATATTTACCCTGAACCAGGTGTGTTTCACCCGAACGAAGGGTAGGCATCCGACAAAAGGTCAGAGAAAGCAGCCTCGGAGCCCACCATCCTGCATAGCCGAGGGTCTCCTTTTTCTACATACACCTCTTGGTGGAATGCTCATCGATATAAAATCAGTGCCAGCAAACCCTCCTGGTTTCTCCTGTGCCTCCAGGAACGTGATTGGTCTACAGAACAGAGTTGAGAACAGATGTTGTTTGATCACAGTTGCTCCAGTGGGTCTACATGACATGGAACATGTGACTGCCGCTCCCCAAGCCCCCTGACTCACTTGGTCCAAGAGGGAACTTGCCCTGAGCGTTGGGGCGATGTGCCCGAAGTCCTGCAACTACAAAGTGGCAGGGCTGGGATTCACACCCAGACTCCAGGCTCCAGCATTGCCCTTCCCGCTGTATCGCCGCCTCTGCTTTCCCCACGGCACTCAGCCTGGTGCCTGGCGTGGATGAAGAGCCCCGAGGAGCTTCCTGAATGAAGCTGAGCCTGTACGTGAGGGAGGGAAGCGTGACTTCCCCTCCTTGTCTGCCAGGGGTTTTGCTGGGTGACTGTAGGAATCGCTCGGCTGGCTTTCATCATCTACCAATTGGGGGTATTCACCTCTGGAAGTCATTCCGTCACTTGTGGTCTCAAGTCACTCCAGAGGTAGCTTCCTGGGGCCTTGCAGCTTTACTCTGAATTTTCCATACAAATAAGCACGTAAGTGGAGAAGCCCCTGATTCCAGCCAAACCTCAGATCGCTGCTCTCTTTCCCAAAGGAAAGAGAGGAAATATGTCTCGCGCTACAGCCGGGCTGCCCGAGCGAGTCAAGAGCTGGGAGGCACTGATCGCTTTGGGACCGGCATCTGCCTCGATTTCATCTTTTCATTTTTCCGCTGGGCTTGAGGAGACCCGGACCTTATTATTATCATGCGCCTCAGCAGAGATCTCATCCTTCCCACCTTTCCCACCTACGGTAGGCCCAGCGAATTCAGTTCAGCCCCAGAAGCACTGATTGTGTGCCCATCACACCCGAGACCTGAGTGGGGCAGAAGGAACACAGAGATGAGTGAGGGACGCCTTCTCCAGGGAGGACAAACTCTGGCCGGTGACCAGCCGAGGAGGGGCTGGCACAAGCAGAAGTGTCTGTCCTCCCGTGCGGCTGGGGAACTCACGGGGGGGCACCCGTGTCAGGTGCTTCCCTGTGTTACCTGCATCCTTGCTGTTCCCCCAGCTGCACAGACAGGAATCCAGGCTCGGAGGCAGCGGCCAGAGCATGGGAGGTGGCAGGTTCCTGAGGACCCGGCTTCCAACCCAGTCCCCGCCACTCCCTATGGCAGTGACCTTGGGCGCTTTCCCCAGCTTCTCTGAGCCTCGGCTTGGTCATCTGTAAATGCAGAGGTACAGGGCCATGGGGCTCAGTGAGAACGCGAGGTTGGAAAGTTCAGTGCAGCATCCTTAGCGCTCCTGGAGGTCAGATAGCTCCTTGGGGGCGAGCTCAGGTGCTGCCTCCCCTCCGGCTGTCTGCTCGGTTCAAGAAGAGCTGGGCTCCATCGCCCCAGAGGAAATGCCTGCGTGGATCCCACAGGCATGGGTTTAGTGGCCTTGTTCTTCATTGTTAGCCTCCCCAGAGGGACGTGTGCCCTGCCTGCCTGGCGGGCGTGGAAATGGTGGATGAGAGGGGACGGCAGACCGGCCCGATGGGCCTCCCCGCAGGAAGGAGCCTGGCCCTGAGGACAGCCACCCACACAGCTGTGGCTGCACAGCCTTCCAACCTCAGACTCAGACCTCCACTCCCTTTGCCCGCCTTGGGAGGAGGTGGTTGGAAAGCTCATTTGCGGGGACTGCAGGATGCTGTGTGGCTGGGTTTGGTGAAGGTGGCGAGGGGCCTACGTGGGGGCCGGGTTTGGTGAAGGTGGTGAGGGGCCTGCGTGGGGGTGTATCTATGGATCCCAGTGGCTTCATTTCCTTCCTCGTTTCTCTCATTTTATTTTCTTCCAGCAGCGGCTCTCTTTTTGCTGCTTCTGAGAAGACCCTCGGGAGAGTCTGGCTCAGGGTCTTCCTCGCAAATGCACGTCTGGCTCAGGGCTGTTTTGATGGATAGAGGGCAGTTGGCCTTGGAAACCGGCTGCAATATTGGCAGTTCCGTGGGACATCCATTACATGCCTCCTGGAGAGAGCTTTTCCGGGGGGCCTCGCGTCGGACTGACGCTGCTCACGAGGGGGTGGGGAAGCAGAAATAACCTAAAAGGAAAGGCATCTATTTTAACGTTTTCGCAGAGCCGCGTCTCCTGCATATGGGTCCAGCCCACTCTCGTGAAGCAGCTCCTTTTGGGAAACAGGGGACTTGCAAACGGCTTGTTAAAGCTAAGGAAACGAAGAGGAGATGAAACAGAAGCGTGTGTAAGCAGAACCCAGCGCCTTCAGCTGGATTGGCAGGCCCCCGAATCCAAAAACCCTTGGTTTTCATTGGAGACCAGAGAGACCTCACTTATTCTCATGGGATGGAAAGTGCCGGGTAGCCGGGAAGAAGGGGGCACCGTCACCCCCGCTGCCCTCTCTGAGTTGACAGCTTTGCTAGTGAGACATACACAAAAAAGCCCTCTTGGTATAAGAGAGCAAGTAGGCCTAATAATAACAGCTAACATGCTTGCTGTATGTCGGTGCTTTAAAAGCATTAAGTAATTTAAGTTCACCAAAACCTTGCGATGCAGATATTATGATTATCCTCTCCATTTTACAGATGAGAAAACAGAGGCACAGGGCAGTGAAGTAACTTGTCCAAGGTCATCTCTAGTAAGCAGAGGAGCTGGAATCAAATCCATGCTCTCTAGAACCCATGCTTCTGTTCCTTACTCCTCCTCGTTTCTGCCTCTTGCTCACCTTGGGGAATCCAGGCAACTCCGAGAGCTTTAAGTGGTGCATTTGATGGCTCTTAAATCCCAGATCCCTGTTTGGTCGGCTTGTTGTACTTTTCTCCAGATTCACTTCTTTTTTTTTTTTTTTTAATAAATTTATTTATTTATTTTTCGCTGTGTTGGGTCTTCGTTGCCGCGCGCGGGCTTTCTCTAGTTCTGGCGAGCGGGGGCTACTCTTCGTTGCGGTGCGCAGGCTTCTCATTGTGGTGGCTTCTCTTGTTGTGGAGCACGGGCTCTAGGCACATGGGCTTCAGTAGTTGTGGCTCGTGGGCTATAGAGCGCAGGCTCAGTAGTTGTGACACATGGGCTTAGTTGCTCCACGGCATGTGGGATCCTCCCAGACCAGGGATTGAACCCGTGTCCCATACATTGGCAAGCGGATTCTTTTTATTTCTTTTTTTTAAAAATAAATTTGTTTGTTTGTTTGCTTATTTATGGCCACGTTGGGCCTTCATTGCTGCGCGCGGGCTTTCTCTAGTTGTGGCAAGCAGAGGCTACTCTTCGTTGCGGAGCATGGGCTCTAGGTGCGTGGGCTTCAGTAGTTGCAGCACGAGGGCTCAGTAGTTGTGGCTCTTGGGCTCTAGAGCACAGGCTCAGTAGTTGTGGCACACGAGCTTAGTTGCTCTGCAGCATGTGGGATCTTCCCGGACCAGGGCTTGAACCTGTGTCCCCTGCACTGGCAGGTGGATTCTTAACCACTGCGCCACCAGGGAAGCCCTTTTGTTTAAAATTTATAAATTGAAGTATAGCTGATTTACAGTATCACTTAAGTTTCAGGTGCATAGCACAGCAATTCAGTTATACATACATATATATGTGTGTGTGTAACTTTTTCAGATTCTTTTCCCTTATAGGGTTCCACATAATACTGAGTATAGTTCCCTGTGCTATACAGTATGTCCTTGTTGGTTATATGTTTTATGAATAGTAGTGCGTATATGTTAACCCCAAACTCCTAATTTATCCCTCCCCCCACCCCCCTTCCCCTTTGGTAACCAAGAGTTTGTTTTCTGTGTCAGCAGAGACTCACTTCTTCTTGAACCTTGGCCTTCTTCCTCTTGTGTGGCTCTCCTCGCTGTGGTCGAAGGGCAGAGTCTGGAGTCAGCAGGGTGCAGGCTGGGAAAGCAGAGGGTCTGGTCCGGGGGCAGTTGTAGTCTTCGTCTCAGGAGCATCTGCCTGGCACATAGGAGCTTGCTCTGAGCCGGGCTCTGTGCTGGGCGTTGGGGATACACCTGGCCTTCTGGATCTTGCCATCTACTTGATGAATCAGACAATAAACGAATCAACATATAGAACCCCGGGTGGACGCTATACAGCGCATTACAACTGGCTCACGTGTTCGAGAGTGATGGGTGTCTGTTTCGAGTTGGATGACCGGATGAGGTCTCTCAGAGAAGTGACACTGAAACTGAGATCCTAATGTCGAAATGGAGCCAGCCAGCCGTGGGGCAATTAGAAGGAGGGGTGTTCCAGGGGGAGGAAGCTGCATGGCTCAGGGCCCCACTGTGAGGGCAGGATGGGTGTGTGTGGACAGAGGCTGTGTCGCAGGAGCGTGGCAGGCGAGGAGTGCGGCAGAGATAAGGTAGGGGAAGAGGCTGGGACGCAGGGCTTCGTAGGTCACGGTGAGGCGCTACAATTTCATTTAAGTGCGTTAGAAAGCCACAGAGGCTGTGAGAGCGGGAGGGACAGGATCGCATGAAATGCTGCCGTTTTGCTGACACCAGCCCCTCTGCTGTGGTGCATGCGTCAGCCTCAGAGGCCAGTAGTGCGGCCTCATGGTTAGAGCTCTGGTCATGGAACGAGAACAGCCATTCCATTCATCCTCTTGTTCTTCATCCAGCAAGCGTCCTTGGGCACCGACCACAGCCCCACACTTTGCTGGGCACCGATGATACAAAGTGGGCTGGGGTGCATCCCCGGCCTCCAGCAGTTCCTGCTGTAGGGACACAAGGAAAGTATTGGCCCAGCACTGGTCAGCAGAGGTTGAAAGTCAGCTTCCCCGAAGGGTACAGGACAAAGGTAAACGAGCCTCTGGTCTTTTATGAGACGCACCTGAGACAAATTGGAAAATAAGAGTAATTTTCTGACTGTTAAGAAATCTTAATTAAAATAACACGAATAGGGCTTCCCTGGTGGCGCAGTGGTTGAGAGTCCGCCTGCCAATGCAGGGGACACGGGTTCGTGCCCCGGTCCGGGAGGATCCCACATGCCGCGGAGCGGCTGGGCCCGTGAGCCATGGCCGCTGAGCCTGCGCGTCCGGAGCCTGTGCTCCGCAACAGGAGGGGCCACAACAGTGAGAGGCCCGCGTACCGCAAAAAAAAAAAATAACACGAATATAATCCAATGGAATAAATATTAACGGAACCACAAAGTTTGTCTGGTTATGGGGACTCAGAGAGAAGGTGGTCCTGGAAGATGGGAAGGAGAAAGGGTTGGGGGAATCTGGGCAGAGGGAACAGGGTGCTTGGCCTGGGTGTTCTGGACCCTCTTACTAGGAGCGTCGGGGGAAGGAAGGGAGCATGACGAGGTCACACTTGGAAAAAAATCCTCTGTCATCTCTCCTTACAAATGTTACAGCCTCACATTTCAGTCAACACCCTTTCACGCGTAGGGACACTAGCAATACTCAGAAGTAGCGAAGTTCCCAGCAGCTAGAAACTTACAAGACCTTGCTGACAGCTGGTAGAGAAAAACCAAAACCAAAACCAAAACCAACTTTCTTCCCCTAAATCCCAATGCATGTTATAGTGCCCTCCGGTGGCTCAAAGTGAAATGACAATCCCACAGGTCCCAAACAAAACGCTCCATTGTTCTCTACTGTTTACTAAGTAACCAACCTATTTACTGTGCTTCACTCCGTGTACCTACCATTCACAGACCTGGCAAATGTTGTCTTTTCCATGATGTTCTCCTATATTTCCATCCGCAAATAACTTCTGCCTACTCAGTCCTTATGACTCATCCACGCATTTTTCACTTATCTTTTGAGAAACTACTATTATATGCTGGGCTTCTCAGCATCTGCCTTGAATTCGAGGTACCTGTGAGTATTCCCCTGTCTTCCCAGGCGCACCAGGAGCTTCTGGAAGGTGGGGAATCAGACTGAGTCCCTCTGTGTTTGATAGAGGGGAAGAACATTAATTAGAACCAAGCCAAATGTGGCCACTTGTACCTGCAAGAGGGGTGTGTGAGACACAATTTCCGCAAAAAGGGACATACAGTTCTTTTTCTCCCTATGTTTAATTTAAAAATTTTTAAATTGAAGTACAGTTGATTGGCAATGCTGTGTTAGTTTCAGGTGTACAGCAAAGTCATTCAGTTATATATAGAGCGTTATATACATATATATGTGTTCTTTTTCAGATTCTTTTCCATTATAGGTTACTACAAGATATTGACCATAGTTCCCTGTGAAATACAGTAGGTCTTTGTCATTTATCTGTTTTATATATGATAGTGTGTAGGGACATACGTTTCTTTTCTTTTTTTTTTTTTTTTCTTTTTGCGGTACACGGGCCTCTCACTGTTGTGGCCTCTCCCGTTGCGGAGCACAGGCTCCGGACGCACAGGCTCAGCGGCCATGGCTCACGGGCCCAGCCGCTCCGCGGCATGTGGGATCTTCCCGGACCGGGCCACGAACCCATGTCCCCTGCATCGGCAGGCGGACTCTCAACCACTGCGCCACCAGGGAAGCCCGGACATACGTTTCTATTCTGACCTTTTTCCTTTGCTGAGCTTTGCTGGAGAAGAAGCAATTGTTGCGACTGCTGCTGATGCAGGGCCAGCTAATGTACTGAGTGCTTGGGAGACCTGAGTGATTAACCTTTGTGCACCTCAGTTTATTCCTCTGTCCAGTGGAGATGACGGTACCTCTTTCATAGACAGCTCTGTGAGCGTTAGCTGAGTTTCTGCATGTGATGTGGTTAAGGGAACTGGTTCGTGGGAATACAATAGAATAATGACGGCCTTCTCGGTCTGCTGTGAAGATGACATTTGATAATGCCTGTAAAGTCCTAGAACATGGCCTGACATCATGAGATACAGTCAGCCCAGAGAGGCATCCATCCACCCGAACGGGGGATTTGAATATATAGACTCTGGAAAAATGCATTTGGAGACATTTGTGGTTAACTGAACACAGGCTGGCTATTAGATGACACTGGGAAAGAGAAAAGTGGTCCCTGACATCCAGGAGCTGGCCTGATGCTCTCAGCCTGGCCTGGCTGTTGTCATCTATTCTGTCTGTTTTTTGTGGCTACTGAAGTCTCTGTTTGCTTAGCTTAGTTGTGTGCTCATAACTGGACAGTTATTTCCTGAAATGCCGGGTCCATCCAGTAAGTCACCCAGACTATGCCAAAGGGCTGTGTGTGTGCGTGTGCTACCTGCCTTCAACACCCATTCACACAGGTAACAAGTCTGCCTTGGCCTTCACTTCCTGCTTGCACAAAACCACGAGGGCAGCCGGAGGGGTGTGCTCAGGGCCTTCCCGGGGCTTTCCTGAGCCTGAGCACAGCCCTGTGCGCACGTGTGACCTTCTAGGTTCCTAGGAGTTGTGTCACAACTTTCCAAAGCCACCTATGAACATCTCACTCCCCTGTTTGGTCAGCTGGTTGCTTCCCCAACCCTCCTTGGGCAGCTGTCACGTGGAACATTTGCCATGAAGTGTTTCCCAGAAATGTCCCTGGAAAAAGTCTCTTCCCACTTGGTGAGCTCTGAGTCAGGTCAAATAAAGATAGGCCGTGAAAGTGGAGACTTCCAGCAAACAGCCAGATAGGTCCTGGAGTGACCATGCTTGGAGAAGGGGGCTTTGGAGGGGCTTCAGTCCACCCTGCCCCCCTCCACAGGCTGCTGGTTTCCACTGTGACTTAGGGCTGTGGTTTTCAAGCCAGTTATGAAGCTGGAGAGGAAGGATGGGAACACGGCAAGTGAAGACGCCACATGGCTCACTTTTTTTCAAAAGAACGGACTTAGCCTTTTTTTCTGAAACAACTGTTTCCCAGATTGTTGCGTTTACGGAGGAGCGGATTTTTGAAGGGCCTCACTCCACCTCATCCCCACTGACGTCATCCTCCCAAGCCATTTTTAGGAATAACTAATCTAAGTCATTTGCATTGTGCTGGTGCAATCACTCCTTTCTTCTCTCCTCACATATTCAAACATTCTGCAAGAAAGCCCCACGCCTTCCGCAAGTACGTTTCTCTGTACAAGTCAAGAGGAAGGGTCTAGGGCTATATCTGGGGCAAGAGGATTTAAAACAGGGACAAAAGGGCTTCCCTGGTGGTGCAGTGGTTGGGAGTCTGCCTTCCGATGCAGGGGACGCGGGTTCGTGCCCTGGTCTGGGAGGATCCCACATGCCGCGGAGCAACTAGGCCCGTGAGCCACAATTACTAAGCCTGCGCATCTGGAGCCTGTGCTCCGCAGCAAGGATCCAGAGGTCGTCCAAAAGACGTCATGGATTCTTTTCACCTCTTTGTTCTGCTTGTCTCCTGATTTTATTCTCTGTCTTTTTCCCTGTGGGTCAGGCTAGAGAGCTTTTGGCAGCCCTGGGCTCACAGCTTCCCAGTTTAGGCCCCTCATAAGCAGAGGTCTCTTCTATCTGCAGATGAATCCCAGGGAAGACTGACTGGCCCTCCTTGGGCTGGACCCCATCTCCGAGCCAGTAATGGAGGCTTTATCAGCCTGGGTCACATGACTACCCTGTTCCTCACCATGACCAGGAGCTCACAGGACCACACAGGAGAGGCGGAGGCCCCAGGAGCCAGTGACATAGGTTTAACCAGCCCAATGCTCTACTTCAGTCCTCCGCCACGCCACCCTACCCACACATCCCCCCATTTCAGTTACTGGCACCACCATCTGGTTGTTCAGACCTCTTGAGATCCCTTCTGCTTTCAGACCTAATCCAGCAGGGAATCCTCCACTGGCCCCTCCCCCATCCACCCCACCCCCTCTCCCTTAGAGGCTCCTGTCAGCGCCCAGCCTGCCCCCGCCTCTCTTTGCCCTCTCTTGTCTATTCTCAAGATGGTAGTTACAGTTTTCCTGTAAACAGTGAGTCGGGCACATCACTACTCCCATTAGGCCACGTGGAGCGAGCGCCAGAGCCCTAACAGGTCCCAGGTCCCACCCACCTGGCCGTTCCCCTCCCATCTCATATCTGCTCGCTCTGCCACTCACCATGCCCCTCCAGCCACACTGGCCTCCCTGCGATTTCTCAGAACTTGGCACCAGCTGTTTCATTCACCAGGAACCCCTCCTCCCCAATCCTTCATCGGACACCAGCACTCAGTGGGGTTTTCCTGCTCATCCCTGGTAAAACTGCAACCCTCGCTGGTGTGTGATCCTCCGTTACTGGGTTCTATTTCCCCCATGGCACTTGTACTGTCCAAAAATATGAAATCGTTCACTTATTTACTATTTTTTTTTAAAGCAATATCTCTATCCTGCTAGGTATTAGCTCCACAGGGCAGGGATTTCTGCCTGTTTTGTTTCTTGCTCTATCTCCAGAATTTAAATGGTACCACATTCATGGTAGCCCTTAGTAAGTATTTGTTGGATGAATGAATGGATCAGAATAAAGGGGGTGAGAATGTGGGCTGGGCAAAATCATCCCACCCACCGCAGTGTATTCCCGTCCCCACCAGACTCCGCCCCTCGACAGCAAAAACTCGTCCTATCATCGTTTATTTTTTAGGGGCCAGAAGATTCTCACAGGTATAACGGATGCCAGCTTGAAGACACCTTCTTTGAGGAAGAAGCTTATGACTGGTGCTTGGAGCAGAAGAACAAAGAAAGGAAGTCAGACTCCAATTCAGTGGACATTGACAGAGCACCTACTGGGAGAGACTCTATGTTTGGTCTCCCATCCTTATCACCTCCTGTCCATCCTTCTTGGTAGAGGACTTTTGACCCCAGCTCCATCCTTATGCGTGTTGTTGGGATAATACAGAGTCAACTTAATAATTCATATTGAAGTGATTAATTCAGGACTATGATGTGTCAGGGAGCTAGGGACTAGGATGCAGGGGTGCACAGGGCAGGTGGTCTCAGTTCTCATGGATTTGCAGTCTAGTGGGGAGACAAGTAAACATGGACTTAGGGTGCAGTGTAGGTTCTATGTGCTGCTAACAGTCAGAGAAGGCTTCCTTGACGGAGTGTCATTTCAGCTGGGTCCTTAGCAATGAGTGGAAGTTAATTAAGAGAAGAGGTGGCGGGACTTCCCTGGTGGCACAGTGGTTAAGAATCTGCCTGCCAATGCAGGGGACATGGGTTTGTTCCCTGGTCCGGGAGGATCCCACATGCCACAGAGCAACTAAGCCTGTGTGCCACAACTACTGAGCCTGCGCTCTAGAGCCCGTGAGCCACAGCTACTGAAGGCTGCGTGCCTAGAGCCCGTGCTCTGCAACAAAGAGAAGCCACTGCAATGAGAAGCCCACGCACCATAATGAAGAGTAGGCCCTGCTCACCGCAACTAGAGAAAGCCTGTGTGCAGCAATGAAGACCCAACGCAGCCAAAAATAAATTAAAAAAAAAAAAAGAAGAGGTGGAGAGTAAGAGGACAAGCATTCTAGGCAGAAGGAACAGAAGATGCAAAGGGCTGAAGGTAAGAGAGAGAAAAGATATACAGCCCCCATTATTTGCTTAAAATCCTTCAGTGGCTCCCCATGGCCTCACAGTTTGATTCAAATCCCTGAGCTCACTCCCAAGAGGAAGAAAGGAGGGAACTGAACTATGAATACCCAGTCATTTCCGTGTAATTTACCAACCAGGAAGTTCTCCACCTCTGTCCTCTCACCCTTTGGCAGATTTCCTCCAGAACCCTCCAGCCAGTGCCTTCCTGCTGTCATCTTTTCTATTCGCTTATCTTCTGCAGAGAGTGGCATGAAGAGGGCACACACCCATCTCACCCAAACAACCATTTCAGGGATAGTGGGGTCCAGATGCAAACTGAGTCAGAACCAGAAGGGATACGACACTTCTCCTAATGAAGACAACACAAGTATGTCATGTACAGCCCAGGGAATATAGGCAATATTTCATAATGACTTTAAATTGAGGGCTTCCCTGGTGGCGCAGTGGTTAAGAAACTGCCTGCCAATGCAGGGGACATGGGTTCGAGCTCTGGGCCAGGAAGATCCCACATGCCGCGGAGCAGCTAAGCTCGTGCACCATAGCTACTGAGCCCGTATGCCACAACTACTGAAGCCCGGGTGCCAAGAGCCCATGCTCCGCAAAGAGAGAAGCCACTGCAATGACAAGCCTGCACACTGCAACGAAGAGCAGCCCCGGCTCTCTGCAACTAGGGAAAAGCTGGCGCGCAGCAACGAAGACCCAACGCAGCCAAAACTAAATAAATAAATAGAGTATAATCCATAAAAAATATCAAATCACTAAGTTGTACACTTGAAACTAATACTGTAAATCAGTGATACTTCAATTAAATAAACAACAAAATAAATAAATATTTAAATAAAACTATAAGAGATTTTGTTGTTGCTTCTGTAAAGATGGCATCTTGATAGTACTTTTGGTAGCAAGGACAACCTCATGAGGACAACCGCTGACGTCTTTTCCTGGAGCAGTCGGGCTCCTCATTCCCAGCCCATTCCAGAATAGGGTGTTGGGCCTACCTTAGCACGGGCACCACCGTCACGATTGCTTTTATTATTATTTTTTTAATATAAATTTATTTATTTAATTAATTATTTTTGGGCTGCGTTGGGTCTTTGTTGCTGCGCACAGGCTTTCTCTAGTTGCAGCGAGTGGGGGTTACTCTTCGTTGTGGTGTGCGGGCTTCTCATTGTGGTGGCTTCTCTCATTGTGGAGCATGGGCTCTAGGCACGTGGGCTCAGTAGTTGTGGTACGTAGGCTCAGTAGTTGTGGCTCGCGGGCTCTAGGGAGCAGGCTCAGTAGTTGTGGCGCACGGGCTTAGTTGCTCCGCGGCATGTGGGATCTTCCTGGACCAGGGCTCGAACCCATGTCCCCTGCATCGGCAGGCGGATTCTTAACCACTGCGCCACCAGGGAAGCCCTATTATTATTATTATTTTGCTATTATCATTTGGTGGCAGTTCGCTACCAAAAGTACTATCAAGATATCTTTAGAGAAGCAACAACAAAATCTCTTCTAGTTTTATTTAAATATTTATTTGGTTGTTTATTTAATTGAACTATCACTGATTTACAATATTAGTTTCAAGTGTACAACTTAGTGATTTGATATTTTTTATACATTATACTCAATTTAAAGTTATTACACAATATTGGCTATATTTCCTGGGCTGTACATGACATCCTTGTGTCTTTTGTGTTTCATGTTTATTTGTTTGAACATCTTAATCCCCTTCCCCTATCCTGCTCCTCTTGCCACTCCTCTCCCCATTGGTAACCACTAATTTGTCCTCTGTATCTGTGAGTCTCTTTTTGTTTTGTTATAGTTTTAAAATGACAGCTTTCTCAGTCTGTCTCTATCTCTCTATTCCTTCCTCCCCTCCACCCACTTCATTTCTTTTTTTTTTTTTTAATATGGAAAATTCCCAAATCTATATGAGAGCAGAGAGAAAAGTGTAATGAACTCCCATGGACCCATCAATCAACTGCAACAATTATCACAATTTTGTCAATCTCATTTATCTGTACTCCATCCCTCTTTGTGTCTTTCACCCCATGCTGGGATATATTAAAGTAAATCCCAGACAGCAAATTATTTCATCTATAAATGACTCAGTATGTGTAACAGATAAAGTCTTTAAAAAATATAATGACGATACCATCATCACTCCTAAAACTTAAAAATAATTCCTTAATAGCATCAAATATGCAGAGCGGTTTCAAATTTCCCTGATGGACTAAAAAATATTTTCACAATTGCTTTTGTTTGGACAAGTCTATATATTGTATTTGTTTGGTGTGTTTCTGAGTTTCATTTAATCTCGGATAATTTCTCTCTGTCTCTCACTCTTTTGCTCTCTCTTACTCTTGTCAATTTCTTATTAAAGAAATCAAGTCATTTATCGTTTAGATTTTTCCATGTTCTGGATTTGATGGACTGTACCCTAACATATTCCTGTATCTTCCATATTTCCTATAAAGCGGTAATTAGATATAGAGGTTTGATCAGTTTCACATTTAACATTACGGCAAGATAAAATGACTTTTTTTTTCACTTCGACCCATCAAGGTTTTGCACAGTGCACGGCATTACGCTGGTTAGGGAACTCGGGAGAGAGGCTAGTTGGGTGATGCTTCTGTGTTTATTATGAGGCTGGGTTTTGCGTGAAGAGGGGCTAAGGGCTATCCCAGGCTAGTGACGCGGGGAAGGGCCACTGCTTACAGACTCCCCCCCCCCACCTCAACCCCCATGCAAAGGGAGCAGAATGAACGTGCATTTTCTTTCATCTCTGTCTTCTCATTGGACATGTCTGCTCATGGTCTCCTGCAGACTGATTGTAGTAGGGAAACAGAGGCAGCTGAGAACCTAGCATAGGATCCCCTGCAATAATCCGGCCTTTGAAGGATGACATTTACCCTAGAAGATCTTTCTGATGACACGAAAAATGTTACACCGACTCAGGAGCATGTGTTCACCATCATCTGAATGTTTTTCTTGGACTTCCAGTGCAGAGCCTGACCTGAGCTTGTGCACGTGTAGTTTCTTCAGGACAGTGATCCCAAGGAAGCAGACGGGGGATTGAGAAGACTTGAAACAGGGAAAGAGGAAACCAGAGCAAGTGAGCAGCCGAGCTGTTTGATGCTGTGGACACCTGGAGCTCGGCTTTGCTGAGGATTCTCAGGAGAACTGTGCTGAATGCATTCTGGAATTTTCTACCTGAGAGATGAGAATGAGTGTCTTCATCACTGGCTATCACCTCCCATTCATGAAGAGTAGACACAGGGGACGTCCATGTGCACCTTCCAGCTTTGCACATGCACCAGAGTGGCTGCGTTAGTCCTCAGCTGTGTCCCACAAGAAGTTGAAAAAACAATGCTGGTACAGAAAACCAGAGCTATATGGTCCAACAAAGGCAAGGCCCTGTCCAGATGTACCTGTGTGCTGCTGTTTGCTGCATCTTGAATTAAAAGGTGGGCCGTCGACAGGCATGTGAAAAGATGCTCAACATCACTAATTATTAGAGAAATGCAAATCGAAACTACAACGAGGTATCACCTCACACCAGTCAAAATGGCCATCACCAAAAAGTCTACAAATAATAAATGCTGGAGAGGGTGCAGAGTTAAGGGAGCCCTCCTGCACTGTTGGTGGGAATGTAAATTGATACAGCCACTATGAGAACAGTATGGAGGTTCCTTAAAAAACTAAAAATAAAGTTACCACATGGTCCAGCAATCCCACTCCTGGGCATATATCCAGAGAAAACCATAATTCAAAAAGATACATGCACCACAGTGTTCATTGCGGCACTATTTACAATAGCCAAGACATAGAAGTAACCTAACAAGCTACTGTGCAATGCCTTGTGACTGTCCTTGGACAAAACTTTGGAACTAGCTACACAATATCTGAACGAATCTGTCCCCAGTACTTAGTAATGGTCACCTGGTAAACAGTGAGTAATAGCTAAAATTTCACTGGATGGATTAAAGAATTATTTCAACCTAATCATAATGTTGACAATTAAAGCCAGTGTCTAAGCTTTGAGTATCTGTCAGCCACTGTGATTTACATTAATTCTAACTAGCACTGTGTGAGGAACTTACAATCATTATTCCCACTGGGCAGATGAGAAAACCCAGGCTCAGAGAGGTTGACTGATTGTCCTGAGGCTGAAGCCAGCATGTGAACACAAAGCCTGGGCCCTGAACATCTGTGGTATCCAGACTCTCAGCGGGAGGGGCTATAGGTTATACTTCTGTGTCCCTAGCCAACTTGTAAGGGAGTTTTTTGAGTATGTTTTGGGCCCTCCATAAGTTCTCTTATTTCACTGATGAACTGCATTTAAGTCAATGACATAGTTCACTGAAGTAGAAGGAGTTCCCACTTTGCTCTAAAGCACAGATTTCCAAGTCATCAGGAGGGAAGATTCTCTTAGTTGGGTGCTTGGAGGAGCATCACAGAGCCTGAAAAACTCTAGATTGAAGTTACATGCAGCATGTTGCTACCTGTAACATTGGTGCATTTTCTGGAAGCACAAACCCACAGACTTCACCAGATTCTCAGTATGTGAACTCAGAAAAGCTAAGAACAAGTGCTTTGGACGATTAAAACGAGCTCTATCAAGAATTATCCTGATGGATATAATTTACTCCCCAGAATTGCCAGAGAGATGAAGTAATTTTGAACATGTGGAAAAAAGGGGCAGGATTGCTAAAGAGGGGTTGACCTGATTACAAACTGTCAGGCACTGTGGGCTCTCTCTTCTAGCTTCTACCAGATCCTGCTGAATCCTTTGTGTCATATCACTCTTCTCCCATGAGACGGGGGCCATGTCCTACTCATCATCGATTCTGTGAAGCGTGGCTTGGTGTCTGGCACACAGCAGGACTATGAAGATGTTGGTGGAACTATTAGGTCTGGGAAGCAGTGGGCCTTTCTCTAGAGTTCGATTTCCCACCAAAATGAGGTCGGTCTCTTGTGCATTCTGAGTCTCGGATGATGGGGAGATGAAGTTGTCGTCTTTTAGTATACCACTAGGCGGCGCGATTGGTCTGCAGTTGGGTCCCTCCATTGTCTCCTTCTGCTCTGTAACAATGCATTATTCAAAAGGATGGTTGCTACCAACAGTTAGACTTACAATGTATAATGTCACATAAAAATGATCAATAACGAATGGGATGGGGCCGATGATTAGCTGCATCCCGACTCCCTTGTACCTGCTTTTGCGTGGATGGTACCTGCAGGATCGACACCACCTTGCCTATGCTCTGAAAGATTCATAGATTTGTTGTGAGAACCCACAGGTTGCTGCCAACTATTTCAAAGGGATTTGCCTTCCTCGCTCCATATGTTCGTCATGAGGAGGATGGAAAATGATCCCTCTCGCGCAAGGTGCACCTATTTCCAGTCTCAATTTTAGGTTAGCAACATCAGATTGTATAACTTACAAGAGTCTCCCCTGGAGGGACGTGCAGGAAGTTTTAAGCGTGCAGGCAGCAGCGGGAGGCAGAACTAAGGTGGTCCCCAGCTAGGCTGAGCAGTAGATGAAAAGTGCCTTTGAGGATGCTCTCTGAGCATCCCTCCTTCCCCACTGTGGTCCTGCCCTCGCCGAGACAGCCTGCCTTCCTTCGGTCCCCTTGCTCTAAGCTCTTGCCTCTAGGGGGCAGCATGGCATAACGACAAGCACTCTGGAGCCTGGGTCAGGGCACTGGGGTCTAGCTAGCGCTGCTTTTGCCTGGAACTTCTGCTGTGTGATTTTGGACAAGTCGCTACCTGTCCTATAGACAGTCTGCAAAATGGAGATGTTAATACCTGCTTTATCAGAGCGTGTGAAGGCTCTTCCTATACAGTGCTATGCTCTCTCAGTGGGAGGCATCTAGAGGATTAGAAAAACCCAGGTTCTAGGTCCTTTAAAAATTAATTAATTGGGCTTCCCTGGTGGCGCAGTGGTTGGGAGTCCGTCTGCCGATGCAGGGGACGCGGGTTCGTGCCCCGGTCCGGGAAGATCCCACATGCCGCGGAGCGGCTGCGCCCGTGAGCCATGGCCGCTGAGCCTGCGCGTCCGGAGCCTGTGCTCCGCAACGGGAGGGGCCACAGCAGTGAGAGGCCCGCATACTGCAAAAAAAAAAAAAAAAAAAAAATTAATTAATTACTTTTAATACAGCAGGTTCTTATTAGTTACCTATTTTTTTAATTTTTAATTTGTTTTATACTGCATGTTCTTATTAGTCATCCATTTTATACACATCAGTGTATACATGTCAATCGCAATCACCCAATTCATCACACCACCATCCCCACCCCCTCACTGCTTTCCCCACTGAGGTCCATACGTTTGTTCTCCACATCTGTGCCTCAGTTTCTGCCCTGCAAACCGGTTCATCTGGACCATTTTTCTAGGTTCCACATATATGCGTTAATATGCAATATTTGTTTCTCTCTTTCTGACTTACTTCACTCTGTATGACAGTCTCTAGATCCATCCACGTCTCAACAAATAAGCCAATTTCGTTTCTTTTATGGCTGAGTAATATTCCATTGTATATATGTACCACATCTTCTTTATCCATTCGTCTGTCGATGGGCATTTAAGTTGCTTCCATGACCTGGCTATTGTAAATAGTGCTGCAATGAACATTGGGGTGCATGTGTCTTTTTTATTTTTTGCAGTACGTGGGCCTCTCACTGTTGTGGCCTCTCCCATTACGGAGCACAGGCTCCGGACGCGCAGGCTCAGCGGCCATGGCTCACGGGCCTAGCCGCTCCGCGGCATGTGGGATCTTCCTGGACTGGGGCACAAACCTGTGTCCCCTGTATCGGCAGGTGGACTCTCAACCACTGCGCCACAAGGGAAGCCTGCATGTGTCTTTTTGAATTATGGTTTTCTCTGTGTATATGCCCAGTAGTGGGATTGCTGGATCATATGGTAATTCTATTTTTAGTTTTTTAAGGAACCTCCATACTGTTCTCCATAGTGGCTGTATCAATTTACATTCCCACCAACAGTGCAAGAGGGTTCCCTTTACTCCACACCCTCTCCAGCATTTGTTGTTTATAGATTTTCTGATGATGCCTATTCTAACTGGTGTGAGGTGATAACTCACTATAGTTTTGATCTGCATTTCTCTAATAATTAGTGATGTTGAGCAGCTTTTCATGTGCTTCTTGGCCATCTGTATGTCTTCTTTGGAGAAATGTCTATTAAGGTCTTCTGCCCATTTTTGGATTGGGTTGTTTGTTTTTATAATATTGATATGCACGAGCTATTTATATGTTTTGGAGATTAATCCTTTGTCTGTTGATTCGTTTGCAAATATTTTCTCCCATTCTGAGGGTTGTCTTTTCGTCTTGTTTATGGTTTCCTTTGCTGTGCAAAAGCTTTGAACTTTCATTAGGTCCCATTTGTTTATTTTTATTTCCATTTCTCTAGGAGGTGGATCAAAAAAGATCTTGCTGTGATTTATGTTAAAGAGTGTTTTTCCTATGTTTTCCTCTAAGAGTTTTATAGTGTCCAGTCTTACATTTAGGTCTCTAATCCATTTTGAGTTTATTTTTGTGTATGGTGTTAGGGAGTGTTCTAATTTCATTCTTTTACATGTAGCTGTCCAGTTTTCCCAGCACCACTTATTGAAGAGACTGTCTTTTCTCCATTGTATGTCCTTGCCTCCTTTGTCATGGATTAGTTGACCATAGGTGCATGGGTTTATCTCTGGGCTTTCTATTCTGTTCCATTGATCTATATTTCTGTTTTTGTGCCAGTACCGTACTGTCTTGATTACTGTAGCTTTGTAGTATAGTCTGAAGTCAGGGAGTCTGATTCCTCCAGCCCTGCTTTTTTCCCTCAAGACTGTTTTGGCTACTCGGGGTCTTTTGTGTCTCCATACAAATTTTAAGATTTTTTTTTTCTAGTTCTGTAAAAAATGCCATTGGTAATTTGATAGGGATTGCATTGAATCTGTAGATTGCTTTGGGTAGCATAGTCATTTTCACAGTATTGATTCTTCCAATCCAAGAACATGGTATATCTCTCCATCTGTTGGTATCATCTTTAATTTATTTCATCAGTGTCTTATGGTTTTCTGCATACAGGTCTTTTATCTCCCTAGGTAAGTTTACTCCTAGGTATTTTATTCTTTTTGTTGCAATGGTAAATGGGAGTGTTTCCTCAATTTCTCTTTCAGATTTTTCATCATTAGTATATAGGAATGAAAGAGATTTCTGTGTGTTAATTTTGTATCCTGCAACTTTACCGAATTCATTGATTAGCTCTAGTAGTTTTCTGGTGGCATCTTTAGGATTTTCTAGGTATAGTATCATGTCATCTGCAAACAGTGACAGTTTTACTTCTTCTTTTCCAAGTTGTATTCCTTTTATTTCTTTTTCTTCCATGATTGCCATGGCTAGGACTTCCAAAACTATGTTGAATAATAGTGGTGAGAGTGCACATCCTTGTCTTGTTCCTGATCTTAGAGGAAATGCTTTCAGTTTTTCACCATTGAGAATGATGTTTGCTGTGGGTTGGCCATATATGGCCTTTATTATGTTGAGGTAGGTTACCTCTCTGCCCACTTTCTGGAGAGTTTTTATCATAAATCGGTGTTGAATTTTGTCAAAAGCTCTTTCTGCATCTATTGAGATGATCATATGGTTTTTATTCTTCAATTTGTTAATATGGTGTATCACATAGATTGATTTGCATATATTGAAGAATCCTTGCATCCCTGGGATAAATCCCACTTGATCATGGTGTATGATCCTTTTAATGTCCTGTTGGATTCTGTTTGCTAATATTTTGTTGAGTATTTTTGCATCTATATTCATCAGTGATATTAGTCTGTAATTTTCTCTTTTTTTGTAGTATCTTTGTCTGTTTTGGGTATCAGGGTGATGGCGGCCTCCTAGAATGAGTTTGGGGGTGTTCCTTCCTCTGCAATTTTTTGGAAGAGTTTGAGAAGGATGGGTGTTAGCTCTTCTCTAAATGTTTGGTAGAATTCACCTGTGAAGCCATCTGGTTCTGGACTTTTGTTTGTTGGAAGATTTTTAATCACAGTTGCAATTTCATTACTTGTGATTGGTCTGTTCATATTTTCTATTTCTTCCTGGTTTAGTCTTGGGAGATTATACCTTTCTAAGAATTTGTCCATTTCTTCCAGGCTGCCAATATTATTGGCATAGAGTTGCTTGTAGTAGTCTCTTAGGATGCTTTGTATTTCTGCGGTGTCTGTTGTAACTTCTCCTTTTCATTTCTAATTTTATTGATTTGAGTCCTCTCTCTTTTTTTCTTAATGAGTCTGAATAATGGTTTATCAATTTTGTTTATCTTCTCAAAGAAACAGCTTTTAGTTTTATTGATCTTTGCTATTGTTTTCTTTGTTTCTATTTCATTTATTTCTGCTCTGATCTTTATGATTTCTTGCCTTCTGCTCACTTGCGTTTTGTTTGTTCTTCTTTCTCTAGTTCCTTTAGGTGTAAGGTTAGATTGTTTATGTGAGATTTTTCTTGTTTCTTGAGGTAGGCTTGTATAGCTATAAAATTCCTTCTTAGAACTGCTTTTGCTGCATCCCATAGGTTTTGGATCATCGTGTTTTCATTGTCATTTGTCTCTAGGTATTTTTTGATTTCCTCTTTGATTTCTTCAGTGATCTCTTGGTTATTTAGTAACGTATTGTTTAGCTTCCATGTGTTTGTGTTTTTTACGCTTTTTCCCCTGTAATTCGTTTCTAATCTCATAGCGTCGTGGTCAGAAGTGATGCTTGATATGATTTCAATTTTCCTAAATTTACTGAGGCTTGATTTGTGACCCAAGATGTGATCTATCCTGGAGAAGGTTCCGTGCACACTTGAGAAGAAAGTGTAATCTGCTGTTTTTGAATGGAATATCTTATAAATATCAATTAAATCTCTCTGGTCTATTGTGTCATTTAAAGCTTCTGTTTCCTTATTTATTTTCACTTTGGATGATCTGTCCATTGGTGTAAGTGAGGTGTTAAAGTCTCCCAGTATTATTGTGTTACTTTTGATTTCCTCTTTTATAGCTGTTAGCAGTTGCCTTATGTATTGAGGTGCTCTTGTGTTGGGTGCATATATATTTATAATCATTATATCTTCTTGGATTGATCCCTTGATCATTATGTAGTGTACTTCCTTATCTCTTGTAACATTCTTTATTTTAAAGTCTATTTTATCTGATATGAGTATTGCTACTCCAGCTTTCTTTTGATTTCCAATTGCATGGAATATCTTTTTCCATCTCCTCACTTTCAGTCTGTATGTGTCCCTAGGTCTGAAGTGGGCCTCTTATAGACAGCATATAGATGGGTCTTGTTCTTGTATCCATTCAGCAAGGCTGTGTGTTTTGGTTGGAGCATTTAATCCATTCACGTTTGAGTTAATTATCAATATGTATGTTCCTATGACAATTTTCTTAATTGTTTTGGGTTTGCTTTTGTAGGTCCTTTTCTTCTCTTGTGTTTCCCACTTAGAGAAGTTCCTTTAGCATTTGTTGTAGAGCTGGTTTGGTAGTGCTGAATTCTCTTAGCTTTTGCTTGTCTGTAAAGCTTTTGATTTCTCCATCGAATCTGAATGAGATCCTTGCCGGGTAGAGTAATCTTGGTTGTAGGTTCTTCCCTTTCATCACTTTAAGTATATCATGCCACTCCCTTCTGGCTTGTAGAGTTTCTGCTGAGAAATCAGCTCTTAACCTTATGGGAGTTCCCTTGTATGTTATTTGTCGTTTTTCCCTTGCTGCTTTCAGTAATTTTTCTTTGTCTTTGATTTTTGCCAATTTGATTACTATGTGTATTGGCATGTTTCTCCTTGGGTTTATCCTGTGTGGGACTCTCTGCGCTTCCTGGACTTGGGTGGCTTTTTCCTTTCCCATGTTAGGGAAGTTTTCGACTATAATCTCTTCAAATATTTTCTCTTGTCCTTTCTCTCTTCTCCTTCTGGGACCCCTATAATGTGAATGCTGTTGCGTTTAATATTGTCCCAGAGGTCTCTAAGGCTGTCTTCATTTCTTTTCATTCTTTTTTTTTTTTTTTTTTTTTTTTTTTTTTGCGGTACGCGGGCCCTCTCACTGTTGTGGCCTCTCCTGTTGTGGAGCACAGGCTCCGGACACGCAGGCTCAGTGGCCATGGCTCACAGGTCTAGCTGCTCCGTGGCATGTGGGATCTTCCCAGACCGGGGCACAAACCAGTGTCCCCTGCATCGGCAGGTGGACTCTCAACTACTGCACCACCAGGGAAGCCCTTCTTTTTTCTTTATTCTGTTCTGTGGCAGTGAATTCCACCATTCTGTCTTCCAGGTCACTTATCTGTTCTTCTGCCTCAGTTATTCTGCTATTGATTCCTTCTAGTGTAGTTTTCATTTCAGTTATTGTATTGTTCATCTCTGTTTGTTTGTTCTTTAATTCTTCTAGGTCTTCGTTAAACATTTCTTGCATCTTCTTGATCTTTGCCTCCATTCTTTTTCTGAGGTACTGGATCATCTTCACTATCATTATTCTGAATTCTTTTTCTGGAAGGTTGCCTTTCTCCACTTCATTTAGTTTTTTTTCTGGGGTTTTATCTTGTTCGCTCATCTGGTACATAGCCCTCTGCCTTTTCATTTTGTCTATCTTTCTGTGAATGTGGTTTTTGTTCCACAGGCTGCAGGATTGTAGTTCTTCTTGCTTCTGCTGTCTGCCCTCTGGTGGATGAGGCTATCTAAGAGGCTTGTGCAAGTTTACTGATGGGAGAGATTGGTGGTGGGTAGAGCTGGGTGTTGCTCTGGTGGGCAGAGCTCAGTAAAGCTTTAATCCACTTGTCTGCTGATGGGTGGAGCTGGGTTCCCTCCCTGTTGGTTGTTTGGCCTGAGGCAACCCAACACTGGAGCCTAGCTGGGCTCTTTGGTGGGGCTAATGGCAGACTTTGGGAGGGCTCACACCAAGGAGTACTTCCCAGAACTTCTGCTGCCAGTGTCCTTGTCCTCATGGTGAGACAAAGCCACCCCCCGCCTCCGCAGCAGACCCTCCAACACTAGCAGGTAGGTCTGGTTCAGTCTCCTATGGGGTCACTGCTCCTTCCCCGGGTCCCGATGCACACACTACTTTGTGTGTGCCCTCCAAGAGTGGAGTCTCTGTTTCCCCCAGTCCTGTCGAAGTCCTGCGATCAAATCCTGCTAGCCTTCAAAGTCTGATTCTCTAGGAATTCCTCCTCCCGTTGCCGGACCCCCAGGTTGGGAAGCCTGACGTGGGGCTCAGAACCTTCACTCCAGTGGGTGGACTTCTGTGGTATAATTGTTCTCCAGTTTGTGAGTCACCCACCCAGCAGTTATGGGATTTGATTTTACTGTGATTGTGCCCTTCGTACCGTCTCATTGCGGCTTCTCCTTTGTCTTCGGATGTGGGGTGAGTTCCAGTGTCTTACTGTCGATGATTGCTCAGCAGTTAGTTGTGATTCTGGTGTTCTTGTAAGAGGGAGAGTCTAGTTATCTATTTTATACATATTGGTGTATATATGTCAATCCCAATCTCCCAATTCATCCCACCCAGGTTCTAGGTCTTAATTTGCTGTGCCGTCTGTGCCGTCTTGGGCAAATCTCTCTGAGCCCGAAATTGCTGATCTGAAAAAGACAAGGTTGGAACAGGTAATGCTTAAAGCCTTTTCCATTCCAACCGTTTATATAATCTACCTGTCCTGTGTTTTACACCTTCACAGCCTTGACCTAGAAAGCAATCAGGGAAACTAAAGAATTATGGAAGCAAATACATGAATGGGCCGTTAGGATGACCTGGTTTATTCCTCTTGCATAATTCATTTTTTACTGGGGGCTGAAAATGTCCATGATACTTTCTTTTCGTGGTTTGCTGGCCTTACTACTACAGCTCAGAGACTACCACCCCTCGCCCACATACCTTTTCTAATATCCCCAGGCAATGTCAAGGCTTTTTGATTCTGTGAATTCTCATTGCCACCTCATGACACATGTGTATCTTTGAATTGAGTCTTACTTTTTTTTATTGCTTTTATAGCATATTATAGATAAAACTTATTTTCATTTTGTGATTATGTGTACATGCTTGTTTCACTCTGTATGTGTAATGGGGTTGCCAATAATTTCTGTGCTCTCAACGGGTAACACAGTGCCTGGCATGTGTAATTACTTGAGAACAGATATTTAGATGAATGAATGAGTGGAGAGAGTTGATGGGAGACAGAATTGATAAACGAATAAGTGAATGAAGTGTCTCTAATAATGGGTTTCAGGGTCCCTGGCAGTGCTGTGGATGAGGACGGATTTTAGAAATCATCTGATGCATTCATTCTCTACCAGCACAGATGAAAATAATCCTTTTTATGCTGCACGAACAATGGATGTCAAGTTCATACATTTGCAATCCCGGGCTCAGTCTTTTTTTTGTATTGTATGTGTTCAAGTATAGAGTTCATGTTCTCTTTTATTTTCCTTGAAGGTTAAACTTTTGCTTCTTTTCATCTATACAGATGTTTTAAAATCCCTTCTTGAAGCTTTAAAGATTTTTTTCTCACAGCAGCTAGATATAGATATATAAAATCCACCCACCTTACAAGTGAAAATGATTGATATACATCAAAAAAGTTATCTGCATCAGATAATAAAACCCAGCTCAAGTCTCTCTTTAACAGCTCACTCCAGGAATTTCACTGAAAAGGCAGGTTCCTTGGAAACTCAATGGTGGGGAATTTAGGAATGAGGAGCATTGGTGGTGGGAAGTGTCAACTGAAAAAAAGAAGCACAACGTGAGAACTGTGAGTTAAGTTATATCTGGGGCAAAATGAGGACTATAGCCTGGGAGACAGCATTTCAGATAACTCCGAGAAACTGCTCCAAAGAGGTGGGGGGGAAGGCCAGTGTTCTATAGGATTTTAGTGGAGGGGGGCATGTACATCAGGCACATAAGTTGGCAGAGGCTGGCTGCGAGTCACGAGGAGCAGATGCCTCCATTAATGATTTTAGTGCTTTTTCTAGACATGAAGAGATGCAAGAATTGGGCTCATGAAATCTTCTCCTGAAAATATCTAACTATCTGAAGACCTGTTCTGCCAGTTTCTCCCAGAGCCCAGAGTGCCTCATTCCTGATGTCCACCCTGAACTCCTTTCAGGGGATGTTGAAGGTCAGCGGCTGCAGCGGCTCATAATTGAATCCTTGTAGAGGGAGATGGCAAGTGCCCATTTGTAGTTGGCAGAAGGGAAAATCATATTTATGTAGGATTTATTTATAAATATATATTTATTTATTTATGTATCCTAGGCACTTTATAGAGGATACATCATTTAATCCTCCCTCCTGCAAAGCAATTAGCATCAGCCCTAGTTTTGCAGGGAAGGGATTTGAGGCTCTGATATCTTAAGCAAATTGTCTGAAGTTGCACATGCCAGCTGGTGGTACTGGCCTCCAATCAGATTTCTGAACATACAGACCCCTTCCTCACACTGTATGATTCCACCATTGTGGGACTCTGTGAAAAGAGATGTCGGCAGGATTTTAATGCAAAAATTGAGTTCATCTTGTACGTTTCTTTTGATCCCTCCTTGCCCAAGGCTGAGTCCTGGTGTGTCTTTATCATCCATAGAGGTTAAGAGTGAGGGCTGAGAAGTCAGGCAGACATAGGTTCAAATCCCAGCTCTTCCACTTACTAGGTATACAGTTTTGGACAAATTGCTTAACTAATTCTTGGTTTCCTTACCTGTAAAATGGGGGTTCTAATGTTGTCTACTTCATGGGATCATTTTGGAGATTATGTGATACAATGCCTTAAAGTACTGAGAGATGTGCCTGGACGTAGTAGGTGCTCCATGTTGACAGGACGAGGTAGTGAGAAATTAATGGTGTTTTGACTTTTCCTGCTTTGCTTTGTGGTGGGTCCTCTCAGCCCCAACTCTAGCCCAAGAGATAGCCCTCCCCTCCCTCAACATATTTCAGTATTCTAGAAACGGCCTTAATAAGTATTTCAATCCATGATAGCTATCGATATGAATGACACCTCCTGGACTAACACAGTGGACCACTTATACAACAGTTCTCTGGGGGGGGGAGGAGAAGTATTGTCCCTTTCCTAAGGGAGAGTGGAAGTCTTCATGTCTTGGAGGGATGGACCTCCCTTGCTCCAGGGTGGAACTGACCAGTGAATGAAGGCTCAGTCCCTTCCTGGTAGGGCTGGGGGTGGAGGCTGATTCTCCAGAGGGGAAAGGATCAGGGACACAATCCCTGATCTTGCTGGGTAGACTAGATTTGGGACTCCTTTTAATGCTGGGTAGACTAGATTTGGGACTCCTTTTAATGGGGGACTTTGGCTGGTGGGCTCCCCATCGGCCTGGCCAAATTTTTCCTAAGTTAACTTTCTCTCCTTCCCAAGTGTCGGAGTGGCATGGTGGCTCTCCCTTCTGTCTCTGACTCGCTCACTTTGTCCTTTACAGGTGTTTCCCCCAATAAATATTGTGCACATCTTACAGTATTTGTTTCTCAGAAGACCCAAACTAACACATGCAACATGGTGACTCTGTGGATAATTTCCAACCCTGAGTTAAGTAATGTACTGTAGAAAATAAAAAAAAAATTTGTATATTTCATTTACTTACCTTTAGCTATTACTGATAGCTAATAGTAAGCTATTACTTACTTTTTTTTCCAAGGGACCTAACATCACACATGCCGTCAGTCTGTTTTATTTTCCTGAAGACCTCCCTCCAGGAGCACCCTGGCCCTTTCCCCCCCATCTGGAGTGGGGGTCCTTTGGGCTGGGACGCTGTTCTCTCTAGACCTTCCCTTTGCCTGTGCTAGATTTGCCATCTTCCTCTTGACTTTCTTGTGTCACTGAAGCACAACTTCCAGTAGCTTCCCAAGAAAGGATACATAGAAGATCATTTTTGACTCTGCAAATATCTGTAAATGTCTTTATTTAGCTTCTTCAGTTAGAAATGGTCTGATGGTGTTCTGAGTCCAGTATTTTGTATGGGACCTCTTTTTTTTTTTCTGTCTGGAAGTTGATAGAATCTTATAATAGTGTCTTAGGACCTTATTTCCTTTCCTGTGCTGAGCATTTATGGCCCTTTTCCACTTGAAGATTCAAAAGTTATGAGACCATGAACAATGCAGTTTCTTTCCTAACCCTGTCTGCTGGCCACACACTTTCTTTTCCCAGAGCATCACTGTTACCAGTTACTCACGTACCTTTTGGAGACTGGCCATTGCCACGTGGACATTCACATTATTAACATTTCCTCATTCCATTAACAAGTCTTTGAAAACATCCGTTTAATAACATTGCAGTATTCTAATAAATGGATCTGCCATAAAATAGATGTAGCCAATTCACTCTCATGAAGTTTTAGGCTGTGTCTACTTTTTAGACTGTCAATAGTGATGTAATAAGCATGTCTACATATCTTTGTATACCTATCAAATTATTCCCTTATTTTCCAAAGTGTGTTGAGGATCTCAGTTTTGGGTTAGAGTGGACATGGTTTTGTCTGGTTTCATATTCTTTTTTCCCCGTGGACGGTTGAGGATGGGACTCCATTTTTACTGGTAATGAAGTGTGAATGCCAGGGAACATTTGGTTGTCCTGCGCCCACACGCGGTGTTCAGAAATTCCCTTCCTGCAAATCACTTTTTGCTAAAGGGAGGCTTTCTCTCTCATGCCAGATGACATCATCTCCAGGCCCAGCTGTCCACAGAAACTCAAAGCTGTGAGCTTTGGAAGTCACAATTTCGAAATCCCTCATTGAGCTTCCAATAACCAAAGAAAATTACGTACCTATTTCTTCTTCTCCACAAGTTCTGAATGCTTAGAGTATTCGGATGCTTTCAGAACTGTGCTCTCAGCGAGGTCTGATGCACACAGGATAAGCATCATTTATATTGGTTGGACAGTTTCCCTCTTTAAAGCATTTTTATATCTGGAAACACATCTGATCCCACCCACATCTCTGCAAGTTTTCAGAGCCAGGCTTGTAGTTCCTCCTGGTAATTAAATGGTCTCACAGGGGGTCATGGTCACAGAGTGACTTCAGGGCAGATCTGGGTCTTAATCCCTGGCTTTCAAGCCAACCTAGAGCTGATTCCACTGGGCAACATAACTGGGGTGTTTTCAGAAAACAGAAAGAACTATCAGAGAATCAGAGCTACTGGTGAAAAGATTTAGGGGCTCTGTCTCGAGTACTTCTTCTGAAAAATGGGAATAATGCTACCTACCTCACCGTGTTGTTAAGGGCATTAGAACACATACATGAAAATATCAATCATGGTGCCTGTTGTACAGCAGGTTTCCAAGCACATGAATAGGATTGTTATATGAGTGATTTGAAATGCAAGTAGAAAACTGGAGTCAAAGTCTTTAGAATCATGAACTGCCACAGGTAGAATGGACATCCCATATGGCAATCTGGACCCAGGAGAGGAAAAGGGACCCCCTTAGGGGTAGAGCCAGGATTAGAACCAAGAGTCCATCTTCCTGTCTATTGTTATTTTTGCCACTCCACTGAGATGGCCCAACCTAGGACCCCCATGACCTGATTGTGGCCAAATTCAATAGACACAGCTGTGCATGTCCGTCTTCTTGAGATGCCTTCTTCCTTTGGTGTCTGTGACTCTGTACGCTTTTGGTTTCCATCCTGCCCCTCTGGTTGCTCAGTCCAATCTTTATTGGATTCCTCTTCCTCTGTCCTCTTGCAATGTTGCTGTCTTGGGGGTTACCAGGGTCCGCCGTGAGCCTCTGCTATCCTTATCCCAGGCACTCTCCCCGGACGATCCCATCCACACCCATGGCTCTGTGGCTTTTGTAAACTCTGGCCTCTCAGCCTCGAATGCTTCTTCCCCAGCCCTTCAAGTCCCAACTTAATGGTCACGTCCCTGAGAGGCTTTCCCTGACCCCCTTATTAAAAAGAAGCTCCATCTCGTCACCTGCTTTACTTCCTCTGGAGCGCTTGACGCCATCTGGTCATTGTGGCACAGTTGGCCACACCCATTTTTGTTTCTTCCCCCATTAGAGTGTACACTTGGGAGAACAGAGGCCTTGTCTGACCTGTTTACCAGGGCCGAGCAGAGTCCACGATCCAGCCCAGTATGAGCTGTCCCAACCCCACATCTGATTATCCTCCTGGTCCTGTCTCAGGAGGTGGCACCGTCTGCCAAGTTGCTTAGGTCAGAAACTTGGGAGCACTTTTCAGCTCTTAATCCCAGTCATTCACCCAAGCTTGATCATCACAGCAGTGCTCCCCACTGCAGGGAGGGCGGTACTGCCAACGAGACAAAGGTGGTCGGAAGCGTGGAAGGTCTTTTATTGGTTGTCAAAAGACTGAGGAGTGAAACCAGCCATTGATGGGCAGAGGTGAGGGATGCTAAATGTTACCCAATGTGTAGGACAGTCGTACCCCCAACGTCAGTAGTACTCCCATGGGGAGAGTCTGTGAGGGTCTAGCTCATTTATAGCTCTTGAATGGGGTCTCAAGTCTTTCCAGACTGTTGGCATGACAATAGTCTCTTTTGGAATATAAGACCTTTGAGTTCTGTAGTCTGGAGTAGGGGGTCCTCTGCGCCTGGAGATGAATTCAGAGATAGCAGACAAAGACCCAGGGTTGGTCTTAGGGAGAACTCAAAATATGCATGTGGAGGAGAATGATGGGCTGGTGAGGAAGGATTTGGATGAAGACAGGGGAAAACGGTGTTTTTGGGTGCAGTGTTGTGAGGACCCAGTGGGAGGACGCAAAATGTTTGAATAATGGATGGATTATCTCCTGTTAGAATAGTTCTGACTGTTCAGTTACTATGGTTGGGTAACAAGTCATCTCAAAACTTTAAATGACAATAATTCTTTCTCATCTTATGCTTTCAGTGGGTCAGGAATTCAGCTGGGTGTTCTTTGAAGTTTGAGATCGCCGGTGAGATTGCAGCCAGGCAGTGGCTGGGGCTAGGGTGATCTCCAAGGCTTCTATACTCACATGACTGGGAGTCGGCTGGGCTGGGAAGGCTCAAATAGCTGGGCCTTTTTGGACTTCGCTCTCTATCTCCGTGTCATCTTCCCATATATTCTATCCATCAGGTGGCTCGGAGCTCCAAAAGGCATGCATCCTGAGTGAGTGAGCCAGGTGGAAGCTCTACTGTCTTTTCTGTCCTAGTCTCGGGAATCAGGCAGCATTGCCCTTCTTTGTAGCTTGGGGTGGTTACAAAAGCCTGCCTCGTTTCCGGGGGAAAGAACACAAGACTCAGTTCTTGATGGAGGAGTACCGAACTCTCAGCCAGTTACGTGTGATGGGATTTATATTGGTGCAGCTATCTTTGGAAAACACAAGCTACCATTTGAATTTCTCTTGGCTCTTATACCCACACCTTCTCTAATGATTGTTGTCACAGAAAGAGTTGTAGTTTCCTGCCCAGCAGCCATTCTGCTTCCCTCTGGTGACAGCAGCCTGCGTCCCATTTGAGAAAGTTGCTCCCCCAGGATGTGAAATATCAGTGGAGGTGTCAAAGGTGGGCATGAGACTTGGCCAGTCACATCCTCTCCCCCAAGGATTTGAGTCTTGAGTGACGTGATGGGAAGCGGAACATGCAAAATGAAAAAGTGGAAACAGGAATTGGGAAACAGTAAATGACCGACGCTGATTCCTCCTGATGGTGGTACCTAGAACCTAAAGGCCACTCTCATTGCTGTCTTTTTTTTTTTTTTTTTTTTTGCGGTACGCGGGCCTCTCACTGTTGTGGCCTCTCCCATTGCGGAGCACAGGGTCCGGACGCGCAGGCTCAGCGGCCATGGCTCACGGGCCCAGCCGCTCCGCGGCATGTGGGATCTTCCCGGACCAGGGCATGAACCCGTGTCCCCTGCATCGGCAGGCGGATTCTCAACCACTGCGCCACCAGGGAAGCCCTACAGGAAACTTTTTTTCCTGTAAAAGATTTAGTCTCTAGTATGGTGAGTGATCAAAATCCATCATGGAAAAGCAGGAGGGAGGCTGGGGCCAGAAGGAGGAGAACGTGTTGGGGTCAGAAGGAGGTGTGGAGGGGACGCCTGCCAATTCAGAGGACCATCCCCTGGGAAGGCTGGGGCAGTGATGGGAGGGAGCTGGGGGTCCAGGGGCTTTGAACCCCGGTCCTGTTCCTTGGCAGGGCTTGGAGACAAAGTGGAGCAGAATGCCAAGAAAGGAGGTAGGAAAAGGGCCCCTGGGTCTCGGGGTGCTGGTGTCCTCAGAGGCCTCGCAGTGCCCAGGTTGTGTGGGTGTGGTTGCAGCCCCACCCCCACCCCGCTATAAGGGGCCACGTGCCCTTGGGGCATGAGGATGACATCCGCAACCAGGAATGGGTGGAGATGAGAAGCTGTTCCCTGGGAGCCACATGGGACCCCTGGGCTTGGCGTGTCTTAGAAAGTGAAAGGGCCCCAACCACACAATCAAGAGGGAATTTCCTGTCAGCCCACATGGGATAGGGGCACAGAGTAGACATTAGGTTGATTTCAAAGAATGGAAGAGAGTGATATTTCCTAAACATCTAAATCTTTGGACTGACAACTGTGTCTGCTACACAAGCAAAGTGCCTATGGTAACCTAGCACCTAGACACTCAGTGTCAGTTCCTCCCTTCCCCCCTCCCCCTCCCCTCCCCCTCCCTCTCATGCTCCTCCTCCTCCTTCCCTTTGCACCTCCTCCCCTGTCCTCCCCTTCCTCCTGCTCATGTTTTTCATTATTATTGAGACAAGGCTGATCTGTGACTACTAATAGGACTATTAATAGGGACCTCTAGCCCTTACTGAACATGTATAATGTGCCAAACACTCTTCTAAGAGCTTTCAGTGTAATAACTTATGTTTTCCACACAACTCTATCCCCATTTTACACAGAAGTACAGTAAGAGCCTAAGGTTGCACAGCCAGGTGTGGCGCCTCAGGGGTCGAACCTGCTAGTCTGCGCTCCTGATTCTCCTGCCCCACTACGTCTCGAGTGGTCTGGAAGGGGACGGAGAGTGGTGGGCAAAGAGTCCAAAGGAATCTTGTTTAGAGGAATTTGGACCAGTTCTCAGGTGTAAAGTAGATCTTCCCAACCAGAAAAAGCATGTCATTGGAACCCCAGGCTCAACCGTGTCCCTGAGGGGACACTCCCAGGTTGCAGTTGGGCAGTAAGTCAGATGGGGTTCCCAGGGCCCGTGAGGAATGCCTGGAAGATTCTGCTGGGTCTAAAAGACCTTCCAGAAATGCAGTGTCTGATGTGGCGGCGGCGGCGGCAGCCCTGCACTTTGTCATCCCTAGGCCCCTTTCTGTCTCCTTTTGTTTATAGCTACTGAAGTCTTTTGCAGGAAAACGGGGTTTTCTTTGTCTTTCGAGGGCTTGGTTTCCTGCTGCTGATTCTCACCTGAAGCCATAATTCTCCATTTGTGGCTCAATAACCTTCTCCCGGGTGGTTAATTATGGGCCATATGCTCCTGGGGCTGGTGTGCTGGAAAGGCAGATTGGCATGTTCCGATGTCTGCATCCTCTTCCCATTTCTCTTTTGGGCTCGCTAGCTCCAAACCTGTCCTCCTCAGTGTCTCCCTGGGGCCTCATGAGACTCTTTTCCTTCTCAGGGAGTGTTCCATTTTGCAGATGACCCCAGCTGGGCTTAACTGGGCATTCACTAGTCTGTCTGCCAGCATCTCAGGGTTGACCAGTTGGCAAAAATCAACCAAAGGGCAGATGACGTCTGCCGTTTAAATCCCCTGCAAGTGAGGTGATGAAGTGGAAAGAGCTTTGGCCTGGAATTCAAGGGAAGTTGACTTCTGCTACTAGCTGTGCTGGGAAATTGCTTTTATGACTTTGGAGAAATCTCTTTACCTCTCTAGTTCTTAGTTTTTAAATTTTTAAATAAAGAAGAAGAAATTTTGGTTAGGTCAATGGTTTCTAACCTGATTTCTAGGTCTCTAAAAAGATACTGATGGGCATAGGGGAGCTTTAAAACAGCTTTGGACTCCCTCTAATTGCAGACTCTTAGAAGTGATTGCTGCCTATTCATCTCTGGGTCTACATCATAAAAGAGTGTTTGGTACAGAAGGTGCAAACAATGAATGTTTGTTGAAATACAGAGGCCTTTCAGAAAGTCCAACAAAAGTTGTTCTTTGGCCCTGATGAAGCTGGGCAGACTAACAAAAACCTTGGTTTCTTTAGTGGTTAGCATTACATTAAAGATGTAAAGTTGTTTCTGCATACCGGACTCTGTGTAAGTTAGGCAGGAAAGGAATCTTTGAGAAGGGTGCTGGCTAGATAAAGCACTGATAAAAAGGCTGAAAACCAGGCTCAAAAAAATGATGGACACCAGGGGAGCTAAGGCATCTGAGAACACAGGTGAGTTTCAGTGTTCAAGATGGGAGGTCCAGGACTTCCCTGGTGGTGCAGTGGTTAAGAATCTCCCTGCCAATGCAGGGGACACGGGTTCGAGCCCTGGTCTGGGAAGATCCCACATGCCACGGAGCAGCTAAGCCCGTGCACCACAACTACTGAGCCTGCGCTCTAGAGCCCACGAGCCACAACCACTGAAGCCTGTGCACCCAGTGCCTGTGCTCCACAGCAAGAGAAGCCACCGCAATGAGAAGCCTGCACATGGCAACAAAGAGTAGCCCCCGCTCTGTGCAACTAGAAAAAGCCCTCGCGTAGCAACAAAGACCCAATGCAGCCAAAAATAAATTAAAAAAAGAAAAGTACACTGGTAATAACATTAAAAAAAAAAAAAAGATGGGAGGTCCAACTGGACACTCTGAGGCCATGTGACTGCCCACCTGCTGGCTGGGGAAGAGGCGTTATCTAGCTTCCTTAGGTTTCCATAGATGCGGTTCCCCACCAAGATTATCACACAGTTTGGGGATTTCTGCCAAACAGGAAAGAACTTTGGATTCTGGGTAGCCAAAAAAATGACAAAGGACCACTGCACCTGTTACTCCAGTCCTGCTGTACTTATCTGCAGCTCTGTTTGGTAGTTGTGGTGTCTTTGGTGAAAGGGAATGGGAAAACAAACTTACGCATGAATTTGTTTTTTCTTACATCTTTATTGGAGTATAATTGCTTTACAATGGTGTGTTAGTTTCGGCTTTATAACAAAGTGAATCAGTTATACATATACATATGTTCCCATATCTCTCCTCTTTTGCGTCTCCCTCCCTCCCACCCTCCCTATCCCACCCCTCTAGGTGGTCACAAAGCACTGAGCTGATCACGCATGAATTTTGATAGAGAAAAACATCTGTGTCCCTGGATTCCGTATGAAGGAAATTATAACAGAATGCTTGTAGATGAAGGTGGACCCATTTCTAGTCTACAGAGCTGAGGTTTTCTACCAAGACAAGTAATGGGGAATCCCCTGCAGAGATGCAGATACAGGTGCCAAGGGAGACTCACCTTTCTGTATCTCAAGGTGTTTAGTAGAGGCCCCAGGGAATTGTCTTGCCTGTTCTCTCTCAGTCTCATAAGCCCAAACTGGTTGACTTCATTGAGACTCTGTGAGAATAAATAAGATAATGGATTCGAATATGTACAACCCTAAGTGTACTCACGTTTCCAGTAACAATCAGCATTGGTGTCAGCAATACCGATATCTGTCTTGGTATTTTCCTGGAGAGTGTGGCCAAGTAGCCATGGATGGGAAACACCTTCCCTTTTCCTTCTCCTTCTCATTAACTTATATTCTTTGTGCCAATTTTGTCTCTGCCGTTGACATTATGTCATTTGCAGCTGTCCAATATCTTTTTTTTTTTTTTTTTTTTGCGTTACGCGGGCCTCTCACTGCTGCGGCCTCTCCCATTGCGGAGCACAGGCTCCGGACGCACGGGCTCAGCGGCCATGGCCCACGGGCCCAGCCGCTCCGCGGCATGTGGGATCCTCCCAGACCGGGGCACAAACCCGTGTCCCCTGCATTGGCAGGCGGACTCTCAACCACTGCACCACCAGGGAAGCCCCTGTCCAATATCTTTTGAATAGCCTCTGTATGTCTTAATTGTTTTTCACATTGCGACTCCTGCCTTATCAAGGTAGAATCCAGAAAAATTTCATCCTCAGGCTTGCTTTCAGCCACTAATAGTAACAGAGGACCTAGGTCCCTATAGTTAGATGAGCTTGTTTGAGACTTGGAGTCAGAAGTGAGCCACATGAGGCTTTAGTCTGGCTGGGGAAGGTCCTTGTCCAGAAAGTGGTGGAGATGTTTGGCTTTTTGGGGGCAGCGGTGGTGGAATTTCTGTCATCCAGTCCCAATCATTTCAACTGCTACATAGTGGCAGTTGTGATGTTTTTGTTAGAGGATCCCCACAAGTGTGTTTGCACTTGGTAGATTCAGAGTCCATTCTTTGCTCTTCTCAGAGATGTTCTGAGCTGTCTAATAGCCTTTACTATATACCTTTTGTGCTTACATTCATCCTTCATTAGTACTAGTTGTGAGATCAATAAAGATTTTACCTTTTCATAGGTGGATATTATAGTTCTTGACAATATGTAAACAGATGAGAAGAGATTAAGAACAATGAGAGAGGGAGAGAGACAAAGAGACAGAAGAGGGTTCTGGCTACCTCAGAAATGATCCCTGGTGAGTTAGCGTCTGTGGTAGCCAGCCTCTACTACAGCCTCATGGTCCCCAGTTCTGGTATCCATGTCTTGTGTAGTCCTTTTCTACATTGTATCAGGGTTGGCTTGTGTGACCAATAAAATATGGTGGAGGTAACAGTGTGTGATACCCAAGCCTAGGTAATAATATGCATTTCATCTTCTGCCTTGGCCTCTTGGGTCATTTTCTCTGAAAGAAGCCAGCTGCCATGTTGGAAGGACACTCAAGCAGCTCTGAGGAGAGCTCACATGAAGAGAAACCAGCTTGGCAGTTCCGACTTGCTGGCCATGGGAGTGAGCCTCCTTGGAAGTGGATCTCCTAGCCTCAGTCCATCACTTAGAGGACTGGAGCTCCAGCCAACATCCGTTAGAGAGAACATCCTGTGAGAACTTGAGCCAGAACTGCCCAACCAACCTGCTCCTGCATCCTTGATCTACAGAACTGGGAGAGATAATAAACGGTTCCTGTTGTTTAAGCCATTAAATGTCAGGTTAGTTGTCACACAGCATTAGATACTTGATACAGTTCTCTTGCTGTCCTTCCTGTTGGTAAAGATGTTCTGGTCTCTGAGGTAGGGGCAAACAGTAGAGATGCTGAAAATCTCCTGTCTTCAGGTTGGTGTTATTGTTCTGCTTCATAACAGCACTCAGTTCTCCACTTAGTAGAAATTCCTCTTGTGTTCTGGTAGATAATGGCACATTATTTCTGGTTTTCAGTATTATTGCACCTTTAATTCTCCTGGGTCTATTTTCATAAGTATTTCAATGGGAAGGTGGATAAGGATGAATCAAGTGCTCTTATCTTGCTGTCCTCTTTTTTTTTTTTAAATAAATTTATTTATTTATTTATTTTTGGCTGCGTTATGTCTTTGTTGCTGCACGCGGGCTTTCTCTAGTTGCGGTGAACGGGGGCTGCTCTTCATTGTGGTGTGCGGGCTTCTCGTTGCGGTGGTTTCTCTTGTTGCGGAACATGGGCTCGAGGCGTGCGGGCTTCAGTAGTTGTGGCACGCGGGCTCAGTAGTTGTGGCACGCAGGCTTAGTTGCTCCACGGCATGTGGGATCTTCCCGGACCAGGGCTCGAACCCGTGTCCTCTGCATTGGCAGGCAGATTCTTAACCACTGCGCCACCAGGGAAGTCCTCTTGCTGTTCTCTTAACCAGGAAATCAAAAATCTATAGCTGCTTCTAAATTTTTGATTATACATTCCATCAGTACACGTTTTGGAGCACATATCTTCAAAATATATTTTCTTTCTTGTTCCTTAATTTATTTATTAGTTACATGTGCCATTGTATTGTTTTATCATATAAGTTATAAAACATACAAAAATATACATTTTGAAAATATGAGATAAAAATAAATAGAAACAGAAGTTCTAACATTTTCTTTTTCATTCCAAATGGTTGTCTTGGGCACTGCTGGTAAATGTGTTCCTTCTCCCAATTTGGAGACCACTGGTCTCCAAAATGGTTAGCCTTTGTATTATCTGCATGATTTTTTTTTTCTTTTTTTTTTTGCGATACGCAGGCCTCTCACTGCTGTGGCCTCTCCCGTTGCGGAGCACAGGCTCCGGACGCGCAGGCTCAGCGGCCATGGCTCACGGGCCCAGCCGCTCTGCGGCATGTGGGATCCTCCCGGACCGGGGCACGAACCCGTGTCCCCTGCATCGGCAGGCGGACTCTCAACCACTGCGCCACCAGGGAAGCCCATACATGATTTTTTAAAAATAAATTTATTTTTTTTAATTTATTTTTTTTTTGCTGCATTGGGTCTTCGTTGCTGTGCGTGGGCTTTCTCTAGTTGCAGTGAGCAGGGACTACTCTTTGTTGCGGTGCGCGGGCTTCTCACTGCAGTGGTTTCTCCTGTTGCAGAGCACGGGCTCTAGGTGCATGGGCTCAGTAGTTGTGGCTTGCGGGTTCTAGAACGCAGGCTCAGTAGTTGTGGCGTACGGGCTTAGTTGCTCCGCGGCATGTGGGATCTTCCTGGACCAGGGCTTGAACCCATGTCCCCTGCATTGGCAGGCGGATTCTTAACCACTGCGCCACCTGGAAGCCCTCTGCGTGAATTTTTAAAGGGCATAGGTTGTGCCTTAATTATCTCTTCCAAGATTATAGGATTACTGCTCCATTTATGCTTTTCACAATACAGAATAAATGAATGAATAAGTGAATGAATGAATACATGAATATGTGATTGGATGGAGGAATGACATCTGTGTTTCAGTATGATACTAAATGCAAGGAAAACAAAAACTGATATGTTAATTGAAATTTTAAAAATTTAAAAAGTAAAATTAATTAAAAATAATATATATGTTAAGTAAGATGAGGCTTAAGCATACTGTCAGTGGTTAGGATTTAAACTTGGGTATGCCTGATTCCAAAACCATGTTCACCATTTAATCTCCCCCAAATTACAGAGCCCCTGTCTACTACATGCACTGAGAATCACCTCTGTGCCAGATACACCCTTGAAGGAAAGTTCCTCTATTTATTTCTAAGACAAACTGAGTTCTGTTTTCCCTACGCATCCCAACCCACACATTGACATACACAGGCCCCCAAGTCACACCACCGCGCACAACCGTTTTCTCCTTTTCCTTCAAGCTGTCTTCCAGGCCTGTCTCTCTGGCAAATAGCCATCCCCTGTGAAGACCTTTCCAGTGAGTACACATGTCGGGGAGGGTTTTCCTTAACTAGCTTGCCTCACCAGGACGCAGGCTGTCTGGATTTCTGTCTCCTTGCATTTCCTGGAGTGAGAACTTGTGACAGACACGATCATAACCAGCCCGTAGAGTCTATTTGTTCAGCTGGGCATCTCTTGACCGTGTCAGTCGACCTGGCTCTTCATCCCCATTTAGGTTCTGGGGAGACCTGGTGCGTTAGAAGTAATGTTGCTGTTTCCCTCTGCAGCCTCGTTCTCCACTCTGCTGGCTTTCCTGGCCTGGGGTTGTGCAAGGAACCGGGAACCCAGAAGAAGGCAAGGAAGGGGCAGTTTTATGAGAATGTACAGCTTGGTTCTGTGTGCGCGTGTGTTTCTGTGTGCACGCGCTCAGGGAGTAATGGGAGGATGCGCTTAGTTGGATTTAGAAGGTCTTAGTTTGCTCTCTGGGTTGTTTCACTGTTGCTGGACCTTGGCTGTGACAGCTCAGTTGGGACCAGCGGGCAGAAGTTCTTGGAGTTCTACTTGGAATCATACAATTACAACGTAGTATTATAGTAGACATGCCTTTGGTTGCCCTGAACCTTTGAACACTGGGGTGGGTTAGATTAGACCCCCAAATCTTCATGGCTTAAAACAATAGAAGTTATTTCTCATTTATGCTGTGTGTTCATCATAGGATATCTGGGGACCTACCTCACTCTGGGACTCAGGCTGACAGACAGGCCACCATTTGCCAGTGGCCCTGGTGGAGGAAAGTGAAAGAGCAGGTGCATCTCACACTGCTAACAGTAAGCTTGTTATTCAGAAGTGTCACAATCTCTTCTCCTGTTTCAGTGGCCAAAGCAAGTCATATGGGCATGACTGTTTTCAAAGGGAACAAGGAAGTACAATGTTACCATGTGACCAGAAGGAAAGAGAACTATAATATATGTGAACATATATGTGCTAATGACTGTCAGCATATCCTTTCCTGATTTTGGAGAATTTTCTAGTTTCTGAATTCTACTTTTCTAAGATAGAAGTCAGAAATTCACTGTGATGGGCAGAATAATGGCCACCCAAAGATGTCCAGGTCCTACTCCCCAGAACCTGTGAATATGTCTTACATGGCAGAAGGGACTTTGCAGATATGATTACATGAAGGACCTTGAGATGGGGGGACGATCTGGGATTATCCAGGTGGCCCAACATCATTACAAGGATCCTTATAAGGAAAGAGGGAGGTGGGAGAAGCAGAGTCAGAGAAGGAGGTATGAGGATGGGCACAAGGTTGCAGTGTTTGATGCAGAGAGCCTTGGGCCCAGGAATGCAAGCAGCTCTCAGGAGCTGGGGCCGTGGAGGCTTGTTCCAGGGGGAGGGTCTGCAGGGATCATTTCTCCCTACAGAGTAATGATGTGAGCAGATCTCTGTAAAAAGGCAGAATTGGGTTGTGAGATAATATAAGTCACTTTGCTTTTATGTTTACATTCAATCATTTCCTTCTTTTCACCTCATTTGAGAAATATTTGGATTATTTACCCATTAACGATATCCACAACCTACCACTGGCATATGTTATAGTGTACAAGAGATTCACCCTAATACACTGGCTTCTGATTCACAGCACAGTGCAGACTTCATCAGGACTGGTGCTGCCCCCATTTGACGAGGATTCCAGTCTGTTTTGCTGTGTAACAAACATCCACAGAATCCCAGTGGGATAAAGCAATAGGCAATTATCCCCACGTTCATGGGTCTTCCTGTTGACTGTATCTATGGTATCTAGGCCGACCTGGGCTGGGATCACCTGGTGCCTCTGGTTTTCTGTAGGTCTGACTGCAGCTTGGGCTCAGGTCTGGGTCCTGGGCTGAAGGAACAGAAGCTCTCCCAGGTCATGGTAGACCACCAGAGCACAGAAGCAAGCCCACTGGCAGCCCAATCACATTTCGAGTCTCCGCTCCTGTCCTGACAGCTAATGCCCCATTGACTAGAGCAGGGCATGTAGTTAAGCCACAGCTGGGGTGTGGTAAGGGGGAAGGGATGCAGACACTGTTATTGGGGTGTGAAGAACTGGACCTAATTCAATCTACCACGATAGAGAAGAAAACATAGGTTTGGGGACATTAAGTTTGTTTTCCTGGATATCATAGAACTAAGTCTTTTGAGTCAAGGCTACTTCTCCACTCTACTCTACACTGTCACCAAGGCAGATCTCATGAAAACCTCCAGCAGGTAACCTTCTGGGCACTAATGTCTCATTTTGTCCTGGCCTTGTCTTTCTGTTTCTGGAGGTTTGTCTGTTTTCAAACCACAGTGTTTCAACAACTCAGCTCACCATTTATCCCTCGGGGGAACTCACTCTCTCTCTCTCTCCCTCCCTCCCTCCCTCCCTCCCTCCCTCCCTCCCTCCCTCCCTCTCTCTCTCTCTCTCTCTCTCTCTCCCCCCCCCCCCGCCCCCCGCCCCAATCAATTCCATCCCTGTTTCTGTGATGACATGTCTCTCTCCGGGTCTGTGTCTACTCATCTGTAAAGAGATCCAGTTCTCTGCTGCACGTGTGGGGTGGCAGCTCCCTGCAAGCAGAGGAATCTGGATCCTTCTGGTAGCAGTTTGCAGGCTGCTCCAGCCCTACCTCCGTGCAGATCTCCTCTGTGCAGTGCTCCCCTGGTCCATGGGGTGGGGTGACAGCGCTGCCAGAAGTGCAAACCGTGTCTCAGGCATTCTCAGAGCAGGGGACTGTCCACAGGAAGGAGCTAGTTCTGCTTTGAGGGCCCTGGCCTGCTCAGACCCTGCATGGAGTACTGTGTCATAAGGGTGGTCCTATAAATCAGAAGCTTTTTTCTGGGTGGAGGTTCTGACGTGATCATGGGGTCCAGAGGGGCTGAAGACTCTGACTTGCGTTTGGTGGGGCAAAGAGATTTGGTGGAGCGATGGCATGTCGGGTATTCATTTAACTCATTTCAGTAAGCATTTCTTGAGCCCTAGCAATGCGCCAGGACAGCTTCTGAGAACCGAGTTATAGAAGTGCCCAAATACAGACCCGGTCCTCGTGAGGCTTAGTTCCAGTGGGAGAGATGAGGGCATTAAGTAAGCAGTTACATTTTCTCCTTCGAGCTTGGCAAAAGCCATGCAAACAAGAGCGGGAGTGTTGGGGGGATTCTTAAGAGCTTTAGGGCCTTGTCTGAGAAAAGTAAGTCATTTTTTTTTCCTGTCTTGCTGCAGATAATGAATGGCTGTGTTGCACGGGAACCCTTAATTCCAACTCTTTGTGTTTCTGTAGCGGGAAGGAAAGTCCTACTTTCCAAGAGGGAAAGGTTTGGGAGGAGCACAGCTGACATTCTTCTCTACGCCTACAACCCACTCATTCCTTCACAGGGAAGGAAAAGTGCTTCCGATCCAATGAATGAATTTGGGGGAAGGAACTGAGTGGGAAGCAGAGTTCATGATGAGTTGTAGGACCTCCAAGGAGAATTGGAACCTGTTTGGACCTGAGGTTCAAGGAAGGGAAGTGACTTGGCTTCCTTTGTCCTTGTGTGTGGCAGAGACAAGAGGCGAACCCATCTCTCCTGATTCCCTGGATGGGCAAAGAAGGGAAAGGCTGGCAGCCGGGATGGTTAGTGGCCGTGGTAATGATGGTGAGACAGGTGGGCACAGACCAGGCAGAGTCGAGGAGATGCGGAGGCTCTGAGGGGTGAGGGACAGGAATTCAGAGATGGTTCCAATGGGGACCTGAGGGAGGAGGGGCTGGGAGTGCAGGTTCCCAGCTCAGGTGAACGTGTGGAACATCTGTGGCCTCGAGAGGGAGCCATGATCACTCAGTCTGGCAGTTGGAGGAGTCATGACACTGGACTTGGGTTCTCCCTGAGCAGCTGTGCAAATAGGAAGACTCTTGAACAGAATTTACAAAGTGGTGGTCTTCAGGCTGAATCTAGCTTGTTGATGTGTTTTGTTTTACCCAGACAAAATTTAAAGCTGTGAATTAGCTGAAGGAAAAAAAAAAGTGGAGGATTATAAGTCAAAATCTGAATTTTGATTTATTTTCTTTAGAAGAAAAGACTGGGGAATCCTTGGGCCCACACTCCTGATTGGCAATCATCTCTTGAAGCTGATTGGGGGTCATTCCCTTTCGCTGGGGCTGGAGCTCCCAGTTTGCCACTGTCCTCACGGATCTGTCTGTTTCACAGACTCATTCAGCTTCTCTTCCAGGGTACCTGCATGGATCCGGTGGGCATTTGGGTTGGCAGCCCCCGTTCCACCTTGAATGTTGGGTTTAAACTCTCCTGGGTTAGAGATACTTTTGAGATTTTATTAAGTTAAAGACCTCTCCAGAGAGATGTGCTTTCTACTTGAAACTTTTGCATAAAATTACAAGTGGTTTCCAGACCCTCTAAAGCCGTTTAGAACCTGGTTCCCAGGTTAAAAACCCCTGCTTTGAAAAAAGGATTGCCCAGTTTCTTTGAAACTGCAGAAGCATTTCACAGCTTATAAAGCATGCCCCCTGCAGAGCTTGTGGTGTCCCCTCTCTTAATTCCCGTAGCACCTTCTTCCACACCCTCTGTAGGCAAGTGTAGGGGTCATCCAGCCTCCTTTACAGATGAAGAGAGAGGTCTGGGGACGCTGAGTGACTTAAGCAGAGCTGCACAGGCGGGATCTGTAGGGGCTGGCACTCAGCTCACCCCACGATTCCAGCTTTAGTCTTCCTTTCCTTCCATTTGCCAGTCGGTTATAAATAGCTCAAAGAAGATTTTATTTCCAGCTTCGAAGTGACATGTGCTGTCAGCAACACCACAAAATACTTCATTGATGTTTTTAAGGGGGTAGGGAAGAGGAAATAAAATTGCTTATTTGCCCAAAGCAATGTTCAGTGAAGTGAAATCCATTGACTCCCCATGGGACGCTCTGCTTTTCCCAAGCGAATGGATTTTCAAATTTGGAACACAGGTGGCCTTCAGGCTGAATGGCCGCAGCCCGCCTCTCTCTGATTAATATGATCAATGCCACACTTGAGGGAGGGCTAGGAGTCGGGGACACGCCCACCCCTGTGGCCTGGGGAAAATCATGTGCACAGGAGCAGGGGGGCCGTTCCCAGCTGCTTTGGGGGCCTTGTCTGGAAAGGGTAAGCCGTTGTTCTCCTGTCTTGCTGCACGCACGCACGTCAGGGTGAAGGCAGGAGGGAGAAGGCGTTTCTCTTCACGCTGAGCTTTCCCAGCACAAGAGGAGATCACAGCCAAACCTTTGCAATCACAGAGAAGGGTTTGTGTAAGACGATGTGGTGACACCGGGTGATTTTTGATGATATAACAGCCAGGGGATCCAGGGATAAGCAACAGGGCTGAGCACCAACATAGACAAGGGAAGGAAAGTAACCCAGGATTATCATATAAGTAACCCTGAGACACAAAACCTGGTGCGGAAGGCTGGTAAATGAAGGATGTCTGGGGCTCGTTAATGGCCGAAGAAGCTCTTCCTTGGCCTGGAGAGTTAGGCAGTGCTTTACATGCTCTGCAACTCGTGAGCTGCTTCTCCAAGACTCTTCGGAATGAAATTCATTCTTATTGCACCCATTCGGCGGATGAGATAATTGGGGCGTGAAGAGGCTCAGTCATTTGCTCGAGGTCACACAGTGGTGTGTGGTTGGGTCTGACAGTTTCGCCCCAGAGTTTCTCTTTAACCTCTTTGCCTTATTGCCTCAGCGAGCAGAGACTGAAATAGAGAAAGCTCCCATCCCCAGAGGAAAAAGGAACCCGGGAGAGAGAAAGAGGCAGAAACAGGCTGTCGGCCGCAGTGTCTGGCCCTGAGAGGGCTCAGGTCGCCTGTCTGAGAAAGAGAAACAAACCACTGGAAAGAGGAAGGGGCAATGAGACCCCCACCGAGGGCTGACCCTGGGTCTGATCCCTTTGGACTCTCCAAAGGGAGAGAAATGAGAGTTGATTCATGTCCTGACCTTTTAACACTACTCTGAAAGAGGGTGGTGACCTTATTTATCTTATTCACAGCTGTGTTCCCACGGGCTCCTCACAGGTGCTCAGAAAAGCCTTGTGGAATGAATGTGGAAAGTAACTGGCCCAATGTCAGCCACCATTATTTAAACTTAGGTCTGTTTGTGCTGAGAGTAAGCTGGATGTACTCATCTCTGTGCATTCAAGATGGTGAGAACCGATGGAATTTAGGTCCACGTGCCCTGGTGGAGCAGCTCGCTGGGAACCAGCCCTGCGTCACCCATCAGAGTTTGGGGAGAAGTTCACCGCATTTATTATTCAACTCAACTCAGTGTGCATCTGTTGGGCTCCGACCATGTGCCCAGCATTGTATTTGGTGTTTGAATAACACTGAAGAAATAGAAGACAGGCATCATCTCAGCCTTTGAGAAGTTTCTCCTGTAGACATGGAGATAAAGTGAATATCTCAAGGAATCTTATTCTCTTTCTTCAAATGTGAAACGAGGAACTTATTTTTACCAGATGTGTCTTCTTACTACGCTGTAAGCTCCTCCCAAAACTGACCCTGAGGCAAGACTTTGGGTGCAGTTTATTATGGATGTGATCCCAGGAAGAGATGAGAGTGGGATGGGTCCTGGGGAAGGAAGGAAAGCCACAAAGAATGTATTGAAGAAGGGCTACTGTAGCAGGTGGCTGGAAGTCCATCTCACTGGGGACCTCTGGGAGACAGTTTCGGACACACCCCAGAACTGTCCTGCTGCAGGTCAAGGAGGCCAGGGTCTTCATCCACCAACCCCACCCCTGGGGTCTTCATTTACCAACTCTATCCGTGGTTGGTTCCATGGTCGCTCCTGGATCACTGAGTCCCTGGCCTGTCCAGCCTGCCCTTTGGCCAGAGCACATCCTTAGGTAGAGAGATGCAGGGAGCATGGCAAGTCCAGGGAGTCAGTAGGAGGCCCCTGGGTAGGCTGAGCAGATCACAGGGCAGGGACCCAGCAACACTTGTGTCTGTGACAGGAACCATCCCCACTTTACCCACCTCTGTATCTTCATGTAGGAAGTGCTGGGTGCATTCATGGTGAATGGGTAAATGAATGAATTCTCCCTCTAATTCTGACTTTCCCCATTTCGATGGCCTCTGGAACAACACTGACCACCGGATAACAGAATATCCCGTAGTGCTGTCCTGCAGCAGTGCAGACCAAAGGTGATGGAGAAGTTGGACAAAGCGGGACTCAGAACCGGCTGGAGAGGCCAGGAGGCTGTCTGTGGGGATGGGCCTGAGCCAGGCTGTGAAGGACGGGTGGGGCTTCCAGAAGGGTTAGAGGGAGGCACAGTCCTGGGCACGCAGAGAGGCATGAAAGAGCGCGCTATCCAGGGCGGAACTTTCAAGGCTGCAGCCTTGAAAGGGCCTCAGCCTCCTCTTGCCGATGGCAGTCTGCAGCGGGCACCGCCGGCCGGAGCTGCCCCGCGAACGCCATCTGTCCTGCCCTTGGTGCTCCAGCTTCTGGCCCTGGCTCCTCTCGCCCTTGATTTGGGGCCCAAGCGTGAGTCTGGAGACTTTCCACGTGGCCTCCAAGCCTGGCTTTGCTCTTACTGGTTGAATGGTCCTGGGGAGGTTCAAGGATCACGCTGAACCCTATCTGTAAAACGAGATCATACTGGCATGACACCTCTCTTTGTGGTGTTGCGAAACCAGCTAATGCACGTGACCGGCTTAGAACAGGGCGTGGCCCGCAGCGCGCGCTGCGGGAGGGTTTGCTATGACTGCTGCTCAATCAGGATCCGGTTTCTCGCCGCCCTCCGACCCCCACGCCCGGGGTGCTGAGGGCATCCGGAGGGGCATGCGCAGTTCTCGGCACATCGTAGGTACTTCGATGGCACTTGTTATTGGGATTTTTATTTATTTTTTAATAAATTTATTTACTTATTTATTTACTTTTGGCTGTGTTGGGTCTCCGTTTCTGTGCAAGGCCTTTCTCTAGTTGCGGCAAGCGGGGGCCACTCTTCATCGCGGTGCGCGGGCCTCTCACTATCGCGGCCTCTCCTGTTGCGGAGCACAGGCTCCAGACGCGCAGGCTCAGTAGTTGTGGCGCACAGCCCCAATTGCTCCGCGGCATGTGGGATCTTCCCAGACCAGGGCTCGAACCCGTGTCCCTTGCACTGGCAGGCAGATTCTCAACCACTGCGCCACCAGGGAAGCCCTGGAATTTATTTTTATTTCACAGATGCTTCTCACTGTGTCTGAGGCCTGACCTTGGTTTCCCAGTGATCACTCCGCCTTTCCCCCACCCCTCACCCGCCTCCCACGCCCCACCGGTTAGCAGCTCCACCCCCCCACCCCACCCCCCCCGCACCGCGGAGGAAGGGGGCGCGGGTGGGGAGGATGTCCTCCGACCTGCGGTGGTGAGAGGGCCGGTGCTTCGCTTTCTCCCGCTGTGTGACCCGAGCAAGTTACCCACCTCGCTGAGCCTCAGGTCTGCTGCGAATCTGGAAAGGGGTCAGTTGTACCTATTGCCTGGGGCTGCTGGGAGAATTAAATGAAAGTGACAAGCCCCGTTTCTGTCCCCGCCCCCTCAATTTCTTCCATTTCTGGGAGAAAGAAGAGGAGGAGAGAGAGGAAGCTGGGAACACGGGGCGAAAGGAGGCAGTTGGTGTTGGGGACTCGGTTCCGGGGCTGCCTCTCCTCACTGTGATCTTGGGAAAGTTGTTTTACTGCCCCCAGTGCGGTTCCTTGTTTGAAACATGGATCTAATCATGCCTGGCTTGTGATTTTCTTGCAGGATTGGGATGGAGATCAAAGCTCCAGTGCGTGAGAGGATGGCTTATAAAATGTAATGCAGGGTGCACATGTCAGGTTGTTGTTGTTGCTATAGATATCTTTTTTTTTTCTGGTCCAGCAACCTTCCCCTTTCTTTTCAGTAATATCATCCTGCTTTTCCTTCACACAACCTCCCCTCCTTGTTCTCAGCTCCCAAGATTTGGCTAGGCTACTCCCACTCTCCCGGTTTCAGGAGGGACCTGGCTGGTTGTTAAATTCCGTTTCTCTGGACTTAACAATTGATTTAGGGATGGGCAGGGGTCAGTCTGATGAAATGCAATCCTATGCTGGAATAATCAGGAGGGGGGATTTTCTGCTGTGATTATAAGATGCAAGGATCTTGTATGGCGGTAGTTTAAGGTGTCGGCTAGTCTAGTCGTGTGGGGTCTGGAATCAAACTAGATTCTTGTTTCAACTCTGTCATTTATTAGCCGTGTCACTTTGGGTGAGTTACTTAACCTCTCAGTGACTCAACTTTGCCATCTATGAAAAGAGATTAAAATATCACCCACCTTGTGGCATTGCTGAGAGTTGTATTTTTTTTAATTTATTTATTTTTGGCTGCATGGGTCTTCATTGCTGCACGCGGGCTTTCTCTAGTTGCAGTGAGTGGGGGCTACTCTTCTTTGCAGTGTGTGGGCTTCTCATTGCGGTGGCTCCTTTTGTTGCGGAGCACAGGCTCTAGGTACGTGGGCTCAGTAGTTGTGGCATGTGGGCTCAGTAGTTGTGGCCCACAGACTCTAGAGCGCAGACTCGCTAGTTGTGGCACATGGGCTTAGTTGCTCTGTGGCATGTGGGATCTTCCTGGATGAGGAATCGAACCCGTGTCCCCTGCATTGGCAAGCGGATTCTTAACCACTGCACCACCAGGGAAGTCCATGTTGAGAGTTTTAAATGACTGAATATTTAAGAAATATTTAGAATATTGTCAGGACTGAGTCGGCACTTAATAGATATTAGCTAATATCTGTTGTTAGGTTAACTTGGAGCTGCCAACAGTCACCATGAGAAGAGAGTCTGTCTGACATTGAAGTCAGTACAGGTTTATGACTTGAGGAGACTGAGTCCTGATGTTATCACTTGAGCACCTGGATCCATCCATACCTGAAGCCAAACATCTCTAGAATTTCTTATTTAAGCTGATTAGATTTCATTTTCTATTACTTGCAACTGAAAGAGTCTTAACTCTTGTAACTATTATTCCCACATAAAAAAAGACTGATTGTTGCTAGCACGTTAGAACTTTCTGTGATTCTCCTTCCTCTTCAGGCTAAAGTTCCGATTCCTTGGCTAAACCTCCGAGAGTTGATGACCTGGCCCCTGCCTAACTCATTGGCCTCGCTTTTCTTTGTATACACTTGTCCTCTACTTTCCCACCTTTCCAAACTTGCGGAGCCCTAAGTCCATCCTGCTCCCTCTTCCTCTGTGACTTTGCACATGCAGTTTCCATTCCTGGGAATGCCCTTCCCTACTGGTTGCCTCTCTCTCACGTGCTTTGAGACGCTCTCACCAACTCTTCTGAGAGTTTCCCCTCCTATATCTTTGCATAACAGGCGCTTTTTCCAGCAAGGATCTTCACCCTTATCCCAACACTGAGATTTCCTTGAGGGCGGGGACCATTTAGATAGGAATAATTAGTGCTACATCCCCAGGGTCTGGCACACAGCCTACTGCATAGAAAATGCTCAGTGTGCATTCATGGATGGACTCAAAACCACCCATGAGAGTGGGAATGAGAGATGAAAGACAAAAGCAGAGTGACAGCATTTTGATATGCTAAGAGCCCCTAATGTGATTTGTTAAACAACCCCAAGCCTTTAGGGTACCAGAGGAGGCAGCCAGATCAGAAGCTCTGCAGCTGAGGTTCCTGTTGGATATTCGCTCATGGCTGGTTTGGCCATGTCACTGACAGTGAAGCCAGCTTCCACCTGACAGGTGCTTCATTTAATAAAACCCCCAGGCTCGTATCAGCCCTGACATGTCCAGGGAATAAGACGGCAAGTTAGAGAGATGGAAACTCTACTGCAAGCCAAGATTTAAAAGGTCCTTGTAGCCCTTTTTTATGGAGTTTGGGTTTCCCTTTAACTCTTCAGTGAGAATGGGATGGCTTGCCGGCCCTAAATACTAATGAATTTTGGGCTGTGTTCTGCCTCCTGGCAGTCAGTGCTTAATAAATGTTCCCATCCTTCTACAGGGAGCTCTCTCTCTCTGCTAATTGCTGTCAGCATCCATCATGATCACCGAGAGAGCAGTAACCCAGCCAGAGGGGCCTTGGAGCCGAGCTGAGCTCCATCGCCAGGAAGCCAGGGGGCCATAAGGGGCTGTACCTGCTGTACATGTCCGCCGGGAGGCGCCAAGGAGGCACATGCGCAGCAGGAGTCTGAACCAGCAGTTCACAGACTGGGCACCTTGGAGCCGCTTGCTCTGGGAGAGGCCTGAGCAACCACCATGGGAACCTGGGGGTAGCTGAGCTACGGGCACCAGATTCCTTCAGCCTCTTAATCAGACCAGCCTGCCTTTATCTCTTTTATACCTCAGACCAGCCCTAAAGATTTTGTCAAAGGAGTTCTGCTTATTTGGAAAGAAAATTTGAAAACCGCAGATCTAGTCCAATTCAGACCTTTAACAGGTGAATAGACACAGTCTGGGGGCCAAGGAGTGGTGAGGAGGGAGGTGCCACAAGGTCAAAGAGAAAGTCAGGTTCAGACCTGGGACATGAACCTGGTCTCCTGATCGCACAGACAGCATTTCTGGGGTTTTGTTTGTTTTTAATTTTCCACATCCCACGTCCATCTGTTTGATACTTTCACGAATGCACCAGCGCCAGCCCCTGTGTGTCAACCTTAGAGATTGTAAGTGAGGGAGAGTGAGGGGGATTGAGCGTCCAGAGGGCAGGGCAAGCGACACATGCTGGTCATTGGTCGGGAACGTCACAGACTTACTCTCATTTGTTTAGTGAACTTTTGCTGATTGCATGTTATATGCGGAAGGGACAGGCAAAACATCACACGGGTCCTGATGTATGAGAGCTTATGGGCCAGTGAAGGAAGGATGAGAAAACAAACAAGTGAACAGAAATAAAATAACTACAATCTTTGTTTCATGTGATGAAAGAAACAGTTTTGTGATGGAGTGTAAGGGCGGGCCAGAGTGGTGGGTACTTCACCGGGTGGTCCCGGGAAGACTTCTTCTGAGGAGGGGCCTTTGAGTTGGGGCCTGAGAGTAAGGAGTCAGGCAATTCAGAGCAGGGAAAAGTGTCTGGCAGCGGCCTCCAGGCAGATCCAGTGCCATCCAGGAGGAGCACGTGTAACCCACTGGCCTCTGCGTTCCTCGACCTCTTCCCCTCAGTGATTTGCCCCAGGCATCTCCAGCCATTCAGCCCGGGGCCATCTCTGGAAACTCCACTGAGAAGATCATGCTCTCTGGCCACCACTGCCCCCTAGGTGTCCCAGCACCAAAATGGCATTAATTAGAAGCAATCAGATTAGGAATCCTTCCTGCCTCTGCTTTTGCTCTCTCTCCATTTCCTCCTGTTTCAGTGGATGACGCTTCCTGCTTCTATCAAAGGGACACTCCCACCTGTGGTCTGCGTTACAGGGTCAGACCTGGGACATGATTCCTCTACTGGGATGATGCATGTTCTAACGCTAATACTTTCCTCCTTTACCACTGCCCCACTAGCTTCGGGTGCTTTCCTGTGCTCTCCATCATAGGATCCCATCTTCAATGTCCTTTGACCTCCCTCATCATCCATTCCCTCTTCTGCCACCACCGTTTGGGCTGAATATGACCCCGTCCTCCGCTACAGCAACTGCTCTGTCAGGTCACCATCAACCTCCAAGCTGGCGAGTTCGAGGGTCTCTTCCGTGTCATCACATCTGTCTCCTAGTCACACGTCACGTGCCCGGCTCCTCTGGCTTCTTGAAACTGCTTTAGCTTCGCTCCCACAGCTTCCTCCAGCTCCCACCCCTCCCTCCCAGGCCGTCTTCACACAGTGTTCTCTGCTGGATGCCCTCCCCTGCTCTGGGTCTGAATGTTGGATCAGCTCTGGGTCCCTTTTGCTTCTTTACCTGCACTCTGTCCTCAGGTGACCTCATCCACTTCCATGGCTTTAAATACCATCTTCATGATAATGACTTCCAAATTTATATCTCCAGCACTAACATCGTGAAGCTGCAGACTCATATATCCTGTGACTTGACATCTCCACTTAGATGACTAATGAGCATCTCAACTTAATACATCAAAAAAAGTCTTAATTTTCTCACCTTACCTCCAAAGTTGCTCCTCCTTTACTGTTCGCCATCTTGGTAAATGTCACCATCTTCTCCCCAGTCACTCAAGCCCCAGTCCCGGGAATCACCTTTAATTCATCTAAGCACTTCACCCCACATCCAGCCCACAAGTGAGCCCTGTGGGTGCTCTCCTTAAGAGAGATTCTGAATCTGTTCACTTCTCTCCAGCTCCCCTTCTGCTGCAAATGCCCCAGACTCCACCATTTCTCCCTCAGCTGTTACGGCAGTCTCCCAACTGGTCTCTATGTCGCCAGCATTGCTTCCTAGAATCTGTTCTTTATATAGCATACTGAGTGCTCTTTGAAAACTGTAAATCAGATCTCGTCGCTCATCAACTTAAGGACCTTCAAAAATTCCCACTTGCATTTAAATTTAAACTATTTGCCACGCCAAACAAATCATTCTATGAGCTGGCCCCCGCCTGGCTTTGACTACATCTCATACTGCACTTGACTCCTCCCAGCGTATTTTGTCCACTCCGGCCTTCGCCCTTCCTACCGTCTCTTCCTTCCTTCCCTCTCTTCCTCCCTCCCTCGTTTCCTCCCTCCCTCCCTCCCCCCCTCCTTCTCTAAGCATCAAGTCCATTTCTGCCTGAGAGCCTGTGTTAGTTTTCTCTTGCTGTGTAACAAATGGGCAGAAACTTACCAGCATGTGTAGTGGCTCCAAAAAGTTGGCAGTCTCTCTCTTCTTGTTCCCAGTTTGCCGTGGGGAATCAGCTGTCTCGGGCGTGTGGGGTGGGGAGCAGGGGACGGCTTAACAGAGGGACCTGACAGGGAGCCGGATAAAGCCATCCAGAACCTTTTTCCTGCACCAGCCTCTTCAGCAGAAGTCACACTCTATGACTAATCAGGAGCCGGAAGTCCTAAGGCTGCAGAGGACAAAAGGAAATATAAATGTTACATAAAGATAATAGCACCGATCTGAAAGCTCTGTGGTGAGGAGTCGCTCTTACCCTGTAATTGTCACCAGGCTGTGTCAGCGCCAGGGGCAGGGAGTCACTTTGGAGGGCCTGACAGGAGGGGGGGTGCTATGTCTCTGGGGATGCTTGCATATGGGTCAGTCTGGAAATGGAGACAGGGCCAAATTCTTCTTCTGCCAGCACAGCTCCGTGCTGGCTGCTGGTGGGGCAGGATGGAAAGGGAGGCCAGCCTCCACCTGGTGCCTTCTGTGGTCAGGTAAGGTGCTGGGCATGCTACCCAACTCAGCACCCGCCATGCCGGACCTTCAGTCTTGTGATAAGACCAGCTCTCGCTGACCATTGATCTGGAAAAGATTTCTTCTCCCCTTCTCCTTGGATAAGCCCTATGGATTCTTTCAGCCTTGACTCGGATAATACACCCTCCAAAAAGCTTTTCCTGATTTCTCTTCTCCAGACTGGAAGAAGTGTCCCTCTACCCTCCCTTAGCCTCTAGAACTTCCTTTCTTACTACAGTATAGTTTGCTGCTTGTATTTTCTGAGCTTTTGCAGGCCAAGGACTCTTTCTTTTTTCCATCTCTATTGTATCAACACCAAGCACATTGTTTGGCAATTAGCAAGTGCTCAGTTTGTGCTAATGTAATGAGTCTCTAATGTGACTCTCATGGAAATCCTGACATCCAGCTTGTTGAATCAACATTGTAACTCTCACATTTCAAATGAAGAAACTGGACACGATAGCAGTAACATAACTTGCCCAAGGACACAGTGCTAGTGAACCATAGAGCTTGGTTTTGAATCATCATCATTATTATATTGATAGTTTCGATTTGCTGAGCACCTACTATGCGTCAGGCACCATACTTCGTTCTTCACATGCATTATCTCTTATCCATCCTCATGTTAATCCCGGAAGTTATATGTTATCCCCATGGTATGGATGGAAAAACTGAGGCTCAGGGAGACTTATTACCTTTTCGAGGTTATACAGATAGTGTAGTGGTGAGATAGGTTGGGATCCAGGTGTGTCTGCTACCAAAACCCATGGTCCTTTTGCTGTACCATGCTTTCTCCTAATCTACTAATAGAAGGCAAGATGGATGCAAAAAGGGAGCAGTCGAAGATGTGGTTGATGGATTCAGAGTATGATGGTTGAATGTCCTCAAAGTCAATGTGAAGTAGGAAGACAGAGCATCGTATAATCTTTGCTGGCAGGCACTTGACTGTAGCTTAAGCAATGATAGAAGATCATTAGAAGAAAGGATGTGCTCCCAAAGGAGGATAGATGATCACAAGAAAAAAACTGTGATTCAGAGGAGCAAAATTGGTCAGTGAGTAGCGCCAAGAGACATAATGCTTTGGGGAGTGAGTGTGAGTGCCATCTTGCTGTTGTTGTTTCTTGCTGACTTTCTCTGCTGGAGTTTGGACTACAGAGGGCAGAGTCTTTACTGGTGCATCCCCAGCATACAGCACATGAATGGCACATAGTAGGCACTCAATAAAGAAGTCTAGGCCTTCCCTGGTGGCGCAGCGGTTGAGAGTCTGCCTGCCGATGCAGGGGATGCGGGTTCGTGCCCCGGTCCGGGAAGATCCCACATGCCGCGGAGTGGCTGGGCCTGTGAGCCATGGCCTCTGAGCCTGCGCGTCCGGAGCCTGTGCTCCACAACGGGTGAGGCCACAGCAGTGAGAGGCCCACGTAGCACCCCCCCCCCAAAAAAAGAGAGAAGAGCTTTACCAAGGATCACTGACTTACAGTAAACTGAACATATTTAAAGCATACAGTTTGATACGTTTTGATATATGTATGAAACTATCATCAACTGTATGAAACATTTGTTTTTATTGAAGTATAGTTGATTTACCATGTTGTGTCACCCTTCTGTACAGCAGTGACTCAGTTTTACACATATGTACATTCTTTTTCATTGTGCTTTATCCCAGGAGATTGGATATAGTTCCCTATGCCATACAGTAGGATATTGTTGTTTGTCCATTCAAGATAAGAAACATTTTCATCACCTCCTGAAGTTTCCTCACGCCCCTTTGTGATTTTTCTCTCCTGTCCTTCTCGCTCTCTTGTCCCCTTTCAACCACTGATTTGCTTCCTGTCACTATACATTAGTTTATATTTCCTGGATTTTTATATAAACAAATCATACAGTATGTACTCTTTCTTGCTTGGCTTTTGTCATGGGGCATAATTACTTTGAGATTCATCGAAATTGTTGAGTGTATCATTAGTTCATTACTATTCATTGCTGAGTGGTATTCTGTTGTATGCAGGTACCCTAATTTGTTTATCCATTCAACTGTTGATGAACTTGTGGATTGTTTCCAGTTTTCAGCTGCACAGGTAAGGTTTCCATGAATATTCATAGATAAGTCTTTGTAGGAACATATGCTTTTGCTTCTCTTGGGTAAATACCCAGGAGTGGAATGGCTGGATCACGTGGTGGGTATAACTGTTTTCCAAAGCGCTTGTACCATTTTACAGTATATTAAAGTTCCAGTTCCTCCACATTTTCACCAACCCTTGGTGTGGTCAATTTTCAAAATTTTCTCCATTTGAATAAGTGTGTCAGGGTATCTCATTGTGTTGTTCATTTGCATTTCCCCAACGAGTAATGATGAGGCACTGCAAATATGGGGAGATCTTAGGTCCTTGATAAAGTCATTGAACTGTGACTTAACCAGTTCTGGAAAACCCATGCTGAGATTCTTTTATGTGAGCGGATAAGTCTTCTGCATTGCCTAAGCCGTTCTGAGTCTGTCCCTTACAGGAGACAGCATTGTCCCTGGTTTTCTAGGTTGACCGGCCTCATTCCCTAGAAGCTGGAGGGGGTGGAAGTAGCGCTCGCCTTCAGCCCCAGAAGGGCTCCCGGGTGAAATGGTCATTGTGACAAGGGCAGTTTCTCAAATCGTGATATCCCTTTTGTAGCTCTTTCACACGTACCATGCCTTTATTCGTCTGTACTCTAAGCCCCCAAGATCGTGGCATTATCTCTGTCTTACAGATGAAGAAACTGATATTTCATTGAAATTGAAGTGTAACCGCTTTGAGATTACAGCTTCGATACGACTCCCACTAGGATGTCTTGTTGGCGCAGCAACCAAAACCCTGATAGTGGAATTTCAGGTGTGAACCTGCAGAGGAGACGGAATTTGAGGGGAATTAGGACTACTTGTGCATCCCTGAGAAAAACCATCCAGGACACTGTGTACTGTGCTCTATAGGTAGACCTGGGGCCAGGAATCATGGAGATTCTCCTGGCTTCTTGGAGAATGATGTTTTTTAATTTTTTTGAATCGTGTGTAATTTCACAGAAAGCTCGAGGGTCTGGAGCAGAAGAGAGGTTGCCTCTGATTTGGGGAGAAGTGGTCCAGTCCGACAATCTCTCCATTGTTGTGAGGATATTTCTAGCACCCGTGAAGGGGCTTTGGGGAAAGGGGTTCCTCAGTTGCAAACCTTGAAACAAGCACTTGTGTGCAGGTGGTTTTTGAAGGATGTGCTCTCAGGAGATGCCAGAGAAGGAATGGGGATGCAAGCAGGACTGGGAATGGGAGAGGAACAGAGCCAAGGTGCCATTTCAGCAAAGTCCTGAGGAGGACACCACAGCCTGAGCCTTCAGGGAGCTCTGAAGCCCAGCTGGGCCTCAGCCTGGAGGGTCACGCCCAGAAGCAGGGGGGCTGGGTCATTCTCCAGCACCCAGGGTCACTGGCTGAGGACCTCCAGCAGGGGCTGCTTCCCACTGCCCTTGAGCATGGGGCAAAGTGCTTCAGAGCCCCGAGAGGAGTCCTCTTGTGAAAAGTTTCAGGTTTGGCGTTGAAACAAAAAGTCCACAGAAGCTGGGGAAGGGGGAGGGTACACTCAAAAGAGATCTGCAGAGTCTGGCCACAGAGGAGGACTCCCCTCTCCTCTGGGTGGGTCAGAAAACTCTACTCCCCTTCTGGTGTAAGGTGCAAAATAAATTCAAAGAAGCACAGACCTAGAAGGCAAAGATTAGTGTTTGAGTCATGGCTCTCTTATTCATGACACATATACCTGCGCAGAGTAATTAATCTGAACCTCAGTTCCTCATCTGTAAAATGAGGACAAGCGCGTTCACCTGCCCGGCTGCTGGGAGCGTTAAATCAGATCGAGAGCTGTGTAAACCTTTGCTTAAACTTTGGGTGTCAATGTTTTCTAAACAGAGGACATCCTGTGATGCTGGTGACCGTTTCTGGGGGAGCTCCTGGGTGAAGGAATGTGTCCTGATTTGGGGGAGACCCAGACAAGCACAGGGTATTGGTGAGAGGAAATGCAGAACAGCTCCTGTGTTCCAGAGGAGAGTATTTTGTTGAATCTTCTCAAAAATCCTCTGGTTATTACTGCTTCTCTTTTATAGCTATAGAAACCGTGGCTCAGCGTGTTCTGGGTATCTTCCCTCCTCTCCCGGAGCCGAGCTGGATGGACTGCTTCCATGGGTCCCTTGCCCCTTGGTTGGGCGTGTCATGGGGGGGCACCAGGAGATGGGAGATGGAAGGAGAGGAAGCTTCTGGTGTTTCTGCTGTGGGTTGCCTGCCTCCCTCTACTGAAGGCTGCAGCTCCTGTCCACACAGAAGCTATTCCCATCCACCCTTCAAGCTTTGGGCTGGTCAGGGTTCCCCTCCTGTTACTGGTCCTTTAGCTCTCCTCCAATGCTGCCCTTCCCATCTGAATAGTTGTCTGTTAAACTCTCCCCATGGTACTCATTCTGAGTGTGCTACCCATTTCCTGTCAGAATGCAGAAACCAAGTAATTGGCCCAAGGTCACACGTCTAGAAGTGATGGGGTTGGGATTGGAGTTCAATCTCACTTGAAGCTCATGTTTCTTTCCACGACATCATGGGATTTGTGGCTGTGCTCTTCTTGGACAGCCATCAGCAGGCTGATTAGCTGGAGAAGACTGCCATCCCCAGGGGTCTCCTATTCTTGTCTACATCTGACATGTCCTTAGGTCCAATCAGAGCAGGAAAAATCATCATTCAGGGGAAAAGAGAGAAGGCCTGGATGGGATGCAGTGAGTATGACAGATGGCCTGCCACTCAGGGTCTGCCCATGTCTCATCTGTAAAGCACACTCCTTCCTGAGAAAGCTGCTGAGTTCTGAGATGGGAATTCCCGCGGGTCCACCCAGGGTCGGCCAGCTGTGGGCATCATCAGCCGTAATAGACGAAGGGCCTGCACAGCCAGCTGACCTTTGCAGTGACAGCCCTTCGGTCAGTGCAGGACCCCCCTCCCCCCGTCCACCTGGCCTCCCTATCTTGTGTGGGTGCCCTGCGCTGGGGCACTACCAATAGACAGAGCCCTGGCCGAGGGAGCTCGACCCACGAAGGGAAGCCCAGGGAGGGACATGAAAGGGGCCATGCTGAGCATCTGGTGGGGACTCTCACGGCTCCTGCCAGAGGTCTCTTTGGAGGCCCAGGACCCCCAGGGTCATGGCCGAGCAGATCAGAAAAGCCCCAGGAGGACGGAATGGGGCTTCAGTGCTCTCTGATTAATGAACAGATGCCTTTGCCCTTCAGGGAAGATTCCCTGGACACAGGGAAGGAACAGGGATTTTAAGGGCTTTGGGGAAAACTACCACCACCTGGCGATACTGGCAAAAATATACCTATTTTTTCAGGACAGATTTTCTCCCCACCTTGGAGGAAATTAGCTTTGATATATAAAACATAAAGTGAATTTATGTGTATGTATGTGGAAGAGATGCAGAGAGGCAGGGGAGGGAGAAAATAGCTGGAGAAGAGTGGAGATGCTGAGACAGGGAAAGAGCAGAGAGAGCGAAGGAAAAGCAGACAGCCCCACCCAGGACGGCGGAAGAGCACTGGGAACCTGAGAATTCCTGTTGAGCTGAGTGGGTTGAAGTGTGGGCTGATGGTCAGTGGGGTGGGGGGAAGCCCTGTGAAGGGGCAGGTAAGCCCAGCCCAGGATGAATTCACTGTTCTCGGCCTCTCCTTTCAATTTGTTTTGGAGGGAGGAACCTAGAAGACCCGAGGAGAGCATTGACAGGATCAACTTCATAATAAAACAGAAATTGATTTGTGTATTTAATTTCTTAAACGGTTTGGCAAATGCTATATGCAAAGTTATTTTTTAAAGGCATTTGTTCTTTTACTGGGCTTCAGCCAATACCGTGCATGACAAGGTAGACAAGGTGCCACCTTGTCAGGTCCTGGATGAAAAGCCACCCAGGGCACAAGCTTGGTGCTGCCACTCACAGACCAGGTGACCTTGGGCTGGTTGCTTAGCTTCTGTCCACCCGCTTTATCCCAAACATTGGGTGTCATACATGGACACGTCGGGGTGTTGCTGTGAGGAAGGAATGAGATGGTACCTCAAGTGCGAGCTGAGTGAGGGTTAGGGACACAGATGGGACACAGACCTGCTGGCCGCTGACACCTTGTGCTTGTGTTGCTCTGCCCATCCTGGGGAAGTCACTCCTCTTCTAAGTTCTGTCCTTACTGCCCCCAGCCCAGTAGGAAAAATGAAACAAAGCAAAACAGAGGCTGGGATGAAACTCTAAGGCACTATAAAAAAGCATCTTCACCTCTCTTTGTGTTTGGGAGTGTATACACAGAAAACGGAGGTCAAAAGAGAAAGCACAACTCTATGAATTTGGGCAAATACCTTATAATTTCTAGAATATGGGGCCTCTATTAAGCTGAGCTGGGGACTGTGGCTTCTAACTGAGGCCAACGCAGGTCTTCTTACCCATCTACCCTGAGTGGAAGAGAACCAGGCCTACAGAGGAGGTGAGCTCTGCCTTCTCCGCGTACTCAGGGGCCAGACCAGAGAGCCCACAGAGAGCATCTTGGACAAGGTGATGCAAGAGGGAGTGGGGCCCTGTTCATAAGGCCCACTTGCCGGCTGCCATGGTTTAACCCCCTCAGTCTTCAATGTCCATGAACATTGAACATCAAAAGGTTAGGACTTGGGGTCTAAATCATTTTGTTCCCCAAAGGCTCTTGGGTTCCTAGGCCAATACTTCCATGTTCTTCTTAGAAGAGAATGACGGCTGTTGTCCGAGTCCCAGTGCACCCTCCCCCAGTGCTGGTCTTCCTTGCTTCACGTGCATATAATTAAATGGCCACTAAAGTAGATTATCTAAGGATTTGCTGTGTTCACTATAAAAATAGAACAAAGCAGCAGGCAACCTTCAAATCCTAAAAGCTTATTTCAGTTAAAAACAAAACCATAAACCAAACTCCAGATCTGCCCATCAGATCCCAGGCTACATCACCTCTCCAAGACTATAGGCTATGGTCAGGAGGGGTCAGAGAAGGATCACGGAGAAGGGAGAACTGGCATCAGGAAGGAGGAGACCCAGGTGGGACAGCCATTCCGCCTTCTTTGAGGCAATTCTCAGAGGTGTGGACAGTCCACGTGTGTTTTGAGGAGGTGCTCTCTGGACAGTTTTTGTCTAGGATAGAGGGTTTGGGTAGTACAGGCTTTGCTGGTGAAGGCAGTGAGGTTGGAAAAGGAGGACCTGGTAGGATTTGGTGATACCTTGTATTTATAACCTGACTGGCACTGTCCACCCGTCACCTGGACCCGGTTACCTCTAAAGCCTGAGCCACGCCCTGCGCATCCCAGGCACAGGAGTCAATGAATTCCCTTTCTGTTCATCTCGTTTGAGTTGAGTTTCTGTTATGTTCAATCGAAATCGTTCTTATCATTTAGAAATGATGGGAGAAGCCAGGAGAATGTGTGAGATGTGTCCATGATGGGGGAACCTACAGGGTGAGGGATTGTATGATCAGGAGTGCTCATGGATAGAATGTGTGAAGAAGGCTGGAAAGAGCACGCAACTCCAGGAAGTTGGAGTCGGTTTCCAATCTTCCTGAGTCCTAGGTGGGGCTCTCTGGGAAAACCATTGTAATATTTGAGCCTCAGTTTCCTCATTTGTACGCTGGAGGCAATAGTGAAATATGGATACAGTCTGAGGGTCAGATGAGGTCCAATGTGCTTCAGCAGTCCAGTGTGCGATGCCGTGTACACAGGCCACTGTCATTTGCCTCTGTGCAATACCTGTTGTTTTCTTCACTAGTAGGAATGGTAATTACACTTTACACACTGGGGTTTTACTCACCTCAAAGTGCTATCTCCTGCGGTATCTCGTTTTCCTTCAGTGCATTTTTCTTTGGGTTCAAGTGGCTGCCATGCTCGGGGAAGTGGCTGGGGAGACGTGGAACTGACATTTTAAAATCATTTATCTCTCCCAGGCTTCATGCACACTTAACCCTGTTTAATTATCTCAACAACCCTTTGAGGCTGGGATTGCTATTTCCATTTTCAGATGGGAAACTGGGTTTCGGCGAGGTTCGTTGACTCGCTTTGGGTCATACTGCTAGCAAGTGGTGGAGCCTGAATTCAAAGCCAGGCTGGAAGGGGAGCGAAGCCCCACCTTCCGGCTGGGAGCGAGGGGTGGGTGGTCTTGTCTCCGCCTTATGGCTTCAGCCAAGGAGAGCCCCTGACTTGGGTTGGGGGAGAAGCGGGAGTGAGATGCCATCCCTCCGTCTTTTCCCCCACCAGCGTCCTTGGGCTGGTGCCTCAATGCAGGGCTTGCATGGACCTCCTTCCTCACCTCCACCTGTCTCTCTCCTGTGCCTTCCCTGAGGGAGTGGGACTGGCCCCATCCCTGATAATTAAGGCTTAAACACCAGCAAAGTCACCTCCTCTTTCTCCCACCTCTCAGGATGGCTGCTCGAAAGCAGTTGAGTTGACAACTCAGAAGAGAAGGCAACTCAGACAGCAGCAAACTTTCTCTGACAGCTTCCCTAGGGAGCCTGGAACAGGAGAGCTGTCTATACCTGCAGGAACACCAAATACTCTCCAATTGTTTTTTCTTTTTAAAAAAAGAAAAGGGTTTAAACAAGCCCCCACACATCCTCTTATTAAATGGAATAAAATTATAAATGGATATACTTCCCTGGGGGGATATGTTGGTGGAGTCTTTCCTGCACTACATGTATCAGTATCATTTTCCTAGACTGGGAAGCTGCCTCCACCGTATATAAATATATGTGTATGTAAATGGTCTACTTTATATACATATATATTTTATATATATGTATAATATCACCTACTATGCACTGGGCATTGTGCCGGATATTAGGGACATGAAGGTGAATAAGATTCACCTTCTTTAAGGAGGTCACGGCTCATTGGAGGTGAGATGGGAGACACTAGGTAAATGAGAACTTGTAGTGAAGTATGTCACGAGGGTCAGTCAGGGTGCCCTGGGGTCACAGAGGATGGGAGGATGTCCCCTTGCCGTAGAAGGGAGCCTGGGAGAAGCAGAGTCTGAGCTAAAAGCACATGAGAAGTAGGTAGGAAGATACAGGAGAGGTGAAGAGGAGGAAAGAGCATTCTTTTTTTTTTTAAAAAGTAGATTATTTATTTATTATTTATGGCTGCCTTGGGTCTTCACTGCTGCATGTGGGATTTCTCTCTAGTTGCAGTGAGCCGGGGATACTCTTCGTTGCGGTGCATGGGCTTCTCATTTCAGTGGCTTGTCTTGTTGAGGAGCATGGGCTCCAGGTGTGCAGGCTTCAGTAGTCGTGGAGCGGGGGGCTCAGTAGTTGTGGCGTGGGGGGGCTCAGTAGTTGTGGCTCATGGGCCCTAGAGCACAGGCTCAGTAGTTGCGGTGCACGGGCTTAGGTACTCCACGGCATGTGGGATCTTCCCAGAGCAGGGACTGAACCTGTGTCCCCTGCATTGGCAGGCGGATTTTTTTTTTTTTAACACTTTATTGGAGTATAATTGCTTTACAATGGTGTGTTAGTTTCTGCTTTATAACAAAGTGAATCATTTATACATATACATTTATCCCTATTTCTCCTCCCTCTTGCGTCTCCTTCCCACCCTCCCTATCCCACCCCTCTAGGTGGACACAAAGCACTGAGCTGATCTCAGCTGCTATGCGGCTGCTTCCCACTAGCTATCTATTTTACATTTGGTAGTGTATATATGTCCATACCACTCTTTCACTTCGTCCCAGCTTACCCTTCCCCCTCCCCGTGTCCTTAAGTCCATTCTCTACATCTGCATCTTTATTCCTGTCCTGCCCCTAGGTTCTTCAGAACCTTTTTTTTTTTTTTTTTAATATTCCATGTATATGTGTTAGCCTACGGTATTTGTTTTTCTCTTTCTGACTTACTTCACTGGGTATGACAGTCCATCCACCTCACTGCACATAACTCAATTTCATTTCCTTTTATGGCTGAGTAATATTCCATTGTATATATGTGCTACATCTTCTTTATCCATTCATCTGTTGATGGACACTTAGGTTGCTTCCATGTCCCGGCTATTGTAAATAGTGCTGGCAGGCGGATTCTTAACCACTGCACCACCAGGGAAATCCCGGAAAGAGCATTCTTGTAGAAGAAACAGTCTGGCCAAAGGCTTCAGAGATGAGAAAGTACACTGCTTTGGGGAGACCTGAATACAGCTTGACTACTTCCCAACATTTACTGTTTCTAAATAGGGGTGAGGCAAGCAGACTCTGGGAACTTTGTGGTTAAGTGTGTCTGTAAGGAGGTGGGATCAACCAGCAACTTTATGGCATCCAGCAATTCACAAATGCTCTCACAGCTAAACCCCCATCTCACCAGCATCCCCCAAAAGTCCAGAGAAGTGCGCGTGTCTGATCTTGTGACAATTCCAGCTTTATGCTTGGGAAAACCAAGGCTTAGGAGATGGCCATGTCTCTTCTGAGCTTAAAAGTGTGTTGCCTCACACTTTATATATATATTTTTATCATTGCCTAATAAATGAGCACACATGTAGCAGCTTTAAACAACATACAGTTATAGTCTCACAGTTCCATAGGTCAAGAATCTGGGGCAGAGCTTAGCTGGGTTCTCTGCTTCAGGATCTCACCAGCTTGCAGTCAAGGGGGTGGCTGGGCTGCATTCTTATGTGAAGGCTCAGCTGGAGAAGGATCTACTTTCAAGCTTTCTCAGTTGTTGTTGGAATTCGTTTCCTTGAAGCTGTAGGATTCACAGCAGCTTGCTTGTTCAAAGTCGGCAAGTATCCTAGAGCAATCTGCTAGCAAGACAGGGTTTTATATAATGTAACATAGTCACAGGAGTGATATCCCTTCCGTTTTGCCATTTTTTATTGGTTAGAAGAGGCTCTGCCCCTTCTCAAGGGGAGGATATTACCAAAGGCATGAATAGCAGGAGGTGGGGATCATGGGACCACCCTGAAGTCTGTTTGCCACACACACCAGCCTTTACTCATGCTGCAGTCCCCTCCCCTGGCTCTCTGTGGCAAGTCCCACCCATCCTCCAAATTGCAGCTCAAATGCACCCCCAGCTCTCCTTGGGAAGGTTCTCTGACTGCCTCTTTCTCCTTCCACGGTGCTACTGCTCTGCTCTCTCCCACCTCTATCCCAGCCGTTACTGTGAGATATTGAACTCTCACCGCTGATTTGCAAGTTTCTCTCTCTCTAGGTGGGAACAGAACCATCTCACTTCTGCATCCCCAGTGCCTGATGCCTGGTGGGTGCTCAGCAAGTATTTATAACTAATCAAATTGATGAATTAAGTGATTTTCTTTGAGTCCCAAGTCTATTTAGGAACTTGAGTCCAATTCCAGGCGTCAATCCACCACACCACCACCTCTCCAGTTTCTCAAAAACCAAAACCGAAACTCATTAACATCGTGGATACTCCTGTTAGAACTGATTAAAGGAACAGCTCCCCCTAAGACGTGACAGCGATGGATGGTAATATATTACATTGTAATCATGTGATCATTGTAAGCATGCTTTTCGAAAGCATTATCATGATCAATATTCCATTCGATTCCTTCAATATTCAGTTGGGTTTGGTCTCCTTATATATAGTGTAAGTAACCAAGGCTCAAAGAGATGAAACAATTTGCTTAAAACTATTCAGAGGAAAAACAAATTGCAAAGCTGTGACTCAGTGCAGGGCTGCTAATTCCAGTCATTCAGCAAATGTTTACAATGGTGCCCATTTTATGTTAGACATCCCTGGGGATGCAGACCTAAATAGGATTGGCGTCTTACCCACAGAGAGCTCGTGCATTCATGATGGAAACAGATTGCTAAGATGGTAAATATAAAACAAATTGACAAATGCAGTGATAGAGTTATGAAGGGGAGGTTTGGGGAATTAAGAGGAGAAATACGTGACCCAAGCGGGAAGAGGGGGTCTTCAAAGTGTGCACGTAAAGTCACTAGGAGCAGGTAGGCAAAGGAGAGTAGGAAGGACTTTTTTTTTTTTTTTTTTGGTGGCCCAGATGCGCGGCGTGTGGAGTCTTAGTTCCCTGACCAGGGATCGAATCTGCGCCCCTTGCAGTGGAAGTTCAGAGTCTTAACCACTGGACGGCCAGGGAAGTCTCAGGAAGGACATTCTTAACAAAGGGTCTGAGCAAAAGTGCAGAGGAGAAGGCCAGTGTGATGCATTTGGTTGAACCATGAGAAGTTCAGTGTGAAGTTTGAGAAAAAAGACACATGGGACGTCTAAAAGCACCCCCTCTTCTCTCTTTTACTCTTGTTTTTCAAGCATCTTCCTTTCCTCCAAGGCTACTTCTTCTGCTTGTTCTCTGGAATCCATCCTCTCCTGCCGTCTCACAACTTCATTCTTGTTACTTTCCCTTTTCATCCTCATCTCCAGCCTTTCCTCATACTTGGTTCTCATTGATTTTCTCTGACACCCCGCAGGCTGGCCTCGACCCCCCATCATTCAACATGATGCGATGACCTCGCATCATGCTGAATTGTTGAACACCATGAGTCTCATCAGACCACGGAGTCCACTAATCTCTCCTTCCTGAGATGCTCTCCTCCCCTGGATTCCTGACACCACTCTCTGAGTTACTGCCCCACATCTCCACCTGCTCATCACTTCCTTCCCATTCTTAGGACTCCTTCAGGATTTTGTCTTCTACCATCTTCTCTTCTCCTCAGCTCCAGAGGGGGAAGGGCTGCGTGTGCAAAGGCTCTACGGTGCAAAACGTTCTTGTCGTGTTTGATGGGCTAGAAGAAGCCTGTGTGGCAAGAGCTTGGCTCGTGACCGAGCCTGTAGATGTAGGCAGAAGCCAGGTCGTGAAGGGTCTTGTAGGGCATTGATAAGAATGGCATTTATTTGATATAACTGGAAGTCTTTGAAGAGCAAGAAGGAGGGGAATGACACGATTCTCTGTATATTTACAAGGTTGCCCTGGTTCCTCTAGGAAACCTCACGGGAGGGACCACAAGCAGAGGAGGAGAGACCAGAAGGTGTATTTTTAAGGCAGAAGTGATGGTATTTGCTGACAGGTCAACTGTGGGGCAGTCCATGGAGAGCCTCTTATGGATGCCCTTGACCTGGACAGTCCCTCTGTTAGTCTCTTTATTATATAAGACACTTTCCTTCTCTCTGTTGAGTACAAGGCCAAGGGCAAAGGCTGACAGATTTGTCCAGTCAAGATACAATCGTCCATGTTTAGATGGAGACAGTTTATTACACACATAGACAGTGAAACGGAGAGGAGCCCAAGCCACTAGCTAGCTACTCAGATCCCTCTCCCACACCCCAAAAGGAGAATGCCAAAGCCACAGGGCCCAGATGACAATGTAGCAAAGTGGTGGGACACTCCCTGCTGAGTGCAGCTGTGTGGGGAGGGGGAGGGGTGAAGAGTCTCATATCTCATCAGAAGTCATGAGAAACTATCTTCTAACAGCTTCCCAGGGTGGATGGGGAGTGAGTGGAGATGAATTCGTAGTGGCTTCTTAGAAGCCTCCCATCCTCAGGTTCTTCTTTCTGCCAAGACTCAGACGGGCTGTGGCTTGAGGCTTTGTCTGCCTGGTTTATGTGCCTATGTGTAAGGTCACCAGGGCACGGGGGGAGCCCTTGTTCTTTAGTACCACTTATTACAATGAGCATTTGTATACAGCAAATGCACATGGTACTTGCTATGAACACTTACTGTGTTCTAAGTGCTCTACACGTATTAACTCATGTACTGAATCTTCATGAAAATCCTGAGAGATAGGCACTATTTTCTTAGGTTGATTTAAAAATTTTTTTGACTTGTGGTGAAAAAGACACAATTCACAACCTATCATCTTGACCATTCTATTTATTTATTTATTTATTTATTTATTTATTTATTCAGAGTCAACCTTGAGACTTTTATTGGAACTACAGGGAAAGAGAGGCTTTCCTTCTGCAGGAATTGCTGGGCTGTGACAGGACATAAACCTGAAAGCCAGTGGCTCCCTGGGGTCAGGCCAGCCTGAAATACCCCCATCACCCTTCCAGGAAGGCAGAGCCAGCAGACGGGGACAAGGCCCTCCCTGACCACATCCTCTGAGCCCCTGAATCTAGCCGTGCTTAAAGTTACATCCATCCCAGGATTTCTCAGTTTGGCATCTTGACCATTTCAGAGTGCACAGTTCAGTAGTCTTAAGTATATTCACACCGTGGTGCCATAATGCTCTTCAACTTTTTTGTTTTGCAAAACTGAAACCCTATACCCTTTAAATAACAACTCCGCAGAGCCCCTTTCCCTCAGCCCCTGGCAGCCACCATTCGACTTTCTGATTCTATGAGTTCGACTCGTTTAGCCTCATCTAAGTGGAATCAACGGTATTTGTCCTTTTCTACGTGGCTTATTTCACTTGGCATAATTCAAACTTCATCCGTGTTGTAGCATGACGTAGGATTTCCTTCCTTTCTAAGGATGAATAACATTCCATCATATGTATATACCAGTTTTTAAAATTCATTCATCCATCCAGAAGTAGGCACTATTTTTATCTCCATTTTTCAGATGAGGACCTGGAGCCAAACAGAGGATAAGTAATTTTCCCAAACTAGTAAGGGATGGAGCTGGATTTGAACCCACGAGGACAGGCATAATGTCCATTTTGTCCACCCTGATGTCCCTGGAGCTAGAGTGCATGGCACACGTAAGGAATTCAACAAACGTCAGGGAGTTAATTGAAGACTAAGGCAAAACCAAATCAGATTTAGGGCTGATGGATGTAGGGCATGAGGAAGTTGGGGGGGTCAAGGGTGGCTAATCACCTTCTTGCCTGGTGATTAGGGTGTTTGCAGTGCCATCAACTGAGGTAGGGTATTCGGAAGAAGGGTGAATATGAGGGACAGTTAAGGAACTCACTGTTAGACATTTTGATTTAAAGATGTCTGTGGGGCTTCCCTGATGGCGCAGTGGTTGAGAGTCTGCCTGCCAATGCAGGGGACACGGGTTCGTGCCCTGGTCTGGGAAGATCCCACATGCCGCGGAGCAGCTGGGCCCATGAGCCATGGCCGCTGAGCCTGCGCGTCCGGAGCCTGTGCTCCGCAACGGGAGAGGCCACAACAGTGAGAGGCCCGCGTACCGCAAAAAAAAAAAAAGATGTCTGTGGATCACCTGTGTGGAGATGTTCAGTGAATCATAGAGTAAATAAAGAAAAATGAGATACAGTTTTCTCCCTTCAGGATGCTCACAGAAGTATCAGAGATATAATCACAATTCAATGCACAATAAATAAATAAAGCTGGGAAGAGAAGAGGAGAAAGGATGAGAACAGGTAGAACAAACCTCACCTTTTGTATAATCTTTCATCATCCTACCTTGTTGCTCTTTCACAGTGTTGGAGAGGAAGTGGAGTCATCCATCAGACTTTGGGAAGCTATTCTGGTCTTGACACTTAAGCAGTGGGGTGTCTGGAACTGAATCTACTCTGGTTAATAGTTCTTCGCAATTGTTCTCCCAATTAGGTGATGTTTCAGCTCTCTGTCATACCGAATTTCCTTATTTTTTTGAATAGGGCCTCCCTATAATAACCTGCTTACCTTAATTAGCTTAAGATGCTGTTCACCCACCTCCTGGTTGATGTCCACGTGGTTTTGGTAGTCAGGTGTCCAGTTAAGGTGGACACGAGGGAGGACCCAAGACACAGATTCAAATGGTCCTTTAGGGACACGTGGGTAGGCGATAGTTGTCACAAGAGATTCCGAGCTCCTAAGAGAAGAAAGACATTTGAGGATAAACACTTCTGAAATGAGGGTGAAGATTGCAGTGGAGTGTTTACTGCTTTTATCATTTCTGACCATATTCTCCTCCATCCTTGTCCGGGGAGGTATGTTTTTGTTTTGTTTTGTTTTGTTTTGTTTTGCGGTACACGGGCCTCTCACTGCTGTGGCCTCTCCCGGTGCGGAGCACAGGCTCCGGACACGCAGGCTCAGCGGCCATGGCTCACGGGCCCAGCCGCTCCGCGGCATGTGGGATCTTCCCGGACCGGGGCACGAACCCGCGTCCCCTGTATCGGCAGGCGGACTCTCAACCACTGCGCCACCAGGGAAGCCCGAGGGAAGGAGGATTTTATGATGGAGATTTTGAAATTGGGAGAGGACTTACAACAGAAGACTTTTGGTTAACATGGACTATTCCTGTGAAGCAGGCTTGAGGAACTCACATTTCTGCCTTTGTGTTGGCTCCTTGTCTCTGGGAAGATTGAAAATTCTCCCAAATTACCCCAGGCCTGATGAGCATTTATCTTCCTGCATCATGACTACAATCCTAGGCACATCGATTCATAGATGGGGATAACACTTCCACTAATGTACATGGTTCCCATTTTGGTCATTCCCCCCAACCCTGTGGGGTCTAAACTGTTATTTATCTCATTTTATTGAGTAAGAAGTTGGATGTTTACAGTGATGAGACTTCTCCGAGATCATATAGCTGGTAGCGGCAGAATCAGAACTGGTTTCTAGATTTCTTGATTCTTGGTCCAGAGCTTGTTGCTACCACACCATAGCGCTTAGCGGGGGCTCATTGACAGAGCCCTTCATCTCCTGAATATTTTCATTTTTCTCCTTCCTTTATCTTAGTGGCTCATTAACCTGAGTAGATAGGCAAGCATCTGACACTCAGTGTGGGGCATGAAAATCACATGAATCCCTTCCCATGCCCTCGCGAAAATCGACCTGACATGAAGACAAGCCTGAAATGTGGGCAGGTCACATGAACACTGCATGATGACTGGGAGACAAAGGCATGTTTGTGATGCCCCAATAGCCAGGTGGGAAGGTGGAAAAGAGAGGTTGCTGACAAGGAAGTCAGAAGACCCAAACCCCAGGCTTGCTTCTTCCTCGTTGTAACTCTATTTGTAAGCCAGGTAGTCTCCCTGGGGAGCAGTGTCCTTGTCTGTCAATTAGGAAAGCCACCCCGCCCATCCCTATAAGGCAGAAAGAACTAGGTGATCTGTCAGGCTCTATACAACTCGAAAGCAGTGCTGTAATTATCCTAGATGCACTTGAACCTGAAACCTGATATATAATTGCTTCTCTCTCTATATGAAATGTGACGAGACACTTGCTCATTTCTTTCCCCCGCTAGGGAATAGCAGTTATCTAGGGGGCATTTGGTTTGGTTTTTAATCATGCACAGGTGTTGGAAGATTCTGGCAGAATAGAGCCTCTTTAGGTGCCCCTTCACAATCTCTGCGTGTAGAGACAGAGATAAGATTATTTACACCCCATTCCATTATTCACAGCCTCTTGGAATGTAGCATTAAATAATTCAGAGACCATACAAGCTTGGGGATTGATGGTGAGGCTGATAGTTTTCGCAGATACAGCATGCAGCAGCTGTAGAAAAGTACAAGTGCATGTGGGAACAATTACTGGGTACCCACATACTGATCAGGACCTTGGAGAGACGCCTTCTCGCTGGTCTAAAAATGACTCTAGATCAGAGGGTTGGGAAGCCTTGTGTCTGCTGTGAAATGTCCACCCTCCAGCCACCTTCTAATCTAAAGCTCCTTGAGGGTTCAGAATTATCCACCACACCTGGCATAGATCCAGACCCCAGTAAGTGTTTGATGAATTTTAAACAGCGTTGGTTTCTTAGCTGCTTTTTGTCTGTACTACGACACATGTGGGACAGGCAGAGCCTTTGGCCACTGGAAGACAATGTCCTAGTTCTTCTACTTACTAACCTGGTGATCTTACTGACAATGGGAAAATGTAGAAAAAGAAGAGGAGAGGACTTGAAAACTGAATCCAGAGAAGAAGCAGAGGGCTGGGAGGATGCTGAAGAGGGGAGAGGTTCAGGTAGGAAGGGTGGTCGGGGATGGCGAGTGGGGCCAAGCAGTGTGGCATTTGAGGAGGAAGAGACCTGGGAAGTGACCGCTGGGTTTGACAACGAGGAGGCTGTCCACGTGCATCTCTGACCTCATAAATGAAACCTTCTTGCTCAGGCACTACACCAAGGCGGGCACGTGGGCAGCAGGCTGGCTCGGACCCACCCAGTCACTTAGATGTCTGGCCTCTCGCTCCCTGCATGTAGCTTCTGAGTTCCCAGCCCCTCCGCTGGCTCTGATGTCTTCTTCTGCTCCTGCCTTCAGCTTTCAGGCTGGCCAGACTCTCCTCTGGCTCCCAGTTCTGGTCCACTCTCACGCTGGACTCCAAATTGGCTCTTGATTTCAGAGCTGCCTGCAGCTCTGGACAGGAGACCCTCCTTCTCTGTCCACCTTCTGACCCCACGGAATCTTCCATGGCCAGGATGGATCCTTGTTTCAGCGTTCAGATGGACATCGCTGGTGACTTGCCGAAGGGAAATTTAGGTAGATCTTTGTTAATGTGCTAGATGTTAAGTAATTAGAAGTGCAATAATCAGCCTGCTTAGGTTGTAAGTGGAAGACACTTGATGAGGGAGCAGGGTCCCTGATGAAGCGTGGGAGTTGTCAGAACTCTCCTCCCAGGGGAGCAGGGCCACGGTGCTATTGGATACGTGTGTGGGCAGTGGTCAGTGCAGTCCTGTGGTTTCTTGGAGCCACAAGGAATTTGAGCATCGCAGCCAGGATGAAGGAGCGAGACAGAAAGAAACAGCTTGGAGGTACAAGCCCAAAGGAATTAGGCTGAGAGGCAAGAAATGGGTTCTGTCATTAGCAACAGATAAGACTGAGCTGTGATGGAGGAGCTTAGAAGAAGGTGGAAGTAAAGACCTTCTGAGGCTGGTTGGCTGGGGGGAGGGCCCTTTAAGAGAGTGCTGCCACCTTGCTGGAATGTGAGGGACCAGAAAGAACGTGGAACCAGCTTGGACCGGTAGGGCCTGAGTGTGTGGGTTGAGCGGCTGGACTTAGACAGGAGAAGGGAGACCTCTTCCTGAGAGGGGAAAGGAGGATGCTGAGGGGAAGAGGAAGGAGGCTGAGGAGCCAGCTGTTGTTGGCGTAGAACTTTCACGATGCTGGCAGAATCTCAGAGAGCAACTTCCCTGGAGATGAGCATGATTTTGGGGTCAGGAAACGCTTGGCTATGTGGGATCACTAAGAAGTTGGGGAGTCAGGCTTCCGAGGGGCAGGGGGGGAAGCTAACATTGCTCACCTAGATTCACATGTTAATGGAGCTCCTACGATATTTCCGGTACTTGACGTGGGCTCTTTTACTCCTCAGAACACTATGCCATGGAGAATGTATTGCTCTTCCCCATTTTGCAGATGAAGTCTTGGAGGCTCAGAGAGGTTAATTCAGATCACCAAGGTCACACAGCTGAAAGTGACCAAGATAGGATTCTAATCTTTGTCTTCTGATTGTGATGACCATGATCTTTCTATTTTGCCCATGGTAAGAGAAGTGGGCACATCATCACCACGATTTATCATAAACTCCATTTAAGAACATGGTCCAGCTTCTGAACAATAAGAATCATGAAGTTATAAGAGCATTAATCATTTCTACCTGGATGGCTTTCCACGGCTTCTCATTTACTTGTTTCATCAGATTCTGGTCTTTGTACCATTAATTACCATGGGACGATTGGTGTAGATACTACTGTCCTGTTGGCAGGTGAGAATAAAATTGACCAGAGAGGCCCAGGGAAGTTGGTCCCCAGTTGTGGCTGGAACCAGATTTCTTCTATATTTTTATTCAGGCCTCTTTGCTTCTCACACTGCTTCGTGTATATTTTTGGGTTTACTATGCTTACGAGGAACTGATTAAAAGAGTGACTCAGTGACTGTGTGTGTCCTGATACCACTCCAAGCTCAGGCCTTGCAGTGTGGGGCTGGTGCTATCATTTGCACTCATGGGCACAGAGGACAGGAATGACTACAGGTTGAAAATCCAGTATGTTCCAGATTTGGAACTGACGTTATCTTATTTAGTTCTCCCCACCCCCCCCAAAAAAGAACAAATGTGAGAGGTAGATCTTGCTGCTATACCCATTTTACAGGTGAGGAGAAGTGTGTCCAGTGAGCAGTGGCACCTGATCTTGTCTGAATCTAAAGCCTCTCCTCTTTCCACAGCCTCCTGATTCTCACCACTTTTCTTCCAGAATGCTCCCAGGCACTGGATGTAGGTCTGCTTTCAACACCCTGGATGAGTTGGAAACATCACCCTCCCGGCTCTAAGAATCATGCTTCCTCTGACTGAATGCTTATCAAATTGATCGCAGTGATTGATTTCATTGCTTTTCTTTCTTGCTAGGTTGTAGATTCTATGAGGCAGGAATAGGTTCATTTTGCTGACCATGAATTCTACGTGTCTGGCACATTGTAGGTCCCCAATAAATATGTGTTGAATGGAGAAATCCCATTTTAGAGCCAAGAGATCTCCATTCCTGAGATGTTAATAAAATGCTAAGTTGGGATTCAAATTCACCCTCTGCTTCTGAGTTGGCCCATCTTCCACTTTTAAGAGGTTTAGAGATGGGTGGTGCTGGTGTGTGTGACGGGGGGAGGGTGAGGCCAAGGTTTGGAATAAATAATTAAATTAAAACGTCCTGGGGAAACTGTATCAGTTCATGTCTGAGGGTGGCTCTAATAAGTTGACAAGGAGAATTTCCAGCAGAGCTGCTGTGCTGGTTGATATGTAATCCCCAGGCCTATGTGCAGGGAAGGAAGAAAAGCCAGTGATTTGAAATGTCACAGCCACCAGTGGTATCTGGTGCCTATTTGCCCAAACTCTTGTTCTCCATAGAGACTGTAGGCTGTGTGGGTTTGCTGGAAACTGATCACCTTGGGCCACACGAGGAGTAGAGAGAGCCGGAATGCTGGAGGTGAAGATCCAGCCCCACAGTTCGGACCCTGCCTTGTATTCTCTGTGCCTTTGTGGTTAGTTATTAACCACCTGAATCACATGGGCGGCAGGTGCATGGTGAAGAGTGTGGCGCTTGGAGCCACAGTGCCTGGGTCTGAATCCCATCTCTCCTGCTTTGACCTGGGGCAGGTAACTAATGGCCTGCCGCCTTGGAATCTGGTCTGCAAAATGGGGATAGGAAGGATATCCCCTGCAAAGCCCTGATGGGAAGATTAAATTAAATGATAAATGCCAAGTATTCACCCCAGAGCCTGGGACTTTACAGGTCCTGGCCTCATGGGCTCTGGGCTATTTTAAGGATAAAATAAAATAATGAGGTGAAAACACTTTGCAGAAAATCACAGGTGCTGCACTCCACCCTGTGCACCAGAGGACCCCATCACCAACTGCACAGGGTCTCCTGAAGGATTTTCACACCTGTGACCATATATTACTTGTCTTCTCTGCTCATGATGACAATCTACTACCTTGTCTCTTTGGCGAACTCCTACTCATCCTTCAATGACCATAAATGTCACCTCTTCCATGCAGCCTCCCTTGACTTTCCCAGATACTGCTAGTTGTTTGATCCTCTGTTTCCACAGAACTTGGTGTAGACATTCAGACTCACATGTGTTGCATTGTCCTGTGATGAGCTGGTTTGGTGTCAGCTTCTTCACCCCTAAGCTCTGAGCTCAGGAGACTCAGCTCCTTGAGGTCTTACCAATCAGTCCTCCTCACCTCTGGAGCCCGCACAGGGGCTGACATATGGGTGGTCTGAAATCCTTCCATGCTGTCTTGAACTGAAGCTCTGGTGATTCACAGGAGATAAGAAGTCATCTGGGAAATTTGAAAAGGATTATCTGATCTTTTGCAGACCTTGATACAGAAATATAACTGGGCTATGAATAGAGATTTAAATTACTTGCTTTCTTCAATTTTTTAAAAAACCTTTTAATAATGGAAGAAGAGTCACCAATGGGTTGTGTGGATATATGCAATTTTTTTCTTCCAAGAATTGTTTTCTGCCTCATTAGTAGAAACTCTTCCACACATTGCAAGAAGAATCTTTTCCTCTCCTTCGCTAGGAAGGACAGTCAAGAAATGACTTGTGCTTTATTTTTTCATAGGCGTGGAGTAGATAATTGCTTAAAGCTGAATTTGGGGCTGCTAATAATCCAATTAGGGTCTTGGGCATAATTGTTTCTGTGTAACCTGATGCCTTCTGTTCTCCATGGTTCTGACTTTTGAAGCTGGTTCTCTTGGCAACAGCCTATCTTTCTGGGGGAGGAAGAAGTACAGCCCTTTGGGGGTATTCTTTGCTCAGCAGATAAGAGGTAACACCTGAGAAAATAGAGCAGCAATGGTGGGCATTATTAGAATAATGATTGAGACTTTATGAATATGCAGATACATCAGTGTCTGAAAGAGAATGAAATCTCTCTGAACCTTGACATGAGTCCAGTGTTTCTTTCCTCCCACTACTTACCTCACAGTCAGAAGACCGGGAAGCAAATCATCTCTTTTCTGCCTTGTACTCTGACCAAATGACCTGTCCAGGGAGGAGGGTGGGGCATCTGAGTTTTCTTGCTGCTGTGTTGAATTTGTAATCTCCCTTTTCTAGTCCACTCCAGAGAATCAAAGAAGCAGCTCTGCTATGGAAAAGCCCAGAACTGGGTGACAGGACATGTGGATTCTGGTCCTGGTGGTGACAGGCCACTCTTCACCTCACAGAATCTCAGTGTCCTTGGCTGGGTTGGGAGGGAGATGGGTTAGACTCAAAGGTCATGAACCATCGGCCCAAGGGACAAATCTAGCCCTCACAAATGTCTGTTTGACCTATATGGTCCCTAAAATACTTTAATTATCAGCATTTAAAACTCAGAATAGCTTTTATACGTACACCCCAGTGTTCATTGCAGCACTATTTACAATAGCCAGGACATGGAAGCAACCTAAATGTCCATCGACAGAGGAATGGATAAAGGTGTTGTGGTACGTATATATAATGGAATATTACTCAGCCACAAAAAGGAATGAAATAATGCCATTTGCAGCAACATGGATGGGCCTAGAGATTGTCATACTGAGTGAGTAAGCCAGACAGAGAAGGACAAATGTTGTATGATATTGCTTAGATGCGGAAGCTAAAAAAATGGCACAAATGAACTTTTACAAAACAGAAATAAAGTTACAGATGTAGAAAACAATCTTATGGTTAATGGTGGGGGGGAGGGGGAGGGATAAACTGGAAGATTGGGATTGACATATACACACTACTATCTATAAAATAGGTAACTGATGAGGACCTACTGTATAGCACAGGGAACCCTACTCAATACTCTAATGGCCTATATGGGAAAAGAGTCTAAAAAAGAGTGGATACATGTATATGTATAACTGATTCACTTTGCTGCACCTAAAACTAACACAACCTTGTTAATCATCTATACCTCAATAAAAATGTAAAAAAAAAAAAAAAAGAAATTTCTGCCTTCCATTGATAATGGGAGAAATCTAGAATTCCTGAGCCCCTATTTCCGTGCAAAGCTGGAATTCAGCAGTTCTCTCAGTGAGCATCCTTAGTTCACCACAATCCCCACCACTCCCTATTGTCTAACACTAAGTTTGTTTCACTCATTTTATTATCTGCCCAGCACCTATAGGCATTTGAGTTTGTGAGCCCTGGACCAGAGAATCTTGAACTTCCAATTTAAATTTGTCAGTATCTGGCTAAGACACATGGGACAATACTATGTTGCCTTTTTTAGTATCAGTCTTCATTTTATGGATGCAGAAACTGAGCTTCAGCACGGTTGATGAGCGTGTCCTTGGTCACGAGGGCTGTAAGTGGTGGAGTCAGCAGTAGGACTGCGGGGTTCCAGACTGCTAATGCTGCAGCTGTCTCTAGGATTTACATTTTTCTACTTCATACCCAGGACCTTGTCGGTCCTGCGTGTACTTATGCCAAGGCAATCAGATGATCTGTATGTTCGGAACTATAATCAAATGACCTTGAGAAACCACTTGAAATGAGCCTGAGTTATCACTTAGCAGAGCATTCTAGAGATGAAACTGCTGATTCAGATCGATTTTGACTCTGAGAAGGACCCCCACCACTTTGGATATTTGGAAAAAAATGGTCATTCCTTAAATTCTCAGCACTTGGCAGTTTTTGTAGTGCTTTCACTACTGATTTAAAATCAGTATAAAGAAGTAGGACTTACTGAGGCGCACAGGGTATAATAGCATTTAACAGCTCCTGTTCCTGATTTTGTGATTGTGTGTGAATACTGACTCCGCCACTTTCTAGCTGTGTAAACTTGGCTTCTTAGTCTGTAACAAGGGGATGATAATTGCAACTCCTGACCTCACGTTCAACGTGCAATGACGTATGACATGTGTGTGTCACATGCGTTGTACGGCATGTGGCCAATATCAAGACCCAACTGTACGCCCAGCCCTGGCCCACTATTTCCAGACCTTCACTCAGTGGGTGATATTATCTCCATTTATATTTGTAGAGTTCAGTCTCAGTGGCAGTAAGATATTTATGAAGGTTGCATGGCTAAGGAATATTGGAATTCTGCTTTATTTCAAACTGTATCATAGTTTTCACTACATCCCGGCTGTTCCTCCCCATTCTTGTCTTTGTACTATTTCCTTTACTAAATTCTGAATCAGTCCAGCACTGAGCCTTGGTTTCCCTTCTGCAAAATGAAAGGATTGAACTAGATGAGCTTGTGGGCCTCTCACAACCCTGAGATTCTACGATTCAAGTAATGAATGAAGAGGAAACGGACAACATTAAAAAAGTACAAATACAAAAGCCTTAACTCCACTTTAGTTCATTACTTAAGTAGGATCAGATGATTAAAATAATTAGCTGGAGTATAAAGAAGATAGTTTTTTCCCTTCTACTGTATTCTCATTTTCTCTCTCTCTGTCCCACTTGGAAAGTTCATTTGTACAGGACAAACACTAGGGCCTAATCAGAAATCCTCCTCTTCCATGGCCCCAGTTTTGATTCAGAAAAGGGTTCTGGCACACCGTTATTGATGAAGACAAGCTCAGTATTACAGGAACAAAAGCCCAGTGCCTTGTATCAGCACTCAGCCGGCAGGAGACAGAAGGGTAGTGACTATAAAAGGGAATTTGAACACATCCTCTGATTTTTAAAATTAGTGACAAGATCCGTTCTTTTTTCGTTTTCCTGGGGAGATTATTACAGGGGCAACAGCGAATAGTCCTCTGTGACTTCCTTTTTCTTCTTTGTCTCTGGAGATGACAAAGCCAGGTTAGATGATCCCAGTTTTGGTGATAACACCCCAAGCATCCAGGGCCACTCGAATGTCCTCCTCTTCGCTCCGTCAGGCCCAATCAAGAGGTTGACCCTGGCTTGTCAAGGTCATCGAGCTTTATCACAGCTTGTTTGGGCTGGTGCTTGTTGGCCTGGATGTCTGCAGTGGACGTGAGCATGTAGTTGTCTTTGATTTTGTTCGTGGCTGACTCCGTCGTCAGGGGAGTTTGATGATAGAATAATGGTTGAGTTTGTTCCTCTCGGAGGAGCTTTTTAATTTTTAAAAAATTTTATTTATTTATTTATTTTTGTTTAAAAACTTATTTGTTTAATTTATTTTGAAGAGGAACACGGTGATTAAATATCAAGATTTATAAAAAGTCTACATAGTACCTTTGAACCCCATCCATCCATTTTCTATCCACTACAGCAATGAATCTGTTTGATTATTTTCAGGAGTCATATTCGAAATATTTACCAACAGACTGAACAACTGAACAGAACAGACAACGTGCCTGGCTGTTACGGTAAGAACCAGCTGAATATCAGCCCTACATTAGTTTTGTATTTGTCCTTAGAGATTTTTGTTAAGTAATATCCATTTTCCCCTCCTTTTTTTTTAAACATCTTTATTGGAGTATAATTGCTTTCAATGGTGTGTTAGTTTCTGCTGTATAACAAAGTGAATCAGTTATACATATACATATGTCCCCATATCTCCTCCCTCTTGCGTCTCCCTCCCTCCCACCCTACCTATCCCACCACCCCTATCCCACCCCTCTAGGTGGTCACAAAGCACCGAGCTGATCTCCCTGTGCAGCTGCTTCTCACTAGCTATCTATTTTACGTTTGGTAGTATATATATGTCCATGCCACTCTCTCACTTGGTCCCAGCTTACCCTTCCCCCTCCTTGTATCCTCAAGTCCATTCTCTAGTAGATCTGTGTCTTTATTCCCGTCTTGCCCCTAGGTTCCTCACGACTGTTTTTTTTTTTTTTTTAGATTCCAAATATATATGTTAGCATACGGTATTTGTTTTTCTCTTTCTGACTTACTTCATTCTGTATGACAGACTCTAGGTCCATCCACCTCACTACAAATAACTCAATTTTGTTCCCTTTTATGGCAGAGTAATATTCCATTGTATATATGTGCCACATCTTCTTTATCCATTCATCCGATGATGGACACTTAGGTTGTTTCCATCTCCGGGCTATTGTAAATAGAGCTGCAATGAACATTTTGGTACATGACTCTTTTTGAATTATGGTTTTCTCGGAGGGGCTTTTTTAAACTTGGGCTTCCTTGAGAGCTGCCGGGTCTTTATCTGATGGAATGTGGGTGACATGTGGGTTTTTTTTTTTTTTTTTTTTTGAGTGGACGCCTTTTATCACTGCTTTCTTGGCCTTCGGAGCTTTGCTTTGGGCTCCGTTTTGGAGAGCAAGGGCTTTCCTTCGGCACCACCTTGGTGAAAATGTCTTTTTCTTCTTAAAAACAACGTTTTTTTCCCCCTGAATAAAAATAAATCAAAGAAATGAAAGAAAAATAAATAAATGAAATACTATTTGTGGTAGAAATTTTAGAGAATCTGAAAGTTTAAAAAAATTATAAGCATACCATCAGTTCTAAACGCTGTTATATTTGTAATATATATGTGTGTATTTGTGTGTGTATATCCTTCCAGGTTTCTTCCTGTAATGAATATGTATGTATATATCCTGCCTAATATACAGACTTGTATCTAGATCTTTCACGTAACTTTACGTGTGAACATTTCTCCCACGTTATTGTGTATTTTTGAAAACAACTTTGATGGCTGCACCCTTCATGCATGGAGCTGCTGCTTTGTACTCAATCTTTTGTCCCGCATTTAGCTTGTTTGTAGTTCTTTGCCATCGTAGATGATGCTACAATGAATATCACTGTAGGTTTATCTTGGCTTGCATCTCTGATTGTTTGAGCTGGCAGGCGTTTCTCAAGACTCTTGAAGTGTGGGACTGAGTGTCCCTTTTGCTTAAACAAAAATCCTGGCAACTTCCTTGACTCTGTCCTCTCCCTGTTGCTCTGCTCTCAGGAGAAATCCCAAGCTATTTGGCAAGTGTTTGAAGGCTTGCACGATGTGGTCCCTTCCAGTGCACCCAGAACTGTCCGCACAGCACTCCCCCATCTAGTTTACGATTCCATCTGTGTAAATTGCCTGTAGCGCTTACCTGCTTCGTGCTGTTTCACACCTCCCTGCCTTTGCTCAGTGTTTCCAAAGCTCCAGGTACTCAAGTATCACCTTCACAGTTTTGCCATAGTCCGGTACCACCTGTACCATTATTTTGTTAATATTTATTTTAAAGATTAACTGTTACTTAAAAAGTAGGTTTTACCTTAACTACTATAGGTGCAAAAGCATGGGTTTAATGTACTGAACACATGTGTATGTGTGTATGCATATTTCTTTTTCTAATGCACAGGAAAATAAATGTATAACTATTGAAATAAAAAAAGAAAGATTCTCCCCACACTACCTAAAATTGTCTCCTCTGGTGGCACATACTCCCTATTTTGGGAAACATTATATTAGATCCATCTTCCTAGTATATTATCCCCTCTTTCCTGATTGACTAACTCCTATTCATCTGTTGTGCCCTAGGTAGGCTGCCCTGACCCCGAGTCTGAGTTGGGACCATTTTCCCCGGGGTCCTTCAGTACCTTGTGCTTTTTTCATCTTAGCACTAAGCACACAAAATTGTAATTGTCTATTTACTTACAATCTTTACCCCTAAATAAACATTTATTGAAGTCCTTTATGTGCTAAGCTCCACATGAGGATGTAGTGACAGCTAAGGAATGATTACTGCCCTTGAGTAGCTGGTAGTCTGGAGTTGTTTCTGCTTTGGCAGTGGGAACCCAGGAAAAGTCTTCCAATTTGGTCATGGGCTAGATTAAAGACAGAGTCAGGGAAGGCTTCCATGTGGAGGTAATCCTGAGCTGGATTTTAAGGAGAATTAGGTTAGAAAATATCTATTTAACACAAAGGAAGGCAGTAAAGAAGAAAGGAATAAGTCAGACAAAACTAAGTTTGAATTTCTGCTCTGCCTCTGTTGTATAATCTCGGTTAAGTCATTTTGTTCCCTAAGCTCTAGTTGCCCTGCCAAGAAAATGGAAATAATAACAAGAACCTACTGTACAGCGAAGGGACCTATACTCAATATTCTGTAATAACCTATATGGGAAAAGAGTCTGAAAAAGAATAGATATATATATAACTGAATCACTTTGCTGTACACCTGAAACTTACACAACATTGTAAATCAACTATACTTCCATTAAAAAAATAGATAAAAAATAAATAAATAAAAAGAAAATGGAAATGATAGTATTTACAGCACAAAATTCATCCATTCACTTTATTTATTCATTCATTCAGCAAATGGTAATCGAGCAAGATGATGATATTATACTTAAGAGCTTAGCCAGATGTCAGGTGCCTTAAGTTCTCTCCACTATGAGATCTTCCCTATATTTGGTCCTTGGCTGTCTTTCCTTCTTATGCTGAAGCCTTTCCTTGTGTGATGTCATCTACTCCATCACATGCTCTGGACCTGCCTATGCTTGGGTGACTCCCTCAATCATAAAATCCCAGGACACTTTTCCTCTGAGCTGCAGAGGCTTGTATCTTATCACCTACCGGCCACCTTCTCCGAGAACGTACCATAGATTCCCCAAGTGATGCCCCTAAGTGAACTCCTTATCCCCTTTACCCACTTCATCTGTTCCTCCTCCCATGCTGTCCCTTCTTTCAGAAAGTAGGGCCACCAATTCTCCAAGAGCCAGAAACTCTTCCTGAAAACCTTCCACGGTTAAGTATTTGCCTCCGTATGAAGAGTAGCTCTCCAGTGCTTCTCTCAGATGATGCTAGACAGGGTCCAACTACAATTTCAAGTTGATCTCGTACAGTTCTTGTCAAAATCAATATTTGTTGAATTAAATGAGTATAAACTAATGGTGAGAATTTCATGCACCATAACAGGATTTGAGGGAAGCTATTTTGGGGCATCGAGTGAGTTATTGATCTCTCTGAAATCACATCACTTAGACAGCTACACATTTTATCATTCCTAAGCTGAGAGCTGGGGCTTCATAGACAATGAGATTGGCTCACAATGAATTGACTGATTGACTGATTGATTGATTCTCTCATCAGCCATACACGTTTTGAATACCCACTGGGTTTCAGACACTTTTCTGAGTTCTGGGGGATACTGGAATGAACAGAATATAATTCCAATGATCTCATGATCTGTTTTGGGTGAAGACTTGAAAAAAGTATATGTAATTCAATGTGTACTCTTACGAAGAGCTGTACAAAATGCTCTGTGTGCACAGGGGACAGTGTGAGAGGGTCTGTCTCTGAGAATCAGGGTGAGATTTATGGAGGTGGTAATACTTGCTTGGGGCTTTTATAGGGAGGAAGAGTTTGCCATTTGGAGAAAGAAGTGGTGGTGGAGGAGGAAAAGGAAACCCTCGGCAGGGGGGACAGCATGTGTAGGTGGAAGTGGGGAGAGATGGGGCCTTTGGACACTGGTGAGAATTTCTCTGCAGCCAACACCTATGATGTATGTGAGGGTGAGTATAAGCAATGAGGTCAGGGTGGTCCATTGGGACCAAAGGCTGTATATGCACAGTTGAGGAGCTCTCAGTGTCAGCGTGCATCAGAATCACCTGAACTTCGTCTAAGGAGGCGGATTTCTGGGCCCCCCACAGACCCAAAGAATCACCATCACTGGGATCCTGATGTAGAAATTCTCCAGAGGTGATTCAAATGCAGAGATGCGTTGGAGGTTCAGTCAGCGAGGTCAGTGACCTGTCCATCGTCACACAGAAAGCGGCAGAAGCAGGTTTCCCGCTCAGGTCCCTCGGGTGATTATTAGAAACACTGAGGTCCTGGGACTCCACAAACTGTCACAAATCCTGATTTTCCTGGAAAGGCAGTGACTTCCTTGGTCTGCCTCGAGCTAAGGGCTGCAGCTCAGTCGAGAAATTGGCATCCTCAGCAGCCCTGTCGGTTCCTTAGATAATGACAAATTCCTTTTGCTTGCTCCCCATTATTTCACTGTAAATGAGAAAGTAATAAAGTGAAGCTGCATCTGGACTAATTAAATCAGCCGTTTCTAATCCCATCGATCCAGGGAAAGAGGGCTGTGGAGGGCTGGAAGGGAGAGAGGCTTCTGATTCAGAATAACCACATACATTTCTGTGACAATGTGGGCCTCCAGAGTTAGCAAGATGGGGGGGTGGGAGGGAGGGAGATGCAAGAGGGAAGAGATATGGGAACAATGTATATGTATAACTGATTCACTTTGTTATAAAGCAGAAACTAACACACCATGGTAAAGCAATTATACTCCAATAAAGATGTTAAAAAAAAAAAAAGTGAGCAAGAAACCTCACGGGATCTGGGATCTGAACTCTGCTGGGGGAGGGGTGATGTACTGTGGCTGTAGGGGAGACCCCACCCCTCCCGGGAAGCTGCTGAACCACACTGCTCGGCATTAAATTTATTTATTTATTTATTTTTAACATCTTTATTGGAGTATAATTGCTTTACAATGGTGTGTTAGTTTCTGCTTTACAACAAAATGAATCAGTTATATGTATACATATGTTCCCATATCTCTTTAGAGGCATCTTTTCCATTCTCTTCCGTGGAGGCTCCCAGGTCCCCTCCACCCCACCCCCAGCTGTGGTCTCCAGCTTGAACTCCCTGGCCTCCCATTTGGAACTGTTTGCCAGTCCTTGAAGACACCAGTGTGATCCCACACAGCCTTGCTGTCATCCATGCTACACCTTCCCCCTCTTCCAGAGTTCTCAAAGTGTGACCTGTGTACCTTTTGCCTTGGAAAGCCTTGGGGACTTTGCTGGAAGTGTGAAAGCCTGACCCCAGCCCATTCCTGCTGCAGCCTTAGGCTGCTACTGACCTTCTGAGAGAGCTCTGGGGGCTGGTGCTCCGGAGCTGAGAGTTTAGCAAATGCGAAGGAGGCTTCTGAGTAACCCTGGGGTTTCAGAACTAATGACCACCCTGTTCTCTCTGTGTGGGAACACCTGTTAATCCATCCTTCACAGATCGAGTGTGCTGAAATAGCAGCAGGGTTCCCTGTTGCTTTAGGTTTAGAAAATGCAAAAGCATTTCTTGCTTCCTTATCAACGTACCCTAAAACATTTTACAGCCCAGCATCTGAATAACAAAGTCCTTTTAATCCAAGTGATTCGCCTCACAGGCTCCTTTTAATTAAAAGCTGATTCTCTTCTTCGAGGAAGACACATTTCTGATGAACCTTTTGCTTTCTCAAGGAGGGGGCTGACGTTATCCTACAACCACAGAGCATCACCTCCATGAAGATGCTTTTTGAACATCCCTAGTGGATTGACCGACCCCCTCCGCTGAGCTCCTAATCTGTTACAGTTGTGATGCCTCAGGGCACCTCGACATTTACCTGTGGACCTCTAGGCTCTTACACTTTGGGGACAGGGAATTTACCTTCCTCACTTCTGTACAGTAGCCCCCCTTATCTGCAGGGACACTTTCCAAGGCCCTCAGAGGATTCCTGAAACCGGGCATAGCACTGAACTCTATATATACTATGTTTTTTCGTATACATACATGTCAGTGATAAAGTTTAATTTATAAATTAGGCACACTGAGAGATTAACAACAATAACTATTAATAAAATGGAACATTTATAACAATATATATACTATAGTAAAATTTATGTGAATGTGGTCTCTCTCTCAAAATATTGTATTCTACTCACTTCCTTGCTCTTTTTGTTTTGTTTTGTGTTTTTGCATGCGGGGTCTTTGTTCCCTAACCAGGGGTGGAACCCGTGCCCCCTGCAGTGGAAGCGCAGAGTCTTAACTACTGGACCGCCAGGGAAGTCCCCTAACCCTTCTTTTTCTGATGATGACGTGAGATGATAAGATACCTACAGGATGAGAGGAAGTGAGGTGAATGATGTAGGCACTGTGATGCAGCCTTAGGCTGCTACTGACCTTCTGACGACACGATACGTCGGAGAGGGGATCATCTGCTCCCGGTGACCCTGGATCATGGATGAGGGCAATGGCTGGATGTCAGGAGCAGACGATGCCTATGGGTGGGGATCCAGGTGGGGCAGATTGGGAATGAGGAAGGTTTCATCACCCTACTCAGAATGGCATGCAATTTAAAACTGACGAATTGTTTACTTCTGGAATTTTCCATTTAATATTTTCTGACCTGGAGTAACTGAAACTGTGAACTATCTGGGGGATGGCTGTATTCTCAGCACCTAGTACAGTGTTTCCCGTGGAAGAAGTGCTCAGTGGATGCTTGTTGAATCAAATAATCCGTGGAAGATAGAATTGTGGCAAGCTCTGGCAGTGACCCATGAGGGCAAGTCCTTGGAAGGTATTTAGAAAACTAGGTTCCCTCAGCTCTGCTCTGCTTTCTCTGTCAATGTCCACTTCTTCACATTCACTCACAAAGTGTGTTCTATTATCTATTGTGGAGATTTATGCAGGAAAGTAGCATAATTGTGTCTAGATTTTAAGCAACATCTCTTTGGCCACATTGGAGGAAGGATGGGAAGGGGCAAACCTACAGGCAGGGAGCCCCCCAGGGTGGATACTGCCATAGTCCAAGTACCAGCTGGAGAAGAGGGGATAGAAGCAAAGATATTTTAGAAGATAATAAAAATGCTACAATTGTCCACTCTGTACCAAGCTCTTGTATACACTGTTTCTTTTCTTCATAACAGCCGTGAACTGTGTTCAACACTGCCTTTCCTCATAAGGAAAGGGAAGAAGCTAGATTTGTCTACAAACCCAGAGCCAGTGAGAATAGAGTCAGTGTACTAATCGCAGGGCATCTGGCATTCAAGCGCATGCACGTTCCCGTGAACCTCACGCTTGACCTAGCTGCTGATCTGCTGGCCTCATTGTGCCTCTGAAAACTCCAACACAGCAGTGACAGAAGAGTCACAGCTTTGCCAGGCATGTGGGTGCTGGACCAGCTCACAGAAGGGCAAGAGGCAGGTTGCAATTTATACATGTGCCGCTGCTGAGGGAGAGGGGTTTCCAGGGGTTAGGTCTAGGATATTTCATGCACAGGACGGCAGCTGGGGGGTCTGGTCTACCCTGGTCGAAGGCAGGTTGTGCACATGTGGCCAATCTGAAGTTGAGTGGCCACTGCTGATCCAGATGTACGCTGTGAGCTGGGATGGAACCTGGGGGTCTTGCACCCTATGAATAGTGCAGGCTTCAACCAAAGAAAGAGAAGAGAGAGATTAGCTAGAGCTTCTGTAGTTTATCATCCCAACGGGGGCACTGTGAGAGCACACTGGCAGTTTTCTAGCCCACTGGCCGGTAGGGCTGGGACTAGAGGCAAGCTGGGCGCTGAGGGCACATGATTCAAGGACATGCTCTCTCCCAGAGTTATGGGCCTGGGGGACCTCACTTGTCCAGACCCTGCTGGACTCTTTTGGGAATCTGTGCATCTGGGTCAGGAATGGACATTCTGCATGGACCCTGCTAGTTGAAATTGTTTAATTCTACAAATCTCCTTCGAGTCTTTCTCATCATTTTCCACTGCATTGCTTCTTTTTCCAATGTGAATGAATATTTCAGGAAACCTTGGTGTTTGAAACTTAACCATGTGATTTTGACTGTTTGTCAGAATCCCTGAAGATCCCTGTCTTAACGACAATTTGTAACTTTGTGGAGGCAAAGCTTGAATGTCAAGGGCTGCGAGACCAGCTCACCGGAGCCAGCGCTGGGCAAGTGAGAGAGCCGCTGGCTGTGTGGCATCTCGACATTGTCGTGCGATAATTAGGAAGCGATGCTGCCAGTTCCCAAGTGTGCGTTCCGGGCCAGACACTGTGTTACATGCTCCACATGCATCATCTCGTTTATTCCTCAGAACACCCTCGAGAAATAATGTCTCATTTTGCAGAGACGTGGTAGCTCAGAGGTATTAGGTAACTTTCCCTTAGCATCTCACGCAGCAAGTACCAGAGCCAGGATTCGAACACAGCTCTCCTTCCCTCCAAAGCCTGTGCATCCCATTGCTGGAGAGACTGCAGTGTTCTTTCTTTTCTGGCTCAGGAAGGGTCATGGTTAAGGTGATCTGCCATAAGGTTCTCATGGAATTCCTTTATTTAACAAATATTCACAGAGCTCCGACTGTGTGCCTGGCACTGTTCCATGATCAGTGTTATTACAGCCGTGAATAAAAAGGGACAAACAGCTCTGTCCTCATAGAGCTTTTGTTCGAATGGGCAGAGACAGATTATAAACCATATAACAGACATAGTATATGTTGGATGGTGACAAGTGCAATGGAGAAAAACAAAGCAGAGAAAGGGTAGGGAGCATAAGGCTGGGCTAGTTGGGGTTAGTGGTTCAATTTTAAGCAGGTGGGGGTGGGGACAGGCACCCCCCACAGAGAAGGCGGCATGTGTGCAAAGGCTCAGAGGTGAGGTGTGCGCCATGCACCTGGGAGAATGTGACAGAAAAAGGAATGAATGCAGAGGCCCCTCGGCCCTGGCAGGGCGGGGCCTGGAGTGTTCAAGGTCAGCCAGGATGCCAGCGCGGCTGGGGGGTGAGAGAGAGGAGAGTGTCGGGAGAGGAGGCCAGAGACACCACGGGGACAGATCACGAGAAGCCAGCATGGCACTCTACTGACTGCAGCTTCCACTCTCATGGAGACGGAAACCATGCAGAGGTTTGCAGCAGAAAAATGACTCTCTCCATCTGATGATTTGAATCAATGGGGAGAACTGACTACAGGGGAGCAAAGACAGGAAGAGACAAGGAGTCCACTGGGGAGAGGATGGTGGCCTGGACCCGGGTTTGGTCTGAGGACTAGTGGGATGCAGTCAGACTGTGGATGCATTTTGAAGGCAGATCCAATAGAATTTTCTGACCGACTGGATGCAGGATGCAATACTGAGTTTATTTCAGAAACAGAATTTACTTCAATAGCTTTTAAAGTGTCCTTCATGCTATCTTAAAAGGGTCACTCAAGTCTCACAGGCGTTCCTTAGATATTTTGATTATCCTTGACTACATTTAGAGGAGGAAACAATTCGCCACCACACATGCGGACATTAGCCAAGATCACGGCTTGTAAGCCTCACAAATGTCTAAAGTGTGTGTGTGTGTGTGACTGTTACCTGGTCTGGACTTGGATCAGAGACAGAGACCAAGAAGATGCTGCTAGGATTGAGAAACTGAAGTGGTAGTTCATCCTTGAGGAGGTGAGAAGCCAGAAACCACACTGGGAACAAGCTGAGGTGGTGACGGCAGCCTTCTGTGCTGGAAAAACCCATTGTTCCAAGATGAAGGGGCCTGTGGAGGGGGTGGGGGGCCCATGCTGGCAGCACAGACCCACAGATGTCTTTGAGTTTCAAAGCAGCAGATTGAAGAGAGTTGAATGCCACAGAACAATAAGGATGGGCTGGAGAGCCCACATTCTCTATTCTGCTGGCCAAGCTGGCTGGAAGGAGACATCTCTGAATGGGCACCATGGTTACCAGTCTGCTTAGGGGGGCCAGCATGCAGAGTCCAATTTGCCCAGGAAGTGTGGTGTTCTCCTTGGGTATCTGCTATAGGATTTCCAAGCCTTTCCAGGCATTTCAATTCATCTCTGGCTGAAAGTGCTCTAGACTGAGTTGGAAACCCTGATTCCAAATCTCTGCTCTGCCACCTCCTAGCTGAGTGACCTTGAACACCTCATAGAATCTCTTTAAACCTCTGTTTTTCCATCTGTACAATGGGGGGGTAGAATATATCACTGATGCCCCTTCCTACAGGGGGATTATACTTGTGATCATGTGATTTGCTTTGACCAATGAAGGTGTGCAAAAGTGACGCTGACACTTCTAGGTTAAAGCTTTAGAGTCAGTGCATGGCTTGCCATGTTTTCTTTGCCTTGTCTCTGTGATTGTGGAAGTATGGATCTAGATGAAACCTCTATCAGCCTGGGTTCCTGAGGAATTACAGTGTGCAGAACCCCTGTCCACCTGTGATGGATATGTAAGAAAGAAACTTTTTTTGCTTTAAACCTTTAAAGATTTCTGGATTGTTTGTTACCATGGCATAACTGAGCCTATACTGACTGATACAAATGGAAGTGCTAATCTCTCTTCATATATTATAGCACAGGATTGTTCTGAGGAGTGAATTTAAGCCTTCCCTCTCTCTGGAATTTTATATTCTCTTCTCCACTCCAGGTTAACTCTTACTTACTTTCTAGCTGTCAGCTGACATGTTGCTTCCTTAGCAAGACCCTTCCTGACCTTCTCAAGGAGTTGGCTCCTTCTGCTGTTAGAGCTTCTGTACAGCACCTTGCTTCCTCTTTTGTAACCTACATCTCATCTATAATCTCTTCTTCTTCTTTTTTGGTAATCAAATGAAATTTTTATTTTACTTTGAAATACTCCCTTTGCTAAACCTAGTGTCTCCACAGATGATCATACTTTTAAGTGTAACTTGAAGGTATATGTGTTATTAATATTCACAATAATCCCTTCTTGAATAGCCTGTCACACCACTGTCCCTAAACCCTACGAGGGCAAGCCCTTGCCCGTCTTGTTCATGGGCACCACCACCTGGCACACTGCTAGGCATAGAGTAAGTGCTCAAAAACGAATGCATGTGACAAACAGTAGCTGGCACAGTAATGGTGGCCTTCTTTTTCTCTTTCACCACCAAAGATTCCTTTATAATATTTCTCTTCTTCCTTCAGGAGCTCTATATTTAGAAGGGTTTCTGTCTACCAAACAAACTGCATTTATTACAAAGCAATTCATTTCACTGTTTATTATTATTCAAAGGCACATGCGGCTACTGATAAGAGCTTCTGATCAGCAGGAGATAATCACCATGACCACATCAATAGATACAGTTCCAGCCCCAGGCAAAGCAAACAGATGTTTGCATTTGTGTAACTTTAAAGAATTCTTAAATAACCTAGTTGCTTCAACCACGAGGACATATAACGTTTGTTTAACAAGAGGTCCTGAGGAGACACTTCTGGGGATGGTCAGGCAGGTCAGCCATGTCATCGAGGACTCTGTCTCCTTCTATCTTTCGCCTCTGCCACCCTTAGTCTTCTCTTCATGCTTGTTGCCTCCTGGATTTCCCAAGATGTCTGCAGCTGCTCCGAGGACCATGAGTCCAGTGAAGTCCAGGTGAAGGGGCAGAGCCAGCAAGCTCCCCTGTCTGTCACTTTCCCCAGGAAATCAAAAGCTTCCTCAGAAACTCCTCTTCAGACTTTGTGCTTCCTTCATCACAACTGGATTCCATGGCTACTTCTAGCTGCAAGGGTTTCTGGGAAAGTGAGCATCTGGCAAAGCATCCTGGGAGTCATCCTGGGCCATCACATGGGCCTGGCATATGGTCATGCTGGGGAAAACGTGGGTCCGTTAGCAAGGGAGAGAGTGGGGAGAGCGGCTTCTGGGTGAGCAACCAACAGCATCTGCTGCGTCTGCTATAAGTAACAAGAGCTCTTGACCACATTACTTCTTTCTCATTCACGTAGTCAAACCCACTCTATTAACAGATGAAGAAAATAAATGTCCAAGAAGAGGAAATGTCCAAATTCTAATCTTGCTTTAGGGGCAGATAGGGGTTAAAATATAAGTCCTCAAGGTCTCTTCAGTCTTTTGAAGAAATAATCGCAAGAGGACCGTAACCCAGGCAAGTTGCTCAGTGCAAGCAGAGGGGCAACCTGAGTGTCTGTAAGGGAGAAGCATGAGAAGGGGACCTGGGTTTCCCTCTCGGTTCTGCTTCTAATTAGCTCTGCCTTTAGGCAAGTTATGTAATCTATTTAAGTTCTGTTTTAGTCATCAGTATTTAATTCGATTTTCCAGACAAGGAAATTGAGGCCCAGGGAAGTGAAGTGACTTGTCCAAGGTCAGACAGTTCATGAGTGGCAGGGCAAGGACTACAGAAAATCGGGGAATCTCCTGATTTCCTGATTGGTGTTCCCTCTTTGATTGGTGTGTTTGGAGGAGTTTCAAGTACTACCCGAGTAAGGGGTTTGTTAGGGCTGCACATCCTCTTCATTGTTTAGGGCATGACAATGACTGTGTTAGGAGGAACGGTTGACCAAGTTCAGTTGCATTAGCAGGAATCGACCAGTTTTAGCTGTTCAGACATAGACTCATAACAGTGGCTCTCAAGTTGTACTTATAAAGTGGCTCTTTGAGTGAATAAATCTGGATATCATGCATGACTGCAGAAAATGCCCATGTTAATCTGTGCATCAGTAAATTACCCACTGCTGCAGTCACAGGGGACAGTAAGAACAGAACAATTTTGACTTTTTTTTTTGCACATTTCAATGATGAATTTTATTTTATTTTTTTAATATAAGACATACTATTTTAACCACATTGAACCGTACAGTTCAGTGGCGCTAAGTACACTCACATTGCTGTGCGACTCTTACCGCCCTCCGTCTCCTGGATTTTTCACCTTCCTAACCTGAATAAGAACAAAGAATTCCAACTCTGACCATGATTCCCACCCCTGTCTAATCACCACAATGTCCTGGAGAGAAATTGTCTTTAAAACACAGATACCAGGACCTCATCCCTGGGACAGGACTTACAAATATGTATCTTTACAAGGTTTTCTCAGGAGGTTCTGAGAATCGGCCTTGTATTTCAGTCACTCAGTGGACAGGATGGGATTTCTCGAAGCAGCCTTTGGACATCTTTGAATTTGTTTTTTGGCTTTGCTTTCAAACAAGATGCGTGTTAGCTCTGGGTGGTTGGACGTGACTCAGTGATGTTGACCAGAGGGAAGAAACTGCCGACTTCTCAGAAGCACCGTTCATCACGGGAGCGATTTGCTTTATAAGTTGAAAAATGTACACCTTCCTTTTTTAGGGGAACTGGAGGTAAACATTGAGTACTATTCCAGTCAAACAGAGGATGCCACCAAAACAACATTAAAAAAAAATTAAAGCCAAACTCATGAAGTGTTGTCAGTCATCACTTAGATCAGTGCTTCTCAAGGGAGGTGGGTATTGACAATGCCCGGAGGCGCTTTTGGTTGTCACAGTTGGCAGGGCTGGGGCTGCTGGCATCTAGTGGATAGAGATCAGGATGCTGCTGTACACCCTGCAACGCCCATGACAGATCCCCCAACAAAGAATTATCTGGTCCCCAATGTTGATAGTGCCGAGATTGAGAAAGTCTGCTCTAGAGGCTTGAATATAATTTCCTCATCACCAATCTTTTAACTTGGCATATGATTGTGTGTGTGTGTGTGTGTGTGTGTGTGTATGGGGTATATGTGTGTATGTGGTGTGTATGTGGTGTATGTGTGTGTGTGTATGGGGTATATGTGTGTATGTGGTGTGTATGTGGTGTATGTGTGTGTGTGTATGGGGTATATGTGTGTATGTGGTGTGTATGGGGTGTCTGTGTATGTGTGTGTGTATGAGATGAGGGTCATGCTGTCCTTGACTCTAGGACATACTTTTTTTTTTTTTTTTTTTTTGCGGTACGCGAGCCTCTCACTGTTGTGGCCTCTCCCGTTGCGGAGCACAGGCTCCGGATGCGCAGGCTTAGCGGCCATGGCTCACGGGCCCAGCCGCTCCACGGCATGTGGGATCTTCCCAGACCGGGGCACGAACCTGCGTCCCCTGCACCGGCAGGCAGACTCTCAACCACTGCGCCACCAGGGAAGCCCCTCTAGGACATTCTTGTATGAATGTTTGTGTGAAATCTGCCATCTTTAGGCCCTATTGAGGAAGGCTTTTGGGCTCTACTTCTCCTTCATTTATATGTGGCCATTAGTCCACCAGGTAACCAGTCGCCTCCTCTTTGGGTTCCTGGCGCTGCTGCAACTCCACCAGGCGGTGCTTGGGCTACCCTTGCCCAGGGTGAGTCACTAGCTCTGTCTGACTCCTCCTCTTTCTTACTCTGCTAAGAGGCCTCATTCCGGCCCCTTCCTCTTTGGCTTGTGTGAGAATCCACTTATCATCCACTTACATCTCTGCTGATGATTGTCTCCAGTCAATCAGTGTTTACTGGAAAGGACTTTCTTTTGTTTCTGAAGGGCTTAGAAAAAACCTACCAGTTTGAGAAATTCAACCAAACACAGGAGGTGTTCAAGCCCTATGCACTAAGCAGTGCGTATTCCAGAAGCTGCTGGCAGAGTAGAAACAGTTCTGCCCAGGGAGCCAGGAGCCCTGGGTTGGGCTCACCTTTCACCCATTTGCTGTGTGGCCTTGGGCAAGTGACTTCCCTTCTCTGGTCCTCATTTGACTCTCTGTACAATAGATGGCTGGTTGAAGAGAATTCTCAGGTTCCTTCCTGGTCTCAGATTGAAAACTCTGAAATTGGCAGAAGTTTCTCCCTGACAAGGACCCACAGATCGACCAGAAACAGCACATCCCGTGAGCCACAACCTGCTCCCATGTTTTCCTCCTGAGTGCTAAGAGGAATGTTTAAGCTTATCGTTCTGCAGAATCCTACACCCACACCGACAGATGTCAATTCTGGCATTTATTAGAGTGCCAGTAAGTCTGGAAAACAATAAATATCTCATTACTTGGCTGATGGTGTGTCGTTAAGTGCTACTTCAAAATGCCTGTCTCTGCTGTGCGTGATTGATAACGAGAACTTGTTTTAATCTTGCAGTCTTTCATCTTTTGCAAGCGCCTCGTTGGACCCTAATCAGATTTCTGTAAATCCCTTAGAGCAACTAGTGAGGAGGCCGAAGTGGGGATTCCAGGGATGGCTCAGTCCTGAGTCGTGGCAGGTTTGGAATCTGATTTCCTGACCTATGACTATCAGTTGAAAGGATCTCAACTTTAATGTCACACAGACCTGGATTAATATCCCATATCCTCTTCTGTCACGGGCTGGCTGCGTCATCTTGGACAAACTAACTGAACTTCTCTGAGCCTCAGTCTTTTCACCCGTAAAATACGGGATCACAGTTCTTTGCAGAGTTAAGGTGAAGAGGAAACGAGTGGATCCATGGAGAGTCCCTGTCCCAGCGACGGAATGGAGTAGATGCTCAGAAAATGGTGAACTTTGAAAATGATTATGACTCTGAAGAAAGAATTGAGAGCTTCTACTCAGAAAGCCCTAGAAGCTAATGTCAGGGGCTGTAAATCAACTCTTCTGTTTTAATACTGAATTAACAACCAGGCAGGGGGAAAAAATGAACACTTAAATATTTAAACCAAACATTTAATTTTTAAACATGAACATTCTTTTTATAACTTGGACGCCTCCAAGGCCTGTGGAAAATTCCCGAGCCTCCGCTATCGGCCCTCCTTCATGGTGTGTGCTGAAGAACACTGCTAACCTTGGGTGCCTCTGAACTTGGCAGGGGATAACACATTTGTTTTATTCAGAAGAAGGCACATTTGTGTCCTAATAAAGATATCCCTGACAAGTTTCTGCAAAGAAAGAGGAGTAAATCCCTCTAAAATCAAAATGAAACTAAATCTAAAAGAAAGGGAATGATTTCATGTGATTCTTGCTTCCTGCCCTCTGCCAGACACGGTTCCAAGCTTTTAATGTGATTTCTTTCAAATGGCACAAAAAGCCCGGCAAGGATTTCATTGTAATCATCTTTTTATCCACAGGAAACTGAGGTTCAGTGAGGCTAATTAAGTAACCCAGCATCGTGCTCTTTGCACAGCGGACAGTTGTGCATTGTCTCTCGCTGTCTATACCCTCTTCTTTCTGCAAGGACCTCTGATTTTTGCTTCAAGATCCACTATTTCCTCCCACTCCTTGTTGCTGCTGTTTGTGGAACTAAATCCACCTGTAGTTTGTGTGTTTTCTGGTTCTCAATAAAGTGTCTCTCAATGGTGACCACAGCGATCAGTTCAGGAATAAGCATGTGAACCAATAGAAGCCAAAATAGATGCATTGAAATGTCGCTGGGGTCCTGGAAGAAGATATTGATGCTTTTGGCCATCTCGCCAGCAGGAAGGGAGAGCCTGCTGAGGAAGAGGCTTGTAGAAGCTAGAAGAAAGAGATTGTAACTAGTCTAGTTCAATCTCTGGGGTCATCACTTCCCTTTAGGACAAGGGTTTCTTTCCTCTTGATGGCTTCTTATTTATTCATGTATTACTTTCACCTACTTAATTAACGCAACAAACAATAGCAATGGCAACTGTATAACCTTCTAGTCTGGCTCCCGCTTTTGGATTAACATTCACTTGACTTCTTTCCCTCCCATGATTTTTCGTACCTACTTGTAAGCTGTCCCATTGGTGTAGTCTCAGATGCCCAAGCACAAAGCTGCTTTCTGTTGAGAGTGTGGTCCTTGAAGTGGGTAATACTCCCTTTGCTGTCATAAATCTGAGTTTACTGCTGAAAATCTTTGATCTCTGCCTTCTCCAGGGTGTTTTTGGCGTCTCTCTCCAGCCTTTATTATACTGGACCTTGGTTTTGTGTTTGGCTTTTCTCCCCTACTGGATCCTGAGTGTCTCCAGGCAGGGCTCGTCTTCTTGGGTTTAGGCATCATGTAGAAGGCTGAGCGGCTGAGTGCTACTGTCTCCAGGCACTATTCTAGAAGCTTGGGCTATTTCAGTGAATGAAGCAGACATCAATCCCTGCCCTCATGTGGTCATATTGTCATTATTTGGGGTTGTCCAGCCCTGCTGTGACCCAAGACCTTGATGTGTTTTTTACTAGAACTTACCTTTGTCTTAGGGTGGGTTTCTTTTTATAAAATTTTATTTTTTATTTTAAAATTTTTATTGAAGTATAGTTGATTTAATAGCATGGGTTTCTTAGGCGATGGAGCCTGAGGAAAAACATATGTGCTAATGCTCTACTGGTGGGTAACATCCTAAAGAAACAAGACTGTGGGTAAGAGGGAAGTTGAGGCAGGGTAGGGGAAGCAAATATAAGGTGTGACACGGAGCTGCCCACGGCTTCACTACAAACACAACCATTTACTGGGTCATGGAGGATGTCTCTAAAAAGGCCCCATGGAAACATTGTGTCTTGGAAGAGCCCATCCAGGGGTGAAATGAGCTTGTGCCTTCCTGTCTCCCATCCCTCAATGGTCAAAGGTCACCCAATGGGAGTTCTTCCATACCGCCAGGTGTGTGACCTGACCCTCGTGGCAGCCACCTGGAAAGCAAGACCCATCACAGCAGTGGCAGCACTGAGTGGGCGTGAGCCTATGGCACTCCCTGCGGACCTGCAGCCTGCATCCCCGTGGGCCTAGCCGGGGGAGCCAGTGAGTACGGAAACGTGCTAGCAAGTGTCTTTCCCTTAGTGTTGACGGGAAAACCCTGCACACGAGGCACAAAGCAGGTGGTATAAGGCATGTGGTGGGGCACTGTTGGGTCAGCCACATGACATGACCAGGCTGCGGAGGGCTTGGCTGGTCAAGCCGGAAGAGTGCGTTGACAGCATGGCCTGTGTTGTGAAGCTGGTGAGGAATGTAAGCTTTCTTTTTTTTTTTTTTTAAGTTTTATTTTATATTGGAGCATAGTTGATTAACAAAGTTGTGTTAGCTTCAGGTGTACAGCAAAGTGATTCAGTTATACATATACACGTATCTATTCTTTTTCAAATTCTTATCCAACATAAGCTTTCTTTTTTTTTTTAGAACTCTCTCATTCTTGTTTTTTTATAAATTTATTTATTTTTATTTACTTATTTCTGTCTGTGTAGGGTCTTCATTGCTGCACACGGGCTTTCTCTAGTTGAGGCAAGCGGGGGCTACTCTTCGTTGTGGTGCGTGGGCTTCTCTTGTTGCGGAGCACGGGCTCTAGAGCACATGGGCTTCAGTAGATGCGGCCTGTGGGCTCAGTAGTTGTGGCTCACGGGCTCTAGAGTGCAGGCTCAGTAGTTGTGGCGAACAGGCTTAGTTGCTCCGCGGCATGTGGGATCTTCCCGGACCAGGGCACAAACCTGTGTCCCCTGCATTGGCAGGCAGATTCTTTTTTTTTTTTTAATAAATTGAATTTATTTTATTTTTTATTTTAATTTTGGCTGTGTTGGGTCTTCGTTGCTGCGCACGGGCTTTCTCTAGTTGTGGTGAGCGGGGACTACTCTTCGTTGCGGTGCGCAGGCTTCTCATTGCAGCGGCTTCTCTTATTGTGGAGCACAGGCTGTAGGTGCACAGGCTTCAGTAGTTGTGGCATGTGGGCTCAGTAGTTGTGGCTTGCGGGCTCTAGAGTGCAGGCTCAGTAGTTGTGGCGCACGGGCTTACTTGTTCCGCGGCATGTGGGATCTTTCCAGACCAGGACTCGAGCCCGTGTCCCCTACATTGGCAGGCAGATTTGTAACCACTGCGCCACCAGGGAAGGCCCGCAGGCGGATTCTTAACCACTGCACCACAGGGAAGTCCCAACATAAGCTTTACTGAATGAAGATAAAAATCTTTTCTTTCAGTCTCCAAGAAATGTGATTGGTGCCATGTGATCTTCCCAGAGCAAATTGGGGAAGGGGCATGAAGAGGATCCAAAATGCTTTTAAGGACCCATTTGGACAGTGTCACAAAAGCTGGTGTAGTAGAAGGGAGAATGGCCTCAAGCCAGAGGTCCCAGGTCCTCTTCTCCCATTTACTTGCTTTGTGACCTTGAGCACGTTCCTCTGTGCCCCGGATTCCCCATGCAATGAGAGTGCAATGAGAGTGGTCTCTAGGCAGAGCCCTTTACTGCTCTGCCTTTCTGGAGCCCTAGGGCTATATGTGGATGCAAAGCCATCCTTCCTTACCCCCACCTGTTTTGTGCGTGCACAAGGAGAAAAGAGGAGATGGAGGCTCACCAGGAGAGAGTCACAGAGGGTAATGAATAGCCAAGGTCGGGGGCAACTTCATCCTGCTAGTGTTGTTACAGTCCACGTTAAATAGAGCCACCGACGTCTTCCATCCAATGCTGACCGGCTGCAAATATTTTACACATCCCGCAGTGGAACGAATGGGCCACCAATCACCAGCAATCCTTGGCGGTGACTCTGTGAAGGAAGCTGAGGGCAAAATTTCACTGATGTCAACATTCACAGTTGGCATCTGTAATGACCAAGAGATGCCTGAAGCCCCTGTTGACTGCATGTTTAAAGGTGACTATTTATTTATGAGCCAGTGGAGTCTTTTACCTTTTGAACTTTTTGATGGGTTGAGCGTGCCAAAATGTGACTCCAGAGCATTTTGAGTTACGTAATTATTTTTCCAAAAGAACTAATATCAATGACTAACGATTGTTGTGTTTGCTCTGTGCCCATCATGCATTTTTATGTGTATATCTCACCTTCACACTGACTCTATGAGGTGGGTCCTAATTTGTCCTCACCTTATAGGTAAGGAGACTGAAATTCATAGAGATTAAGTAATTTGCCCAGGATCACCCAGCTACTAAGTGACCCAAACTGCATTAAGTCAGAATCCAGGTCCAAGCCTGTGACAACTTCACGATTCTGTGTCTTTTCATCAAAACACTGAAAATAGGACTATCTATGGGTAGGGTGATCATACAGCTTACCATCCGGACCATTACACTCTTGGGAGTAAAGGGGGCAACCATTAACTGTCACTCCAACATAACAAGAGTGAATCAGGACTGTCCCTGGCAAACAGGGACTTCTGGTCACCCTAGAACCCAGGGAAGTGGAGTGAAAGCTAGCATTGATTCTATCATCTCTCCTTCCTATTCTCCATCTGGATTAGTCTTAGGCCACCAAGTTCTGTAACTTACTGAAACCATAGTAACTGACATAAATGTGAACATCCATTGTAAACTGAAAAACACTATACGGATTCAGTTAATGCAAATCCTGCTTATTAACCCTGGTAGCATGCTGGGCATCATGATAGCACTTTCCCTGGGTTACTTCCTTTAATCTTCACAACAGCCCTGCTGCCACATCTCACTAATATTTGACAGATAAAGAAACTGAGGCTAGGACAAGTTAAAGGGGACAGCAGCACAGTCTGAGACACACAGTTTCCTGTGTAAATATCTAGTGTACATTGTCCTGCATAACTCACATTTTTTTTAAATTAAGTTTTTCTATTGGCGTATAGTTGACTTACAATGTTGTGTTAGTTTCTGCTATACAGCAGAGTGAACCAGCTATACGTATATATATGTATCCACTCTCTTCTAGACTCCATTCCCATATAGGTCATTACAGAGCACCGAATAAGGTTCCCTGTGCTATACAGTAGGTTCTTATTAGTTATCATGTGTATATAGCAGTGTGTATATGCCAGTCCCAGTCTCCCAGTTTATCCGCTCCCTTACCCCTTGGTAACCATAAATTTGTTTTCTACATCTGCGACATAACTCACACTTTTTTTAGAGGGGATTTTGTGCTTAACATTAGGCAGAGTTCTTGAGAGAGAAAAGGGCTTCTACTTTCCTTCTTCATTCTGAGCCTCAGTTTCCAGGGCCCTTCTTCTCTGACATGGCAGTGGTGTTTGCATTAGGTGATGTGCCTATTCCTACCAATGGAATAGCGATCATTTACTGCTTTTCCTGGGAAACTGTAACCCTGAAGGATGGTTGCCAGTGCCTAGAACACCCTGACATTCGCTGGGAGGTTTTCAGGGAAGGGTGGGAAGCTATTGCCATACCCTTCAAACCCTCCACGTGTAGGAGGCAGCGCTGGGATTTAGAAGAAGCGTGAGGCTCCAAGTGGCGGGAACTGGCTGCAGCTCTGGTCCCATCATGAATAAGCTCTTCAGTTTTGCAGATCACTTGTCCTCTCTTGGCCTCAGGAACATGATGGCCTGCCTTTCCACAGCATTTGGACAAGAGCTGCAAATACGTTCCTAGCCTTTGACTCCGCTACTCTTTTTCTGAGAATTTACCCCAAGGAGATAATCCTAGATATAGAAGTGGTTTTCTGCAGAGAGGAGGAGGAGACCACCAGAGTCAAGGAGAACAGAGGATCCAGCAATCTCAGTGAGAGGGTCCTGGTGGAGTGCAAAGTGAATGGGCCAGACCCATGTGAGTCTGAATTTCACTCTTGCCACTGATAATACCTGTGAGACCTTGGGCAGGTCACTTGACCTCACTGAGACTATTTACTATATGTATAAAATGGAGATAATGATGCCTTTTTATGGGGTTGTTGAAAAGATGAATGGGATTATTGATTGATTAATATCTGTCTTGACAAAGTATTTGAGGTATTCTATCAGAATTTATATACTAAAAGAGAAAAAGAAAACATAAAAAAAATAAGTGAGATAAGGTTGAAGGAAAGGAAGGACAGAGATATGCAAACATAGGAATCCCAAGTAGTCATTAAAATTGGGCCATAATTGGGTTATTTGCCTCCTGCTGGCCAATGCAAATGAGGAAGAGCCATCAGTGACATGGTTCCTTTTGTCCTCAATTCCAGAGGGGGACATAACACATAGGAACCTGCCTGGCACAGTACTGGTGCCCATTATGATAAGTTTTCTTCCCTTTCCCCTACTTGGCTTATAAATACTTTGTAACCACTGGCATTTTTTTGCAACAGACTAGGGTCCTGTGGCTCAGAGATGACGTGGACACACAGTGGGGCAGAGAGACTTGGGAGGGTCCCCACGGTCTCTTTTCTTAGGTGAACCTGCCTAGGATGCTAACAGAGAAGCCAGTCTCCCCTCCCACCGAGAGGGAGATGGGGTGTTGTCCTGTATTTATTTTTGTGTGTTCAGCTTCCATTGATGAGCACTCCTACCTGATGTCAGGCACTAAGCCAGACAAGCATCCCTGCTCCCCTGTGTTACTCAGACCAACTCTTTGAAAGAGACACTTTTACCATTCTCATTATATACATGGAAAATGGAACCTCAAAGAAAATAAATAACACACTAATAATCAACTGCTCATGGATGACAGAACTGGGGTTCCTATCCAGGACTCTGGTCTGAGACCACTAAGCTTAGCATATGAGGTACCCTGCCTGCTTTCTTTTTAAAAAAATTTTATTGGAGTATAGTTGATTTACAATGTTGTGTTAGTTTCAGGTGTACAGCCATATATATATATATATATATATATATCCACTCTTTTTTTTTGGTTCTTTTCCCATATAGGCCATTACAGAGTATTGAATAGAGTTCCCTGCATTATACAGTAGGTCCTTATTAGTTCCTGCCTTTCTTCTTTATGTGTTAGTTTGATGAAGGTGGGAGAGGGAGGCTTACTGATGACATATCTTTTGAGTTTCTAACCTACTCCCTGGAAAGAAAAGGACCACATTTGCACAATCCATTACTCCAGTGACCCAAGAGAAATCAATTCACTGATTAAGCAAATAGATATTGTCCTCCATAACCAGGCTCTAGGAATACAGCAGTGAATAAAATAGACCAAGTTTCTGCTCTCTGTGGAACACACATTCTATTGAAGAGACACATCTCAAGAATGAATTTCAGGAAAAGGGATTCTTGTCCATTGTTATTTAGGAAATATCCATAGCTTCTGCTTCCCATCGCCACCTCCATTCCCTCACTGGCTGTGTGACTAGCCATAATAGTTATCTTCTATTAAGCACCTGCTCTGTGCCAGGAAGTCTGGTAAGTGCTTTATATATGTTATCTCATTTCAATACCATAATGACCTTACAAGAAAGGTAAACCATGCCTTTTTTTTTTTTTAAGGATCAGGCCCTTTAAAAAAATTTTTTTTAAATTTATTTATGTGGCCGCACCGGGTCTTAGTTGTGGCAGGTGGGATCTTTAGTTGTGGCATGTGGGAACTAGTTCCCTGACCAGGGAGCAAACCTGGGCCCCTGTATTGGGAGCACAGAGTCTTAACCACTGGACTACCAGGGAAGTCCCTAAACCATGCTTTTTTTTTTTTTTTAATTTTTTTCCCTTTTTTTATTTTAACATCTTTACTGGAGTATAATTGCTTTACCTTGCTGTGTTAGTTTCTGCTGTACAACAAAGTGAATCAGCTATACATATACATATATCCCCATATCTCCTCCCTCTTGCATCTCCCTCCCACCCTCCCTGTCCCACCCCTCTAGTTGGTCACGAAGCACTGAGCTGATCTCCCTGTGCCATGCAGCTGCTTCCCACTAGCTACCTATTTTACATTTGGTAGTGTATATATGTCCATACCACTCTCTCACTTTGTCTCAGCTTCCCCTTCCCTCTCCCTGTGTCCTCAAGTCCATTCTTTATGTCTGCGTCTTTATTCCTGTCCTGCCCTTAGGTTCTTCAGAACAATTTTTTGTTTTGTTTTTTTTAGATTCCATATAAATGTGTTAGCATACGGTATCTGTTTTTCTCTTTCTGACTTACTTCACTCTGTATGACAGACTCTAGGTCCATCCACCTCACTACAAATAACTCAATTTCATTTCTTTTTATGGCTGGTTAATATTCCATTGTATATATGTGCCACATCTTCTTTATCCATTCATCCGATGATGGACACTTAGGTTGCTCCCATGTCCTGGCTATTGTAAATAGAGCTGCAATGAACATTGTGGTACATGACTCTTTCTGAATTATGTTTTTCTCAGGGTATTTGCCCAGTAGTGGGATTAGTGGGTCATATGGTAGTTCTATTTTTATTTTTTTAAGGAACCTCCATACTATTCTCCATAGTGGCTGTATCAATTTACATTCCCACCAACAGTCAGAGGGTTCCCTTTTCTCCACACCCTCTCCAGCATTTATTGTTTGTAGATTTTTTGATGATGGTCATTCTGACCGGTGTGAGGTGATATCTCATTGTAGTTTTGATTTGCATTTCTCTAATGATTAGTGATGTTGAGCATCCTTTCATTTGCTCCTTGGCCATCTGTATGTCTTCTTTAGAGAAATGTCTCTTTAGGTCTTCTGCCCATATTTGGATTGGGTTGTTTGTTTTTTTGGTATTGAGCTGCATGAGCTGCTTGTATATTTTGGAGATTAATTCTCTGTCAGTTGCTTCATTTGCAAATATTTTCTCCCATTCTGAGGGTTGTCTTTTCATCTTGTTTATGGTATCCTTTGTTGTGCAAAAGCTTTGAAGTTTCATTAGGTCCCACTTGTTTATTTTTGTTTTTGTTTCCATTTCTCTAGGAGGTGGGTCAGGAAGGATCTCGCTGTGACTTATGTCATAGAGTGTTCTGCCTATGTTTTCCTCTAAGAGTTTTATAGTGTCTGGCCTTACATTTAGGTCTTTAATCCATTTTGAGTTTATTTTTGTGTATGGTGTTAGGGAGTGTTCTAATTTCATTATTTTATATGTAGCTATTCTGTTTTCCCAACACCACTTATTGAAGAGGCTGTCTTTTCTCCATTGTATACTCTTGCTTCCTTTATCAAAGATAAAGTGACCATATGTGCGTGGGTTTATCTCTGGCCTTTCTATCCTATTCCATTGATCTATATTTCTGTTTTTGTGCCAGTACCATACTGTCTTGATTACTGTAGCTTTGTAGTATAGTCTGAAGTCAGGGGGCCTGATTCCTCCAGCTCCATTTTTCTTTCTCAAGATTGCTTTGGCTATTCGGGGTCTTTTGTGTTTCCATACAAATTGTGAAATTTTTTGTTCTAGTTCTGTGGAAAATGCTATTGGTAGATTGATAGAGATTGCATTGAATCTGTAGATTGATTTGGGTAGTAGAGTCATTTTCACAATGTTGATTCTTCTAATCCAAGAATATGGTATATCTCTCCATCTGTTTGTATCATCTATAAATTCTCTCATCAGTGTTATAGTTTTCTGCATACAGGTCTTTTGTCTCCTTAGGTAGGTTTATTCCTAGCTATTTTATTCTTTTTGTTGCAGTGGTAAATGGGAATGTTTCCTTAATTTCTCTCTCAGATTTTTCATCATTAGTGTATAAGAATGCAAGAGATTTCTGTGCATTAATTTTGTATCCTGCTACTTTACCAAATTCATTGATTAGTTCTAGTAGTTTTCTGGTAGCATCTTTAGGATTCTCTATGTATAGTATCATGTCATCTGCAAACAGTGACAGTTTTACTTCTTCTTTTCCAAGTTGTATTCATTTTATTTCTTTTTCTTCCCTGATTGCCATGGCTAGGACTTCCAACGCTATGTTGAATAATAGTGGTGAGAGTGGACATCCTTGTCTTGTTCCTGATCTTAGAGGAAATGCTTTCAGTTTTTCACCATTGAGAATGATGTTTGCTGTGGGTTGGTCGTATATGGCCTTTATTATGTTGAGCTAGGTTACCTCTCTGCCCACTTTCTGGAGAGTTTTTATCATAAATCGGTTTTGAATTTTGTCAAAAGCTCTTTCTGCATCTATTGAGATGATCATATGGTTTTTATTCTTCAATTTGTTAATATGGTGTATCACATTGATTGATTTACGTATTGAAAAATCCTTGCATCCCTGGGATAAATCCCACTTGATCATGGTGTATGATCCTTTTAATGTGTTGTTGGATTCTGTTTGCTAGTATTTTGTTGAGGATTTTTGCATCTATATTCATCAGTGATATTGGTCTTGTAATTTTCTTTTTTTGTAGTATCTTTCTCTGGTTTTGGTATCAGGGTGATGGTGGCTTCATAGAATGAGTTTGGGAGTGTTCCTTCCTCTGCAATTTTTTGGAAGAGTTTGAGAAGGATGGGTGTTAGCTCTTCTCTAAATGTTTGATAGAATTCACTTGTGTAGCCATCTGGTCCTGGACTTTTGTTTGTTGGAAGATTTTTAATCACAGTTGCAATTTCATTACTTGTGATTGGTCTGTTCATATTTTCTATTTCTTCCTGCTTCAGTCTTGGAAGGTTATACCTTTCTAAGAATGTATCCATTTCTTCCAGGCTGCCCATTTTATTGGCATAGAGTTGCTTGTAGTAGTCTCTTAGGATGCTTTGTATTTCTGCGGTGTCTGTTGTAATTTCTCCTTTTCATTTCTAATTTTATTGATTTGAGTCCTCTCCCTCTTTTCTTGATGAGTCTGGCTAATGGTTTATCAATTTTGTTTATCTTCTCAAAGAACCAGCTTTTAGTTTTATTGATCTTTGCTATTGTTTTTTTGTTTCTATTTCATTTAATTCTGCTCTGATCTTTATGATTTCTTTCCTTCTGCTAAATTTGGGTTTTGTTTGTTCTTCTTTCTCTAGTTGCTTTAGGTGTAAGGTTGGATTGTTTATTCGAGATTTTTCTTGTTTCTTGAGGTAGGCTTTTATAGCTATAAACTTCCATCTTAGAACTGCTTTTGCTGCATCCCATAGGTTTTGGATCATCGTGTTTTCATTGTCATTTGTCTCTAGGTTTTTTTTTTTTTCTTTTTTTGCGGTACACGGGCCTCTCACTGTTGTGGCCTCTCCCGTTGCGGAGCACAGGCTCTGGACGTGCAGGCTCAGCGGCCATGGCTCACAGGCCCAGCCGCTCCGTGGCATGTGGGATCTCCCCAGACCGAGGTACGAACCCGTGTTCCCTGCATCGGCAGGCGGGCTCTCAACCACTGTGCCACCAGGGAAGCCCAATCTCTAGGTATTTTTTTATTTCCTCTTTGATTTCTTCAGTGATCTCTTGGTTATTTAGTAACCTATTGTTTACCCTCCATGTGTTTGTGTTTTTTAGTTTTTTTCCCCTGTAATTCATTTCTAATCTCATAGTGTTGTGGTCAGAAAAGATGCTTGATATGATTTCAATTATCTTAAATATACTGAGGCTTGATTTGTGACCCAAGATGTGATCTATCCTGGAGAATATTCTGTGCGCACTTGAGAAGAAAGTGTAAACTGCTGTTTTTGGATGGAATGTCCTATAAATATCAATTAAATCTACCTGGTCTATTGTGTCATTTAAAGCTTCTGTTTCCTTATTTATTTTCACTTTGGATGATCTGTCCATTGGTGTAAGTGAGGTGTTAAAGTTCCCCACTATTATTGTGTTACTGTTGATTTCCTCTTTTATAGCTGTTAGCAGTTGCCTTATGTATGGAGGTGCTCCTGTGTTGGGTGCATATATATTTATAATTGTTATATCTTCTTCTTGGATTGATCCCTTGATCATTATGTTGTGTCCTACCTTGTCTCTTGTAACATTCTTTGTTTTAAAGTCTATTTAATCTGATATGAGTATTGCTACTCCAGCTTTCTTTTGATTTCCATTTGCATGGAATATCTTTTCCCATCCCCTCACTTTCAGTCTGTATGTGTCCCTAGGTCTGAAGTGGGTCTCTTGTAGACAGCATATATACAGGTCTTGTTCATGTATCCATTCAGCCCGTGTGTGTCTTTTGGTTGGAGCATTTAATCCATTTACGTTTAAGGTAATTATCAGTATGTATGTTCCTATTACCATTTTCTTAATTGTTTTGGGTCTGTTATTGTAGGTCTTTCCCTTCTCTTGTGGTTCCTGCCTAGAGAAGTTCCTTTAACATTTGTTGTAAACCTGATTTGGTGGTACTGAATTGTCTTAGGTTTTGCTTATCTGTAAAGGTTTTAATTTCTGCATCAAATCTGAATGAGATCCTTGCTGGGTAGAGTAATCTTGGTTGTAGGTTTTTCCCTTTCATCACTTTAAATATGTCCTTTCACTGCCTTCTGGCTTGCAGAGTTTCTGCTGAAAGATCAGCTGTTAATCTCATGGGGATTCCCTTGTATGTTATTTGTTGCCTTCCCTTGCTGCTTTTAATATTTTTTTCTTTGTATTTAATTTTTGATAGTTTGATTAATATGTGTCTTGGCGTATTTCCCCTTAGATTTATCCTGTATGGGACTCTTTGTGCTTCCTGGACTTGATTGACTATTTCCTTTCCCATATTAGGGAAGTTTTCAACTATAATCTCTTAAAATATTTTCTCCGTCCCTTTCTTTTTCTCTTCTTCTTCTGGGATCCCTATAATTCGAATGTTGGTGCATTTAATTGTTGTCCCAGATGTCTCTGAGACCATCCTCAATCCTCTTCATTCTTTTTTATTTATTCCGCTCTGCAGTAGTTATTTCCATTATTTTATCTTTCAGGTCACTTATCCCTTCTTCTGCCTCAGTTATTCTGCTATTGATTCCTTCTAGAAAATTTTTAATTTCATTTATTGTGTTGTTCACCATTGTTTGTTTGCTCTTTAGTTCTTCTAAGTCCTTGTTAAACATTTCTTGTATTTTCTCCATTCTATTTCCAAGATTTTGGATCATCTTTACTATCATTACTCTGAATTCTCTTTCAGGTAGGCTGCCTATTTCCTCCTCATTTGTTTCGTCTGGTGGGTTTTTACCTTGCTCCTTCATCTGCGTATTTCTCTGTCTTCTTATTTTGCTTAACTTACTGTGTTTGGGGTCTCCTTTTTGCAGGCTGCAGGTTCGTAGTTCTCACTGTTTTTGGTGTGTGCCCCCAGTGGCCAAGGTTGGTTCAGTGGGCTGTGTAGGCTTCCTGGTAGAGGGGACTGGTGCCTGTGTTCTGATGGTTGAGGCTAGATCTTATCTTTCTGGTGGGCAGGCCTGCATCCGGTGGTGTGTTTTGGGGTGTCTGTGAACTTAGTATGATTTTAGGTGGCCTCGCTGCTAATGGGTGGGTTTGTGTTCCTGTCTTGCTAGTTGTTTGGCATAAGGTGTCCAGCACTTGAGCTTGCTGGTCGTTGAGTGGAGCTGGGTCTTAGCATTGAGATGGAGATCTCTGGGAGACCTCTTGCCGATTGATATTATGTGGGGCCAGGAGGTCTCTGGTGAACCAATGTCCTGAACTCAGCTCTCCCACCTCAGAGGCTCAGGCCTGACAGCCGGCTGGAGCACCAAGGCCTTGTCAGCCACATGGCTCAGAAGAAAAGGGAGAAAAAAAAAAGAAAACAATAAATTAAATAAATAAACTTATTAAAATAAAAAATTTTTTAAATTATTAAAATAAGAAAATATTTTAAATAATTTTTAAAAAAAGAAGAGAGAAACGAAACCAATAAACAAATCCACCAATGATAACAAGCGCTAAAAACTAAACTACGATAACTATATAAATCAGAAACTAGTCAGTCGCATGCAGCAAACCCCAAGTCTACAGTTGCTCCCAAAGTCCACCGCCTCAATTTGGGTTGACTCATTGTCTATTCAGGTATTGCACAGATGCAGGTACATCAAGTTGATTGTGGAGATTTAATCCGCTGCTCCTGAGGCTGCTGGGAGAGATTTCCCTTTCTCTTCTTTGTTCGCACAGCTCCCGGGACTCGGCTTTGGATTTGGCCCCGCCTCTGCGGGTAGATTGCCTGAGGGCGTCTGTTCTTCGCCCACACAGGATGAGGTTAAAGGAGCAGCTGATTCGCGAGCTCTGGCTCACTCAGGCGGGGGCACGGAGGGCGGGGCGGGCCTGCGGCGGCAGAGGCCGACGTGACGTTGCGCCGGCGTGACGTTGCGCCGGCGTGAGGCGCGCCGTGCGTTCTCCCGGAGGAGTTGACCCCGTATCCCGGGACCCCGGCAGTGGCGGGCTGCACAGGCTCCCGGAAGGGAGGTGAGGAGAGTGGCCTGTGCTCACACACAGGCTTCTTGGTGGCGACAGCAGCGGCCTTAGCGTCTCACACCCGTCTCTGGCGTCCGCGCTTTTAGCCTCGGCTCGCGCCCGTCTCTGGAGCTCCTTTAAGCAGCGCTCTGAATCCCCTCTCCTCGCGCACCAGGAAACAAAGAGGGAAGAACAAGCCTCTTGCCTCTTCGGCAGCTCCAGACTTTTCCCCGGACTCCCTCCCGGCCAGCCGTGGCGCACTAACCCCTTCAGGCTGTGTTCACACCGCCAACCCCAGTCCTCTCCCTGCGCTCCGACCGAAGCCCGAGCCTCAGCTCCCAGCCCCGCCCGCCCCGGCGGGGGAGCAGACAAGCCTCTCAGCCTGGTGAGTGCTGGTCGGCACCGATCCTCTGTGTGGGAAGCTCTCCGCTTTGCCCTCTGCAGCCCTGTTGCTGCGCTCTCCTCCGTGGCTCCGAAGCTTCCCCCCCGGCCACCCCGTTTCTGCCAGTGAAGGGGCTTCCTAGTATGTGGAAACTTTTCCTCCTACACAGCTCCCTCCCAGAGGTGCAGAGCCCATCCCTATTCTTCTGTTTCTGTTTTTTCTTTTGCCCTACCCAGGTACGTGGGGAGTTTCTTGCTTTTTGTGAAGTCTGAGGTCTTCTGTCAGCATTCAGTAGGTGTTCTGTAGGAGTTGTTCCACATGTAGATGTATTTCTGATGTATTTGTGGGGAGGAAGGTGATCTCCACGTCTTACTCCTCCGCCAACTTGAAGGTCCATCCCTAAACCATGCTTTTTTAAAAGATGAGCAAACTAAGGCACAGAGAGGTTGGGAATTTGCCTAAGGTCACACAGCATAACTGGTAGAGCTGAGATTGGAACTAAATCAGGCTGAATCTAAAGATGCTGCCTCCTCTGTTATACTGTCATACCTTCATACAGGTTCTAGCCCTGGTTCTGCTGCTCACTAGCTGTATAGCTTTGGATAAATAGTCTTTCTTTTTGGGGACTTGAAATTGTCCCTTCTATAATATGGTAGAACTGGATGAGGTGACTAACCAGGTCCTTCCAATTCACATGTTCTCTGATGGTGAGTCTCTGGGAGGGGAAAAGATGGGAGTTTCAAGGGATGCCCAAAACTTCCAAAGAGGTCTGTCTGTCTGGAGAAATGGAGAAACCTTCTTCTTTTAATGTCCACGTGGGCCACCCACTCCCAGAAAGTGAAGGAGATTACAGCTCCTTCCACGAAGAGGTCTGAGGCCCATTGAATGCGTGAAGGTTGCCCCCTTGCTATTAACAGCCTACATCTGGTATTCAGAGTCAGCTCCCTGACAACTCCGGTGGAGGAAGAATTGCCATCACCCAGGTAACCACGAAGCTGGTTTTGTTGACACTGACTTCGGATCCTTCTTAAATTATTCACATTTGCGTTTGTTGTGACCTAATGTGAACCATGCATCTAATTAGAACTAATTAGGGAGGTGACTCTGCATCTGAAAAACTAATCCTGGAAAGTAACAAAATAAAGCTGCTTCCACCTCTTCAGCAGCCTTGAAGGTGCCTTGGATAATGAGGGGGAAGAACAGACATTTTTCTATTCATTTGTAGATTTTGGGAAGTTTGCATTAGGATGTAATTATTGGTTTCCTCAGAGCTGTTTTTTGTTTTCCTTAAAGTGTTATTATGGTATCCTAAAAAGGGTTCCAATTTTGATGTTAGTCAGGTCTGGAATTGGATCCTGGCTCTGTCATCACCATCTGTTGCGACAGTACTAGTTGAGGTGACACTAGTTGCTATGCTGTAGGTTGATTGTAAAAATGGTCCCCCTTCTTGACCTCTCACAATGCCATCTTGCTGCTCCTCCCATCAAGAGATGGGTTCTAGGGGCTTCCCTGGTGGCGCAGTGGTTGGAGTCCACCTGCCGATGCAGGGGACACGGGTTCGTATCCCGGTCCGGGACGATCCCACATGCCGCGGAGCGGCTGGGCCTGTGAGCCATGGCCGCTGAGCCTGCGCGTCCAGAGCCTGTGCTCCGCAACGGGACAGGCCACAGCAGTGAGAGGCCCGCGTACCGCAAAAAACAAAACAAAACAAACATATAGCAAGGGAAGGGCAAAGAGGCTGTTCTGGTTTTTCTTCTCCCCTTTTATTTCTCTTCTTTCTGAGTCTTCCACTCAGAGAACAATCCCATCTACATAGTCAGTTGGGGCTGGAAGTGAGAGTGGGAGGAATAAACTCGAAAGTTTCTCTCCACTTGTTGTCCTAAATTTAGTCTCCACTGTGGCTCTCACCCCTCAGTAAGAGCTCTCCAACAGTGTTCCTGGTAGGAAGCAAGTTTGCAGAAACTTACTGCTCTGCTTTGCAGATCCAGACGTGAGGAAGGTGTTGCTCAGGGTTAGGGTAGCTTTTAAATTTTTTCATCCAAACAGGAACTCTTTTAATAGTGAAAAAAGGCAGTATTACTAATTATACTAGGACACAGGTATAAACCAGGACTGTCCTGCGCAAAGCAGGACATATATACCCTATTCACTGTGGGCTTCCATGGGACCAGAGCTGAGACACCCCGTTGAAAAGCAGGAACATACCCTCAGATTCAAAATTAGCTCTACTGGGATGGACTGGAAAAGGCTCAGGATTCGGAGTCAGTCCTAATGTCTAGTTAGGTACTTGGCAAGTCACATCCCCTACGAACCTTGGTTACTTCATCTATAAAAAGAGGCTATGATAATCCTCACATCAAGAGTCATTGTTGGTACTTCCCTGGTGGTGCTGTGGTTAAGAATCCACCTGCCATTGCAGGAGACAAGGGTTTGATCCCTGGTCAGGGAACTAAAATCCCACATGCCACGGAGCAACTAAGTCCATGTGCCACAACTACTGAGCCCTCGCGCTGCAACTACTGAAGCCCACGCGCCTAGAGCCCGTGCTCTGCAGCGAGAAGCCACCGCAATGAGAAGCCCACACACTGCAACGAAGAGTAGCCCCTGCTCGTCACAACTAGAGAAAGCCCGCGTGCAGCAACAAAGACCCAACAGCCAAAAATAAATAAAGAAAATAAATATATTTTGTTAAGAAAGAGAAGAGTCATTGTTAAGATGAGGAGAGAGGAACTCAGAAAAGATTTTGTACATGTAGTTACTCTCCAAATATTCTGTCCCACCCTGAAGTTCTCTCTGATACATTTTATGGCTCTTTTTACTTTCCTACATTACTTCAGCATTTTCCATCAGAACTCCAGAGTTGAGGACTTGACTACATACTGGCTCATACTTTTCCCTGTCAATTCTCAGTTTTTTTGGTTTCAATAATAACCCTACACATGTGATAACTCCTTTTAAAAGTTTGTACAGCATCTGAAACCCTATTATTTTGTTTAATACTCTCTGCTACTTAATAGTTGTGTGGCTTTTAAGAAGTTACTTAATCTTTCTGTGCCTCAGTTTCTTCACAGTGGAGATAATAATACCTCTTAGGTTTACAGTAACCTCATAGGGTTACAGTAAGGATTAAATGAATTAGCCTGTATAAAGCATTTAGAACAGTGCCTGCCATGGGATTCTCATTCTGGACATTCCAGCTCTGCAGTTGCTGTGAAATGAATGTTCTTACCTAGAAGATGCTTATCCCATGGCTTCTAGGACCTCCCTAGAAAGCTACCATGTATCTCCAAAAGTTCCCAGTTTGAGAAGGGTCATTCGATGCCATGTCCATGCACTATCTAACCCCTTAGTTATTTGCATTCACCCTGGAAAGGTCATTTCTCACCAGGAAATATGCCACGGGAGCCAAGTGGCAGAAGGATGTCTGTGAAGTGTGTTGCCTCCACAGGCAAATCTGCCATCTTTGTGAGACACCAAGTTTTCGAATAAGGAAAGCTGAATCAATGAAGGTCATGACAATGGAGGACCGAGTGGGACCTCTCAGGAGTGATTTTGTCACCAGCAGTTGGCGGGGTTGTGACTATTTGTATGCCAAGTCTCAGTAGAGGGAACCCATTTGGCTAGTTAATTACCCTTGAAAGAGTAAGAAGGTCAGAGAAGGGCATAAATGACAAAGTCCATTGATCCTGCTGGGTGGAGACCAAATCCAAGCTGCATTGACCTCTTTCTCCTCTGGAGGTGGCAGTGGCTGCTTAGGCAGTGGGTACCAAGAAAGTATTCTGATGCCTTGGGGAAGGCTGGTCTATGGGGGAGGGCTCTGAGCTTGGAGCCAGGAGACTCTGGTCCTCACCCTTCCTTTTCTGCTACCTCAGTGTGTGACTCTGAGCAAGTCCAGTTCTATTTCTTGACATTACCCTTCTCCCTTAAAAATGAGAGATTCATCCCAAAGGATGCTGGGGGGATGGCTTCCTGCTCCAGCACTCCTTGGCTATTAATTTGGGGAAAGAAGAAGCAGCTCATGGTCAACCATAGGTTTGGGATTCATCTCTTAGAAACCTGCCAAGAAATAAGATTGACGACATGTTGAAAATTGTTGAAACTGGATGAAGGGTACATGGAGGTTCATCATGTCTTTTGCTTTATTTTTACATATGTTTGAAAATTTCTATTTATAAAGGAAGTTTTAAGAATCTTCCAAAACCTTTTAAGGTTAATGACAAGAGTAGTCAGATCTAGTTCATTTGCAAGTGACCAGAATTTCTCGTACATCAACTCTGGTAGAATGTGGTGTAATTCAAGGAAAGCCCACTTGATAAAAAACTATCTCTACCACCCATTTTCACACTGCCTGCTTGGTTCCCAATATCTCTTGCTTCAAGAGGGAGTGTAGTCTAATGGAGAAAGTACTGGATTTGGTTATTTAGACAGGACTGGATTTGAATCCCGAGCTTCAGTTTTTTATCTATAAATTGTTAATACTCGTACTGACTTGTAGTAGGTTTTTGGTGAGAATCAGGAGTGGTATACAAAGTGCTAAGCAAATGGTAACTCTCGTTATGCTATCTTGGTTTCCAGAAGATTATTTAAAATGCAAACACTGCAGGGAAAGGCTCACTCTTGTAAATGAATTTAAACGAACATATTTGCAAGCTGTAAAGCAGCATATTTTAGTGGGGTTCTGGGTCCTTGATTTCTAGGGGTGCGAGAGGAAAGGGAACCAGCAAGTGGCTAGAAGCAGAGATGGTGCATAAGAGATTGAGCCATGCTGCGGAGACATTTCCCAGCATTTCTGTTCTTCCCCATCTATCTTTACAACAAATGTCTATTTTCACATGGAACCTGGGTGTGTCTCTGTTCCTTTGATCCTGAAAGAGCCTAAGCAGCATGACATGGTGTCAAAAGAGTACAGATTTGGGTGTTAAAGAGATGTGGGTTCAAATCCTAGATCTGCCAATTCTTAGCTCGTGAACTTGAGCAAAGTCACTTACACCCTCTGAGACTTACTTCCTCATCTCTAAAATGTGGAAGGAAATGTGTTTTGAGAGCATTAAATAGATTTTCTGATTCATGGCAACTGCTTAATGTCTGATCCCTTCCTTATTACCTATATGGGAAGCTCTGATGGTTCAAGGGGTCTTCCTTTTGCATTACGTGACTGGTGCCATTAACAATAATATTTCTGTATGAACCTATTCAGAACATATGTAATTCTTCTTTTTTAAAAAAAGTTATTTTTATTTATTTATTTTTGGTTGCATTGGGTCTTCTTTGCTGCACGCGGGCTTTCTCTAGTTGCGGCGAGCGGGGGCTACTCTTCGTTGCGGTGCGCGGGCTTCTCATTGCCGTGGTTTCTCTTTTTGTGGAGCACAGGCTCTAGGCGCGTGGGCTCAGTAGTTGTGGCACATGGGCTTAGTTGCTCCGCGGTGTGTGGGATCTTCCCGGAAGGGTTCTAACCCTTGTCCCCTGTATTGGAAGGTGGATTCTTAACCACTGCACCACCAGGGAAGTCCTGTAATTCTTCTTATCTGTGAGATCTCTTTAAATACTTGAAAGTAGTGGTCACCTTTTGTCAACCCCTTATTTATCTTCTCCCACCCCTAGTCTTCGCTTTTCAAGGTGAAATCCCAGTGAATTTAAACCAATTCTCCAGTGTCTAGATGGTAAAACTGGGTAAATCTGTAGTAGATTGTAAAACTGGCCACATTTCTGCCTCTCTGTATCATTATATTTACTTGACTTTTTTTAAGTTCTTCCCATCAAGAAGTGTGACATTTTTCCACCCCTTGAGTCCGGAGTGGGCATATGATTCCTTTAGCCGATGTACCGTGAGACTTGAAAAGTGATCGTGGCACTTACTCTCTTGAAGTTCCTGTCACCGACATCTGAATAGTCCTGGATGATGGTCCATGCAGATGAGAGAGAGAGTCCAGCCAAGACCATAAAAAACGTCCAGGTACCCTGACCCATAGAATAATGAGCTAAATAAGTGGTTGTTGATTTAAGCCACTAAGTTTTGGAGTGGTTTGTCTTGCAGAAAATCGGATACATCAGACTTTCAGAACATTCATTCTTCTCTACCTCCTTGGATTTGCCCATCCTGCCCCCAATTGTTTTCTTGGCATTTTTAAACCATCCATTTTCTTGGAACTTTCTAATTTACTGGGTTCTTGTCACAGCAGTACATTCTGTCTGTTCTTGACTTCTTCCCACTCAATTCAAACCATATGGTATAAAAGTACAGATCAATGTCCAAAAAGTCTTTAGAGCCTCGTTGGAAGCTTAAAAAATCCCACCCAAAACTTTTGCGAGGAAATCGTGCTTGGCCAAGGAGAAGGGAGCTTGAACAGCTTGAGTTCTTCTCGGCTCTTCCTGCAAATGATAAATAATGCTATACTTAGGAGAATTTCTTTTCTAGGTTTGAATTAATAAGGTGGCCTCTGCACGACACTCAATGGGTCTGCACAGAATTTTGGAGCTGGAAGAAGTCTCAGATTTTCTTTGGTCCAAGTCTCTTTTTTTTTTTAATTAATTAATTTATTTTTGGCTGTGTTGGGTCTTTGCTGCTGTGCACGGGCTTTCTCTAGTTGCGGCGAGCGGGGGCTACTCTTCGTTGCTGTGCGCGGGCTTCTCTTTTCGGTGGCTTCTCTTGTTGCGGAGCATGGGCTCTAGGCGTGCGGGCTTCAGTAGTTGTGGCACATGGGCTCAGCAGTTGTGGCTCACAGGCTTAGTTGCTCTGCGGCATGTGGGATCTTCCCGGACCAGGGTTCTAACCCGTGTCCCCTGCATTGGCAGGCGGATTCTTAACCACTGCGCCACCAGGGAAGCCCCCAAGTCTATCTTTTTACATATGGAGAGATTAAAATTATGGTAGTAGACTGTTGGAAATGACACTAGTGGAAGGACCCCAGAATGCCTGAATCAAAGATTAGTGCTTACAATGGCCATATTTGAGTCTCTATGGACGTAGATTCCTCCTTTCTGGAGTATTAGATGCACGTGTGTATGCAAGTGTGCATGTAAGTGTCTGGGAATAAAGGCATGGAGGGAAGGAATGTCGAGTTGACCATTTCTTCCTGTTGGCCATTCAGGAAGCCACTAGGTCCAACCACGAGCTGTTTGAGAATGAGGATGTGGTTATCTTTGCACCTTCGAGCCTGACGTGGTGTTTGGCACAGTGTAGACTCAGAGTGTTGAAAGAAGACATGGGTTATAGGTTCAATTCCAAGGGTCAGAATCTTGGATTGGTCTTGGCAATCCTTGTATCAATAGCTCCTTTCCATTCTTTTCGCCAGAGACCCTTTATAAGGCAAGAATGTTTGTTTACAAAGGAAAAGACTGCTGAAAGAAGGGGGGAAACGCATGGAAGAGCTATTGATTATATCATGATGACTGTCATGGGATGGGGATACATCACCAGCTCATGAACGTGAGAGGGACACGGTGATATTTATGCTGTAGAAAGAGCATAAGGACGGGAGGATGTGTGGCAGAGAATATTGGTGAATACCAAAGATTCATACGCTGCTCTACATTTCCTAGCCTTCTGTGAAATTAGGTCAATGCCACATAATGGGGTTCGGGCCAGTGGACGTGGGCAGAGATTTGTAAGACACTTCTAGGGCTTACAGTTGTAAAGTTCTCCATGTCTTCCTCTTCTATGAAGAGTGTGGAGGCCACATGTTTCAGAGGGTACAGACAAAATGTGGAAGAAGTCAGCCTGAAGGTTTTTTTACTGCCATCAGGTCACTGACATTCCAGGATTCATCCCTTGTTGCAGCAGAGCCTCTCCTATCTTGACTAACTCAGGGGACTGGACTATGGACAGAGACCAGTTAAGAAAGCTATTGTGGGGGCTTCCCTGGTGGCGCAGTGGTTGGGGGTCCGCCTGCCAATGCAGGGGACGCGGGTTCGTGCCCTGGTCTGGGAAGATCCCACATGCCGTGGAGCGGCTGGGCCCATGAGCCATGGCCACTGAGCCTGCGCGTCCGGAGCCTGTGCTCCGCAACGGCAGAGGCCACAACAGTGAGAGGCTCCCATACCGCAAAAAAAAAAAAAAAGAAAGCTATCGTGGACTTCCATGGTGGTGCAGTGGTTAAGAATATGCCTGCTAATGCAGGGGACACCGGTTTGAACCCTGGTCTGGGAAGATCCCACATGCTGTGGAGCAACTATTGAGCCTGTGTGCCACAACTACTGAGCCCGTGTGCTGCAACTACTGAAGTCCATGCACCTAGAGCCTGTGCTCCACAACAAGAGAAGCCACCGCAGTGAGAAGTCCGCACACCGCAAGGAAGACTAGCCCCCGCTTGCCACAACTAGAGAAAGCGCGTGCACAGCAACAAAGACCCAACACAGCCAGAAATAAATAATAAATACAATAAAAATAAAGAAGCTATCGTAATATCTTATTATCACAGATTTTAAATTTAATACAGTTGCAGTTAAAGCATGTATGTGTTTATTTATAATCCTTTAAAATTTAGTGAAAATCTGTTGATGATCAAGTATATTGTCTTCCTTGGTGAATTTTCCATGTTTAATTGAATTGTATTAAGCAGTTGTTGGAAATTCTGTTTTTAAACTTTCATTACAATTTCTACTCTAACCGCCCCTGACCTCCCCAAAAAAGAAGCTATTGTAATAGAAAGGCTAGTGGTGATAAGGGCCTGAATTGTGACAGAGTCAATGTAGATGATGAAGAAGAAACAAATTCCAGACCATCATGGAAATGGCATAGCCAGGTCCCAAATCTCCCAGGCAACTTGCCTGGATTAGTACAATAGCCCTTGGCTTGTACCCCCTATTCCACCTGTCCTCTCTTACAGTCTGTTTTTAGTTCAACGGTAAGAAACATCCGGTTAAAATGCCAGTCAGATTATGCCACTTTCCTGCGCAAAATGCATTGCTTCCCGACTCTCTCAAAGTAAAAGCTGAGAAAGGCCTGTGGGCCAACAGGATCTGTCCTTTCGTTTCTTTTTCTGGCCGAGTCTCCTTACTGCCCTTTTTATCTCATTAACTCCGCTTTAGTCCACCCTGACCTCCTGCTGTTCCTTGAACCCACAGGTATACTCAGACCTCAGGACCTATGCACATGCTGTTCCCTCTGCCTGAAATGCTATTCCTTCAGATTTTCTCATGGCTTGCTCCTTCACTTCCTTTAAGTTAGTCTTCAACTGTCATATTTTCAGTGAGGACTTTCTGAGTGTTCAATTTAAAATCACACCCCACCTCCTTCCAACACTCTTAACTTCCCTTCATTGCTTTATTTTTCTCTATAACCCCTCACACTTCCTTAAATAGTATATGTTTTACTTATTATTTTGTTTAATGTCTATCTCCACCTGCTAGAATGTAAGCTTCCAGCAGGGCAGGATTTCTTGTTATTTCTCTGTGCACTGCTATATTCCTCATGCCTACAACAGTACCTGGCACGTACTAGGCACTCAGTCAGTACTTACTGAATGAATGTTAACTAGAAGAATAACTGAATCTGAGGAATATTATTGGCATTTAAGCATAGGTAGAAGGATTATTCTTTATAAACGCAAACTGTGTACTGGGTAGTAAGGTTATAGAGTAGGACTGGGAAAGCTCGGTGTGCCTTCAGGGAGATCATGCCTGACAGTTTATATCGCTCAACACAACTTCTCTGGGCCATTCTGGGCCAAGAGGTCAAATTTGTTGCTCCTTAAATGTCTTTTATATCTTCCTATCCTAGCGGCCCCTGAATGATCACTACTAATTGGTGATCTATCTAGATTGCTCTAAGAGTCATATGAGAGGCTGGATGGAAACTCATGCCTATAATGGTGCACAACAGACAGCAAGCGATCAATTATCCTGCACTTCCTAACCTCACACTTTTCCCTCATCATTTCTTCCTCTCCCTCTGCCTTTTCTTCTTCCCTCCTCTGCTTATTGGCTACCTCAGAGGTGAATGGATTGAGGACTATACTTATTGCCAGGTTAAGAATGGAGGCTGAGAGCTAAGGAAACCAAGAAGGAAGGGAGAAGGGGAGGAGAAAATGTGGGAGGGCTTCTGGGAGCACTGCTCATGATTAATAGTTATTTGAGTGTCATTTCACTGGGTTTAGCTGAATGTTAGGCCATATAATCATGGTTAAAAAGCTTTAATTCCCAACTTGAGAAGGATGGTTGAATACTCCCCAATCACTACGACACTCAGCCTGCAGACTATTGAGAAACCCCACTGCAGCGTTCACTGAATTATTCCATTCCTGATAAATCCTGCCACCTCCATCCCAGATTCAATTTGGATGTTGCAGTTGCAGAAAAGATGATGACTGTGGGAACGAATCTAATATCATTAACTGAAGCCTTCGTATTCCACATTTCCAATAAATATCGACATAGGATGTGATGAAAATGCATGTAGCTGGTGGCATTCTTCCAGCCTTATCTTGCCAGTGTAGTATAGAGAAGCCCCAGAAGGAATGGAGCTCAAGAGGCTTCGGGTTCTAGTCCCAGCTCCACTGGTTACTGGCTGGATGACGCTGTGTGACAGAGCCTTCATTTGTTCAACTATCAATGGACATAATGTCCATTCTTCAGAAGACCCAAAGGAGAAAGTGTACCAAGGGCCTGGCACATCGCCTCTGGCATATAGTGTGTTTAAGGTATGTAATTTCCCTTTTCTCTCTCATCCTAAAGACTTCAAGACCATCCAGCTATCTGGTCCATATTACCAATGAAATTGAGTTCATATTACTCATGCACAGGGCTCTTCAGCCTTTGTGGTGTTGCCTTCTACTGATGCTGCTCCTAAATAGATGCCCGAGTGCGTCCCATTGGGAGCATCGCGTGTCTTCACAGGACATCCAGCATTAGGGTTAAAATTTTGAGTTTTTTTTCCCCAGGAGTGAGGGTAGACTCTTGTGAACCAACTGCGTCTCTGTCAGATGCTGCTGTGGCCTTTGGTATCAGTCCAGATAGGCTATGTAATGCCAGTTAACAGCCAAGTCTCAGTGCCTTACAAGAACAAACACTTATTTCTCACTCATGCTTTACGTTCCGCATGGCTTGGTTGTAACTCTGCTCCATGTCAGCTTAAATCCAGACCCAGTCAAATGGGGCAGGCTGTCTGTGTAATATCGCCTGTCCCATGGAAGAGGGGAAGAAGACACGGCAAACGACGTAATGGCTCTTCAAGTTTCTTCCTGGAAATGACACGTGCTACTCTTCCCGCATTTCACTGGCTGGAGAGTCACATGACGATTCTTGAGTTCATCAGAATAGGGCTGTGTAATCCTCACATATGGTAAAGCACCTTGAGGAGAGAAAAATGGAAAACTTGGTTAAAAAGTAACACAATATTGATCTGAGCAGTCCTGAATGAAAAAAAAAAAAGTAACACAATACCATGTTCTTATTTTTCTAAAATTCAATCATTTATATCCACCTTCATAATTTCACCATACTTATTTGACAGCTGTCAGTATTTACTTGTCATTTTTCTTTAAAAACCAGTATTACTTAAAGAGGTTGCCATAAAAAGTAAAACCAGGGATGACGAAAGAATGATATGAAATTCTCCCTGGATATTTTATTTTTGAAGGCTCTGGACCTAAGGCAAATTTATTTTTGAAGGCTCTGGACCTAAGGCTCTGGACCTAAGGCAAATTCTCTGTCTCCATCTCTCTATGTTTTGTTTTGTTTTTCTCTCCGTCTCTCTCTCTTTCTGTTAGAAGAGAAGGAAATTGGCAAGTTTTAAGATGCTAACAACATATGGTACCTAACTTAGGCTTTATTCTCAAAGTAATAAGTGGAGTTGGGGAAAAAAATGAAAAAGAGGATGGCTTTCATACTATGTAATTCGGTTATTTAATGTCTTACCTGTGCACAAACAAAAATTCTCTCTGTAGAACTAAAACAAAATTAAAATCATGTGTATCCACATATGGTAAGTCTCACACATTTAGAAACACTGAGCCATGAGGACAATGGAATGGCCTAGATTCCAGGCTTGTTCATGTCCATATCTCTGCACTGTACCTGGCAAAGTGTGTGCTCAGTAAATGTTTGTGGAATGAAGCAATGGCCAATTCTTTTTCTGGTATAGATTCTTGCATATAAAAGATGCTCAAAAATAAATGTTTTAAATCAATAAATGAAAAGGGATCCCCTTGCTTTGTCCCTGCTCAAGGTCCAGGCCCACCTGGCATCACCTCTTTGCTTTTTTCTGCCTAGCCTAGAAGCTTAGAGAAATCAAGTTTTGAGACGGGTTTAGGTCATCATCTACCATCAAGGTATGGCTCTGTTGTGTCGTGCCCCCAGGGGAGCACCTTACAGTAGTCATGTCAAGGTTGATCTGAAGGTAACACCAACATGAGTTTAAGCCATGGGTGCCTAGGTCGATCAATGGAGCTTCCCTTCTTGAAGTCTCTCAGAATACCTGGGTCGGTAAGCCTGTGTTTTGAATCATAGGGGATCTTATCACCCATCCCCTGCCCCTTATCAAGGCAACTCCTCTTGTCGTTCAGTCCAGTGAGCAGAAGGGGGCATGGGAGTTGCTGGAGGTGCCGGAAGCTGGGAGGCTGCCCCTCGGGAGGCTTCATGGGTGAACTGCTTCCATAGATTTAACCCCATCAAGGTCTTTTGCAGGTTCTTAAACTAAAAATTAAATTAGAAGAATTTCTGAACACAGCAGAGGAAAATTTCAATGATAGACTGACATGAACCTAACATACAAACAGACACACACACACACACACACACACACACACACACACACACTTCTGTTTGGCTCCAAAACACGTGCTCTTAGACAAGTCACTGAACTGCCTCTTCAGTGACAAGAATAGTCATGTCCCTGGCAGTTGGTATCTCTGCCCTGGACACTGGTAGGTATGACCAACAAAGGTGGCCTTTCTTTCCTATTTTGCATACTGAAGTAGTATGCTTAAACATTGATGACCAAACTACTATCAGTATATTTTTCCTCACGGGCTTGGTAGATATATTGTCTCTTTCTACTCTGTATTTTTTATTTTGTTTAACTCTTGGAGTGTGGATCAACTGAAGCTTTTTTGGTTGTAATTAAGAGAAAATCCAACTCAGATTGGAAATATATTGTTATTGAGCTGAAAAGCACAGAGGCAGGGCTAGGTCAGAGAGGCCTGTTCTATAGCTTAGTGATGTCACTAGGTACTTGGTCTCATTCTGTCTCTCCATTCTGCCTTTGATGGTGCCCACTTCATCCCTACGTTGGCTCTCTTCATGGCTCCAGTCGTTCCCCCACATCTGAGGACTTCCATTCTTCCTTATTTATAACCAGCAGGAAAGCAGGATTGTCAGTTCCCAGAATTCCAAGGAAAAGTCATGTAGCCAAATCAGACTTAGGTCAAACGTCTATCCTGTTTCCAAGGGGATGCAATATTCTGATTGGCTTAGCCTAGCTTGTATCTTCCACACCTGGAACTGGAGTCGGTTTCCTCAGAGCTGTCAGAAAAGAGGGAGGGGAAGCTGGATGCTGGGAAGGCCACCAAGAAGTCTCTACTGAAGACGTTAAAATTATTTCCTCATCCCTAAGTACCTGGTTGGAGTATGAGGGAGAGGACTCACTGTCCTTCTCCACCCCTTCCACCCTTTCCCTTCCCTCCCCATCTGTCTGCCATAATGAACTGCCAAACAGTGAGGTGCAGACACCAAACACGATGGGAAGAGGGGGAGGTTGACTGCATGGACTCCTTCAACAGGTCACCTGCCCTTGGACGCCTGGTTGAGTTTGGCCAGTAGGAAGCTCAGGCGGGAGGTTGGTGAACTGGGGCACCCATTCTCCCTATCAGGTTTGCACTCTTACTGAGGACCTCAGCTCCTGTTGGGAGATTGTTCTCCATGTAGCTACGCTTGGGATTCTGGTAACTTCTCCCCCTCTTTGCTTCTTTGGATCTGGGGGATGGTAACTGGCTCTGTTTCTTCTAGCACGTAGATTCTGCGCTGTCCCTTATTGGTTTCCCTCCTGCACGTAGTTCCATCGTTGAGCCCTTGTGCGTCCAGCTTGCATGTGCCACACTTCCCTGCCAGGGCCCTGACCGCCACATAGCTTCATTATTTACACAGGGATATTTCAGGGCAGGTGAAACACGTGCCATCTCGCGGCTGCGTTCTCCCTCTGCCTCAGGGTCTATGCTCTTCTATTACTTAGTCCATCATCTTTTCATCATCAGAGTCTTAACACTGTTACAGTCTTAACTATGTGGTAGTTTAAACCACACATCTACGAAGACACCACTTTTAGAAGGTACGCTATTCACCTTGCTGTCATTACTGGAACCCATGCAGTTATTCATGGCTGAATTTTAGTGGTCAGGCAGGCTCTGTAGTGTGAATGGGTTGACTGAGCTGAAGGGATCAGTGATCAAGTGGACAGAGGAAACATGTTTCGATATTTTAAGTGCTGAAACAGAGCTAAAGCTTGGGCTTAAAAGGAAAAGTGGGAAAACCCAAGTCAAGGATGGAACCTCCAGTCTCAAGCCTCTGGGAGCCTTCTGCTTCTGCAGCTAGCTGTCTTAACTGCAAAATGCACATTTAAAAAAGCAAGACTTCCCGGGCGGGGGCGGTGGAGCTGGGGTGCGATGAGAGGATGATGCCAGGGAAGCTGTCACACTCGCTCAGCCTCCAACCCATGGATGAGCCCGTGGGCCCAAGCGCTCGTCCTGGGAGAGGTGGCACTGCTCCCTTTGACGCTAGGTCCCTTGTCACCAGAGCTCATTATCTGCTCAATGTGAGTCACCGAGTCCCGCTCGGCGGCCCCCCACACCCTTTACCTGGAGGAGGCTCTGCGAGCCTTCCTGGTGGGAGGACATGGAACAGGGAGGGCCCCAGGCATGAGCCTCCCGGGACCCAAGAAGAACTTGGGCTTTCTCTTTTCTCCTTTTTAGAGAAGCTTGTGGAACAAGGGAGGGGAGAGGAAGGGGCAGGAGAGTGGGAGGGAGAGAGCTTCGTGCAAGTACCTGGGCTTCTGCTTCATGGCTGGCAGAGGAGGGGGACCTGGGAGTGTCTCCCGGTTCACAGAGGCGAAAACCCAGCACTGTCTAGACCCCATTGACACTGTGTAGTTACAGCTGCAGCCCCACTCTCTGCTCCCTGTGCCTGGTCAGGTCCCGCTTGGCTGGTTTCCAATGTCCTCCAGCCTGTCGCCCCCTCATTCCTGTCCATTCTGCCTCGGGATCTTTCTCCAGCCCGTCTCCATCTGTCCGTCTGCATCAGCACTGCCTGGCTCAGGGCCACGTCCTCCCTCACTTAGACCGTGGCCATCTCTTGACTGCGCTCCTTAACTGCCGTGCCCTCTGGTCCCGTGAAAGCGCCGTGTCTGATATGCCCCTTAGCCCAGTGTCAGCTGCCCTCCCCACTCACACACCTGCCTAATGGAAGGTGGTTCTCACGTCTGTGTCCCTGGACCAGGAGTCCTGGGGGAGCCCTTGTCCCGTTCATCTCTCTGTATACCTAGCACCTGGTATAACATTCAACCAGAGCTGCTGAACTGGAGCAGTTGTGCCCCCCAGGGATGCTGAGCAAGGTCTGGAAACATTTTTGGTGTCAGAACTTGGGGTGTCACTGCCAGTTATTGGATAGAGGATGTGACTAAACATTCTGCAGTGCCAGGGACGGTGGCCCTGCCCACCCGCAGCAAAGGACTGTGCTCCACAGATGTCAATAGTGCCAAGGTTAAGAAGCCCTGCTTAAGCCCATGGTAGGTACTCAATGCTTGCTGAATGAATACATTATAGAAAAGGCTATGAGATACCGGGTGCTTACCAGCTGCCACATGCTATGCTGACTGCTTGCCCTGTCTTGTCTTGAATCTTCCCTTCGACCTACCAGGAGGGTGTGGGTGTACATTCCTTATGCCTCGGCACCCCTGCATCTAACATTATGCCTGACACCTAAAGGGGCTTAATAGACGTCTGTAGAAAGTGAAGCCCAGAGAGGTCATCTGACCTGAGTGTGGCCCAGCTGGACTCCGACACTGTCCATGTTCTTTCCATGACACTCTGCCGAGTAAGAACTGCCTACAATTTCCAGTGGCTTTTACGCTTGCAGGTGGACTGGCCTTTGGAAACGTGGGCGAAGCAAGTTTTATTCGGCCCCCTTTAGAGACGGGAAAGTTGAATTCTGGGATCCTCAGTGATGGCTCAAGCCTTCCAGGAAGTCAGTGGTGGGTCCCAAATCTCAGTCTTTTCAGAAGAAATAACAGGTGGGTGGGTGAAGGCAGAGGGGTGGGGTCTGTTTCTTCTGACGCTGAGATGAATAGCATTTCCTCTGCCAGAGCCCCTTGACTAGCCTCTACAGTAACCATGTCAGGGTCTGTGGTTAACGTATGTGGGGCTATATCCAGTTAACTGGGGTTTTATTGCCATCTCTAGCCTCAAGAGGAAGGGGATATGAGGATATATGTATACATATAGCTGATTCACTCAGCTGTACAGCAGAAACTAACTTAACATTGTAAAGCATTTATACTCCAATAAAGATTTGAAAAAAAAAAAAGTGAATTAGAAAGGCCCCTGAATTTGAGTCAGGACCTGGCTCTGTCAGTCTGGTGGCCTTGGCTAAGTTCCTTGCACTTGCCTAATCTCATTTTCCTCTTTGGTTAAGTGCAGAGGAGGTAGTTTGGAGGCACGAAGGAGATAAGGTGTAGGAAAACTTGCATCCCATCTCGAGTTCCATTCCAACGCACAGGATCTGTACGAGGGGCTGATCTTTGCGCTTAAAAGTGACCCTTGGTCGTGCTAAGTGAAACAAGTGACAGGAGGGCAAACACCGTGGGATTCCACTTATGTGAAGCATCTAGAAGAGCCAGATTCATAGGGACAGAAGGCAGAACCCTGGTTACCTGGGGCTGGGGGACGTGGGGATGGGGAGTTAGTGTTTAATGGGTACAAAGTGTCTATTAGGTGTGATGGAGATGTTCTGGAAGTAGTGATGGTTGCACAATGTTGTGAATATACTTAATGCCACTGAATCGTACACTTAAACTGGTTAAAATGGTACATTTTTTGTTATTACAGTACCACAATAAAGAACAAATTAAGGATTATTCTTGGTTTTTCAAAAGGCTTTGTGTTTGGTCTCCTCAGAGTTCTTACTCCAACTTTTCATTTTCTGAATGAAAGCTGTCTAGGTGAAGGGAAGCCAAATGACCAGCTCAAGGACCCATGCTAGGTGGAACCACGAGGAGCACAGGACCCAGACCACATGACTTCCAGCTTGCTGCATTCCTCTTGGTCCAGTCAGAGCCTCCTTAGCTGTGGGCAGGCTGCTGGTCGTCGGAGAAGCTGCCTGCAGAGATGCTGGGACACGCTTTTTATGAACCAGGAATCCAGGACAAAGGTAAGGAATATTCACAAAGACCAGAAACCAAGCAGATACAGGTGTTTGGGGCATCAAGGCCCTTGCTGCATGAAACAAGGGGCGTCTGTTTTGCTTTGTGTGGATGAGTCTACACTGGGGTGTTTGGATCAGATGAGTGACAGCCGCACGAGCGGGTGCGGTAATCCCAGAACCCACATGTCTGTCCACCCCCGTGTTCTTTGGGCTCGGTGCCCAAGTGATTGTTGAGCAAATGCATAAATAAGCAAACACACTGAATGGAAGGAGCGGGGAGTCACATCCAGTGTTGAGTCTCAGATTTGCCCCTTACTACCTGAGACCTGGATTAGAGTCACTTACCCTTTCTGAGGCTCAGTTTCCTCACCTGTAAAATGGGATAATAATAGTGCTTAATTCACAGGCTGGTCTGGAGGAGTAAGTATCGAACGTGATCTATTTTTAATAGGCAATAATGATGTATTAAGCATGGATTTATACTCAAGTGTCTTCTCTGTTAAACATAGCGCCAAAAACAGACGTCTTCAAGGGGATGCCAGTATAATGGGGGTGATAAAATAGGTGGAGGACGATCCAAGACCGCATTTGAACGCTGCTGTCCAGGGTGGTGCAGAGAGCAGCCTCTGCCTTTGTGATTTCAGGGAAGTCTCTCCTCATTCTGTCTTCAGTTGTTCAGCAGGCGTGATGTTCGTCTCCTTGCTCAGCCAGCCCTTCAGAAGTGTTGCAATTTCCACAGGAGATAAAAATCTCCAAAAGGCTTTTGTGAGCAGCAAAGCACTGTGTGCGTGAGCTGTAGTCATGTCAGGTGCTGAGGGAGGGAGGAGTCAGGCCACGGACCGCTGCCTTTGTGCCTCTGGGGCTCCACATTCGCCATGCGAAATGGGGGCCCACTCCTCCGGGGGCCGGGGGCCCAGGTGAGCTTGTTCCTCGTAAGATGCTGTCCCCGGAATAGCAACGTTTCTGAACTTCTCAGCAGAAAGGCCTCGCAGGCTTGCAAGACAAGCCTATAATTATAATTTTTGATTTGGAAAGTAGCGTGCCTCAAGCTTGAAGTGGCGGGCAGTGTGGGTAGTCACGCCTTGGTTTCTTTTCCAGAAAGTCCTCAGCTAGGTACAACACACCTTTGATGAATGTACAGTAGAGTTTTTTCTTCGCTTGATTTTGAAGACCTCATTAATGCCTTCAGAATGTGAATGGCTTCTGTTTTCAGCCCTGGAGCTTGAACCTGAAACTGAAACTTTTTAGGGTCTTTCTCACTCCACGTGATTTTCTTTACCAGCCGTCCGCAACTCTGGTCATATTAACACAGGCAAGGTGATAACAGCAGGGAGGGGAGCGGACTGACAGGGGGTGAGGGCCTACCATGCCTGTGGCGCTCTACAAACGTGATTTCTTAAACTCACAAACACCCTGGAAGGTTGCCACTAATAACACTGGTTAAAGTCAGGCAGCCATAACTCAGGGAAGTGAAGTACATTGATCAAGGTCACGAGGATGGTGACAGACTAGGCTGAGAGGTGGGGCGCGTCAGACACAGGCTCACGCACCCCTGCCACTGCACGATAGCCTCCTAGGCCTCCGCGGCTGGGCTGGGTGTGTGGGGTGGGAGTGAAGAGGACACATTATAAAGGGAGATGCTCTAAATGAATGAATGGCTGTCAACAGAGACAGAGGAGAAAAGCACCCCAGACAGCCTGGGTTCGGCTGCTTAAAATAGGCAAAGAAATTCTTCGGCTAATGCATAATCACCACAGGGATTAGTGCAGCTCTGCTCCTTGGGGTTAATTTATACTCCATGAGCCCCTATTAGATGAGATTTCTAAAATGCATAAGAGCACGGGGCTCGTTAGGGACTTTCATAAAAGCCTGGTATGGGAGAAGACAGGGAGGCTGGTGCCGTGAAGCCAGCCCAGAATAACCTGGGTTGGGCTGCCTGTGGGGGCAGGTGCAGGAGTCGCTGCCGACTTGCAGGGCTCTGGTTGCCGGTGGAGTCGTCACTCTTCCTGGCCCCATTTAGCATCAAAGGAAAGCACAGGGCTGGAGAGCAGGGGAGCTGGGTTCTCCTCAATTCCCAGAAGAGTGGAGGCAGGAAGGACCTTGGAGGTCACCTGGGCCAATCCTCCTCTCCCACCCACTGCTGGATAGAAGGGGGCACTGAGGCCCAGAGAGAAGTAAGCTCCCGGTCGAGTGAGCTTCTGGATCCAGCCAAGCGCCCTGCAGTTCCGTCCAGCCTTCTCTGACAATGTCTACTGCTCCTGTCTTCATCCCTCAATCAGCCCTAAGTCCAAGTTCCTGCTCTGGGATAGAAGGTGTCACTCATTGGTTTGTTCATTCTCCCATTCATTCACTTGTTGAACAAACCTACTGCCCACCTCCTGACCAGGTGCTGTGTTCTGCTCTGGGAAAGGCAGTCAGGCATCACCCTGCCTGCTCCCTCAGAGAACTTGGTCTGGTGTGCAAGGTGCAGTTATAACAATGGTTTCTTTTTCTTTTCTTCTTTTTTTTAAAAAACTTAATTATTTATTTGGCTGTGCTGGGTCTTAGTTGCGGCATGCAGCATTTTTAGTTGTGGCATGTGGGGTCCAGTGAACCTTTAGTTGCGGCATGTGGGGTCCAGTCCTCTGACCAGGGATCGAACCCGGGCCCCTGGCATTGGGAACGTGGAGCCTCAGCCACTGGACCACCAGGGAAGTCCCATAGCAGTGACTTCTGAGTTTTCTTCTAGCTCTACTGTTCCATGAATCGGTGCTGAATAATTAGAGAATCTCCTGAGTAGTTTGGCTTCTCCAGTCTCCGTCTGTCGGTCCAGGAAACATGCACTGTCAGATTAACCTTCTGGAAAACAACTCCGGGAACTCGACATCCTCAGTGACTCCCTGTTGCCTCGACAGACTCCAAGCTCTGAATCCCCTTTAGATCGTGTACCCCTCACATCTGGTCAATACAGAGTCCCTGGCTGGTTCTGGAGCACACGCCATCTGCTATCCTTCCTTCAACAGTAGGACACCTGGGTTCTTGTTGGTCCACATGGCAGGCCTTCCTTCCCCACGTCCACCTACGGGAATCACACTCTTTAAGGCTCACATGTCATGGCAGCTCTTCCAAGAAGACCTTTCTGAACATTTTCAAGACAGACCATCCCTTACATCTCTGAACTCTTCTTAAAACTCTTAACTCTTTTTTTTTTTTTCTTGCGGTATGCGGGCCTCTCACCGTTGTGGCCTCTCCCGTTGTGGAGCACAGGCTCCGGACGCGCAGGCTCAGCGGCCATGGCTCACGGGCCCAGCCGCTCCGCGGCATGTGGGATCCTCCCGGACCGGGGCACGAACCCGCGTCCCCCGCATCGGCAGGCGGACTCTCAACCACTGCGCCACCAGGGAAGCCCTAACTCTTAACTCTTGGTTGTATAATTTCTAGAATCTTTAGCTCACACTTAAGCCCTGTGTACCTCAGTTTCCTCATCTGTAAAATGGGAAAATGGTAATACCCATCTTACTCGTTGTGAAGACTGAATACATAGGTATGTGAACTGGAGCAAATCGACTAGGTCAATCAATGTTATTTGTTGTAATGATTGTGTCCATTATTGTTACGGCACTTTTGGACATAGAGTCATACCCATTTATTTTTACACTTTACAGCACCTGTAGGCCGTTTCTTCCATGTAAGTGATTGTTCAATGAACAGTATTATTTAAGATATTCAACCCTTTGTTCATTGAACAGAGGTGTCCTGGTTGCCTGCGAGGCCCTGGGTGTTGAGAACACAGGGGAAGGAGGCAGGGGCCTGCCCTCCAGCAGCTCATGGTCTGGAGGGGGACAAACACACAGCACAAAGCAGGCTGCCCTGGGGCAAGGGTCACAGAAGGGATAGGTGCTCAGGGTCCTGCAGGTCTAAGTGGGGGGTTCATTGTGCTCAGGAACAATAAAAGTAATGGCTCACCCCGTGGGAACTTAAATGGCCTTTTTCTTGTTACCTAAACTTTGGCTGAGCCTCCAAAGTTGAGAACAAATAATATTAAGTGGCCACAGATTCTGAACAATGAAGAGAGAGAATCTATGAAGAACTGCCAAGGTGCGGCCCCTGTATCAGTCTAAAGGCCCTGGCCCTTCACTCCCAGGGAGGGTAGAAAAGAATTGCAGGGAGGTTGATGGAAGGGACGGAGGTGGGATTCTCTGCAGTGCTGGGGCGTCCTGTGCCCTTCTGATGGGGTCGGCAGGGCAGGTGAGGGGGCCGCGGGCTTCCCTAGTACCATTTAAAGAGCTCGGCCTTGGGCATTTCAGGGTGCAGGAGTGGCCCAGGGGAGTGGTATGAGAGCCATGTGGATAACGCAGGGCAGGAAGCCAGCCACGAGTGTCTGGCCGTGGGCCCAGGTGCGTCCTGGGATGGTCAGCTGGATGCGGGGGCTAAGGGGACATCATAAGCCACAAGCCAGAGGTGACATCAGTCAAGTTAGGGGACTGCAGCCAGAGGTCCCCAGTGGACATGTTTCTCCCGAAAGAGCTCCACGAGGAAAAGGGTGAGTATTTAGACACCTGCCATATCCTGCCATTATCCTCTCGTGAATGGGACAGTTTCTGCTCCTTCTGTCCTCACAGGGGTCCCTCTCTTCCCACTCAGCCCTGGAGGAGTCAGAGGCAGCCTAGAGGGAGGAGGAAAGAGGAATGATACTGACGAGCACCGCCCTTCCCCCGAATGGGGGTCTCAGCCTAGGGCAGGCAGATGTGGGGGAAGAGATGTTTAAACAGGGTGAGGCTCTGAGGCTTTGGTATTAGTGGATAGGACAGTTTAATAACTGCACTTAAGAGTTGTCTGGAAAGTCAGAGTGCTTCCCCATGTAGTCGTCGAGTACACAGAAGCTCAGAAAGGTCAAGTAAATTGCCCAAACATGGAAATGAGGGGCTGGGTCCTGAAGCAGGAACAAATTCTAAATTCAAATTTGTGATTAGAGGCAGGACCACAGAGCGCCCAGGGAAAAGCCAGCCCCTCTTCCAGGCTTGGAATAGAACCTTGTTTTGACATAGGGCATCAGAGCAGAGAGTGATTTTTTTTTTTTTTTCAAGATTTTTGTTGTTGTTGTTGATGTGGACCATTTTTAAATTCTTTATTGAATTTGTTACAATATTGCTTCTGTTTTGTGTTTTGGTTTTTTGGCCCAGAGGCACGTGGGATCCTAGCTGCCCGGCCAGGGAATTAACCCGCATCCCCTGCATTAGAGGACGAAGTCTCAACCCGTGGACTGCCAGGGAAGTCCCACAGAGAGTGAGTCTAGGGTGCTGAGTGGCTGACCTCTGGCCAGATACTGTCCACTGCCGCCTGGAGCAAACGGAGAAGGGAGGGGTCAGGCTGAGAGTGGGCGCACAGGGGCGTCCCCTGCAGTGGGGTGGGTGCAGCTGCGCAGCTGTCTCTAGCTGTGGCCATGCAGGTCCCTGGCCTGGTCTCCAGGAGGGAGGCTGCAATTACCACTTTTTGGGGAAATCGATCTACACAGCTCTTGATCAGCCAGCGTCACTTCCGTCAGAGCTGAGGGCAAAGCTAGGTGGGAAGAGGGAACCTAGAAGTCACTGGTGTCCCTGGGCAAGGGTAGGGCTCCTGGCTGGGCTGTGAGTCGGGCTGCTTCCTGCGGTCGTGTGGACAACACCAGCTCCAGGGAAGCAAAAGCAGAGTGTCGGGGAGGCCCTGGGCGGGTGTGGAGTCAGTCCTCCCTTAGCCGTGCTGGAGACCCGTTCCATCTCCGGGGCTGGGTGACAGAGACGAGCTGGCATTTGAGGGGTCCTCATGTGGTCCGGCACCCGGTTTGTCTCCCATCACTCCAGGAGGCCAAGGTTTACCGCTCCCTTTTGGCAGAAGAGAATAAGGAACCTTCAGAAGGGTGAGAAACACATGCAAGATGACAGGGCTCGTTGGTGACAGCCTGGAAGGGAACGGTCACCTGGCTCTCTAAAGCCAGTGTCTCACCAGGGTGAGGAACAATGGCTGTGTGTCGCCTTTTGACTCAGCTGCTCCATCATCAGTGGCGTCAGAGGCAGGGCTGCCTTAGCGGCAGATCAGAGAGAGGTGAGGCGTTCCCTGCAGACCAGACCAGCGCCTGGGTGCTCTCCCCACCGCTTTTGCCCACCATGCCAGGCCTTGGGGACACGAGGTGGACTAAGATGCGCTAGGCCTTTGCACACGCTGTACGCCTGGCCTGGAGCAGCGTTGTCCCCTCCTCCCCAGACCCTCCCCTTCCCTGTGGCCAATTCTATCGGGCTGGCCAAGAAGTTCGTTCGGGTTTTTGCCCATCATCATACAGAAAAACCCGAACAAACTTTTTGGCCAACCAGTACAAGGTTCAGCTTGGCTGTCGCCCTCTCTGGAAACCCCTCTGACCACAATTTCCTGCCTTTTGCCCCTGTTGCACGTAGAGTTAGTGACCTAGGGGACCCACTGTCTTAACACTTACTGCACTCCTTTGTAATTGCCTATTTGCTGATCTGCCTCTCCTACTAGACCACAGACTCTGGGGACTGTCTTTCATGTCTGTAGCACGAGGCTACATCACCTCCGCCCTGTGTCCCACGTTTAGCTCGTGGTGACAGTGATGGAAACTCCTTGTTTGTGCTTATTCTAATGTGCGAGGTTAAGTAACCTAAGGCCGCACAGCTAGGAAGAGGCCAGGCTGAGATGGGAGAGTCTCTGGCTGATCTTCATTTATCTGCAGAGTGAGGATGACAGTCCTTCTGCCCCTGAAGATTAAAACAAATGTGGAAACAGAAGTGACAATGACTTGGAATGGCAGAGCGAGATGGACTCAGAGATTTGAATGTGCTTTGGAGGAAGAGACCTGGACCCCTTGGCCTCTGAGGTCTGCAGGGTCCCTGCCCAGAGGAGGGGAGGCAGCGGCTCCTCCCCAGATGCCTTTCCTCTTCAGGGCAGTGAGCCTGGGAGTGGGGAGGGTTCCAGGGAGCAATTTCCAGGGATTTCCTAGCACTTCACTGAAGGGCTTTTAGGCAAAGCAGCGGCTGTCACCACTGCTAACTGTTGGGTGCCGGAGAACCCAAGTGTCAGAGGCTGTGAGAGCGGAGATGGAAGGAGAAATGCCGGAGAAGGGTGCCGCCAAGAGCCGGTCATCTTGGCAGCAGTGAAGCACGCACGGGCTGCATTTCCAGGGGGCTGGAAAATGAGGCTCCGGATAGCACGGGCAGGGTGGGGTGAGGAGAGAAGCAGCCCAGCTTGCGGGAATGGCAGCCTCAACACACATGTGTTGTGAGCTGAGCACAGGGTATATGAGGGAAGAGATGTGAGTGCAGCCCCTGATGCGCCCTCGGATGATGGGGGAGACAGAAATAAACAGAAGATAAAGAGTAATAAGGAGGGGGAACACAGGGCCTATGGAAACCCAGAGGAAGTGCAATTAAAACAGAGGCATGGGGCTTCCCTGGTGGCTCAGTGGTTGGGAGTCCGCCTGCCGATGTGGGGGACTCGGGTTTGTGCCTCGGTCTGGGAAGATCCCACATGCTGCGGAGTGGCTGGGCCCGTGAGCCATGGCCACTGAGCCTGCGCGTCCGGAGCCTGTGCTCCGCAACGGGAGAGGCCACAACAGTGAGAGGCCCGCGTACCACAAAAAAACAAAACAACAGAGGCATGCAAATTGTTCTCAGCCCAGGCTGCATAGTAAAATCACCTGGGGAGATTTAAAAAAATATGTTGTCCAGGTCCCATCCTAGATCAATTCAGTATCTCTGGTGGTGCGACCCAAGGGTCAGTATTGTTTTTTTGTTTTTTAAAGCTCCCCAGGAGATTTTGGTTTGCAGCCAAGCTTGAGAACAATATTGGGCCGAGAGATCTGGGGATGATTCTTAGAGAAGGTAGAGCTTGAGTGGGTCTTGGGCAGGAGTTGGATGAAGAAGGTGGAGGAAGGGATCTCTGGGGGGGAAGGGTAAGGCGGGCGGAGGCCAGAGGAGACAAAGCAGGACCCACCAAAGGAGACGAGAGAAGATTCCACAGTGAGGGCTGACTGGGAGGCTGTGATTGCATCTAGGAAAGCCGCCCGTGCTCAGCCCAAGGGCTGAAAGCTTCTTGGAATCTATGGGGCAGCGCTGAAACATTTTAGCCTAAGGATGATGTTATCAGGAAAGAAACTGGTGGGTAAAAACTCCCTCCCCTGTCCTTCAGAGGGATGGTTCTGGAAGGAGTTCTGAACCCATCCAATCAAGCTCCCAACTGCCACAGCAACAACTTTGAAAGCCAATACTGGCTTTTCCCCCATCTTTATCTCATTCTCCCTGATGCCGGCCTCACTCCTCCTTTCCAGACTCATCTCCTATACAAACTGCCTGCAGCTGAGACTTGGTTTCAGGCTGCTTTGGGGGAACCACACTAAGACAAGCCCCAGGCAACACCCAGACCTCAAAGAGCTCACTGTCTGCTGGTGGGGTCAGATGAGTGTAGAGATCAGCTCCATACATGAGACACATCTAGTGATGGGCGAAGCACAGGGTGCTTTGGGAAAATAAAGGACGGGCGTCACGACCTATTCTGGGGCGATATTGAAGGCTTGCCAGAGGAAGTGGTATTCAAGGTGAGAACTGAAAATCAGGAAGATATTGGCCTGGTAAAGACCGCGTGTGTGGGTGTAGGGCCAGACAGAGGGTGTGAGGATGAAAGTCAGTGTAGGCAGAGAGCAGGGGCCACTCTAAAGCTGTCTGGAGATGGTGTGACACTGCCTAGGAATTGCACAGAGTTACTCAGGCCTGGAGTGTAGAGTGAGAGGGTCCAAGTGGCCCGAGATGGGACTGCCACTGCAGAGGCTGAGGCCATGGTTTAGGTCATTAGGCCACTGTATCCTGAATGTTATATGAAACCACCGAGGGTTATCTATCATGGATAGGAGCTGAAGTATGTGAGTTTCAGGTGCCTAGCACAGGGCTTGGCCCAGAAATTGCCTGCTAATATAACAGTTATTTATCATTATTCATCTTGAGGGTCATTCCTCCTATTCTCTTTACCTACCATCCCTCTTCCTCCTTAACAATTTTGCCTTCACCCTCAATCTATTCTTTCTGCTGTCTGGAAATATCCAATTGCCTCCAATTTAACAAAGAAAAAAAAAATCAACTCACCCAAAGAGGTGAGAGTCTGTAGATTCTGTTGCCTGGTTCCTGGCTCCTTCAAAGGCAGGTAGGGATTGGAGGAGAGAAAGAAGGTCTCTTTCCCGACAGGTGGGTGACATTTTATGGGGAATAATAGGAGGATTTCTGTCAAGCAGTCATGATGGGTCCTAACAGTGTTTGGGTGTTTATATATGGGTGAGTATATGTTACAGTGGAGCCCCTAGGCGCACAGCATTTCTAGCTGGGCATGGTCGGGGAGGGGTTTCTGGGGTGGGAGACTTTGACCTTTTAAATACTCCTCTGGCATCTCTGGGTCCCCAGCCCTGGCACAGCGTCTGCCCTGGAGTGAGGACACCACTTCCTTCCATGTTAACTGGCAAGAAAGGGAAGCAGCACATGTATTTATTGATGACCTACCACGGTCCAAGGACTTTTGTTACCATGAGAATAAAGATGATGTGAATATCATCATCCCCAGTGAGCAGATGAGAACGTTGAGGACCAGAGTGGAAGGTTGAATATGCTGGTCAAGGTTACACAATTTGCCGGTCATCAGGACAGGATTTGCACCCACCTGGCCTGAGACCACAACCTGTGATTCCCCTCTCAATATCCCTGCCTCCCTCTCCACAAGGGTCAAATTAGATCATGCCCTGCCACTTCTCCATCCTGTCTTAAAATTAAAATCAGACCCCTATGCTTATTTTAGATTTTCTCCCCTCTCACCTGCTCCCAGCCTCCACCCCTATCAGCAGACAAAGGTACAAAGAAGCTCTGTGAAGCTGACTCTACAGCTGTCTCCATCCATGGATCCCAAGTAGCCCCAGATGCCAAAACTGAAACCACACCATGACTTAGTGAGCTTTACACCCTTCACATTTGCTGTGTTTATGAATATCAACAACGTTTGAATTTATTTTCAGAGAAGGGGAGGAAAAGGAATCCCTTGTGGTCTTTATGACAACATTTAAAATAATCAAGTACCCAAATAACCATTAAAATCACATGGTAGTTAAGAGCATGAGGTCTGGAGCCAGATTGCTTGGGGTAGAATACTTTCACCTCCTCTTGCTATCTGTGTGACCTTGGACAATTTCTGAACTGCTCTGTGCCTCAGTTTGCTTACCTGTTAAATGGGGATAATAATGGCGTCTGCCTCCTAAGAATTAAATAACAGTATAAAGCACTAAGAACAGAGCCTGGAAGAGTTAAGCACTAAATATATATTAACTTATTTTTTCCTCCTCCTCTTCCTCTTCCTCCATCATCATGATGATCATCATCATCATCTTACAGCCCATCTCCCTACTCCCTAGACAGAGGCATCCTGTTGGAAAGATGCCCTTGCTTCAAGCTCCCAGCACTGCCTGGGCTTATGTTTCCAGGCTCTTTTCACACTGAAGTACAGTTGTCTGCCTAATGATTGCCTCCTCTTCTGAAAAGTGTATTCCTTGAGGGCAGAGCTATTGTTTAAATTGGAGCTTCTTTTCCTGGGTCCATGGAATTCAGGGCTTCCATTAAGTTGAATAGGAGAAATTCATCTTTATTTCACTAACTTCCATGTCAGTGGTTCTCAAATGTGCAGAATGACCTGGAGGGCTTCCTTAAACACAGACTGATGGCCCTCCACTAGGGCAAACAGCCATCCTGGTTTGTCTGGAAGTAAGGGGTTCCTAGGAGGTGGGATTCTCAGTGCTAAAATTAGGGGCCTCCTCAGCAAATTGGGATGAGCCAGTCACTGTAGCCCAAATCCCAGAGTCTCTGATTCAGTAGAGCTGAGGAGATAATTTGCATGTCAGATGGTTCCTACATGATGCCTGTGTTGCTGGAACCACACTCTGAGAACCGGTGGTCTGCCTGAAAAGTCGTTCATTGCTACTACGTGGCAACATAGTAGCAATGTAATACCAAACTACAGTATTATTTGCAATACCTGGGACTTACTACCAACAGAAATGATATATATTTTCCTATTACATTATGGATATCTCAAAATATCATTTACACTCACTACCTTGAAATCAGAGTTGTTATGAGACAGCTGATCAATCTCATTATTTAACGTGTTAATTATGATGTGCATAAATTATTATACTACCACTTTCATTTTTAATATTTTGATAACTACATTTTGATGTAATTGGTTTCCTTTGTAATCTTAAATTTTTTCTTTAAAAAATACTGTTCTGGGGCTTCCCTGGTGGCACAGCGGTTGAGAGTCCGCCTGCTGATGCAGGGGACACAGTTTCGTGCCCCGGTCTGGGAAGATCCCACATGCCACGGAGCGGCTGGGCCCGTGAGCCATGGCCGCTGAGCCTGCACGTCCGGAGCCTGTGCTCCGCAATGGGAGAGACCGCGGCAATGAGAGGCCTGCGTACCACAAAAAAAAAAAAAAAAATTGTTCTGAAGATGTATGGACAAAGCGGGGAATGCGGGGCGGGGGGTGGTGGTGGTGGTGGGATGAATTGGGAGATTGGGGTTGACATATATACACTAATAGGTATAAAATAGATAACTAGTAAAAAAAATTAAACTTAAAAAAAATATTGTTCTGAGAAGCTGTCATTGGTTTCTGTAGACTGCCAAAGGAGGTGATGGAAGGAAAAGTATGAGAATCCCTGCCCAGCACCATCTCTGTGCCCTGGCGCCAGGCACAGGGACTAACGTGGAGCAAGAACTCAATGAGATGCTGTCTGGAGAACTGGTCTCCTTATTAACCCACAAAATGTTTATTGAGTGTCTAACAGCTGTGAGGAACACCGTAGTGAATAAATGGACCTATTCCCTGCTCTTCAAGGGCTTACAACCCACCGCAGGACATCTATAGACAAGCAGTCAGGTGACACAATGTCCAGAGGCCACAGAGACCCAGCATCCCATGTAAAGATTTCTCTAACTTCAAGTTTCTCTCATTCTCCACGTTCACACCCTCATTCCACCTTCCATGCCGCTGCCAGCACAATCTTTCTGAGACTCACGTCTGGTCTTGTCACTTTCAAACTTAACACTATCTAATGGCTCTCTGAGTTCAGAGGAGAAACTCATACTCTACAGTAGGGTGTACTTGGCCTCCCCGTCCATCTCCTACCCTCACCCTTATCCCAGCCAGAGCTTCTGGTGGTTCCAGACATCAGGCCATCTCACACCTCCATGCCTTTGCTTAGGGAGTACTCTCTGCTAGAAGTGCTGTCACGATTTTTTACCTTATTTTAAGTGGCTGATACCTACCTTTCTTTCAAGACTCAGTGCAAGTTATATTTCTTTATGAAAAATTTCATTTTCTGACACTTCTTCCTGCTGCACTGGAACTGACCCCTCCCATGGTGGTACTCCCGTGGGGTCTTCTGAGTCCGCGTGGCCCAGCCACTCTCCATGGTATAAACCATTCTTCACATCTGGCTCCCACACTAGAGTGGCGCAGTGCCCTTTCCCAGCTGGATGGTCGTGAGGTGGAATTTATCAATGTATTGCCTGACACCCAGAGGTGCTCACCAAGTGTTACTGTAATAATGACTATATCAGTTATTTCTCTACCCTTTCCCCACAGGGGAAATCAATTTCAGTGAGCAATCAGTCTTTTCTTTTTTTAAATAAATTTATTTATTTATTTTTAGTTTCATTGGGTCTTCGTTGCTGCGCACAGGCTTTCTCTAGTTGCAGCCTCCCGCTCTTTGTTGCGGTGCATGTGTTTCTCATCACAGTGGCTTCTCGTTGTGGAGCACGGGCTCTAGGCGCACGGGCTTCAGTAGTTGTGGTGCGCAGGCTCAGTAGTTGTGGCTCGGGGGCTCTAGAGTGCAGGCTCAGTAGCTGTGGCTCACGGGCTTAGTTGCTCCGCGGCATGTGGGATCTTCCTGGACCAGGGCTCGAACCCGTGTCCCCCGCATTGGCAGGCGGATTCCCAACCACCGCGCCACCAGGGCAGTGCTGAGCAATCAGTGTTAACACCCATTTTACCGTGACCTTTGCGCAATCCCGAACATCGATGACACCTCCTCTTTGCTTGTCAGAAGTTTCTTCTCAAGCCGGCTTTCGGGGGACTCCATGATCTGCCAGCATCCTCTCTAATTACCCTGCTTTCCCCCACTCCTCTGCTCAGGGCAAGAGAGGCTGCCTCCCCTTTTTCCCAGGGGCACCATGTTCCTTCTTAACTCTGCTTCCATCACCACTGACATACGTTCCCCGTGCCCATCCCTGGCTAATCCGAGCCACAGAATCCCCTCCCTTTGAAGTGGGCTCCCACTGGCTGATTTAGGGGCTTGATGATGCCATCAAAGACCCAGGTGTTCACCACTTCTCCACCACTGTCCCTGGTTCTGACTCCATCCTTGCATCAGGACCTGGATGGCTACCGAAGTTTCAGGTGCTGCATTTGGACGAGATACTTTGTAGAGGACGAAGGTTGTTCCTGTGGCTCTCCTCATTGAGGAGTGAAGATCCCCTTTTTTCTCAATGACCAGAACTGGGTCCTGTGCTCATCCCTTCACCAATCACTGGCAAGGGGGACGGCTCAGGCCGGCTCTGCTGGAAGGTCAGGCAGAAGAGAACTAGCAACACGAGCATCTACTTAGAAATTCAGATTCTCAGGCTCCAGCTGGGACCTATGGAATTGGAACCTCTGGGATCAGGCCCCTCCCAAATCTGCATGGTTGTTAGAGAAACAGGTGACTCTGATGTTAATTTGAGAAGAACCTGCTCGCAGTGACCTCCTGGGATGGAAATTTCATTGTGGTGTGAGCTATAGTTTAACTATCTTAACAGCTTTACGTTGCATCACTCTCAATACCAAGCCTCCAGAACTTGCCATTCTCTTCCATGCCATCCAGACGTAGCCTGGGTTGTGTTCCCTCCAGAACGTTCCTTGACTATTGGACACATTTCCACCCATCTTTTAATACACATTGTGTCACCCCTTCCATAGGTGGGCCTTTCCTCTGTGCCCCACACACCCCTTCTCACCCCCATCCCTTTGGACATTCCCCTTTCCTCACTATGTCCCTATATAGATCTGTTTCTTCCTTCATGCTCCTGGAGAACACGTCCTTCTTAAGTTTGTAGCCCGAGCACAGAGTGGATGCCCCATACATGCACGTGAAATAAACAAGATGAGTCTAGTTCTTGCTTTGGGGCCTAGGGAGGTGGGTGATGAGTGCTTTACCTAACCTCTTCACTTCTGATAAAGATTCTTCTGTACTCACTGCACACTGTACTGGAAGACCACGGGCTTGGGGATCAGACTGGCCCATGTTTGAATCCTGCTCTGCCCTTACTAGCTCTGTAGCCTTGACTGATTCACTTAGCTTCCCTGAGCCTCAGTTTCCTCAGCTGTAAAGTGGGGTATGTTTACCTCCTAGGACTCCTAGGATTGAATGAGAAGCTGGTGATGACAACCCTAGCATGTAGAAGGCAGTCAACCACCAGTAGCTGTTACTTCCCTGCCTGGCGGCAGCCCTTTCCACAACTAAAGCTCACCCCATTTCAGCTCTCTTGATCCAAGCAGTGATTTTGGGAACTGATGTTGGAAAATATTATGTCACTTGCATTTCACAGCCCTCAGCTGACCGTGAGCATGTGCGTCTACTTTGAATGGTAAGCAGCATCTGAAAGAATTTGTCTCAAAGGCTGTGTGTGTCTGTGTGTGTGTGTGTGTGTGTGTGTGAGAGAGAGAGAGAGGGGGTAGGTGGGGAAAGGAGAGAGAGAGAAGAGGATGGGAGGGAGAAACAGATAGAAAGAGAAAATGACGGCCCTCCTTTTGCTAGTCTGAACAAAATAGTGTTGAATATTGTAAATTCTACACAGTTTTTGTTCTTTGCTGGGAAATAAGTCCAAGTCCTTCCTCAAGGGCAGCATATTGGACAAGGGTCCTTGATGCTGGTAAGTGGTCAGCTGTGTTCCCCAGTTTTGAGCTCACTGTTCCCGAGGGAGCTGACTGCTGGCTTGGTATAGTCCTGGAACTGAGCGATTTATCCTTATGGCCATTGAGGGTCTTAGTGGAGAATCACTCGTTAGGAGTCCCAGCTGCCCTAGTCTCCCCTCCTGGGAGGCCTGGACTAAGAGTGGGTGGGATAGGATGGTGGTGAGAGCCTCAGCCCAGGAGTCTGGAGATCCTGGAGCCCAGAGCTGGTGTCTGTTCGCTTTCTGTCAGTGTGAGCTTGAGTGAGCATCTCAGCCTGCTGGGCTCTGACCCCTTATAAGTACAAATCATCGTAACCTTGTGACCAATGCTTTGAAGTGGTTGTCCGGGTGAAATGCACAACATCTGTGATGACATTTTGAAAAACTAAAGCACTTGGAAAATACTGGTAAAATAGTCGCGGCAATAATAGCGACAATACCAGCAGTGATACTGTTACTAGTTATGCCAGGCTAACTCTGGCCAGCTTTGTTCAGACTCACACTCTCAGTCAGTGTCTGGGCTTCGCTGCTTCCTGAGCCCTTTGAATTTCACCTTTTGGCATCAGACCTTCCTATTACATGTTCATAGACATCCTTGCTTTTCATGAAACACATTTTTCTTGAAGTCCTGTAAATGGTTCTGGGTTCACAATTGTGGACAAGGTACACGGAGAGGGTGGATAAGGGAGCTTTGCAAGATTCTGAAGTTGAGGATTCATTTCCTCATTTTATAGATGAGAAAAATGAGGATCTGAAAACTGAGTAACTTGCCCGGCCGGAAGGGCAGAGTCTGGCTGGAGCAGCTCCGGCTTCAGGTCCAGTGCAGTTTATCACTCACCCACTGCCCCACTGCTTCTCCAAAATCCTCCCAAAGATCTCCTTCTTTTCTCCCAATGCCTAGGTGTTGAACTAAAAGGGAGTTGGGAGAAAAAGGAAATGAGCGAGACGACATTTTTAGAGGCAAGGTGGTTTTCCAAAAAAAAAAAAAAAAGAGCTTTTTATCCCCCCTCCATTTGCAGGTGAAGTAAAGCGAGAAAAAGGATACATGGGGAAATGATGGAGGTGGGGTATGGGACCGCTCACTTTTGTCTCCAGATAAGAATATCTTCCGACTTTTTCCTTTCTTCAGATGTCTGTGCACTAGCAGAAAATGATCTGTTTTTTTTTTTTTAAACCATGTAAAGGAAAAATGAAAAAACTTTTAGCTTCGAACCAGAGCTATGAACTGCTTGTGTTCACATGCGGGCAGGAAACAGGATTGTCTCTAGAAATCAACTTCAGGACCCTCAGTATCAGGAAATGGGCACTTAGTCAGGTTGATCTTTCTTGTTTATGAAAGTTCTTGCACTGTTGTAGAAAACTAGTGAATTCATTAATTCATAACACCGATTTTTATTAATTGCCTGGGTCTGAGATGCTCTGAACTTAAATTTTCCCCTTAGATCCTGGCACAGGTCTGGACCCATTGCGCAGGGTTTAGTGCATTGTAAATGGTCAGTACATGTTTCTTAGGAAATCAGATAAAGGAGGGTGGAGGTGGGTAGGTGGTCTCAACCCCAGCCCGCTTTGGAGAGTCCCCATTCACTGGCACCTTCCTTGTACCCCTTTCCTGGGTTCTCTCTCCACCTCCCCCCAGCCTGGTCTCTCCCTTCCAGCCCTGCTAAATACGCCTGCGGGAAAAGTGTACTTCAAGAAGGATTCAAAGCCATTTCATACTAAAGAATCAACAGCTGGATGTAGCTCAGGTTTGTCCCTTCTACAATGGTTTGCAGAGTTCTTGCGAGAAATATGCTGTGGGAACTCGAGGAAGCAGCCACTCAGTGTGAAGGCATAGACTTGGAATAAAAGCACTTGGGTTCCACACTGGTCCAGATGTGAGCTGTGAGTTTCACTATCCCCTCTGCTCCCCCTTCTACCTCTGTCCTCACTGGGACAGACACGGCTGCAAGGCACACTGGGATCTCTGCCCAGCCAGCTGTCATGGAGTGAGAAGAAGCAAGCCAGGCAACAGGGAAAACAGGGCAGAAGACACTTCACTGGGGCCAGGGAGGGGTGAGCAGTCAGAAAAATGTCCAAACAGATGTTCAGAAGGAGGGAGAGGCGTTAACTAAACAGGTGAGCAAACAAATCAATGTGTAATTACAAATCATGATATGGTCTACGAGCAAGAAGGCGGAGCCTCGGGCTCCCCTGGTGGCACAGTGGTTGAGAGTCCGCCTGCCGATGCAGGGGACACGGGTTCGTGCCCCGGTCCGGGAAGATCCCACATGCCGCGGAGCGGCTGGGCCCGTGAGCCATGGCCGCTGAGCCTGCGTGTCTGGAGCCTGTGCTCCGCAACAGGAGAGGCCACAACACTGAGAGGCCCGCGTACAGCAAAAAAAAAAAAAAGAATGCAGAGCCTCACAGAGGAAGCTAAGTCTGAGCTACAGTAGGAAGGATAAGAAGGAAATATCCACGCAGAGACTAGGGGAAGAGTAGGGGGACCAGAGGGGAGGAGTCAGGCCCCAGGGAGGAGAGAGACTGTGGTCATTTTTCCCACCCTGTTGAGAAAGTGGCTTATGGATGCAGAGAGAGTAGTGGGTGCCTCCCAGACCCCTCCATCTCTTCTAAGTGACCGCACCAAGCCTGAGCATTTTCTACAACACCTAATAGGAGGCAGGAAGGGGAGGAGGGAGGGAGGGAGGAAGAAAGCCAACCTTTCCTGGGTACTTAATTTGTATTTGCTGCTTGGAAATACATCGTTTCTTTTACATATATTCCCATCATCCTGGACCTGGGTGGGAATTTCCCAGTTTGTTCAAAGAGCAAACTCAGCCCCGATGCCAGGGTGGCAGAGCTGATAGGCGTTGGAGTCAAAATTTGTCCTTGGTTTTGTGTTCTTCTCACCCTTCCTTGTGCTTCCTCTAGAAGGCGTAATGGGGACAGAACACAGGTTCGAAGGTTTGCACCTCCTGCCTAATAATACCAGAGGCTCATGAGCAGCTTCTCATAATGGGCTTTGTCGCACATCCTACTTGTGTCTTCACAAAGGTCCTGGGTTTCTTACTCACAGCCTCCTCTCCTGTTACTATCTTCTCTCACCCCTGAGAGCACTTTCCTCTTTGGTCCTCAGGAGTCAGGAAAGATGGAGGAAGATGAAGATACGTAGTGGAATGTCACAGAGATGATAATAACCGTCCCTTCTGAGAGCCCCTTTGAGTATTCCTTCTGGCTGAATCTTCTTTTTTTTTTTAAATAAATTAATTTATTTATTTTTGGCTGCCTTGGGTCTTTGTTGCTGCGTGCGGGCTTTTTCTAGTTGCATCGAGCGGGGGCTACTCTTTGCTGTGGTGCGCGGGCTTCTCATTGCGGTGGCTTCTCTTGTTGCGGAGCACGGGCTCTAGGTGCCCAGGCTTCAGTAGTTGTGGCACGTGGGCTCAGTAGTTGTGCCTCGCGGGCTCTAGAGCACAGGCTCAGTAGTTGTGGCGCACAGGCTTAGTTGCTCCGCGGCAATGTGGGATCTTCCCAGACCAGGGCTTGAACCGAAGTCCAAGGATCTCATCACGTTCTTTATTTCTCCTGTCTCATCTTCTCTCCTCAATAAAAACTAAGTGTAGGGACTCAGTTCTCATTTCTATTTCCATTTCCAAAGCAAAACAATAGACATCCACTGAGAATCTGTTCTCTGTCCATCTGTCACATACAGCACATCCCAGCAGGACGTCCCTGTATGCAGACTCCATTCTTCATGGGAAGAGTTTGGTTCGTGTCACCAGCTGGGGCGCAGATACATCCCCTTATTTTTGCAAATAAATGAAGCATGAGATTCCCCATACTTCTCAGAAAGTCCATGGCTCCCTCTGAGGTCCCCAGAGTCAACCCTGACTGTCATCTTCTCCCCTCTGGGCTCTGTTCAGGACACTAGTCCAGTCCTTTCTGCTCTCATCCTCAGAGTGAGTGCCTTTCCTGGGGTCCTTACTCATCAGAAGATGTTGGCTGAGACTATCCCATTTCAACCCCACAGGTTTCTTTAGCTTTTCATTTCTAAATGGGATGAGAGTTGAGGTGTTTTCCTCCAAGAAGCCTTCTGGCTCCTTCTGTAAAATGGCCACATCCACCCCAAATTCCAAAATGTTTAAAGGGGGTGCTGGTTCAACTCAATTAAAAATCCATTCACTGAAACCCAACTTCATAGTTGACAAATTTGCTGTAGGACTATTTTAGTAAATTATCAAGTCTCCTGATTAACCAATCACTGATTGTAACGAGTTGTCACTTCGTAACAGTTTGCAGTGTGTGTGTGTGTGTGTGTGTGTGTGTGTGTGTGTGGTTGGTTCCAAAGCTTGTTTCTTGGGGAACTTTGGAAGAATGGTCTGCATTTTGTCTAAGGGCAGCATTTCAAGAAATGTTTAATTAGCCCAAAGTTCAGTGTTAGCAGGCAGTTTAGTCTTAGCATGAACACTTTTAATAGACAGGCCCTTTCAACATCCAGCTTTAGCTTCAAATAGACATTTACCAATTTGATGAGGTACAAATGAAAGGAAATCCTCAGCTGTATTGAGTCTCACTAAACCCAAACTATGAAGTGAACACTATGTACTCTACAATTTTCTCATCCAAAAGTGATGCCATGTTTGAGTGTATTCATATACATAAAACTGGATGGAAATTGACCTAAATAACAACAGTGACGTTCCTTCGTTTTGTTTTGTTTTTTAATGAAAAGTATCGCTTGAGTTAGGTTCGTTCATTTTGTGAAGGTAATGCAAGTATGCACCATGGCCATGTGAAAGGAACTTTAAGCGTCTTTTGTTTCCTGTGTCTTAAAATGCACACTTCCCAACACTTTAGAATTCTGATCCCTGGAAAGGGGTGAATCCATTTGCTGAGAATCTTTAAAGGCAGGATGGGGAATTTAAGGCCATGTGCCATCTCATCCCCCTTCGCCGCCAGCCGCAGGCAATGCTCATCCGTCACAGAGCTCTTTCCTACCAAGCCCTGAGCACCTTTAAAATCTTTCTTAAGTCTGTTCCAGGCAGTGCAGATCAAATGGTGAACTTTGGGATGGGTTAAATCTATTTGCCATCTTAGCTTTGGTTCTGCTGGATTATATACTTTCATCAACAGGGTTCTATTTTCTCTCATTCTTCCCCACCGTTCCACATTCTATTTCTTTGCTCTGCTCTGATGGTTGCTTTTCGGCTTCAGCATATGTACACCAAATGCAGAGAATTATCTATCATTCTGCCAGCCTTTGCTCACCCTTCTGAATTTATGTACAGAGAGTTTACGTCTCCCTCACCTCTTCTTGCTAACTTGCTCCTGGGAAAGCAGACCTGTCCTTCTCCAGTCCAGTGTGGGAGCAGCCTGGCTCAGAAAACTTACCTCCACCTGTTTTATGACATGTTCATTACCAGTGTGTCTTAACATTCAACACTGGAAATCTCAGGACACTAAGTCTTGGCCACAGCTTATACCTTGGATTCCACTGTGCTCCAGGCTGTGGACCTTTGGTCTTTCTACTTACCAAGAAGCTGAAGCTGTAGAATTGCCTGAATCAATGTCCAAAGAGCCCCTTTGGGGGTAAATAATCCTAGGAGACAGGAATTTATTTTCCTGGTTTTGCAGAACTGCCCGCCCACCCTGGGCAATATATCCTGGAAAGATCATAAAAGTCTTCAAAGCCACATTCAAGGTTGTTTCTTTATCAAATCCTAATGCTTTATACATATCTCTGATTTGGCCTTTCTTGCATCACATTTAATTATATGTATATCTTGTTTCCATACTCTCATACTGACTGGGATGTCCTTCAGGGCATGGACAGTTTTTGTTCCCCTGTGTGTCCTGAGGGTAAGTCACAGAGCCTATTATTAGTGGGCAGCAAAGTATACTGGAAAGAGTCAGGCTTAAGTAGAAAAATAGCAAATCCTAGTATTGACACTTACTGATTGTGTAGTTGTCTGTGAATTACCTGGGCCTTTTGTAGTAATTTGAATACGTCACTGGGCTTTAAAAAATTAAATAGAATAAAACATTTCTATAATGAAAAGGGCAGCCATTGCCTGCTCTCCCCACCTCTGTCCTGCTTCTAAGGAGCCAACATTTTTAACTCTTTGAACTGTTTCTTTTGGTGGTTATCTCCATATTTCTAAATATAATTTCTTATATTACTCTTTTGGTTTTGCACATTTTAGATAGCATCTATTGATGTATTGTTATAATTAATTAGGATTTAACTCCTTCATATATTTGCACATTTTCTGGACAAATTTATATGACAACAATCATTTAACTTTTTAGCAGGGTTTTCAGTATTATGACTATTTAAAATTTGCTCTAAAGTCAGGTGGTACACTATGATTTTATTTTCTTTCTTATATAGTTTTTATGTCTAGTTTCTTTTTCCCTAAAGTTTCTGGTTATCATACTTTTATTTTTCTTATTGCAAAATCTCCTTTATAATTTTCCTTCATATTTTTTCCAAGAGTTCCAAGAGTAGATCAAATATTCTACTAAGCAGTTTTATTTAAATCATTATCATCCTTTCCAGGCTGAACCAGTTTCCCTTCTGGGTGGCATGGCCACCATCCTGGACATCCCTTGTACCCTCGCCTGACTGGGGACCTCTGTTTCCTGAATTCCATATTTTCCTCTTTCTTGGGTTCCTTCCTTATTTTGCTGGAGCACATCCTTCTTTACTTCCCACAATGTAGGTAAATTTTCAGAGCCCTTGAATGTGTGAACACACATTTATTTCCTGGTTGGGTTAGGTAAGGCTGGAAGTGACTTGACCTCAATGTTTAGAACATGCTCTCTGGTCTTCTTTTTTTATTTAAATTTATTTATATTTATTTTTGGCTGTGTTGGGTCCTTGTTGCTGTGCGCAGCCTCTCTCCAGCTGCGGTGAGCGGGGGCCACTCTTCACTGTGGTACGCGGGCCTCTCACTGTGGTGGCCTCTTGTTGTGGAGCACAGTCTCTAGGCACACAGGCTTCAGCAGTTGTGGCACATGGGCTTACTTGTTCCGCGGCATGCGGGATCTTCCTGGACCAGCGCTCGAGCCCGCATCCCCTGCATTGGCAGGCGGTCCTAACCACTGTGCCTCCAGGGGAGTCCCTCCCTGGTCTTCTAATATTCAGTGCTGCTGGCAAGACACCCACCACTATTCTGATGATCATTCCTTTATAGGGGACCATTATGGGTTGAATTGTGTCCCCCACCAAAAGATATATTAAAGTCCTAATCCCCGGCATCTCAGAATGTGACCTTATTTGTGAATGGAATCATTGCAGATGTAATTAGTTAACTTAAGATGGGGTCACACTGGAGTATATTTTAGGCATTTTCGATGGATTTCCGCTTAAGGTAGCAAGTGAGGAATTGTGCTCTTTTTAAGCTCTTCTACCTTATTCTCTCAAAATAGTTAGGTCACATTTTAAAATCCAAATTTATATCAAGTCACTTTATTGCTATAATTATATACACTGTCCACTACTGAGCCTAGTAATGCATGATGACTACATTTCCTTTTTTTCAAAGTTTTTAGTTTTTCCTTGAATTATTAATTGCCTAATTTTTCATTTACTTAGTTTATATATGTAAAATAATTGGAACAGTGCCTGAAAAAGAGTAAGCACTATTTACGTGTTTGCTCTTATCATTTGGCTATTTTCTTACACCCTGTAACAGCTCTACTAAATGATGTAGAGATGGGTCAATTTTCTACATCATCAAACCTATCAAATACTCCATCCATCCTATTTTTCTCCTGCAGCCTCCTGGTGCCTTCATCCTCCTGTTGCTACCTGGGACCCACTGCTCTCTAAATGAATCCTTAGCTGTGATCCCAGACACCCACCTGCCATCATCCTCAGGGCTCCCTTCCCCACGCCCCTGAAGTGGGTTTTCCATTCCTTGGTTTACCTTCCCATTTTGTTGGAACACCTCCTCCAGTAACTTCCTGAGAAAGGGTAAGTGAGTGGGAATTGCATTTTTGAGACTTGACATGTTAAAACATGTTTTCACTTGGTGCTCACACTTGATTTACAATCTGGGTAGCTATCGACGTCTAAGGTGTAAATTATTTTCCCTTAGAATTTTGAAGTAATTGCTTCATTTTCTTAGCTCCCTATGTTCTATGGGGAAGTCCAATGCCATTCATATTCCCATACTTTTTAAGGTAATTTTTCCCCTACAGGAGCATTTAGGATCTTCTTTTATTCTGAAGTTTCACAGTGATATAGTTTAGTTTGGACTTTGGACTTTTATAATTTTTACTTATGACTCAGAGAGAATTTGTGTATCTCCATTCTAGGAAATGTTCTTGCATTTTTTTTCTGTGATAATGTCCTCCTTCTATTTTCTATGATCTCTCTGAAAACTCTTATTAGTGGGATGTTCAACCTCCTGGATTAATCTTTTAATTTTCTTGTCTTTCCTCTTTTTTTTTTATCCATTGCCTGTCTTTTTATTCTACTTTCTGGGGAAATTTCTTGAATTTATTGTCAAGCACTTATTTTGAATCTTTTTAAAAAAATTGACTCATCATATTTTTAATTTCCCGGAACTCTAAATTATTCTCTGAATGTACTTTTTATGATTGCACTTTTCTTGTTTTATGGATTATAATATCTCCTTTTATTTCTCTGATGATATTAATTACACTTTCTTTGAAGTTTTTTATGCTCTCTACATTAATCCTGTTGCCTCTGTGTTCAGATCTCTTTTATCAAGTAGGATGATTTTCCCAATTTTTAGTAATTCTCAACTGCCTGTTCACATTAATGAGTAAAGGTGCTTAAACCCAGGTGTAGGCCCTGAGTGCACTGGTGGTCTCCAGTGAAGGGCAGTAGAGGCCAGGTGACATGTTCATTAGAGATTTATAAGCTTTTCCTGGAGTAGGTTTATTTTTCTGTAGAATGATCCTCAAATCAAGGGACAGTGGACAGTCCCCACCTCATTTACATATTTATAGGCATTTACTTTTAACCTATTTTCAGCAAAGTATAGACTCAAGGAGAAAAATACCTATGGTGTCTTAGAGGGTAGGACAGGGGTTGGGACGAGGACCCAAGCGTCTAAACTGTTGTTATTCACACTTTTCACTCTTCTGTGTTCAGCTGCTCACACCACCCTTCTCACCTGTGCCTCGTTTGATACCCCATCCTGTCCTGTTAGTTTCTAAGCCTTTCTCTGTTCCTGGAGGGGCAAATTGGGTTGATTCCTCTCTTTGCAGGCACTTAGGTTGAAATGTTCTCTCTGCTAAGTTATTTGTTTTCCTCCTTCTGTAGTCCATCTTCCCATATAGTGTGTTAAGATGTCTTTTAGTTTCATTGAAGATGAAATGCATTGCTTTTTTTCTAGCTCTTACTGTTATTGGGGGAAATTTTTGGAAGGAGAAGGTAGCCAAAATGCATTTACTCCACTATCTTAAAATGAGAACTTTTCTGTAGAAGCTTTTAGAGACTTTTCTTTATTGTGGTGACTTAAAATGTGATAACTTGTTAGTAAAATATTAGACCCTATAGCAATGTCTCTTTTCTTTCATATGCTTTTAGCTCTTTATATTTTTAGCTACTATGCTTGGAGAATCCCAAATTCTCAACTAGGGATCCTTTCGGGGGGAGGTATCACTCAAAATCTTCAGGTAAAAAGAACAGCCAGATGTTCAGCCTGAAGTGGAGGTTTGAGGTTAGGAAGACAGGTTACACACCTGGATGGCAGTGCTCTGCTCACAGAGATTGTGTCTGGGGAGGAAAGGAAACTATTTTGAGCCCAGTGTTTTAGCTAATTTCCCTGGTTCCAGCCCCCCTGTCTTGGTGAACCTTGGGTTCAGCCACCTATCAGTCTCACCTACCACTCCCAAGTCCTGGACTTCTCCAGAGTTTTGCGTTACAGGATATAGTTTTGTCACGCACATGTCACTCTGCTGCTGCACAGAGCGGAGGCTCCATCCATCCTGTGCCATCAGTCACCTTTCTCCGTGCAATATATTTCCCAGAACTTTGATGAAATCCCTTAACTGCTAATGGATTTTCTGCAGGTACTATCTTCATTGTGAGTTTAAATACTTTCTACTCCTTTACAGTTGTAGAGCTTCAGAGCACAGGGCCTGAAGATGCAGTGCTTGGGAAGTGCCACTACCTTCTAACTGTGTATCTTTGGGCAAGCTAGTTAGCATCTCTCTGCCTCAATTTTTTTAATCTGTAAAGCGAGAATAATAAGAAGACTTTCCTTGTAGGATTTTGTGAGCATTAAATGAGGTAGTCCAGGGACTTCCCTGGTGGCGCAGTGGTTGGGAGTCCACCTGCCAATGCAGGGGACACGGGTTCAAGCCCCGGTCCAGGAAGATCCCACATGCCGCGGAGCAGGCGGGCCCGTGTGCCACAGCTACTGAGCCTGTGTGCCACAACTACTGAAGCCCACGTGCCTAGAGCCCGTACTCCGCAACAAGGGAAGCCACTGCAATGAGAAGCCCGTGCACCGCAACCAAGAGTAGCCCCTGCTCTCTGCAACTAGAGAAAGTCCATGCACTGCAGTGAAGACTCGATGCAGCCAAAAAATAAATAAATTTATTAAAAATAAAAAATTGAGGTGATCCAGGTAAAGAAAGGAAAACTTGACATGTAGTAAGCTGACCTTTCAAAAATCTCATTCATCATTATTATTATTATTATTATTTTTTTTTGCGGTATGCGGGCCTCTCACCGCTGCGGCCTCTCCTGTTGCGGAGCACAGGCTCCGGATGCGCAGGCTCAGCGGCCATGGCTCACGGGCCCAGCCACTCCACGGCATGTGGGATCCTCCCGGACCGGGGCACGAACCTGTGTCCCCTGCATCGGCAGGCAGACTCTCAACCACTGCACCACCAGGGAAGCCCCATCATTATTTTAGTGGATTTTTAGCATGGAGAAGAAATAAAAGCTTGTTTCAATCCTCTGTCATTAACTGGAAGTCTGATGAACTTTCCTGATATTTACATATTTCAGGCTGTTGCTTGAGGAATTAATGAGCTAATGTATGGAAAACACAAAGCACATGGCGGACACACAGTCATCATTATTAGTAGTCGCTGAATAGGTGTTTGTTGAATGACTGTTGAAGATAGAGTGTTATACAGGAAGCAATCCCAAGCCTGGATGTTGGATGACCTGCATTTAGTCCTGGTTGCCACTCTCCTTCTGTGACTTGAACAAGTCAATGAACCTTTCTGAGCCTCAATTTCTTCTTCTGAGAGTAGGAATAATAATAGCAGATACTTAATGATGTTATAATGATGAGTCCTATGATAAGTGTTATGCAAACTGTAAAGTGCTTTATAAATAATCAGCTGTATGTGGGTGTGCACACCCATGTGTGAGCACGTGAGTTAGGCAGTTCGAAAGACAAAATGCGAAGGGGATACACCCTCATGATGTTGTCAGAGATGTCAAGAAATTACACCACTTCTTAAAAATGTTGCAATTTCCAGATGTAACCCAGACGTCCGTGCCCAAGAACAACTAATCAGTGCCACCATCTCCAGACTTGTGTTCAGTGCTTTCCCACTGCCTGTGGCTGTTAGTGAACCCAGTCAGCGGGGAAAGCCTGCTCATCATAAATCAGAGTGAAGGACTAGTCACTTCCTGCCAAGTTGTTTCTGTCACTAAAACGTACTGGACACAATTTTGATGAAAAGGAAGAGACAAGAGGCTCTCTGTCTCTGAGTCTTTGCATGGAGACTCAAGATTACAAATCGGTTCCCCTTAACCAAGAGAATTCCAATTTATTTATTTATTTATTGGTTTGGCAGGGAGAGCTCTCAAAGATGGGTTTTATTTTCGTAATTTTTCTCAACACTAAGCAATGTTCACAAATGACCAGTGAGAGAATAAGATGAGATGGAAATCTCATCCCCAAGCAGCTACCACCAAACTCCCATGAAGTGGCTGCTTCTGTTAACTTCTGAGGGGCCCCCTCCTCCGCCCTGCACCCTCTCTCTCCCCCTCAGACAGACCCGTGCACTGACTTTCTCCATGGAGCCTGTTTACGGGGAAGCTAATTATTTTTCCTCGTGCAAAAGCCCACTTCTGACTTTGCAGCTGTGCTCAGTCTCCTGGAGGAGAACAGATCTGAGTTTCAGTGCTCCCGACTGTACACTGGATGGCCTAAAAACACCCACAGATTTGTCTTCTCTTTCCTAATCGGGCCGGGCTCTTATCGAAAGGCAAACTCTTCTGAGAATTCTGAGGGACTATTACTTCTCACGGATGGCATCAGCTATAAATAGCAGTGCCTTCCAGGTAGCGTGCTGCTGGCTGGCACAGCTCTGCGCTTGCTTTATTCCAGGGAAGATTGAATGCCGCTGGAGGATTCTGGGAGCGAGAAGGCTGGTCTGGCACCGGGGGCTTGGAGGAATTCACAGCGATCCTCCCTGGAGACCCTTCTCTGTACCAGCTTCCCTCCCAGCTGGGTACCAGGGTCACAAATACGCATAAGACAAGCTTGACCTTTTCAGGATCTCATAGCAGAGAGCAGAGCTGCCCAACAGGAGTGCAATGCAAGCTACATATATAATTTTAAAAATTCTAGCAGCCATATTTTAAAAAGTACAAAGAAACAGGCAAATTCATGTTAATAATATATTGTATTTAACATACTATATCCAAAATATAGCCTTTTCACTGTGTAGTCAATATGATAAAGGTATTTTATATTCCCTTTTTTGGGGGGGGGAGGATACCCACACTGTGACTGATTTTCATTATTTGACATGCTCCTAAAACTCATAAGCTGTACAAAAAGGTAGACTGACAGAAGTGTCCCCTCTCCCTCTCCCTCCCTACTACTTAGTTCCTAGGCCAACATTCTTTATACCCTGTTCTTGTCCCTTAACCTTGAGAAAGCATTCTCCTTAGTTTCTGGTTTATCTTTCCTGTCCTCATCGTATCCTTTTCCAAAAATGAGCAGATATACTTTTAAAGAAATATCCCTCCCTTTCCTATATGAAGGGTTCACAATATAGATATTCTTTGGCACTTTGTTATTTTTGACTTAAAAATATATTCTGGAAATCTCTCCATATTGGTACACAAAGATTTCTCTCTGTCTCTCTGTCTCTCTCTCTGTCTCTCTCGTTTTTTTTGTTTTGTTTTGCCCACGCTGTGTGGCTTATGGGATTTTAGTTCCCCGACCAGGGATCGAACCTGGGCCCTCAGCAGTAGAAGCACAGAGTCCTAACCACTAGACCGCCACGGAATTCCCAAAGATTTCTCTCTCTTTTTTTTTTTTTTCTGTACGCGGGCCTCTCACTGTTGTGGCCTCTCCCGCTGCTGAGCACAGGCTCCGGACGCGCAGGCTCAGCGGCCATGGCTCGTGGGCCCAGCCGCTCCGCAGCATGTGGGATCTTCCCAGACCGGGGCACGAACCCGTGTCCCCTGCATCGGCAGGCGGACTCTCAACCACTGCGACACGAGGGAAGACCGATTTCTCATTCTTAATTGAACTTCAGAGCCCTTCATTGTATAGATGTACCAAACTTGTCTCAACTATTCTCCTATGCATGGTCATTTAAGTTGTATCTAACATTTTGCAATTACAAAAAATACTCCTGACGATTCTGATTCCAAATACAAGGTATGGGTTTTTTCCCCACACCAAGCGATTTTCTGACACCAGCCGGGTGTCTTACAATTCAGCTCAATTCTGACGCTGTCTACCTGGAGAGAGCATCAGTTCCAGCAGATTAAGCGCTCAGTCCTGCAAGACTCTCTCCCTCACCCCCGCATCAGATACTAATTGCAAGTCCAGGTTGTCAGCTGTGCTTCTGCTGGCCCGGCTATAGATCCGAGGTTCCAACAACCCCTCCTTATGTTGGAATAATTTACTAGAGCGGCTCACTGAACTCAGAGAAATAGTTTTCCTACTAGATGATTGATTTATTATAAAAGACATAAGTCAGCATAGCCAGATGGAAGAGATGCATCAGGCAAGGTATGGGGGAAGGGCATGGGGCTTTTATGTCCTTTGACCTCTGAGCGCATGACTCTCCCTGAATCTCCACATGTTCACCAGCCCAGAAGCTCTACATTCCCTTTTTATACTAAGTCTTTGAAATGTGTGAATTTTACACATTTAACACATCTCTCTTTGGATTCTAACTTTTTATTGGAATGACTTGATTTTTACTTAAATTTCATAAAACTTGCGGTAGGAAAAGTGGATTCACAACAACCCAGGTTGTTTCAAACATTCTTACAAATTTTCCAATAACTGAATTGAATATGAGTTTTAAAATTGATATTTAAATTAATTAAAATGAAAAATGTGGTTCATCAGTTACACTGGCCACATTTCAAGTGCTCACCAGCAGCGTGTGGCCGGTGGTTACTACACTGGATTGTGCAGATCTGGGATAAAGAGGATGTAGGCTGAACCCCCTTGCATGGGGCAGATTTCAGATCCATCACTGGCTGGGTGACCGACTGACTCACTAACACCATCTCATCACCGTGCACCAGCCACATACTCTTTTTTTTTTTTAACATCTTTATTGGAGTATAATTGCTTTACAATGGTGTGTTAGTTTCTGCTGTATCACAAAGTGAATCAGCTATACATATACCTATATCCCCATATCTCCTCCCTCTTGCGTCTCCCTCCCACCCTCCCTATGCCACCCCCCTAGGTGGTCACAAAGCACGGAGCTGATCTCCCTGTGCTGTGCGGCTGCTTCCCACTAGCTATCTATTTTACATTTGGTAGTGTATATATGTCCACGCCACTTTCTCACTTCGTCCCAGCTTCCCCTTCCCCCTCCCCGTGTCCTCAAGTCCATTCTCTACATCTGCGTCTTTATTCCTAGGGCAGGACAGGCATACTCTTTTTTTAACATTCTAATTTTAAAGGCTAACAAGCCCCTCCCCTCCACAGACCTTTGCCTATACTGTGTTCTTCAGCAGCACCGCCTCTTTTCCCTCTCCACCTCTCATCTCGTCACCTCCGATTCACGTCATCCTCACCCCAACTGTGACCTGCCCAGACTACATCAGGTCCTCTTTGTAAATTGCTCTCTCACTACCCTGCCCTTCTCCTTCCTCCACTCCTTCTCCACAAGCATGGTGAGAACTTGCCACGTGTCAGGAACTGTTCTAATGCTTGGAGCACCATCAGGGAACGAAACAGACAAAAATCCCCTCCCTCGTGGAGCTTATGTTCTGATAGAGGGAAACAGAGAATAAATAATAAATAAAGTCATGCTATGTTACTGGAGAAACTATTAAATGCTACGTTTAAAGTAGAGCAGGGTAAAATGGAAGGGGAGTGTGGGGTGGAAGGAGGACAGGTGTTCGGCATAAGATAGTTGAGCCGACTTGAAAGAGGTGAGGGAATCAGCCATGCAGCTGCCTGGAGGAACAGTGTTCCAGGCAGAGGGAACAGCCAGTGCCAAAGCGTGGAGACAGAAGGACATCTGACATGTTCCAGGGCCAGCGGCCGGCCAGACGGAGCCAGGAAGAAAGAGGCTGGCATGGGTTGGACAGGTAGTAGGGGGTGGGTCATGTAGGGCTTCTAGACTTTGGCTGAGATGTGGTTTCTCCTGAGTGTGACGGGAGCCACTGGAGGGTTCTGAGCAGATGAATGGCTCTCACTGCGCAGTTCATTTATTATTTCTCCCACCAGGAACTCCACAAGAGGGTTTGTATAACCTGAGCTAGGGACTAAGAATGGTGATCAAGACAGGTTATACAAACCCCCAGGAATTTATATGTTTATCCATTATGAGATACAGCATGTATGGCCAAGGACTAGAGGTCTTGGGGCCATGTGCTCCTGTGTTAGAATGCTGGCTTCCTCATCCACAGCGCTGTAACATCGGGCAAATTATTTAGCAATTAGTAAGACATTGAGCCAGGCTGCAGGACTCTGCTTCCTTCTCTCTCTGCTTGGTTCCTTTGGAAAGAAGTCTGAAGAACTTTAGATGGCATCATCTTGCTTGGCTGGAGATGCCAGCTGGTTGGGGGCAGGAAGCCCAGCTGGCAGGAGGGAGAGCAGATGAGGGAAAGGAGAGGAAGGAGATGGTCCAACAGTCTGGGCATGCTGATTCTCAGAGGTGGGTGAAGTGTGGCCAAGAAGTTCACTGCGGATGTCCCAAAGTGGCAAGTCCTTCTTATACCACCCCCAAGACATGGCACAATGCAGGAAGGCCCACAGATGGAGTCCCGGTCATTCAAAGAGGAGAAAGGGCAAGGAACTGGTAAGACAGCTGGGTTGCATCAGAACTGCCCTATCAAACTCCACTCTCACATGTGCTCTTCAGGAAATACTGCGGAGCCTACTTTCAGATGGGAGTGCACGATTGAACCCCCTTTTCCATTTCCTTTCCTTTGGCCAACGGCATATCTCCTCATAATTGAACTTGGAGCTGTTATTTGTTAAGAGTATCAGGTATTTTACATGTCCTGATTGCATTTGTTTTCATCTTTGCAATAACCCTCAGGCAAGAATTATTATTTGCATTTCCCAGGAAGGAAATTGGGGCTAACAGAAATTCAGTAACTCTCCCAAGGTCAGCCAGTTAGCCAGGTTTGAATCTAGGTCTGTCTTACTCCAAAGCCTGTGCTTTGTCTTTTAATGCATTTGTTCATTCATTTATTCACTCACATAGGTGAGGAAGACAAACGTCCTGCTCGCATAGAGCTTTCTTTATAATAGGAGAGGTATACAGGCATAAACAAGAAACAGACACAAAAATGTCATTTATATAGTGATAAATTTTATGAAGATAAAAGTGGCTGGGGTGGGAGTGGGGGTATTTTAGACTGGATAATTCGGGAAAGCCTCTCTAAGGAGCTGCCATTTGAGTTGACACATAAATGGGAAATAGTAGCCAGCCCGTGGGAAGATCTCAGTGTAGAGATCCCTTATCCTGTGTCCAGATAACCTGAGAGCCATACTCATGTAGAGACACAAAGGTTCTCTTTTCAATCTGATCACCTATTCTCATATAATCATGGAAACCGAGGAGTCAGGGTTGGAAGTAGACTTAGCTGGCATTTCATCCCATAAAATATCATATGTCATATGATATTCAGAAAGGCCTTGCGAGGTAGGAAAACATGTATTTTTGCCCCAATTTTTCAGCTAACAAAATAAGCAAAAAGAGATTTTGTACCTTTCGGGGCAGTTTTTTGCTCCTAAATTCCTTACCCACTGGGCAGGGTCTGTGCTTATTTATTGTGCCTGGCCCATGGCTGTTTGCTGAATAGGAACCCAGGGATTTTAAACTGCTTCCTGTTTGTCCAGGATCCTGTAGTGCATCCCTCCTCTCCACCTACAGAATGAGTCTACATTCTGAGGAGAGTACTTTGCCTTTTTTTTAAATTTTTTTTTTTTTTTACTTACTTTAGAGATCTTTCCATATATATATGTATTTTTTAAATATTTATTTATTTAGGCCACACTGGGCTTTAGTTGCAGCATGCATGTGGGATCTAGTTCCCTGACCAGGGATTGAACCCAGGCCCCCTTCATTGGGAGCACGGAGTCTTACCCACTGGACCACCAGGGAAGTCCCGAGAGTACTTTGCTTTTGATCTCTGCTTCCTCTCTCTCTTTCACCAAAATTACCTTATCCATGCTCAGTTTTTCCAGAACTTGAAGTGTAAGTAGTTAAACTGAAAAATTAATATATTTATATATTCCAAATTTCATCCCCCACAAAAAATTTAAGATGGTTTAAATTTTAAGAGGATTAAAATTACATAATAATGATATTAAAAGTAAATATACTGAATGGGGGAAAAAAACCTACTGAATAGGAGAAAAGAATTACAAATTGTATATCTGATAAAGTGTTAATATCCAAAATATATGAAAGACTCATACAACTTAATAGCAAAAAATCAAAATCAGATTACAAAATGGGCAGAGCATTTGAATTAACATTTTTCCAAAGAAGACATACAAATGACCAACAGGCACATGAAAAGATGCTCAACCTCATTAATCATCAGGGAAATGCAAATCAAAACTACAGTGAGATATCACCTCACACCTGTCAGAATGGCTATTATCAAAAAGACAACAAATAACAAGTATAGGTGAGGATGTGGAGAGAAGGGAACCCTTGTGCACTGTTCGTGAGAATGTAAATTGGTGCAACCACTATGGAAAACAGTAGGCAGTTCCTCAAAAAATTAAACATAGAACTAAATAGAACTACTGTTTGATCCAGCAATTCCACTTCTGGGTATTTATCCAAAGAAAATGAAAACACTAATTCAAAAAGATACATGCACCCCTTTGTTTATTGCAGCATTATTTACAGTTGTCAAGATATGGAAAAAACTTATGTGTCCATTAATGGATGAATGGACAATGAAACTGTGGTGTATGTGTGTGTGTGTATATGTATATTTACATACAATGAAATACTATTCAGCCATAAAAAAGAATGAAATCTTGCCATTTGCAGCAACATGGATGGACCTTGAGGGCATTATGCTAAGTGAAATAAGTCAGACAAAGAAAGACAAATACTGTGATCTCTCATAGATACAGAGAACAGACTGGTGATTACAAGAGGCAAGGGATGGGAAGGTGGGAGAAATGTATGAATTTTTTGTTGTTTTTTTAGTTTAAATAATTCAAGTAAAATTTTTAAAAAAGTAAGTATAGAGTAGGGACTCTTGAGCAACATATAAGAGAAAGGCTACATGTTAATCCTGAAGGAATTACCTCTCTGCCTTTTCTCCTGTTACTGTTTATGACCAGTCTTGTCTAAGACTAACCTACACTTTAGTTTCCTAATTAGCACACACTCTTGCATATTCAAGGGTATCATTTCATAAAGTCTTCCCCTTCTTTCCTAAGTCATCCATTTCCCCCTTTCAACTGGATCACTCCCATCAGCATGGAAATAGGCTATGATTTTTGCTACCTAAAAAATACCTCTCTTAAACCTATATTCTCCTCCAGATACTGACCCTTCCTTCTGCTCAAAACAAACAAACAAACACCTCTCTGTTGTTTAGTGCATACATATTAAGGATTCACCAATTTAGAATTAAATAATGTTCCTTTTTATCCTTGATATATTTCCTTGCTTTGAAATTGTCTGACATTTGTCACATATTTGTCTTATTTTTGCCTAGTATTAATACAGCCACTCTAGCTCTCTTTTGTATTTGTATGGTAAGTATTTTGCATCCTTTTAACAATCATTGTTAAAGTTTGTTTCTGATAGATAGCATACAATTGGGTCTTGCTTTTAGAATCTATCTGATAATATCAATCTTTTAATTTGAGTGTTTAGACCATTTATACTTAATGTAATTATTAATACACTTGGATTTAAATCTAACAGCTGTTTTCTATTAGTCCCATTTACTCTTTGTTCTCTTTTCTCTCTCTTTTTTTTTTTTGTTGCCTCCTTTGGACAAATTGAGAATTTTATGTGTTTCCTCATTTTTTTTTTTTTTTTTTTGCTGTACACGGGCCTTTCACTGCTGTGGCCTCTCCCGTTGCGGAGCACAGGCTCCAGACATGCAGGCTCAGCGGCCATGTCTCACAGGCCCAGCCGCTACGCGGCATGTGGGATCTTCCCGGACCGGGGCACAAAACTGTGTCCCCTTCATCGGCAGGCGGACTCTCAACCACTGCGCCACCAGGGAAGCCCCCTATGTGTTTCATCTTTTGCTTTGGCTTCCAGTGTTTTACAGTCTCATACTAGCCCACATCTAGCCTTTAGCAACTTGTTGGATTATTTTTAGCTGCTTGTATGGTGCCCAGCATCTCTTTCTTCTGTGGTCTGCCACAGGTGAGCCAGGTTTCAAGGTCTGTCTTTCCTTGGATTTCAGGTTATTTTTTAGCCCCGTGACTTCAGCTGTCTGATGGGTTCAAGGAAAGTAATAATTTTGTATTCTATCCCCCTTATTCTTGTTGTTAGGATTGAAGTGATGCTCTTTGCAGCTTTTGTACGTCTTAGGCCTAAATTCTCTGATTGTTTTTACAGCAAAACAATGAAAAAGAGATGTCTATATTTATATTCTCCAAAGTGTCTCTCTTCATTATTTCTTTCTTTTTTTTTTTTTTTAAATTTATTTATTTATTTTGGGCTGTGTTGGGTCCTCGTTTCTGTGTGAGGGCTTTCTCTAGTTGCGGCAAGCAGGGGCCACTCTTCATCACGGTGCGCAGGGCTCTCACTATCGCGGCCTCTCTTGTTGCGGAGCACAGGCTCCAGACGCGCAGGCTCAGTAGTTGTGGCTCATGGGGCTAGTTGCTTCGCGGCATGTGGGATCCTCCCAGACCAGGGCTCGAACCCGTGTCCCCTGCATTGGCAGGCAGATTCTCAACCACTGTGCCACCAGGGAAGCCCCTTCATTATTTCTTGAAACTTACTCCAATAAGGCTTGTACCCTTATCCTTACACCAAAAATTGTTTTTCTTTTTTAAGGTTTCCAATAAACTCTGTGTTGTTAAATATGATGGTTAGTTCTGAGTTCTCATCTTACTTTACCTTTCAGCATCATTTCACACAGATGACCTCTCACTCCTTCCTCAGTAAAATACTTTAACTTGGCTTCTGGAACACCATAGTTTCTTGAATTCCCTCCTACATAAGTGGCTGCTCCTTCTTTATCACCTTTTTGAGTTCCTTCTCTTTTCCTGACCTCTAAGTGTTGAGTATCCTGGGTTCAGTTTCTGCACCTCTTTTCTTCTTTAATGATACTTATATTATTTTTGTGATTTCGTCTAGTCTCAGAGTTTTAAATATCATCTATTCACTGACAAGCCCCCTGAACTCCAAATTTATATCCTACTAGACATCTCATTTGAATGCCTGAGACATCTTAATTTAACATGTCTAAAACCAGATCTTCCCCCAACAAACCTGTTCATCCTCCAGACTTCCCAAACTTAGTAAATATATTCTCAGTAAAAGTCCTTCTATTTGTTCAGACAAAAACCTTGGAGTCATCTTGGCACCTCCTTTCAGATCCCACATTTGATCAATCAACAACCCTTGCTGACTATACCTTCAATATATATCCAGAACTAATTGTTTCTTATAATTTCTGCTATTACTACCCTCATCAACACTTCAATCATCTTTGGCCTGGATTATTGTAATAGAACTCTAACTGGTTTCTTTTCTCCTGCCTTCCCTACCTAGTCTATTAATGTACTGGCCAGTAACAAAAAAGCAGTGGCAATTATAATTAGTAGTGTGATATTAGGCAGGTCACAACCTCCCTGTGTCTCATTTTTCTCATTTGAAAATTAGAAATATGAGCAGAATTCTAAAGATGTTCTCCCAAAATTTTGGTCCCCTGGCTACTCAATTGAACATTAATTTAGATACTGTTGTGAAGGGATTTTGCAGATATAATTAACGTCCCAAATAAGTTGACCTTAAAATATGGATATTAACTGGGTGGCCTTAGTAAATCAGTTAGGTCTTTTAGAAGCAGAAAGTTTTCTCCTTCTAGTGGTAGAAGAGACATTCAGAGATTAAAACTTGAGGGGAATTCAATGTGCCATTGTCAGCTTTGAAGATGGAGGGGGCACAATGCAAGGAATGCCTTCAGCTTTTAGGAGCTGAGAGTCAGCCAGCAAGGAAATGAGTACCTCAGTCCTACAACCACAAGGACCTGAATCAGCCAATAATCTGAACAAACTTGGGAGCAAATGCTATCCCTAGAGCCTCCAGATAAAATCCTAGTGTGGCCTGTGCCTTGATTTCAGTCTTGTGAGACCCCAAGCAGAGAGCCCAAATGAGCCTGCCTGAAATTCTGACCTACAGAACTGTGAGATAGTAAAGGTGTGTTATTTTAAGCTGCTTAATTTGAGGCAATTGTGGTGCAATGATAGAAAACTAATGCTAGGAATAATAAGAAACTTGTTCTCTTCATGGTAATTGCTCCTTTTCAGAGATAAGTCAGATTATGTTTTTATGCTTCTTTCGAGAAAAGGGTTTACCATGTCACATTGAATAAAAACTAAATAGGTTAAAGGGTTCAACAAGACTCTACTTGATCCTGCCCTTTCACCCCTTTGACTTAATTTACTACTTTCCTGCTTATTCACTCATCTCCAGTCAAATTGGAATCCTTGCCTTAGAATGCTTGTACTTGCTGTGCCCAAGGCTCAGAGTATAGACTCTAGTACAGAGTTAAGATGTCTTCACAGCTCCACCATAAAGTAGTGGAGGTCTATCTCAGGTCTTTGCTCAAGAATCTGTGGCTTGATACGTTTCATTAGCTCATTATTTGTGGAAAGTCTACAGTCACAGTCTTTTCAACTGATTTTTTTCTGTCCTTTCTTTCCGGGACTTTAATTACTGTTAAATCTTTTGGTTGTGTGTCAAATGTATCCTATTCTTTTTTTCTGTGCTTTCCACCCTTTGGTCTCACTGTGATTTAGTCTGAATATTTTCTACTGACCTGTCTTTTAGTTCATTAATCCTTTATTCTTTTGTGCCTAGTTTTCTTTTAAACCAATCTATTAAGTTCTTAAATTCAGATACTATATTTTCAATATTACAGTTTCCATTTAATCATTTTTTAAAATAGTTTCCAGTTTTATGGTCAAATTTCCTGCCTGGCCATTTATTTTCTTGCACATATTAACCACAGTTATTTAAAAAATTTACTTCTGGACCTCTTTTGGGTCTGTTACTATTGCCTCTGCTTTTTTTCTCTTGTTTTTGGTTCTGTCTCCTGATATGCCTGGTAAATTTCACTGAATTCCAGCTACTGTGTGTGAAAAAATTCTAGAACTAACATGAGACTCTGGGAGGAAATTATCTTCCTCTGGCAGGAATTTAGGGATTAGGAGGATAATAAGCCAGTCTGGGATTGAGCTGAGTTGAAGCTGTGTCTTCAGTCTTTGTGGAAGTTGGCAAATTTCTAGTATGCCCTTATTCCTGGGTTGTAGAACTTCAGTGGTTCCAGCTGAAAGCCCGTGGTATTTACCGTGTCCCCTCCTCCATGACCTGTTCTGAATTGCAATGTTTTCTCCCTAGCCCTTTGATATGGCTGAACTCTCGGCCTCTCAGCACAGTTTCTTCTTGGTTTCTTGGCCTCTTGGTCATTATTTACTAACGAGCAAATACCTCAAGCAGAGGCACGATGTAGGGCTCACTTCTCTGTGCTTCTCTTCTCTCTTGAATCTTGGCCCTTCAAGTTAAATAGCTCTTTAATATTTTAAAAATAATTATCTTTTTTTTTTTTTCTGGTTGTCTTCAGGGAGAAGCTTGGTCTGATCTAAGCTGGCTAAGATATAGCTGGAAATGGGAGAAATGTCACCACCTTTATGATAACTTTCCTGACACCCCGTAAAAATGGCAACCTATCACCTCCCCTCCTCTATTCGAATGCTTTTTGTTTCTCTTCTCTGCATTTTTTCTGTATAGTATTTATCAGTATTTTATGCACTATATATGTTTATTATTTATGTGTATTCTCCACAAAATATAAGCTCTAAGTGAGAAGAAATTTATAAATATATTTCTTCCATTGCAGTATCCTTAGCCCCTAGCACAATGCTTGGAACAGAAGGTAATTAATTAACCAAATTAAATATTTGGTTAATGAGTAAAAAAATTGAATGGATAAATATGAGACAATGTTGAGTAAATTTGGCTTAGACACTTTTTGGTGGCAGCGACAAAGGAGAAAATGTGATAGATTGAAATGCTCTTATTATCTGTTAGAAGAAAGGATACCATTTATTAAAGAAGTACAAATTTATTTCCTGACATGACTTTCTTAAAGGAATTTTTTACCTGATACAATATATGAGTCTTTTAATGACATAATAAAAACTACATTTAATGCTACTTTCATAGTAGATGCAGAAGCAATTTTATATGATTCTTTTGGTTCTATTATCCATAAAAATTGAGAAAATGAGTTTAAGCTGGAGAGGTAAGGGCTGAAAAAACAACTCAAGGTAACTAGAATGGTAAAATTTGTATTTTATAAGTAATTCTCAGAAATTATGAGAATTACCAGTAACAGCAGCAACAGGAACAACTACAAAATCTAGCAGGGCGACAAAGAGCAGGTTAATTACCTCTTTGAGCCTCAGTTTTCTTTCCTGTGAAAGAGGAATAACGAGAACTCTACTCTTTCTGGAACTGCTGTGAATATCAAAGATAGAATTCTAAATGCTGGTTAACAAACAGCTGAATTGATTAATCACCATTGACAAAATGCTTTTATGTGCATTTTCATATTCACGTAAGCAGGTTCTGTGTGCAATTATTGTCATCACTCTCCATTTTCCAGGTGAGGAAACCAAATTCAGGAGGCCCATTTGGCATAGCCAGCAAGCAGCCGAGATATAATTCATCCCTCTGTCTTTGATTCACGTGCTCTGTCTCCAGAACCATATTGTCTCTCCAGTGGAGGGATTCTCAAGTGGTAGAAACTCAGACATCAGGGCAGACACTGATGGGTCTGGTGGCTTTCTCATGCTCCTGTGGTTCCTCCACATCAGCTCAGCTCATCGACTGTTGCAGACGTGGAAGTAGATAAAAATCCCAAGGACTGCTTTCACTTCAACACCTAACCCCAAGGGCTAGGGACCAGATGAATTCCTCCCAGTTGTGAGAAATCTACACAACTTCTGTTTTTTCTTAGTTAAAAAGCGACACATTTCATCTTTCCCTTACAAATTAATATTTGGTCTTTATCTGGAGCTGAATATAAAGGCCCTCCTGATGTCTGACTCAGTAAATTGACTCTATCCTTTGAACTCTGCAATGGCCTCAGGCTACAAGAGTAGGAGAAATGCCTTCACAAATATCAAAGGCACAGCAAGTTTATCTCTCTAAATATTAAACCTAAAATAGCCACGACTCTGGGAGAATAGACCTCCTTGCTCTCCTGGCCTCCTTGCTGGAGTCTGTGGTGCTACCTTGGACTAACAGAGTCCATTCTTCCCCTAGAAGAAGGGGAGAGGTTGTGTATTCCTGGAGTCTTCCAGAATGCTTTTGAGCCCAGAAGCTGGGAAAGCACATATTTAGGGTTTTCTGTTGCTCTCATGACCTCATCCATTGGCATTTTATCTCTACTCCTAAGATCTAAGGAACTGGAAGCAGATGATGCATTTCTTTCATGGTCTAACAAATTGGCCAGTAACTCAGACAGGCCAATTCTTTAGGAAAAAATATGCCAGGAGAATGCAATTACATTTAGCTGGAGCTAAAAACCCCACACGATACGATAATGATGCCGTCATTTATTTTTCCTCTTCCTTTGTGCCAGATGCCACACTATGCATTTCATATCCATTGTTTCACTTCTGTCACATAGTATCTATGCAAAATTCAGTATCATCCTGTGTTTACAAATGGAGAACTGAGCCTTGGAGAAGGTAAGTGACTTGTCCTAGGTCTCATGTTAGGTAGGTTGTAGAGTTGAGATTTGAACCCATATTCTTTCTGATAGCAAAAATAACACTCTTTCTCTTCACCATTATTATTATTATCAGTAGTAATTGTTAGTACCTTATTATTTGTGGCAGGCAGCCTCCAAGATGGCCCAATGGTCTCTGCCTTATGTTGAGTGTGGACTGGACCTAGTGACTCAGTTGTATCAAATGGGATACAGCAAAATGATGGGGTGTCACTTTTGCAATTAGGTTACAAAGAGACTACAGCTTCTGGCTTGGGTATCTCCCTTTGGGAAAGCAAGATGCATGTTGGAGAGGCCCATGTGACAATTAACTGATGTTTCAGACAGCCAGTAAGGACATGACCTGCCAGGAGCCACAGGAGTGAGCTGAGGAGCAGATCCTACCCCATTCAAGCCTTGAGATGAATGAAGCCACGAATGACCACCCGATCGTAGTCTTGTGACAGACCCTGAGTCAGAACCATCCAGCTAAGCCAGTGGCTACCCAGGGCAGGTGCCTTCCTTTATGTAGCTCACTCTAGACCTGATGATCTGAATGGGTGGCATCTACCTGGGGCATGTTCCTCCACGGTGGGAATCTGAAGTTGTCCGAAGGGCAAGAGGAAACACGTGAGCTCCCAATGTGTGGACTTGGAGCTGGCGCACTGCCATTTTTGCCCATGTTTCATTGGTCAAAATAAGTTACAAAGCCAAGCCCCACATCAAAGATCAGGAGGTACTCTCTCCCCATGGAAGCAGGATGGGGAAGGGAGTTGTTGGACAACTAAACTTCCAAATCCTCTGTTATGGCTGAGGAAACATTGAGCTCAGGGATGATAGAGACCGTGCTTAGATGCAGCATTTTGTGGCTTCAAATCCTGTGAGCTTTTTCTTAAAGAAAATCTTCCTCGGTTCAAACATTATAGGGCTCTTCAATTCTCTGGGCAACAGGTAGAAATTAGAGTGAGCATCATGGTGGTCTGAGAAAAGTCAGTGAATGCTGGGTTAGTTAGAAAAAGAACTGAAACTTGGAGCAATCAAGAACTGATCTGATTTGAGGAAGCAGGGACGCTGAGCACTGAGGAAACGAGGAATGAGGGGTGCTCAGGCCAACAGAGGAAGATAACCTACAGAGCGTGAGCTCCATGTGGGTGAGGATCTTTTCGTATAGCGCTCCCTGATGAATTCCAAGAACAGTGTCTGGTAATAGTAGGGGCTCAACGTGTATTTGTGGAGTGACTGAATAAATATTGCTAATGAAATATTTGCTAATGAAATGCTGCTAATGAATAGCAGGATGATATAGACCAAGGGCTTTGGAATCAGATGTGTGAATGTAAGCTGTACTACCTGTCAACTCTGTGTAAACTTGGGCAAAGTATTTACTCTTGAGGACTCTTTTTCCGTTACCTGCCCATACCCGATTCATTATCAAGTCCTATTGACTTGACCATCTAAATATCTTTTCACTCCATCTCTAGTAGTAGAGATTTTGCTCTAATCCAATTTACCTTCCTTTTGCAATAACCACTCAATATCTGGATAAAGGCAAATTGGGTGCTAGGGTTGACTTAGGAAGGGCACCTAAATTAAACCAGGGGGACAGGAAAGGCTTCCCAGAGAAACTGATCCTCGAGCTGAGTCCTGAAAGAGGAGAAGATGTTATCCAGGCAGAAGGGAATGGAGTGGGCTTTCTCGTAAGAGGCGTGAGCAAGTGCTGAGGCAGGAATTTCCATGAGTTGGTTATTTGGGGGCTTCATGGCACATGGGAAATGTGAGCATAGAATGGTGGGACGTTTTGCAAGAGAGGCACTAACTCACCTGCACGATTAAACTCAACCTCCTAGCGCCCCTCCCCCGCACCTCTGCAAGCTACAAAGCCAGAAAGAAGAGTCTAGGAGGAATCATTTAAAAAAAGACAACTTTGTTGAGCTTGGTGGTCATGCTTGCTGAATTCACTCGTTCTTCTATTCATTAATTCTCTCAACATGCAGTTTTGAGCCCCTGTCATATACTAGGTAATTAGTTAGCATGCTGGGAGGGTATAAAACCAATGTACAGGATGCAGGCCTTTCCCCCGAAGTCAGGTAGGGAAGCATATGCAAGCAAAGAGTAAAATGCACTGTAGTAAGTCCTGTCATCGATGTGAGTCCAAAGTGCTGTGGGAGAAGCCAAGGGCCGGGGAGAGCAGTTGGAGAAGTCCTAGAGGAGGTGGTAGAGAGTACTTGCAAGATGAAAGTGTGCCAGAAGGAGCTGGGGTAAAGGGAAGGGCACGGCGGGCAGAGAACACTGTGTGCAAAGGCGTGGACGCGTGAAGGATCACCACGTCCTCTGAGAATAATAAGCTCAGTGATCCTGGTAGGGAGAGCTGGGTGGCCGCCTAGTAAGTAGCAGGAATAAATCAAGAGCAGGGAGAGAGGACAGCCCGCAGCTTCCTCTGGCTTCCTGCTTCTCTACCTCACATTTGTAGTCGATGTTCCTTCATTTCCCTTTTGTCTACGTGGGTTTTCGGGCTGTAACTGTGTCCATGGACTCTTGATGCACATTATTGCTGATGATCAGTTCTGAACATCACTTGAAGGCAGTTATGAAACCTACCGAAGACCTCTCTCTATTGGGTGAAGTAAAGCCAATTCCTTTGACTTTTCCTTGGGACTTTGGTTTTATTAGAAACGTTAATGAAAAAGTATAGTTTTTTTTAAATGCAAATGTCCTCTTCCCCGGGCCTTTGGACTCCTTTGACTATAAGGTTTTATTCTCATGTCCAACATGGAAGGTTGGCCTGAGGGGGTGTTAGCAGGAGACTTTATTGATGGAATCAGGGGAAGGGAGACTTGAGGAAGGGGAGGTCACCTGCTGGGCTCTGTGCAAGGTGCTTGAAATGTGAGATTTTTATAATCCTCCCAGCATCTCTGAAAGGTAGGTGTTAGTCTCCCCAGTTTGCAGATAGGCAAATACAGCCTCAGGAAGGTTTCTGTGATTTTCCCAAGGTCACATCATTAGGAAGAGGCAAAGCTGGGGTCTGCACCAATGCCTGTCTGAACTCAGAGCTCAGGTTCTCCTCATTAAACCTTGCTGACTCTCCTTTGTTTGTCCAATGATACATTTTCAAGTTACTCGCTGCTGCCCAAATTTCACCAAATATGGACCAAACAATTACCCAACAGCAACAGTCATGATGACAACCAAACACATCCAGGACCACTACAACATATATTGCTTTCTTTTTGGTAAAAGGCCACCCAAACTACCTTCATTTTGGATCCTCCCAACCCTCTGCAAGAATAGCAGGGCTGTGATTAGTATCATCATTTTACAGAGGAGAAAAACCATTGGGATATCAGCAAAATGAATTTTGTATTTGGTGTGTTTTTTAAAAGTAGTTTGATAATTTCTGGGATCACAGGATCTGCAGAAGGTAGCCTATTTAAGTCATTGTGGGCTAATGGAGAACAGAAGTTGAGGAGCTGTGTGACCTTTGGTAACTCACTAACCCCTCTGATCATCAAATTCCACATCTTCTAAAGTGAGTTCCTACTTTGCATCGTACCACACTTAAATGGACTTGTGAGGCTGGCAAAGAAAGTACAGCAAACCTTGGACCAGGGAAGGAACAAAACCTCGAGGTTTTCTTTCAGTGGATGGAACATAGGCATCTACCATCTCCCCTTCCCCAAACCGTTCTGAAATGCAAGTAAAGAAATAAGAAGAAGCATAAACCTACAAAAAGGAAGAATAGGAGGGGTAATAACGTAAGATGAAAGATGACCAGTGTCTGGTCATTTAAAAGGTGATGAAAAATTATTAAAACAAAGATAGTCAAGCAGTAGGAGCCTTGCAATAAAAAATAAGTTGTGTTGCTTCCACTGAAACTCAGAAGTGCTCTGGAATTAGAGGCGTGAGGCGTAGAGAAAGGTAAGGATGAAAACAAGGAACTTGTCAGTCTCTATGAGGAGCAGTGCCCTCCTTTCCATATTGCATCTCCCATCCCACACAGTTGGGTCACAGCTTTCCCCTCCCCTGGAAAAGACAGGTTTATTCTGCAGAAGCCATCAAAAAAAGCAGAGGCGGGAATAAAAGAGGCAAACTCCCCCACCCCTTTCATTGCTGGGCTCTAGGAAGGGAGAAGAGACTAACTATCCCCAAAGGAAATGCCTGTGGACACTAGCATCTTTCATTCCCCCAACAAATTATTGGAGCCCTACCCAGTCATCCTAAAGTGAGTGAGATATAGCTGTTAACAAGCCCTGCCCACACCTAGAGAGCTCTCACAACATTTTAGTAGCTTCCCTTTTAAATATGAACAGACAAGATAGAATCATCATGTTCTTGAAGAAAACTTCCAACAAGAAAGAGAGAAACCAAAAAAGTAATTCGGGGGAGACAGAAACAATGCAAGGAGCAGTGTTAAAAAAAAATTCAGGACCTCCCTGGTGGTCCAGTGGTTAAGACTCCACGTTCCCAATGCAGGGGGCATGGGTTCAATCCCTGTGCAGGGAACTAAGATCCCGTGTGCCGTTTGGCAAAAAAAAAAAAAAAGATTAAAAAGTCCAGTTAAAACAGATGTTTAAAATAAGATATAAAGTCTTATAACACAATATGAAAATATGTCCAGGGTTCAATCACTCATTATGCCAAGAACCAGGAAAATCTTACACTGAATGAAAAAAGAAAAAATATTCCAACAACATCTGATGGTGAAATGGCAGAAATGTTAGAATTATCTGACACTGATTTTAAAGCAGCCCAAATAAAAATGCTTCAAAAAGCAACTACAGACATGCTTGAAATGAATGAAAAGATAAAAAGCTTAAGCAAAGAGAAAAAAGGAGTTTTTGGCAAAGGCATAGAAGATGAAGAACCAAATGGAAATTTCTGAACTGAAAAGAAACACAATAACCAAGATAAAAATCTCATTGGTGGGCTCAACAGCAGAATAGAAGGGACAGAGGAAAGAATTAGTGATCTGTAAGATAGAATAGATATTATCCAATCCGAACAACAGAGAGAAAATAGATGAAAAAATAAACAGAGTCTCAAGGACCTGTGGAATTTTAACAAAAGATATAACATTCATGTCATCACAATCCCAGGAGAATAAAAAGGTGGGAGAGGACTGAGAACTTGAAAACTTGAAGACTTGAAAACTTCCCAAATTTGGCAAGAGACATAAATCTACAGATTCAAGAAGTTGAGTGAATTTAGGATAAACAGGATAAACCCAAAGAAATCCAGATCAAAGTACATCATAATTAAACTTCTAAAATTAAAGACAAAGGTGAAAAAATCGTGAAAGCAGCCAGTGAAAACTGGCAACTTACATGTTGTGGAAAACCATTTAAATGACAATGGATTTCTTATCATAAACCTCGGACGGACGCCAGAAAAGAAGTGGCACAATGTTTATCAAGTGCCGAAAGAAAACTGTTGAGCCAGAACACACGGTTAAACTGTGGTGCATTTATACCATAGAATACTGCTCAGCAATAAGAAGGAACTAATACTGTTGCATGAAATAACCTGAGTGAATCTCCAGAGGATTATGCTGAGTGAAAAAAGCAAATCTTAAAAGGTTACACAGCCTATGATTCCATTTACATACAATTCTTGAAAAAACAAAATCATACAAATGGGGAACAAATTAATGGCAACCAGTGGTTAAGGAGGGAGTGGGGGAGGGAGGGAAGTGGGTGTGGCTTATAAAAGGGCCACATGAAGGATCTCTGAGGTGAACTTTACTGCATTATTGTTAATATTATATTGTTATGTAGTGGTTTTTTTGAATTTTTAAATTTTATTTTATTTTTTATACAGCATGTTCTTATTAGTTACCTATTGTATATATATTGGTGTATACATGTCAATCCCAATCTCCCAATTCATCCCACCACCACCACCCGTGTCCTGTAGTTTTGCAAGCTGTTTTCCATGGGAGGAAAGTGGGTAAACCGTAGCTCTCTGTATCTTTTCTTATGAATATTCCCCAGGACTGAAGAACGTAAGTTTCCAAATTGTAAGGTCCACCTGAAGATCCAAAACGGACTTATATGAATTTGATGTGAAATTCCAGAAAAGAGTAAAGAAAAGATCCTAAAAGCACACACAAGATAGAGAGAGAGAGGAAATAGAAGGGGGAGGGGCACAGAGAGGGAAGGAGAAGGGAGAGGGAGGAAGGGGTGGGAGGGAGGGATAGTCAGGGAGTTTGGGATGGACATGTGCACACTGCTACATTTAAAACTGTTAACCAACAAGGACCTACTGTAGAGCACAGGGAACTCTGCTCAGTGTTACGTGGCAGCCTGGATGGGAGGGGAGTTTGGTGGAGAACAGATACAAGTAACGTATGGCTGAGTCGCTTGGGTGTGCGCGTGAAACTGTCACAACATTATTAATCGGCTATACTCCAATATAAAATTATAAAAGTTTAAAAACAAATTTAGGTCTTTAACCTAAAATTCTCTAGCGCTTCCAATTAAGCATGAGATTAGGATAAAGATATTTTCAGGCATGCAAATCCTCAAAATTTTTACTTTCAATTTAGCTTTTCGTAGGAAGGGAGCAAGTCAGGAGAGAAGATATAGGATCCAAAACAGAAGGTCCACACCCAAGTGAGTTGAAGCGAAGTCCTTTTGTGGCAGCTGTGCTGTGAGTGAAAGGTCAACCAACACAAACTTAAGCAGGCCAGTGAGGGCTTCAGAAGTATCTGTTCAGGAAATAAATTAATTAATGAGATTATGGCATGCTTGTTTGTGAAGAAATATTATTTAAAGTGGTTATAAAATTTTGTTAGAAAATTTGGAACATGGAAAACTAAGCAAATTCCCAATGCCAACAACTGAAAATGAAGCAATTAATTACCCCTGTGAAAAATTAAAAGCTGTATAAGGGAAAAAAAACTGCATTCTTAGTTTGACTTGGCTCAGTCATGAACATATTTACATCATCAAAAGAAACACTGGAGTTAACAAAAAACATTGATAATAGGAGAGAGGGAGAATAAAAGTGGAGGGTGTGTGTAGGGGAGACTTAAAGGTGCTGTCTTGCATTTTTTATATGATAGATTTAGATAATGTCCAAAATCAAGAAATCAAGAATCACAGTACTAGCTAGCATTTTAGGTAAAAAATCTAATATGGTGGGACGTGCAGAGTGTATAGCTAAAAAAGTGAAAATTGCTTGCTTTTAAGGATAGGGAGAGATGGGGCAGTCAGCTGCTGATTTGATTGTAAGTCTTCTAGTGATTTTGACATTTTAAACCATGCGTGTGTATGACAGCGATAAAAAAAAATTGTTAAATTTGAAAAGTAGGACCAAGAGGCAGTTTTTTCTTTCTTTTTTTTTTCCATTCAGATACATTGTGGACACAGGCTCAGGTGGGTCAGAGGCATTTACTTGTCTAGAGATACTTCAGAAGATATAGGCACACCTTCCAGACAATTCTTCAGGACCCTCTGCCCATCATCTATATTAGTAGTAACCATGGTAACCTGACTAGATGCTCTAGTGGCCGAGCCAAAGATAGAAGGGCAAGATAGAAAGATGGTGGATATTTTCTGGGTTTTGTCTCCGTGGCCCTTCCCTTTTGGCTCCTTGCCTCTATAAGGACAGAGGACTTGTGGTTATGATAATAGAGCAGATCCATGTACCACCTTAATGATCCTGTTTTTCTTCTTTATGACTTGCTGAGGGCTGAGTGATTAAAAAACAAGTGTGTTAAAATGCAGCAGCTAGCACAGCTAAACCAATAAAGAATAGCAAGAGAAAAAATTAACCCGAACAGATGGTTTTTAAATCTGACCTAAAGAGGAGTCATTTATTGCTGCCTCTGCTCTGGTACAGACTAAGTTTTCTGATTTGCACCATGCTGTTCTCATAATATCAAACTTTCTGCCAACAGGTAGAAAATCCTTTGTGTCTCACTGAGCTGGAAGTTCACAAATAATCAGTTGTCTTGTCTGCATGGAAGCAAAGAACATCCCCATTGTACAGATGAAGAAAGTGAGACTTAAATTTATTCATCCATGTGGCAAAATATTTAATAGGCACCAGCTATGAGGCAGGCACTTTCCTGGGTACTAAGATATGGAGATGAAAGTCAGGTGCTATGTGAGCACAGAAGAGGGGGGCTGACTCATTCATTTATTCATTCATTCAACAAATATGTATTAAGGATTCAGTGCTTAGTACTGGCTGCATGCTGGTGATAGAGTTTGGAATAAACTAGACTTAGTTCTTGCTTTCATGAAACTTATTTTCAAGTCTGGTGGTTCTTGGCTGTGCACTGGAATCTCTTGGTGGAGATTTAAAAGCTCCTGATGTCCTGGTCTTATCCCAGACCCACTGCACCTGGGGGAGGGAGGGGTATCCAGGAATCAGTGCTTTCCAAAGCTCCCCAAGTAATACTTACGTGTAGGCTACAGTCAATTGTATACAGGGTCTCATGGTGCCGATTTGGTAAGAAGCCAAGGTTTATGGAATTCTGGAGAAGAGCCCGTTTGGGTTCCTTGGCCAGAAGCCCTTTTTCCTTCCACATTCCCCCTGGGTAAATTCCAGAAAGGAGCATCACATTCAGACTCTCCTTTTTTCCTGCCTGTATCGAAAATCAGAGCTCCATCAATGGTAGGTGCTGCTGCTGAGTCGACAGCATGATGCTTCTACGATTACTTCTGTTCTGAGAGTTGCTCTTGAGACTTTAACTATAGAAATGCTTAGAAATTGTCTAGATTTCTCATGGCTCAGGCAGTGTCTTTGATACACCCCTGTCACCTGCTGGTGTCTGTTGTCCATGGTCTTTAAAATCTATCTGACCTTTCTCCACCTCCATGAATAGGGTCAGGGACGAAGATCACCTGGAAGCAACAGCACTTGTCCAGGTGTTCAAGACAGTCCCGGGACAGGTGGCTTGTACTTACTCTCTAATAATCTTGATTCTGAACCAACCCCCAGTGTGGCTTATTATTCAGGAGTCTATGTTGAAAGTGGCAGAAAACCAATCCAAATGAGCATTAGCCAACAGGGAACTTCACAGCTGGCTCCAGGATATCAGACATTATCAGGGTGTATCTTTCTCCATCCCTTTTCCTGTCCTCTTCTCTGTCCTGGGCTTATTTTTACGGACGAGAAAGGACAGAGCTGGTGAGCAGAGTAGCTGGAATTCTCTCCCAGGTCTTTATGATTCCAAAGTTCATGCCCTCTTTTTCCATTACAACATCCTGCCTTCTGAAGCCCTTGGATTCCACTTCTTCAGCGTACGACCCCCCTGCTGGGGCTGGCGTGCAGAGCTGAACGTCACCAACAGCACCCGCTGCCAGCACGTTAGGGACACCACCCTCTTAAATCTGTTCTTTCCTGTCCTCCTTTCCCCATATGGCAGCTCCCGCTGTTCCCAGCCCTGAGTACTGGGCAGAAAAAGAGGTGCTTTCGTTTTGCCAAATGCAGGAAACTACAGATCTCCAGATTCTTGTTCCCATCTAACTGCCTGTGTCTGGTCCTCCTTGCTCATCTGTTCAGTTAATAGTTTATTAATCACTGTTTTAGTTCACTGAACTTTACTGAGCAATAACTCTGAGCCGGGACCTCTGTTAAGTGTTGGGATTAAGAGAAGAATAAGGCACACGTTCTATGTCTTCCATGAGCTCAAAGACCACTTCAGGAAGCAGACAGCTCCCGTGATGTAATCAAGGATGTGTTGGGAGCACGAGAAGGCATGGTTATTGCCACTTGGGCATGGAGTGTCAGTGACACATTCTTAGACAAAGAGGTAGCAGTATTGGGCAGTTACTGCCACTTATACAACCATGACCCATCCTTCTATCCACCTGACAATTGCACTTAAGCCCATTTTTGCCTAATGAACTCTGGCACCTCAATGTAATGGTTTCCCCAGTATTCAGGGTCTTCTCCAGGTCAGCCTCCACGCCAGACATAAGTGTGGGAGGGAGCACGTCCCCTTGGAACTTAGAGTTTATGGAAGTCAGGTTCCTAATTGTGTTGAACTTAATAGTCACCTGGGGGCTGTATTAACAATTAACAACACAGATTCCCAAACCTCACTTCCAAAAATATGAATAATTAAGTCAGGAGAGCAACCTTAGAACCTTCACGCTTAGGAAGCACCCCAGGTGAATTTAGGTAGATCACACTTTCAGAAGCATTGCTCTCATTGATGTCTAGGCCTTGAAAAGTGAGAAGTTGAAAGTAAGACTAGACATTCCGGATAGAAATACCTCATTAGAAAAAAAAAAAAACACCCAGCAACGCAAAAGTGCAGGGGTGAGTTTAGGGAGGGAAAGAGATTCAGTGACAAGATAATAGGGTAAACAGGATTTGGGCAAGCAGTGGGCAACGTGAACTGAAAATGCTGGAAGGTGGATAGAAGCTAGGGGGTTGAGGTTCATGCTCACAAGCTTTGGCTTCATTTTATAGGAATTGGAACTTGTAGAGGTACTTTAAGGACCTGATTTCTTTTCTTTTTTTTAGTATTTTTAAAAATTGAAGTATAGGGGCTTCCCCGGTGGCACAGTGGTTAAGAGTCCACCTGCCGATGCAGGGGACGCGGGTTCATGCCCCGGTCCGGGAGGATCCCACATGCCGCGGAGCAGCTGGGCTCGTGAGCCATGGCCGCTGAGCCTGCACAAAAAATTGAAGTATAGTTAATTTACAATGTTGTGTTAGCTTCAAGTGCACAGCAAAGTGATTCAGTTATACATACATTATACATATTCATTTTCAGATTCTTTTTCATCATAGGTTATTACAAGATACTGAGTATAGTTGCCTGCGCTACCTACTAGGTCCTTGTTGTTTACCTGCTTTATATATAGTAGTGCATATATGTTAATAAGGAGTTGGTTTTTTAAAAAATCCCCATGAAGTTACACAAGCTGGGGCCTTAGTCATTTTCTAACTTTTATGAGCTTTGGTGTCTTCATCCGTGAATAGAAGTTTTCTTCATTCAGGAATAGCCATGCCCACCTTATAAGATAATTTTAGGAATCTGATGTTGGCACAGAGACACAGCAGACAGCAGTGTCCTTATGTGTATTATCACCTGGGTAGGCACAGCAGCTGTGACCGTTCCCACTGGACGTGAAGGACTCCAGGGACAAGACACGGTGAGGGGCTCACAGAATTAAGCATAATATAAAGTGAGACATAAAGTTGGGGGTGTGGATCCTTGCTCCCAGGGTTAGTTTGTGTGAAGACGACACAATAAAGGAAAAGAGAATCAAAATCTGGGGGCACTTATTCCACGCTTAGCTGTTCATATGAAAGGCTCAGTAAGTCTTCAAAATGACTTTAGACTTACTAGTGACACGTATTCTTAATAGGAACAACCCCGGCAAAAGAGAAACAAAAAGATTTGCTCACAGCTCTGGCCTTTACACTGCTGTCTCATCTTCGTGTTATCCTTCTCCCTGCCCTATATCCCCCCACCAGTCCTTCCAGATCTCTGCTCCAGCTGCCTCTTCTGGCAGCAGCTGGCTCCGGGAAGGTCCCTGAGGGACAGTGGGCAGGCACATGCCTTCTCTGGTTTCCTTGAGCCCCTGGAGGGCAGGACAGTCATCCTGGGCATCTCTTGTGCCATTTGGCTTCCAGAAGCCCCGCCTTTACCAGCTTTGGCCACCTCTTCATGGCGAATGCTCTGGGCTCTTCTTGTCGGCAGGGCTCTGGGTTCTGGGAGTGGTACCTCACTTACAGGGTCTGCTTCTCTCACTAATGAGTGAGTTGGGTGGATGCTGAGAAGTCTGTTAAAGTCGTCGATTCATTATTCTTTTTCTCTCTCCCATGGCCTAAAGATTGCAGCATAATCACATTACGATTGGGTGGCTGCACCCGAGTGACTCAGTGAAAGGAGGGAAATCCAGAGGGGAGAGGCTCCGGCTGCAGGACCCTCAGTGCAATCACTTCTGTTCCTCCTTCCTCGGAGTTCAGGGGGCACCTGCTATGGACCCTGCAAAGCAGACTCAGCGATGAGAGGGAGGTGGTCCTTGCTCCTGTGGGATCTACAGCCCAGTGGAGAAGACCTGAGTGAATGAATGGATGAACACAAGCATGAGTGAATGCCTGTGCCTTCTTTTACACAGACTGCTGTGGGCACTGCCTGAATGTGTGTGTCTTCATTTATTTATTTATTTTAACATCTTTATTGGAATATAATTGCTTTACAATGGTGTGTTAGTGTCTGCTGTATCACAAAGTGAATCAGTTATACATATACATATATCCCCATATCTCCTCCCTCTTGCGTCTCCCTCCCACCCCTCTAGGTGGACATAAAGCACCGAGCTGATCTCCCTGTGCTATGCAGCTGCTTCCCACTAGCTATCTATTTCACATTTGGTGTATGAAATGTGAATATATGTGTATATATGTCCATGCCACTCTCTCACTTCGTCCCAGCTGACTCTTCCCCCTCCCTGTGTCCTCAAGTCCATTCTTGACGTCTGCGTCTTTATTTCTGTCCTGCCCCTAGGTTCTTCAGAACCGTTTTTTTTTTAGATTCCATATATATGTGTTAGCATACGGTATTTGTTTTTCTCTTTCTGACTTACTTCACTCTGTATGACAGTCTCTAGGTCCATCCACCTCACTACAAATAACTCAGTTTCGTTTCTTTTTATGCATGTACCTTCATTTATACAGACTGTAGTGGACACCGCCCAAATGTGTGTCTTTATTTATTTTTTAATTAATTTTTACTGGAGTATAATTGATTTACAATGTTGTGTTAGTTTCTGCTGTATAGTAAAGTGAGTCAGTTATACATATACATATATCCACTCTTTTTTAGATTCTATTCCCATAGAGGTCATTACAGAGCACTGAGTAGAGTTCCCTGTGCTATACAGTAGGTTCTTATTAGTTACCTATTTTATATATAGTAGTGTGTATATGTACATCCCAATCCCCCAATTTACCCCCCACCTCTTTTCCCCCTTCTAACCATAAGTTTGTTTTCTACATCTGTGACTCTATTTTTGTTTTGTAAATAGGTTCATTTGAACGAATGCGTGTCTTTAAAATACGCAAGGTAACATTCTTGGGTGGTTCAGGGAGCGAAAAGATGGTCTGAAATGCCAGCCCGTTTTTGTTCAACTAAAACAATATGGGCAGGCCCCAACAGGACAGTGATTTGGAAACTCCTGGGATTCATGGATGAGGAGTTCTGGAAACCTCCCAAGGATGAGTGATGCAAAGTTTGAGCCCTCTCCACCTTGTGGAGTTAATTGATTCAAAGTCCTAGAAACCTCAAGAGGCTAATTGCTGGCGAGAACGCTGTTCACTTCCAGCCTTCAGAGGTCCTATAGGTGAGGAGAAATATTCATGAGCAGAAGCATTCATGAGAGAACTAATGGATTGATTGAGGGGAAGGGAAGAAAATTAAGGGGTTGGAATAGCCGTCAGTAAAAGGCTAAGAATTCAGCTGGAGTGAGATCAAGGAATCAAGAAGAATAGAGATAGATACACCTTCCAGGCCCTGCATGCCAAGAGCAGAGGTCACCAGATGAAGTAAAGGAGGGGGAAATTCGAGGGCATTAAGGGGAGGTTCTCAACTTTACAAGCCCCTGGAGACCCCCCAGGAGGAAATATTTCAAATTGAAATTACACTGTTTCCTTTCTGAATATTACTTTTATTTAATATTCATCCTCTTCCTCTAATAACTAACTGTCCTTTTGGCTTTTTCAAGGAGCAATTATAGATATTTTTAGATATTGTGTCCATGGAGAAGCTGAGATACAAAGGTGGAACAACCTAGCTGGGGCACAGAGCTGGTCTGTAGAATGCACCTGTTGGCCAGTGAAATCTATTTCAGCTTATTATCAATGAGCCAATTGTTTTCAGAATGATTTTGCTCCAGACAGAAATATGTCCTTTTAAAAAGTGTTTCACTGAAGTATACTATATATACCTACAGAAAAAGCCATGTATCATAAGTGTGCAAGCTGGATGAAGTTTTGCAACCTGAATATACTTATGTTAACTAGCACCCAGATCAGGAAACTGAACGAACGAGCACAGGGAAGCCTCTGGTGCCCTACTGTCCTTATTTCTAACAGCCTAAATTAGTGTTTCTGCTTTAGGAACACAGAATAAGAGAGTCCCATTTGCTCAACAGTGTGTTTGTGTGTTTCTTCTATGTAGTTGTGGGTTGTTCATTCTCATTGCTGGTAGTATTTTATTCCATGAATATGCCACAATTTATCCATTCTACACCGGTGAGCATTTGGGTTGTTTCCAGTGTGTGGCTGTTACAAATAGTGCTACTATGAGTGTTTCAATATTTCTTTGGGTAAAAATATGTGCGCATTTCTGGAGTTGCTGGCTCAGGGGGTGTGCATATATTCACCTTTAGTAGGTGCTGCCAGACTGATGTCCAAAGTGGCGGGAATAATGTATTCCCACCAGCAGTGCATAACCATTCCTATTGCTTGACTACCTTCCCAACTTTTGCTATTTTCTGTCGTTTTCAGTTTTAGACATTCTTATGGGTAGTAGTGGTATCACACTGTAATTCTAATTTGAATCTCCTGATGACCAATGAAGCTGAGTGCATTTCATACCTTTATTAAGTCCATGGTTAGTGCCTTGGTCAGCTCAGGCTGCTATAACAAAATACCACAGATCAAGTGACTTAAACAATAGACAGTTTGTTTCTTCCACATCTGGAGGCTAGAAGTCCAAGGTCCAGGTGCTGGCAGATTCAGTGTTTGATGAGAGCCCTCTTGGCTTGTGATGGCCACCTGCCTCCTCACCTGATAGAGAGAAAGAGAGGACTAGACTCTTCCTCTTCTTATAAGGACACTAATCCCAACGTGAGGGCCCCACCCTCATGACCCATGTAAACACAGTTCCCTCCCAAAGACCCCGCTTCCACATATTATCACACTGGGGGTCTAACATAGGAATTTTGGGAGGACACAAACATTCACTCCATAACAATCAGGAAGGGGCCTAGTCTACCTCCTCTGGGCACCAAAATCTTGACTGCAGTTGTCAGTGGGAACCATCTATTTCAGTTAAAATTCATAAGGGATCATGTAGGAATTCAACAACATAGGAAGATAAAAATACAGAAAAAAAAATCATCCAATTACCTTAACTAAAATCAAACTCATCCAATTACCTTAACTTAGTTTGTTGACATTCACTTAGGCTTGACTCCATACCAGGCACTGCCTGTGGGTTTTATTTAAACCATACCATGAAATGGTCTCAGTGCAGCTTGTTAAACAGTGAAATTAATCTGATATCCATGCATGTTTCTGCACACAGGAGTGTGTGCACACAGAGAATGCACTCTTCATGCTGCAATCCTGGTACTGCCCCTACTTCCCTACACTACCTTCCCAAACCCAAATGCAAGAGAATTAGTAAGACTCACAGTTAGATATGGCTAAGTAAAATATTTCCTTCCTGACCCCACTCATCCTCTCGCATTCATTCACTCAACATCTATTTATTGGGCATTGTCTAATGCCGAGCACTGTCCTGTGCGTGGGATACAGCAGTGAGCAACCCAGGCAAGGTCCCACCCTCATCTAGCTCCCAGTATACATCTTTGTAAACTGTAAGAAGAAGAAGAGTGCACAGGGACGATCACAGAAACCAAACCATAGCACAGCGCATCAGGGTTTTCTGGGAAGATTAAACCCGTTAACAGACAACTCCCAAGTGAAGTCAGATTTCAATTCATTTTCATGGCTTGGGAGGTGACTCACCTCCATTCCCCCTCTCATGCCCTGTCCCACTAGGCTGGGGTTCCACTGTGCAGGGGTAATTCAGACCCTAAATTTTTGTGCTTTTTATCATAGAAATGAAATGAATACTGGAGTGAAACACCTTTTAAAAGTGAAGCTGTGTTGGAAGAAAGACAAGCTTCAGGAAAGAGAAGTGACTGATTGGGGGAGGAAACACATCTAAATGACCTATGAGAGCACGTATGCAATTATTTATGAAATTCTTGGAAATCCTCCTTTGCTAATGAAAGATAAAAGGAGGAAAGCTCACAAAGCTTATCTTCAATGCAAGATAACATAATATTTTCCTCATACAATTCTTGGGGAAGATATATTAGCTCCACTTTTTAAGAGCTGCAGGATTTTGGAGGAGGAGAACTTAACCTAATCTTGGGGGATGGAGGCAAGTTCTACGAGGGGACCCATCTTTGTTATAAATCCATACATGGAGGGCAATATCGTCTCACAAGTTCCAGTCAAAGACCATGCTTTTTGCAGTTAGAAGCAAAAAATTGGTCAGTTTCTTCTTTGACTTAGCTAATTGGAACATTTCATTAAATGGGCTTCCTCCCTAATTCTGGCCTTAAACCTGCATCAGCGTAATCATGACATAATCATAATCATGAGGTATCTTCTGGCTTCTATTGCATCAGTTCCGGCCCCTCTCACTTGAAGACCTTCTGTGAATCCACTTTGTCCAAAATCCTACCTTCTCAGGGTCTCATTTGAGAGCCCCAAAGTCTGACTTCCACCTACTTTTTTTGCCATAATTGCCTGCTGCCCTTTACATGAGGGTAGGCATGGCAGAAGGAGACCTGAGTATCTGACTGGTTGGAAAGTTCTTTCTGGCGTCCTCTGGGGGCCTTTACATGGGACCCTCTCCCCATGTGATGCATCCTCTCAAGCCCATTTGCCACCTGGGTTTTTCTCTGCTATGATCTGTTTAGTATCTTAGTTTGTGTTTTACTCTTCTGGATTTCAACTCAATTGTAAACTTTTTGAGGAAGGCTTTTCTCCTCTATAGGGTCCAGATAAAAATGCCCGCAGCAAATGATACCACACCACTTAGGTAGAAATGCCTGAGATCGCGATAAAGCCAGATCGACCTGACCTTTAATCAGATTGCTGACCTTGGGACAGTTCTTTAACTGTCGTGGAGCCTCAGTTTCCTCATCTGGAGCATGACCATGATCACGCCTCGCTGCATTCTTGCCAGCATTAGGCAAGAAATCTAAAGTATTTAGTACGTGTGGAGCAATTCTCACTGAAAACTACTTAGCATCGTGCTAAGAAGTGTGGCCTGTTGCCTCCTTGAATAGATCCTCACATATAAATGGATTACTCTTACTCTGGGACCTAGTACTTTACCTATAATACAAGATCCAGAATACAATTTTACATTATTATGTATTTATTATCATTATTTATAAAGAGGAAAAAAATTACAGTACAGAAAATAGAGGTGGGGTGTATGCAGGCTGCAAAGTTTTAAACTAAGATGGAGCCCCAGAGCTGAAAGAATGAGTAAGTGCGTGGAGGAATCTGATGATAGAGGGATCTGAAATGAGACTCTGCGTTGGACAAGCAGGCATGGACTCCCCTGTTTCCTCTTCCGGCTCAGTCTGCAGAAATGTCACCTTGAGGAAAACCCAGGGAGTGCTGATGCTTTGAAGGGTTTTCAGAATGTTCTCGCCTGCTGTGAGGGTTGGGACCGTGGAAGGCAGCCGAGAGCACATCAAAACCCGCAGCTGTCCGGAGCACCGGCCAGGCACGAGTTTTGGTCTCGCCTGACAAGTTTTGATCATCTAAAAGCAAGAACTCTTCCATTTTGCTAGCTCAGGAAAAGCCCCTAAGGTTTTTCACCAAAGTCAAAGCACAAATAAAGACTTTCTCTGCCTGACAAGGAAAAGAGGGGCCCACAAAACTAAAGACAGGGCTCTGTAAGAGATGCTGGGGGCAACATTAGGAAACTGTCTTATTTTCACAGTGGCTCCTTCTCCCACATTTAGAGGCCGATTCAGAGCTGATCTGAGGCCAAGCCCATGGGAAACCATGTGGTATTATTTGAGCAACTTAGGGAAGGAACTCCACCCAAAATATCACCTTTATACTCGATTTCCATCATTAAAAGTCATGCCCTTGGGCTTCCCTGGTGGCGCAGTGGTTGAGAGTCCTCCTGCCGATGCAGGGAACGCGGGTTCGTGCCCCGGTCCGGGAAGATCCCACGTGCCGCGGAGCAGCTTGGCCCATGAGCCATGGCCGCTGAGCCTGCGCGTTCGGAGCCTGTGCTCCGCAACGGGAGAGGCCACAACAGTGAGAAGCCCACGTACCGCAAAAAAAAAAAGAAAAAAAAAAAAAAAAAGTCATGCCCTTGAAGCCCGAGTGATTTATCAACTCACTTAGTAAATGTGTTTATTTATACCAGGCTGCATACCATAAAGAATTTTAAGCACCTTTCCAGGACATATTTACTATAAGCTAAGGCATAAAGAAGAATTAAAAGGGACCAAATAAAAATAAAGGTAAAAAGTTTCAAAGAGAGGTAAAAATAATACAAAGGTGGAAGGCATAGGGTATATATAAGTGCTATAATTGAATCTAAATGTTTTCTCTTGGCTGGGAAAACAAAATAGAAGACATAGTCTTACGATTCTTACAGTCAGGGAGGAAAAACTTATACGCCAGCGTAGTAAAGGCTCAGAGAAGTCCTGCAGCAGATCAATAGCAACACAATAACGGCCATTTGTGGTTCTATGTTCCAAGCACTGTTCGAAGTGCATTGCACATATTACCTCATTTAATCTCACGATGACCCATGGCATGGAGAGCTGGACATAGTCATTTGGCACCTGGCACTGCTGTCCCCTCCATCTTGTGTATCTTCCTGAAATGCAGAGGTTGGGACCCTGAAATGGCATGGTCCACACTCTCTTACACATGGGATTCCAGCTGAGAAAAGAGTTGCACTAGCAAGATGCTCTGTGGTGAAATGGGGAAGGAGGAAGTGAAGATGGAGCCAGTTCCTTGTGGGTTGGCTATTATTAGTGTCCAGTGGGCGTGGTCATGGGGACCAGTGTCCAGCTGCTGCCTTTGGGTACAGAGAGGCAGTTGTGGTGGTGACAGTGACTGGACTGACTTTTTGATGGTCAGGCCAGTCCAGCAATGGCAGTGGTGGCTTCCTGAACCCTGAATGGTACCTACCATGGTATTTCAAGCATGGCCCTATGATTCCTCCCATTTCTGATCATGACAGAGGCACAGTTAGTTCTATTTTCTTTTTTTCTGGACATCATTCCTGGAGGTCCAGCCTAGAATTTCCTCCTCCAGTCTTTCCCGGGCTTTTTGTAAGCACCTAATTTCCTCTATTGAACCCTTTTCCACCCAGAATGCTTGCAATGTTTCCTGCACTGAACCCTGACTCACACGGGCAGGTAGCAATATCATTTCTATTGTGTGGATAAAGAAACCGAGTCACAAAAAGCTTAAATAGTTTGCACCGAGTCACAAAGCTAATAAAAGCCAAGCTAGGACTCAAACCTGGTTCAGTAGTCTGATGCCAAAATCCACTCTCTGAACTGTTTAATTTTGTTTAACTCAGAATTTCCCAAACTAATTGATTCCAGAAACTGCTTTTGTGTAACACCTATTAATATTCCGTGGAAGTAATCCCCGACAGGACCACCTTCAAACATGGTATTTTCAGCTACTTTTTTTCACCCAGTGGGTTCTGGCCAGGTGGGACATGGACGTATCAGTGGTGGGAGAAGAAAGGGGGTGTGTCCTCCACCAGATTCTGGAAAAAATACATGAATTGGGAGCTGGGGAGAAAAAGCACAGTCCAGCCAGAAGCGCACAGGAAGCTTTGAAGTGCAGAGCATGAGGTCAGTGTGGTATATGTTTGAGGACAGTTCTTGCAGTGTGTCTTAGGGATAGGTAATCACTTTTCTGCACTTTTGTTCCTGCACCTGTGAAATAAAATCAACAATCCTGTTCACTCGCTGGTGTTTTGTAAAGAGATGATTTGGTCAGAATTCTTCCTGATGCGAGCCATGGAAGACCAATTCAAACTAGCTCAAATAAAAGATAAACTTTTGGCTCTAGGCACTAGTGCACACCCTCGTCCCTCCTGCTAACTTACAGCCAGCATCGGTGTGTGCGTCCAGAATTCTTTTGACCTTCAGGACAATTTTTTGTTTCCGGGGGCTGATTTTTCCTTCCATGGTTCTGGGTCTGGATTAATTGAATCTATTGAACTGATTTCCTTAGTTTTGAATTTTGGAAAGAAGGAATAGCGTTCTTGTTTAATCTCTCTGGAGGCATCTGGATATGTTGTGCAAATTGACTCCCTTCTCCCTGAGCTCTGCATGCCCAGGGGAGGGGTAGACTTTGCTAAACCATACACACACACACACACACACAGAGGCATGCACACACCCAAGGCATGCACACACACACATCCATTAACACTCATACATGTGTACATACATGCACACACACATGCATGAACACATACACACTACTGTAATTCACGGTGCAGTGGAGATCTTGGGCTCTTGTTGAGAGTGGAGATTGTTAGGAAGGGGTTTGGAGGAAGCATGGAAAGGGGGGCAGGTGTGTTGGGAAAGGGGTAGAAGAGCCTCTCCCTCAAACTTTGTCTTGGGATTCTGGGTCGTAAGAAAAGACTAATGTAAATGGTCTTAATGCTCAGTGAGTAAGAGACATTCTAAGGCCACCTGCTTGTTTCAGGCCTGTCTTCGGGCCACCTTCCTCACACCGGTTGTGTCCTCCCTCTGCCTGCTACCCCCCTGGGATCCATGGTCATTACGTTTATGGTAGGCATTGAGGAGGATGCAGAGATCGACCCCGGCTGGAGGAGCCATTAGTCCGACACTCCCTCTCCCTCTGGCTCAAGCCTTCCTGGGCCTCTCTGCCAGGTGGCTGCATGGAACTGGGGCCCTAGGGGCTCTAAGGCAGAGAGATGCCTGGTTAACCATTAAATTGGAGCGTGCACTAGAGCATCTGAAATGAGGGAAAGACAATGCCAGCACGGCAGGGCGGGAGGAGCACATTCCTGGAAGGAAGGAGGCCCAAGCTGGCTCTGTCACCTAGAGTGGTGTCACCTTGGACAAGTCCTTTTGCTTCTCTGAGCCTGGATTTCCTTCTCTGCAAAATGCTGTGGTTGGACCAGCTGAGTTGAAAATGGCCGAGTTACCCTACCAGCCCTGGGCCATGACCTTCCTAGTCTTTAGGGGAGAGGGAAAAATCTTCCATTGTGTACGCATGGTGGCTTTGGATTTTTGTTGTTGCTGTTGCTACAGCAACTTAGCCGGTACTCCAGTCCCAAGAATGACACCGATTCCAGTAGGGGTGGGGAACCTGAGAGCGGGGATGACCTGTGCCCCATACCCAAGGTAAATTCCTGGAAAGCAGCAAGACCTCAGATCTCCTCTGGACCAGCATGGCTCAGGCAGCAACGCAATAACTGGACCAGGTGCCTCCTACTGGCATACTTGAGGGATTTAGATCCTGAGAGAGGATCAGGGAGGAAGCTGAATGTTCAGGCATCAAATGAGGAACTGACGGGGTCTGCTTGGAGGTAAAAAGGCATAAGAACGTGAAGCTCATCCAGGGTCATTCTCTTTTTCCACGTGTAACCTCCTGTCTAGTTTCTGCCTGATTTTGGTCGTTCTCCTGTACCTGCAGGTAGTTGTCTTATGTATGTTTTGCTTGTGTCTATGTCTGTGTTTATGTCTATATCATCAAGATCTAGCTAGCTACCTAGCTAGCTACCTAGCTAGCTATCCTCCAGAGGATATACTTATTATCTATGGGAGGATTGGTCCAATGTGAGCTAGTTCACCATTACTAGAAGCAGAATTGTAAAACTCAATCTTCCTGGGCAACAAAATGTTATTTCTGAGGCAGGAAAGGACCAGCTGTGGCCACACGCATTTGTTCACTTGTCACTTATGGCTGCTTTCTAGTTCCAGCGGCAGAGTTGCGTATCTGCAGCAGAGATGTGCAAAACCAAATGGTCTGCAAAACGTAAAATATTTACTATCTGGCCCTTCATGAAAAAGCTTCCAACCGTCAATCCACAGGGATGAATGAACTACATAATTATCCATAAATATATATATATTTATATATATACCCAGGATATAATTATCCTGGGTAATTATCCATAAATATTTCTTGTTAATAGGATTTTGAAAAGAATTAGAAGGTAGAAAGTTTAATGTTACATTTTCTGGCAAGAATTTGGGCTAGAAACAGTGTGTGTTGCTCCTTAAATGAAGATCTCTGTGCTTTGATAAACTGAATGGGGCTCAGAGGTTAAAATTCTTCACCAGGTTCACACGGGTAGTGAGGCCAGGCCATGAGTCAGACGTAGGGCATCTCGCTCCGAGGTGTGTGCCCTTTCCTTTCTACTACACCTGCAGAACTGCCTCAGCCTGGGAGGAAACATTCTTCCAACTCAGCCTTCCGTGATGTTTGTGGAGAGAGCGCAGTTAAGAGTCTGACTTGAACGACTGGATGGTCTGTTTTTTTTTTTAACATCTTTATTGGAGTATAATTGCTTTACAATGGTGTGTTAGTTTCTGCTGTATAACAAAGTGAATCAGCTATACATATACATATATCCCCATATCTCCTCCCTCTTGCGTTCTCTCGAGGTCAGAGGCCAGTTGACTAGCCCCGTCCTCCTGCCTCCTTCTCTGTCCACGTTCCTCTCAGCTCTCTTTTAAGATAGATGCATTGGCTCTTAGCCTTCGGCACCTCACTTCCCACTCCAGCCGGGGCTGCCATGAAAGATTCACGCTACCACTCATGTATGTTTCACACGCTATCTGCCAAGTCATAGCCCTGCTTATCTTCCTCCTGAAACATCTCCTGCCTCTCAAATTGGGTAAATGTCTGCCCTTTTTCAAAACAAGGATTTTGTCCCAATTTCCTTGTTCTTACAAAGCAAGTAAGTGTTTTTTAGACCAGTAGGCACATGGCAGAAATTACCACTCCATTTCTTGGCACTCTTAAGTCTTTCTCCAGAAATGTGTTTCTTGATACAAAAACATTGTTTGTAATTTATTCCTAATATTGTTCCTTGGTGAGGGGCAGTGGGAAGCACAAAGAGGAAGAAAGAGAGTGAGTGAGGTTGCGGTGATCATGACTTTACCTACAAACATGGATAAAGCCGGAGGACTCTCAAACAATGACTGAGTCAAATCAATGAATGGGACCTTGAATTTTTCTGCATTTTCACGTGTGAGAATGGTTAGCATTTGTTAACTCTGTAATTCATGTTTGTTGTATCCTTCTCTGTTTTTTTGGTATATGTTCCAAATATACAAATATATATCTCCAGCCAGGAGCTCTGCTCTGAATTTCAGTCTTATACGTACAGCTACCTAAACACTGTCTCCACCTACAGTACCAGATACATCTCAAGCTTAAAATAAACAAGCCAAAAAAACAAAAAGAAAATGAGAGAAAGAATGGAAGGAAGGAATGGAGGAGGGAGAGAAGGAAACATTCATTCACTCCCACTCTTTAAAACCTGTTCCACTCCTTTTTCCAGAGCCCATTTTTGGAACTGGGATCCAAAGTGTTTAGGACTGAAATGCCTGTCCCTTAGGTTTCCGGACTACGTGTTAGTTAAGCCATAGGAGATGAACAGTGGTAGGTAATTCTCGACCTCGCCCACCGCATTCTTGCTTTTGGCACAGGTAACTTGCCCAGCCACTCTCCTCCCCAATCCCCAGCCACTCTCCCCAATCCCCAGCCACTCTCCCCAATCCCCAGCCACTCTCCCCAATCCCCAGCCACTCTCCCCAATCCCCAGCACTCCCCTTGCATTGGAGGGGGAGTAAAAAATATGAATGTTCAGAGACTAGGATATAAACTGGACCACATTTACTGGTAGACTTGGACGTTGCATTGAAAGATGTTATAAACCTGTTTCTCACTATCTTTTCCCTCTTTGTCAGTTGGTGACTTGGGTGTGAGGACCTCCTGCAGCTGCCTCCGTGGGGAAGTGAGCTTGGAGCCTGCCCTGGGGAAGCAGCTTCTGGGCCCCGCAGGGAGTTCCCAAGGTCGAGATTTGGAGTATGAGTGGAAGACTCCACTCAGCCCTAGTCTCCAATCCAACTTTGGGTCCAAAACTATTGTTTGTTCTTGTTTCCGTTCCTGTCAACTTTTTTCCTGAGTATTATCCATTGTTAGAACACTTAAAAAGAAGCAGTGTGGGCACTGAACCCCAACTCAAATTTTTAACAATGTGAAATATATGAAGAGAAGAAAATTGACATACACTGAGAAGCAGCTATGTGCTGAGTACTCTACATATATTGTTTCACTTAATTCTCAAATAATGCGTATCTCAGCTGAAATAGCTTTTCTTCCCCCACGTAACAGAAAAACCTAGCTTCATCTCATTGCTAAGAGCTACGATTCTCATATCCATTTAGGTGAAAATGGGGGTGGGCGCTCTACTCGCCCACTGTGCTCTGGGCACACTCAACTCCTTGTGTTCTCCAGACATGCCCAGCCCATGCCACCCGAGGAACTCTGTGTGCTCTCCTCTCTGGCTTGGTCCCCAGCCTCCAGCTGGCCTCCCTCACCTCCTTCCAATCCTTTTCTCACATCGCACCATCTCTACAAAGCCTAGCCTCATGACCCTATTTAACATTGCAAACTGCCTGACCCTTTTGCCCATCATGACATGGTTGATCCCTCTTCCTTTAGTCTATTTTGACTGTTTTTCCATAGCACTATCCCCTTCTCACCTACCATATAATTTACTTATTTTAAGTATTATTTATTCTCTGTCTGCCGCCTCTGAAATGTAAGGTCCATAAGAGTTAGAATCTTTATTCTGCTTACTGATGTATCCTGAGTACTTAGCAGAGTGGCTATCTAACCTACAGTAAATGCTCAAAAATATTCGTGGAGAGAATGAATGAATGGCCTCCTTCCTTTCTTTGTCCAGTTACTGATGTAGCCCACTTCTCTGCTGCCACTTTCTCCTCACCTCACCTTCATCTCCACCCTGGACCTCCACTGACATTGTGGGCGGTCACCTCCTAGAACCCCAGAACCACCTTCTTCCCTTGATGCTCTGCTGGTACCACCCCTCTGGTTTCAGAATGAGGGAATTGTACATGTCCCTTTACCTCCTCACCCAAGGCATGAACATCTGTAACCTTTAATTCCTCCAAGACACCAGCAATCCACGTTGGCTGAATATGGGACTTGAAGTGACAATTTGGAGGAGAATGATGCGAATGGCAATTGCACACTGCACGGGCATCAACTCTAAGTCAAATGTCCAACCTCAGTTACTGATTCTAAACATTCACTGGTCATTCCTGATACACAGGAAGTTTCTTTTTGCTGGGTCCTCTTAGGTTCCAACCTCCTGCCACCCCCTTTCATCCCGTCTTGGTTTGATGACTATGCCCTTCTTGCCTCTCTTGGCTGGGTTTTCTGGATCTGCTGAATTCCATCCTCTGGAACAGTCATAGGACAGCTCCCCAGTTCATCTTCCATTATTGTCCGGAGTCATTTTATTTTCCTTTTTTGCAGTCATCACCTTCCAAACCATTATGGTGCTTTGTTGTCCAGAAGTAGGAAACCACTGTGGTTTTGCTTAATCAAACCTCCACTGTGTTCAAATCTCCACCCAGTGACACGAGGAATAATAGGAACTTTGAAGTTCCAACTTTGCTTTCTGATTTTTGGTTTTTGTAAGGGCCAGGTCAAATGTTTAGCCAGGGCTCCTACCCTTCTCTCTATGGGAAAAGCATTGATGGGACCCTGGAGAGATGAAGAACCCAGGAGTGATGGGGTTTAGTTTCTTTCCTTTACATGGGTGATTTTTAACCCTCACTGAACACAAAGGATCACCTGGAGAGCTGTTAAAAATCTTGACACTCAGGCCATACCCAGGCCAATTAAGTTAGAATCTTAAGGGTGGGGCCTACTTTGCAGTTAGGCTGAGAACCACACTGTTTTATATTTATAGCAACTATAAAGTGGCAATTGTCTGCTTTAGGGATGTGAGACCGAAAATCAGAGAAGTCTGCACAGCTAGTTCCTTGTGGAAGGTATCAACCCGGGGGTCCATACTCCACACTCCAGATCCCACGCTTTTCCCATGAGAAGCAACACCTCATCTCACAGGGGAGTCAGACATGGAAACAAAAAATTTCAATATAATGTTACAGTAGAGGCATTGTAGGCACTTTGCAATCACAGAGGGGAGACCATCTAACTTTATGTGGGAGGTCAGGAAAGGGGCTTTTGTGAACTTTTTCCTGTTTTAGGGCAGCCTGGGGGATGTTTCGTTCTAGCCTGGTTTTACTGGGATAAGCAGATTAAGAAGCCAAGGGAGTTGAGGACATAAGGGATGAATTAATGCAACCCTTCATCCCCCAAGGGAAAAATCCTCATCAAATTCCCATTGAGCTTGTAGTCCCTCTCCTCTCATTAACCAGGGAGGGAATTTTCCCTGCTCCTGCTTCTGTTCTTTCAGGATGGCTCATTAGCTACTGAGCAGTTCTCCTTCTGCTGGGGTCTGCTTTGAGATGACTCCATCAGGCTTTCAACAGTGTGGTTAGGCTGGGGCCTGACTCCTGTAAATGGCCGCCTGGGAATAAGGGGAGTCTTTACTTGCCAGCAGGTTGGGGAGGATGCTGCTAAGTTCTGTGGAAGACTGTGCTTTTCCGGCTGGCTTTCTTTTTTTTTTTTTTTTTGGTGGGGTTGGGGGTGATGCAAAAAGAAAGAGATGGTGTGGCAGAGACAATAGGAGGTGTTCTCCAAAATCCTGTCTCATTTTTCTATGCGTTGCCACACAAAGGACTGCATTCCTCAGTCTCCATTGAAGTTAAATCAGGGCCATGGACTGCATTTTGGGGTCAATGGGATATTTAGACATATTAGCTACTTCCAGGCCTGACTCTTAAAAATGCCCCCACCTGGCACTCCTGTTTTCTTTTCTCTTGCTACAACAACACTGTAAGTTGTATATTGAGGTAGGGGAATACGGATCCCTTGCAAAAGAACTGTACCGTAGAATCTCCTGGCCTGAATGAACTTCACATATGTAAAGTTAAGGCACTGAGATTATGAGGTTTGTCCATTGCAGCAGCAAGAGATTACCTATCCTGACTAATACACATAGACAAACTTTAACTCCTATCTTCCAGCACAGATAATCCTGAAATATATTTGTATACACACAAAGAGACAACTTCACATACACAGAATCTAACTCATATACATAAGTACAGACACAAATGCACTGACGTTCTGTGCACACACAGAAGCACAGTTCATCCATACATACTTTCTTCAGCATGGGAGATGCACACGTCAACCTGCTATGGATGGACAGACATGCACACAGAGTGAACCAGTTCCTGATCAGCTGCGTTACTTGTAGCCCAAGACTTAGGTTGATTTAAACCTCCACCAACTTACTCTACCTCAAAACTCTGCCAATTCCCCCTAATTGATAAAGTCTCCATTGAGGGACCGTTCTTTCTATCTAGGGGGAAGAGAGGCCTCAAGTTATTCCTCTACAGCCCTTTCAGGTTGAAGTCTTCCTTGGAAATAAATGCCCTATGGTGCCACATCTTACTGTGTGAAATGAGCCAGGCTGAGGGACAGAGGCAGTAGGATGTCCTCCCAGACAGCACAGTTAAATGGAAAAGGCTTAGTGTCTGAAGTCAGAAGACCTGGATTTGATATCTGGCTCTGATCTTGGGTGGATCACTCAACTCTGAGTGTTAGTGTCCTCCGTGTCCTCCGGTAAAAGCAAAGATAATGTGATCCCTACCTCACAGCTTTATGAGGTAAAGTGAAAGTGAAAGCTCTATGAGCTTTCACTGAGGTCACTTACATGAAAGTCCACTGTTAGTATTTTAGATCAATGAGCATAGCTTGAGTGCCATGCTTGTGGACGAATACTATGTTCCATCTCTGTGCTAGATACTGGAATTACAGAGGTAAGCAGTCCTGTTCCCCCAGTTCATGGGGCTATGAGTGTAGGGCAGAGAACTTATATATAAACCAATGGCCATATTGGAGGCCACACAAGGCCCAAAAAAGCGTAGGAAAGGGGCACTGAAGTGGGAATGTTAAGGAAAGCTTCTCAGTGGGAGTGATAGTTGAGTTGTCTCTTGAGAGGTGAATAGGAGTTTGCCAAGTGGACAAAGCAAAGAAGAAACTGTAAGCAGAGAAACAGTGCTCACAAAGGCCTAGAGGCATAACCACATGACCTGCTCTGTGAGTCTCGTGGAAAATTGCTCCTATTTCCTCAATGTCAGATGCATGTTTTTTATATTTTAGTAGTTTAAGATTCCATATGGGTCTTGAAACTAAGGAAATACAATATAAAAGATAGATTGGCCTTAACGATGTACAATTCCAAACATAAACATAAGATAAAAAAAAAAATGTGACTTGCACAGTGAGAAAGCAAGGATCAATGACCCAAGGGGTAGAAATCCTAATTTTTTTGGACAGCCCATTTTTACATGTTTTTGAGGCTAAATTTACAGACTTGGATGTTTCTAATTTACGCTTGTGTAGTAAGTTGTTGAATAACAGCTTCTGGACCACTATCACCTAACTTAAAATTCAGGTCCACTTTTCCCATGAGCTCAAGGATTTAAGTTTCAATAGCTCGGATTCATGAGTCACTCCTGTTGGGGCTAATTGTCAAAAAAAGACATTAGGCAGTTTTCAAATAGCAGCTCGATCATGACAATTTAGTAAATAAAGGTATGGTTTCACTTTGTTTTGGGCACGGGAAGTTATTTCCTCAGACCGAAATAAATGCCATTCTTTCCCATGGATTCTGACATCTCCAAAGTGTTTCTAAACTAACTGCCCTTCAAGCATTCAAGTTCCTCTCTGTATCTGGAGCCATGGTGGGACCTGAGAGGCAGAGTCAGAAAATTCAAGGCATGAATTAAGAAACGCATCAGACAATATCACAGGGGAGCAGGGCTGGTGGTGGGGATTAAAGGGAAGGCCTTCTTCGTGTGAGTGTTATCTACAAGAAAACCAGAAATGTTTTTGAAGATTTTATTGAAATGTAAGAATAGGAAATCACTGAAAAGCTTTTAGCAAGCTAAGGTTACGAATAGCATAGGTTCATTACAACAAAAAAAGGAACGTCGTCAAGGTCTGCATTTTGGGGGTATACTTTTTGTGTATTTTTCTGAAGGTACAAGTATTTGTTAGGGTCTTCATAGGCTCTCTGGGGATACGGCTCCCTCTAACACTTCTTTTGCATTGGGAATCAGGTTTCTAGGCTGGGAATGCTCCTACCACATTGTGATTCCAGAAGCTTATCTTTATGGAAGGAAAGGGCTGATTTCCTTCCAAACTCTTTGGTCCATAGCTGAGAAAATTGTTTTCTTGCTCCTCCCCCACCCCTGAAAATTTTGTTGTGTCTCTTCTGACCAAGAGCTCAGGACAGGGTCATGTTTTTATTAGAGCCTTTGTAAAACCTATATCTGCTTTTTTTAAATGTCAAAGCCAGTTTGCCTGTGCCCTTCTTCCCATTCACATGATTCTGCTTTGCTTTTAGCAATGGAGCATCTCCTCCTCAAACAGGAATTGTCATGATTTCCCCTTATTCTTGACATCTTCAAGTTGTTTGGCAACCTACTTGGATTCTGTCTCACTTAATAAGCAATGACATGTGCCTCAACACGCCTTCTTTCTGTTTTGATGTGTGTCCTCTCTGGGGAACTTTGCTTTGTGACAGTTGTAAGAGAACCGATTTGAAAGAAGAGATACTTGACATTACCACAGAAGCTTCCTGAAGGCTGGCGAATCTGGGCATTGACAATCATCTGCTCACTTTGACTCAGATGACTTTATTTATTATTTATTTATTTATTTATTTGTTTTCAAAACTCCAAAGTAATGGGCTAGGATAGGCACCTTCTAGTACCAGAGGATTTACAAACATAATTTCAGGCATAGCTCACAATAATAACCTTGTCATGTTGGTATAATTATAGTAACCTCACTTTATAGTAACCAAAGGCTTGAAAGGTTGAAGATCTTATCTATCCTTCTAGTCATAACCTCTGATTAAAGCATCCGCAACTGAAGGAAGGAAATCAGTGCTGCAGTTCTGGTATGAGTACCATGAGTCAATAAATATAATTCTTATTATTTTCATTTTTAGTTTTAATGATGCCTGCTTCTTGTTTCCCTTTTTGTACTAGTTGCAGTAAAAAGCTCTGCTGAAATAATAAGAAGGGCAGTAATCATATGGTTTAAAGCACAGAGAAGTTCACTTGTCTCTCATGTTAACAGTCTGAGGAAAGCATTCTATTCAATGGTACTCTTGCTCCACAGTCATTCAGGGATCCAGGTTCCTTCCACCTTGTGGTCCCTTCACCTCCTACAGCATATAGTCCTCAATGGTCCAGGCAAATCTAGGCCACTGTCAGCTTCCAGCTCCAGCCAGTGCAGAAGAAGAGCAGGTAGGTAGAGGAGGCATCCATCCCTCCAAGGCACCAGCTTGGAGATGGCATATATCACTTCTACTGTAGTTGAGCTGGCCGTGTCTTTAGTACTCTTACTAGTACTAAAGAAGAGAGAATTGATTTAAGGGAATAAAAGATAGTCTCCACAAAAATATCATTCTCCTCAAATTTGTATATTCCAGCAGTATCTGAGTGCCCACTCATTTCTTCAGAGTGGGTTATCTTTAGAATTTATTTTCCTTATGGGTTTTGCTTAGCCCTGGACTGAGGTCACAGTAACTCTGTAATGGTTCGTTGCAAACGTGACAAGATGAATATAATTTAGAATTCTCCAGTGCCTACAGTTGCTAGGGTCTGTAGTTTTCTTCTCTTAGTTCACATTCCCAGTTTAACACAAAAGGGACCAAGACCCAGGGGGGCTGTGTAACTTAGATGAGGTGGGGCAGCTAATCAGTGCACAGGGAGGTCCGCCTGAAGCTGAAGTGCAGTGGGTCTCCCTGCCCACCAGCAAGACTAAACAGAGGAGAATTAGTAAACGAGGCTACCTCTCACCTCCTTCTGATGGTAGACCAAGCCCCATGCTCTGCGGAGAAACACTGGGGAAGGGGTGAGCATGCAGGCCTGGCTGTTTCTGAATCTATAGAGTCAGGGATCCCATTTCTGCCTCTTAGGGTCACAGTCATTCACCATTTTTGATGGATTTCTGCAAATATGGGGCAGAAGTGTATTGAAATGAAAAATATATATATTTTCACTGCTCAGACCTCCCATTGCAGAGAAAAGAGGGATCTTGGTAAGAGAGAAGAGAGCAAAGCATTGGGTATCAGCAGTCTGGGGTTCAAAGCCAGACATGCAACCTTTGGTAAGAAAATGAATGTTACCAAGCCTTTGCTTCTCATCTTGAAAACAAGCATTATAGCTACCTTTTGGGTGTGTTGGGAAATTAGATTATAGACATAAAATCCCTGGCAAAGAGTCTGGCTCATAGGAAGCTATAAATTATAGCTGTTACGATTGTTACTACTTTACCTTTCTGCATTTTCCCAAACTTTTTCAATGAATATGAATTAGCGTATTCAGTGAATATGTTTGGTGCTATAAAAAGTATGTAGACACCAGAATAAAACGAAACCATGCTAGGCTAACTGCATACTCTAGCTCCTACAGGGGGCAGTGCTCTTAGAGTTGCATTACTGAAGGGAGTCTGAACTTGGCTTTCCCTCCCTTCCTTCCTTCCTTCCTTCCTTCCTCCATCCACCTACCCTTCCCTTCCTTCTTTCCTTCCTTTCCTTTTCCTTCTTTTCTTCCTAACTTATACTCACCTACTTTAAAAAATTGAGGCAGTTTGCATCATAAAATCAAGCATGCCCTGACATGGTTTACACAGAAAAGACTAGAAATATTTTAAGAGATGAAAAAGAACAGAACTAAGAACATAGGTTGAGATTCATTCACTCATCAAAACTTTCAACATTCATAGTTTTATCAAATATAGAAGAAACAGGGGAGTGGAGGAGTCAGACAGTCTCTATCTCCCAAGAAGCTATTGTCTAAAGGAGAGATAGAAAGTCATTAAAAAACACTTATTGCCATTTTTAATATACACAGAGTCCAACACTTGGGATTGCAACTGAGTTCTAAATGTAGCTGTGTTTCCTGGTAGCCAAGGCAAAAATGTGCCTAGAACACAGTGAGTTCAGTCTTTCCTTTTATCTGATAAAAGGGCACGTGCAAATCCTTCCGGCAAGAAGGCTAACCTGGATTCACACTATGAGTCACTGACTCACCAGGACTCTTGGTTACTGGGCTCATGCCATTCATAAAAACCTTTAATTCAAAAGTGGTAGTTACAGCCTGTTCTGTCATCATGGGTGATGTTATGTAAACAGTGTGTGCATGGCGGGGTGTGAGGGTCACCGCGTTTAACAAAAATAAGAGCAATAATGATTTCATTCTAAGCAGTCTAATTTTGCCTTTGGAGTATCTTGGTCCTCCCTCTCCAGGCTCTCTGTGTCCCTAAGTCGGTTCCCATCTCTCTCTAAGCTCCCTTTTCTCTCGGGATGCCTGATTTTCCAATTTTCCAGAGCTGCCCCTTTGCTGCCCTTGTGGGCCGCTCATCTCTTAACTATCCTGATGTTACAGCCTCAGTAATGACTCTTAGGTCCACCTAGGTAACCTGTCCTCTGTTGTCATCCTCTAGAGTTGATTCTCTGCTGGGGCTACTTTGAGAACGGAGCCGGCTCGTGAAGAGACCTGATGCGTGAGCACACGTGGGCAGGCAGGCCTCCTCTGGCCGCACCCTGTGGGTTTCTTTTCACGATCACCCACTCTTCTTAGACACCAACTGGCCTCTGACCACCATATCAAGTCAGAACTATTCCTGACGTGTACAGAAGGCTTTGCAATTTACAAAGCACTTTCACACATCTCATACATGCTAACTTGGTGAGATTATGCATATTTTTAAATACTGCTTTTTCCCAGTTAACTTTACATAGTAAGTATGTCTTTCTTGAAAACTTCATTTTTAAAGGTTTCCATTGTATACAGGCAGCCAAAAGTTCTCTATTGTTGGACAATTAGGGTGTTTCCAGTTTTTAATTAGAAAGCTACATTAAGAATCTTTGTGCAGAAATCTGGGCTCCGCATCTCAGATTATTTCCCAAAATTGGATCCTTATCAAGGGGATTTCTGAGTCAAAGATTATAAAGCATTTTAAGATTCTTGAGAAGTATTGGATCTTTGCCTCATTGGTTGTATTTTCACGTGGATTCCCTTGCAGATATTTTAACAATACCAGGAAGTGTTCTTCTAACTGGATGGTGTGAAAGGATTCATTCAGAAAGACACAGTTCAACTAACATAGAGTCAAACACACACACATACACACACATACACGCACACTCAATGCTAACAGTAATTCTTTCTTTTTGACTAACTGGTAAAATTCCTAGTCAGGTGTGACCAAGGAAAGTACCTGATCCTGCCAGAAGCCTCTTCTTCAGCTGTCTGCCTCTGTATTGAATATTAATTCTCTTTCTGTTTAGTTTGTCTCACGTACCAGGGCAGTCTGTGTTTTGATGGTTCCACCCTGGGTCAAGGATTTTATACTTTTTGCATAGGACTGTTTCTCTCTGTCTACATAGAGTACAGACTCTCCCGCCACTGTCCTTGGCCACATCCATTCCTAACTTGCTATTGTACCCATGTGTGTGATGATGGAACATGAGAAGGCCTGTCACCTTTGGGGAGGGCTCTGCAAAATGTCTGATCCTGTTGTTTGTCTCTGTGAGTAATTACTTGCGTGGGTCCCACGACTCTGTGTGTCCTGTGACACTTTCCATTGATCCAAGTAGCCCACAGCTATGTCCTAAGCACCTGTGTCCCATGAATCTCCACTCCTCCTAAATATGTCATCTAATACGGTCACCTAGTGGCTTGTTGTTTACCTGTTTGCACACTCATAGGGCTTTGCTGGTGTATGAACAGAGTTTTAATTTTAATTATTTGTCCAGCTTTGCTGTACAGGTAACTTCTGTATTTTCACAGTGATGTTGTATCTTACTCATTTTTGTGATACTGAGTACTGAGACATGGTTGGTTTTTCTGTTCACTTTCTGGCATTTATTAGTGTCATCTTTTTTTTTTTTTTTTGATACACGGGCCTCTCACTGCTGTGGCCTCTACTGTTGCGGAGCGCAGGCTCAGCGACCATGGCTCACGGGCCCAGCCGCTCCGCGGCATGTGGGATCTTCCCGGACCGGGGCACGAACTCGTGTCCCCTGCATCAGCAGGTGGACTCTCAACCACTGCGCCACCAGGGAGGCCCTATTAGTGTCATCTTTTGACCAACTGCAAGCATTGGTGCTACATGAATGCGCCCTGGACTGCAAAGTCAGGGGCAGCACTGCGAGGGGAGCAGCAAGGCGGAGTCACTTCAAGCGATAAAGATGTCAGCGCCAGCACCTCTTGCTTCAAAGAGGGGAAAAAAAACACAGCATGTTAGAAACTGAGGGGAGAATTTAGCTCATATGTTTGGAATCTTTAACAAGCCAATTTGCTCCCCGAAGACAGGTCTGCAAGAAGGAAAGTCAGTCTGAGCAGAGGAAGCCAATTGCAAGGAGTTACAGCTCTTGGCTCAAGAGAAATGGTTGGGAAAGAAACCTCTGGCGGAAACCAGTAAACACGAGCTTTGCAAACACCACCTCCAGCTTGTTGCTTGCTCAGGGCTGGAGCCTCCAGAGACAAGTCAGGGACAGGCCCCCCCCGACCCCGAGCCGCCAAATGAATGTGGCCACTCGCAGCTGAGGGGAAAGGGTTAATTCAGCTGAGACTTTGCTGGCTTCTGTGGGGAAGCTGAAGGGAAAACCACTCAGAGGGACTCATAAGCCTTCATGAAATTTTAATTTGATTTCATGAAAAGGTAAAGACTTGTATCTGGTCTTGCTATATTTATTAAAGCAAGGATGAGTTCTTAGGACCAGGATGGAGCTGGGTAAAACCATGACCCCAGAAATAGAGCTGTGTGTGTGTGTGTGTGTGTGTGTGTGTGTGTGTGTGTGTGTGTGTGTGTGTGTGTGTGTGTGTGTGTGTACGTGCATGTGAAAGAGAGACAGAGAGACAGCACTAAATGGAAGGTCCGAGGGTCAAACCCAGGCTCTGTTGGGGGAGGAGGGACTTCTGACTCAGGCCTCATATTCATAAAAATCCTCACATGCAGCCTTTTCTCCAAATGGCACCTAACCTTCACTGGGATTTCTCAACAGGACTGACTAAAGTCAATCTCCTCAAAGTTTAAAACTCATTGGGGGGACTTCCCTGGTGGTCCAGCGGTTAGGACTCTGCGCTCCCAACGCAGGGGGCCCAGGTTCAATCCCTGGTCAGGGAACTAGATCCCACATGCCGCAACTAAAGAGGCGGCGCAGCCAAATAAATAAATATTTAAAAAAAAACAAAAACCTCATCGGGGACTTCCCTGGTGGCGCAGTGGTTAAGAATCCGCCTGCCAATGCAGGGGACACGGGTTTGGGCCCTGGTCCGGGAAGATCCCACATGCCAGGGAGCAACTAAGCCCGTGAGCCACAACTACCGAGCCTGCGTTCTAGAGCCTGTGAGCCACAACTACTGAAGCCCACGCGCCTAGAGCCCATGCTCCGCAAAAAGAGAAGCCACTGCAATGAGAAGCCCGCGCACCACAGTGAAGAGTAGCCCCCGCGCGCAGCAACAAAGACCCAACACAGCCAAAAATAAATAAAATAAAATAAATTAATTAAAAGAAACACCTCATTTGGGGCCCAAAGTGTACTCCACATTCGTGTTTTAAAATAAACTGTGTAATTATTCTATGCAAATCATAATTATACTGCTTTGTAATTTTCTATGCTAAAAGCGTTAATTTATTCAAAGTCAACATTTAAAACAGGCCACAATTTTTGTAAGCCTGTTTTGGCAGTTTTCCATCTTTTTTGATGTAATGAGAAACTCTTAAATGGGAAGCGGCTGGGGCTGCTAAGTGACCCCCATTTGAACCAGAACCCGAATAACAACCACAACAATAATAAAAGTAACTGCTAATAATAATAATAATAGTGATATTTACCGGTTAGTGAGTCCTGTGAACCAGATACTCATCAGCTCCGTTCCAGGTGCTCCAACACATCATCCCCATATACAAATCCCACTCTTTGAAGCCCACCCCATACTGAACAGGAGTGGGGGGAAGTGGACTACTTTCTAGTATGCACAGGCATCCTTTAACTACTAGATGTGTTTTAAACTTATTAAGAGTCAGCTATGTTTGTTCTCAAACCAGTTTATGTTAGTTTTCCTGGTTATCAAATATTTAATTAGCCACTAGGTAATATGATGAAATATGATGTCAAGAAACAAGTTACTAGTGCTTCAAACACCAAGTTGAATGCATTGGAAAGAATTTATTGAGTGCTTACTATGAACTAGGCTCTCTGCTGAGCAGGATTTACACGCATCATCTTCTTTTTCCATTGTAATAGCCACCCCCCAAATTAGATATTACCTTTACTCTAGTGATAGCCAAAATGAAGCTCAGAGATCTTAAGCAACTTACCCAAGGTTACACAGCTAGTGAGTAATGGAACCAAAATATGAATCCAGGCTGTCAAACTCCAAAGCCCACTGCAGTGAACAGCCAGTGCCCATCCGTGCCTGACGTTGCATTAGGCAGGAGGAATCGGGCTGAAAAAGACACAAGTCATGCCCTTGAGTAGCTCAGAGTCGTAGGGCACAGGAAGACAAGTAAACAGACCACGACAAAGAAGTACACATGCATGCTATGAGGGAAGGACCTGGAACGCCATGGGACTCAATGGGCATGCCAATATGGCGTGTCTGACCCAAGCTGGGGGCGAATGAACTGGAGAAATCTTCTGGAAGGGGAAACGCTGGGCTGAGTCTTACAGCTTGAGCAGGCAGTTATCAGGCCTGTGTGCTGCATTCTGCCCCATCACAGCATCCCGTTTTATTAGAACCTTTCCCTGGTGAAATTCTGTCCTTGCAACACAGCCCGGCCAGGTGCTTTGGGTGTCTAATGGAATGATGAAGGGGCAGGTGGGAGCAGAGGCTGGGGCTGCCCCCTCCACGCCTGTGGTCTGGATGACACTGCTGCCCCAAGGCCTCCCCAGATGCCGTTGTACTTTTCTGTAAGGTAAATGGGACTCTGTCAGAACAGCTGGAAATTGCTGACCTTGTCTCATTGGTCACTGTAAAGACAGTGAGCCAAGATGGGTAGCAGGGGCTGGGTAGAGGTTCTGGGGACTCTTGCAGCCTCATTTGAAGCGAGACGTGCTAAACCTGCCATATTTAACGGCAGGCCTGGGAGTGCAGTTGAAAGCATGGGAGCCGTACTTCCCTTGACTCTCGCTTGCCCTGTAACACTGCCTCTGGGCCTTGCTATGTGGTAGCCCCATCCTCACTGTGGACAGGGGCCAAGGAACCGGGATTCTCAGACAGCCCCTTATCTGCCAAGCCTGCAGATTTCTTTTCCCTTTTTTAACTGTTTTAAAGAAATTGGCTTTTCTTCTTGTGGGGTCCCTGAGGTTTTGGGGAGGCCATGAAAAGCTTCAGAAACTGTTCAAAATGCGGCACTGATGAGAAGACAGGAGCAAGGGACAGCATCTAATGGAAATTGAAGTTATAGTAACAGCTTGGGGGCCCCCAGACCTCAATCCCCTTATTGTCAACTGCCTTTTTAAAGACGAAATCTTGATGACTGGTCGAGATAGCTAATTAGAGGTTATCCCATTACACAGCATTCCTGGATTAAAAGTTTTCTGAGGTCTCTGAGATTGTGGCAGGTACAGATGTCAATTTGATCCTTTGACTATGTTTGAGCTCAGTACCAGTTCTACTGGGAGTTGCCCAGAATGCCTCTCCCATTTCTCTGGGGTCTGGCAACAGCTGGGATATGGACCCAACAGTGAAGATGTTTTCTTCTCTGCCTACTGACACCTGATCAAAGTCTTAGCCCATCAATTACAAAAAAAAAAAAAAAAGGTAAAATAAAAGCTGCAGAATCAACACTTTAAAAAATCCTTCTTAACTTTTCAGGATGTCTAATTAATGATGTGAGTGGGCAATTAGCTGCAGCCCTCGCTGATTAATTTATCAAAAGCTGAAGCCTTTCTTGTTTGCCTCTCAGTCCAATTAGTTAAGTGTTGCATGTGACAAGCAAAGCAGTATCTCCGGGAAAGCACTGGCCTCTCCTTATAAAGGTTCTCTTCCCACCCAACCCAGTCCCCTCCCTATTCTCCTGGGTGAATTGCCCAAGGCTGGTTACTAACAATCTTGCTCATCCCGCCTTCTCGGGCTGAGTGGTCCAAGGCAGGCTGTGGCTCAGGACAAAGCCACACGCTTGTTCGCTGTCCCGGAAGGGCCACTGCCACTGCTCTCCTGCCAGCACTCCCCAGCTCACCACTTGATGAGGCTCAATTTAGCTCTTCACAACAGATCGACGTGTGTTGTTCTCTAATTAATAACAAGCGAGAGCTCACGTGTGCCTGGCGTGTCATCATCTGTGAAGTGGCTTTCACACCTGTTGTGATGAAGCGTCTAAGACAGTAATTATTATAATCTCCGTTTAGCAGAGGAGAAAGCTGACGCTTAGATAGGCAGATGTAACCTGTGCAGGTTCACTGCATCATTTATCTAACTGCTACAATTGTGATGCATACCGTCTACCCTAAAACTCAGCATACAACGAGGAGCATTTACTGAGCTCACCGATCTATGCATTAGTTGTGAGTCAGCTGATTTAGACTGGGTTTGGCTGGTGTGGTTTGGTTCTGTGGCCTGAGGCCCTCATACTTCTTCTGGGACAGAGGGCCGTCCTGGGTGTGCTGTTCTCCTGATGATGGTAGAGACTGAAGAGCCTAGACTTGGGGCTGGCACACAGTTACTTGAGTCTCATTCTGTTGGTCAAAAGGAGTCATATGGCTTAACCAACGCCAAGGGTTGGGAAAATATACTCTATTCCCTGTAGTGAGAAGTACTGCCAAGTCACATGGCAAGAGGCATGTTTATATCAAGGAGGGGTGAAGAATTGTAGTGTTGGGGCCCATGGCAGGCTGACCCCAAATATGCCACAATGGCATAAAGATTATTATTATTTGTGTGTGTGGGGGGGGGGGGGTACACGGGCCTCTCACTGTTGTGGCCTCTCCCGTTGCGGAGCACAGGCTCCGGACGCGCAGGCTCAGCGGCCATGGCTCACGGGCCCAGCCGCTCCGCGGCATGTGGGATCTTCCCGGACCAGGGCACGAACCCGCGTCCCCTGCATCGGCAGGTGGACTCTCAACCACTGCGCCACCAGGGAAGCCCATAAAGATTATTTTGATTAAACTTATTGCTGCTTACAAAACGGCCAGTGCAAATGCAAGACAGATACCCTGACCCTCTTCTCCTGTCTCCTTGAAAGCAGGAAATAAACCATGTGAAAGGTACACACCCTGCATCTGGAAGTTGAAGGACACCCTTATTACCAGAAATAGGAAATTTGGCCCCAGAAGCCTGTATAAAAACATCTTGTTACTTCTTAATTTCCTACCCCAAGACCAAACTGTTCAGATTCTTCACTAATTAAGCAATCAAAACTTTTGTTTCTTTGTCCTGTTAATCCCTCACAAATCTATTGTTTCTTTATCTAAAAACTATAAAAGCTGCCTGCTTTGGCCACTTCTTAGGTCCTATTTCTGTGAGACCTCCAAGTGCATGAATTAAAATTTGTTTCTTTTTCTCCTGTTAATCTGTCTTATGTCAATTAGTCCAGCCAGAAGAACTCAAGAGGGACAGAGGAGGAAATTTTCTCTTCACCTACAGTGCCCAGCAGTGCAATCTACTATAGAACCAAAACCCTCCAAATCCTCACCTCTTTCATGGTGCAAATATTTTGGGAGCACCTCTATAGTGTGTAAGACACTTTTTAAAAAATGGGGACTGGGCTTCCCTGGTGGTACAGTGGTTGAGAGTCCGCCTGCCGATTCAGGGGACGCGGGTTCGTGCCCCAGTCCGGGAAGATCCCACATGCCGCGGAGCGGCTGGGCCCGTGAGCCATGGCCGCTGAGCCTGTGCATCTGGAGCCTGTGCTCTGCAACGGGAGAGGCCACAACAGTGAGAGGCCCGTGTACCGCAAAAGAAAAAAAAAAAAATGGGGACTGAGTGAGAAAGACAAAATCTCTGCTGTTATAGGATTTAATTTCTAGTAAAAAGAAAGAAAAGTAGCTAAACAAGGAAAACAAAAATCAGCTCATGATATAGGCAATGTGGACCAAGAGCTGGAAAACTTCTGTGAAGGACCATAGAGTAACTATTTTAAGTTTTCTGGGCCATCCAGTCTCTGTTACAATTACTCATCTCATAGTTGCAGCGTGAAAGCAAGGACTGAAAAGATGTTGCTGCGTTTCAATAAAAATTTATTTACAAAGAGAGCAGGGGGCAAGATTTGGCCTTTGGGCTGAAGTTTGCCAAAACCACGATGTACAGAATGAAAACATTCTGTACATGGGATGGAGTGATTAGCAGTGGTTATTTGAGATTGGTGGGGTCAGAGTGGCTCTTTGTGGGGCTGTGAAGTTCAGACTGAGGCCTAAATAATAATAAGTCAGTCAGGTGAAAGTCATGTGTAAGGAGGGCCAGCACAAAGGCCCCAAGGTGAGAAAGACCTGACGTGTGCAGAACCAACAGAAAGCCAGTGTGGCTGGAGCTAGCGGGAGACAGAGAAAGCAAGTGAAGATGATATCCAGGGTAATAAATTTGGGGTTTATTTTAAGTGTACTGAGAAATGTAAAAGAAAAAATTTGCACTCAGTGTGTGTTAAAAATAACAAGACAGATTTTATTTGCGCTATTGCAGTAAGGGAGAGAGACTTTACTATAGGACTGAACTCAACTCTAAATACAGCAGCAGTTGCTGGGGATCTACAGCCGAGGAAGAGTGTGGAGGTCAATGGCTTGAAAACTACTAAGGAGAATTTGATTAGACATCAGAGGTAGGGGGTTCTTGCTAAACAGGCTTAAGAGGATTCTTGCTAAAGGCAGGTAGAGGACTTAGATATCACGGGTGAGGAATGAGAAATTTGATCGTATATCAAGGTTTGGGAGAATTCTTGCTACACTGACTCCGAATGATTCTTTGCACCACCACCAGGCAGGCGCCGCTTGCCCTTATTCTCCCTCCTACTGTCGTGAATGGCTGAGCAGTGCCCTGCAACCAAATCTTCTGAGGAAATCTAAGTTCTCACTGAGAAGCAAACAAAACAAGTTCATTCCATCTTGGCCACAATCAGAAAAATCAGATGGAATAAAATCCTTGGGAAAGAAAATTGTCTTTTGCCAAAACTACAGCCCACTCAGGAACTTTAAGTTCCAAGCTTCCAACTCAGCTGAAAGCTTTTCCATTTCTAGTTCTTGTCAGAGTTGGCAAATGGCAATATAGTGAGTGAGGGAAACGTCCCTTATTATTAGACTTTCTGAGCCTTTTTTGCTCTTGCAAGACACTATTTTGAACGACCCTCAAATGATTCAGAAGTGAAGAGCCTCCACTGGCTTAGCGATACTGCCAATGCTTCATGCAGCATGCACCAGGGATTTTTCCTCCTCTTGACGGAGACATCTTCCCGTCTTTCCTGCCTTGGAATAAAATGCAATTGATGGATTTCAGGGTGTCTTTCTTGTTTCACAGATTATGGCAGTTCTGCGGAATCTCAGGTGCACAGCGGTCACCACTAGGTAGCAAGCCTCAAATTTCCAGCTAGGTTTATCACATGCATGGAAAAGCACTCAAGTCTCCAGTGCATCCTGTGAATCCTCTTGTGCCTAATGCTTCTAAGAACAAAATCCATACTCCGTAGCATCACATTAATGAGCCATCAGGATCTGACCCTGACTTTCCGCCAGCTGTGCTTTCTCACCACTTTCCACAGTTAGAGATACACTGCCCTCTGATCCTACAGACATACTCCTTACCATGACCCATGTTGACCCACTGTTCGATTCCTTGGCTTCTGACTAACTTCCTCTCATTCCTCCCGATCCAGCAAAGGCATTTGTCCTTCTTTTGGTTCTTTGCACAAGCCAAACTCATCCTCAACTTTGGGTCATTACACTAGCTGTTCCCACGGCTTGGAATGCTCTTCTCTCGTGTTTGCACTTGGCTGTCTCCTTCTTGTCACAAAGATTTTAGCATGAAAGTTTCTCCAAGAGCCCTTTCCTAGGATTGTTGCCAATCGCCGTCCATGTTGTGCACCGCACAATTTCAGGGGGCACTGTTCCCATGACAGTTCATGTTAATGGTATGTCTTAGGGTTGTACACGCACAGTCAGCACAGCCACGCTGGATGGCCCTTGTCTCCTCTGACGTGCACTCTAATAACCTTCCAACCCAATCCCAGTCATTTTATATTTTTTCACCCCTTTCAACATTTTTTCCGCCGTACCTACCATTATCCAAAATAATTTCATTTAATTATTTATTTACTTCTTTACTGTCTACCTGCTCCTGTGAGACTGTAAGCTGCATAAAAGCATAGCTTGTGACTTTCCGGTTCATGCTGTAGCCCCAGTGCCTAGAAGAATGCCTGGGAGATCCTAACTGCTCAATAAATAGGTCTTAACTCCAACGAGCAAAATGTAAAGAGGCACCAGAAAAGACAGCAACCAGGAAATGAGAAGTCACAGTAGACCTGCACAGAAACTCTCTCTCTCTCCTCTTTGTCTTTTGGTTTCCCTATTTGTCAAGTTACTATCTGCAGTTGTCTGCAGGTGAGCTTCTCAGCTTTGTAGTTCTCTTGTTAGATGATGATGACTCCTTCCGTATTTCCAGGTCCAGCCACAAGTAGGGAAACACTCAGATCTCTCTTGATCCTGATCCCACATTTCAGAATAAAGAATGTGATTATTTCAGTTTGAGCCAAGTGTCCATCACTGGTCCAATCAGGTCTGGTCAGGAGAGTGAGGCCATGTGATTAAACATGACTGCCAATGAGAGGTAGTCCTGGGAATTTCCCAGAGAAGAGGAATCTTCATGGTCCAGTTAGACTCCGACAATTTCTGATCCAAGGTGGCAGCAGAGCCTCAGGTTCAGGTAAGAGCCGATGAGTCCAAATGCTCAGTAGAAGAGGTCACGGGATAAGGGTCCAGATTCAGGTAGCTTTTGGTAATCAGCAGTGTGATGCTGTACAAGTGTTTAAATTGATTTTCCTTATCTGAGAAACAAAGGCACTGGATTCAATTATTCCTATGCTCCTTTCCAACTCTGCCATTTCATGTCTTGCAACCTGCTAATCACCCAGGTTAACCTTCTCTCCCACCGAGTTAACCTTCCCTCACCTCCATCCTCTAATCCTGATCTACCCAGTCCCACTGGCAATAGCAATGTATCAGGGAAAACAACTTTTCACACTGCCTGCCAGAGGCCCGAAAATGCTGAGAAGTGTCAGAATTAGGGATACAAAGTCATGCTAAGATCCACAAAAAAGAGGTGGTTGTACTCTGGGACATGATAAAGACCTCAAAGGAAGACCAATAAAAGGTGTTCAGACCTCTAGACCCAAACAAAGTGAATGTGCTTCAGGGAAAAAAGAAAAAAATTATAAGAAACAGTAAAAGCTGAGAAAATGATCAAGATGCTCAAATGGAGATGATCACAATGTTCCCGGATGGGGATACTTGGCAGAGGGACAGTTGTAATCCATTCTCCCAAGTTATGAAGGTCGAAGCCTCCTTCAGACAATGTGTTCTAAATCCTCCAAACATCCCCAACCATTACCCCACTAGTGCCTTTGTGCATGTGAGTGTGCTCGGAGACGCCTTTCCAGCTGAAAGATCATGACAAACAGGGAGCTCTGTGCAGCCTGAAGATCTGAGGAGGCTCAGGTGCTTAAGTGGTTCTGGCTGCAGTCAGCAACTGCAGAGATGCCTGGAATCAGACGCAAACTTAACTGAACAGTGGAGGATTGACAGAGAATGGAGAAGAGGCAAGAAATAGGAGACCTAAAGAAATACTGATGCTTTGATGAAAATAATGATGCATTTTTTGCTCACGAAGGGCAGGGGCTATATCATGTGTGCTTCATTGTTTATTTATTTTTTTGTCTCTAATAGCAGTTGTTATGATGCCAGGCTCAAGGGATGCATGACTGTATGTTTGTGAGAGGAATATCTGTGTTGGAAGAGTGGTACTTAATATGTCCACAGAAGATTCTCAGCTCTGCAGAGCCTTCCTTTGTAACTGTTTTATTTGGGGGGGGGGGGCAGGGGGTGCTGATGTTCCTCTTTAGCCAACCTGGGATTCTCTAGGATTCCCTTGCATTGAGAAAAATTCTATTTGTGTGTGCTCTTAAAGTCTCACTATCTGGGATAGTGAAGCTTCTTTTAACAATACTTTTAACAATACTGACCTTGGAAACTGTCTCAATTCTTCTTGGAAATGGTGTAATAGCTGTTGATCATCTTCAGAATAAAATCCAAATATCTTAGCATGGAAACCCATGGTCATCACACTCTGGCCTTTGGCAAACTCCTCCATCTCAACTCATGGCACTTTTCAGTTTTACACCTTGAAATTCCCTGAACTTGCCATTCTTCTTCTAGCTTCTGAAATTGCTCATCCTATTTCCCCCTTTCCAGGGCTGCCCCATCCCCTCCCTCAGCAGCCCCATGGGGCTAATTCCTTTAGGATTCAGCTCATATGCATGTCTCTCTCTGTCCCCTCATTAACTCTTCATTTATACCTCATCACAGTATTCATCATTCTATGCTATGATTCACCGTTTCCTTTTCTTCCAATCTGTATTAGAGGCCACTTGAGGACTGGACTGTTTTATTTATTACTATCCCCTCAGTTCATATGACCATGCCTTATATATTCTAGGTATTCAATAAGTTGTTTGTTGAATGAATAAATGAATGAATGAGGTGATGGGTTAAAAATCAATCTAGGAAGATGGTATAAGAACTTTTTAATGTTAAGGACCCCATACTCTTAATTTCTTCATTGATGGACTCTGCTGAATCACTATGATTGAAGCCACACTCTAGATCTCTGAAATCCATAGCTATTATCAGAGCTTATCTAGGGAAAGAATCAGAATCAACTTGAAAGCACCATGTGAAAGCATCTTAGAGAGGCTACAGGGAAGCCTCATGAGCAAATGGAGATGATTTTGCCATGGCTTCCTTCTTGACCCTGGACTCAGACTACAAGATTGATGATACTGAGAAAGCATTCAAAATAAATGAAAGAAGTAGCCGATCTTGTACCTCCTGTCAGTACTTGCCATTCATAATATAAAGTCAAAAACTTCACACACTGCAACTCTTGTCCTTTTGGGGAGGGTCCTATCCCAGCCCACACGAAAGTCATTCCTCCTACAGTTTGAAGTCTAAGTCAAGCATTGGCTATCCCAGGTCTCACAGCTAGTTACGGAAGAGGTGGAAATGGTGAGTGTGTGGATGAATAGATGGAGGGACAGAGGATGAAGGATGGAGGGATGCATGTATGGATAGACGGGAGAAAGAGCAAGGGGGGGGCAGGAGAGCAGAAGGGGCACTGAGCTAGAAGACAACTGATTGAACTTAGTATTTCATTATATATTGGGGACAAAGGAGGCAGAAAAATTAAATAATAATGAACAGCATTCAGCCTAGGAGACTAGAGAGTGGTGATAAAAACTAAGGAGAAGGGGGCTTCCCTGGTGGCGCAGTGGTGGAGAGTCCGCCTGCCGATGCAGGGGACACGGGTTTGTGCCCCGGTCCGGGAAGATCCCACATGCCGCGGAGCGGCTGGGCCCTGAGCCATGGCTGCTGAGCCTGCGCGTCCGGAGCCTGTGCTCCGCAACGGGAGAGGCCACAACAGTGAGAGGCCCGCACCGCAAAAAAAAAAAAAAACAAAAAGAAAAACAAACCTAAACACTTCTATGCATAGGAATAGATAAGAAGTGACTTTCTCTTCCCCAAACTGAGGGATTTATTTTGATTGTAGACATAAGAGAAGGTTTCATCGGAGAAGGTTACCTTTCCTTTGCTCCAATAAGACCTTCAAATTTGCTTTCCATGCTATTTTACCCTACACAGAGGGCAAAAGGACTGAATTCAGACTGTATGTGCACATGGGTACATAACCTGAAAATGTCTCAGGTGTTCAGGGAAACAACAGATTCTTGTATTTCACTTATTAAAGCTTTCTGATTACTAGACCATGGTCACAGAGGGTTGCAGATACGAGTGTGAAAAGTGGGTAAAATTAACAAGGAAAATGCTTTTACATGCAACAATCAGTAGCTACTGTTACGGATATGAACAGTAATATAAATAAAACATTTCAAGAGAACAGCGAAGGAAGTTATTAATTTTGACCTTGGAGGAAGCCAGAGAGGAATCTGAAGGACAAGCCTCACTCATTCTGTCATCCTCTTCCTCCATCACTTACATTTGGCAGGACTCCAACTCACTAAGAAGTGTCTTGGAATCTGGGCTGTGAGTGTGAAAATTACAAAGTCATATAGCATTTGTATTCATCGGAATTCACACTCATACCCATGGGGAATAAATTCATCTTTGCCAAACTCCAAAGAGAGTAGCTTAAGGTCGTGTTAGTATTAAGCATAAATTGGTGGCTGAAATAATGCCAAGAGGAAAATTATCTGTAACAAGAGCCATTTGTCAAGTAAGGTGGCCCAGAGTACAGAAAAGCAGGTGGACCCTATGGCCAGTGCTTGCAGGATCTAGCAGGTGGTCTCTTTGTGCAGGCTGTTGGCTCCCACTTCCTGAGTCACCACAACATGTAGGATGGGGACATTTGTGAGTCCTTCCAGAGCATTCCCATTGTCAGCTCATCTGCCAGCAAGCCCAGCAAGCTGCACAAATTTATCTACCAAGGGTGAGGGAAGACATCGTTGGTCCTTCTTCTGCCCGCGTTTTCTGGGGGAAATGGAGATGGAAAAGAGCAACAACAGCCCTTTTCATAGAAACAAAGAGTATTAGCTTATGTTCTGGGATTGACATTAACAGTTATGAGGCAAGATAGTCTGCAACCTAGGAAAATGATGGAAACTTAATTAGTGCTTTGAAATTCAGACTCAAGACACGGGGAAAGGTTTGGAATCAGGAGTAAGGTTTTCATAGACAGAGAAAAGAGAGTGGAGGAGAGTTTTCCTGGGGAAGAAAAACCAAAGGATACAAAAAGTACAAGACCACCCTTCAGGGTGCTTGGGGAAGGGATGCTGTCAGGAAACACTGCCTGGTTATGGAATTCTGAAGAACTATGGTGCCGGGGATGGACCTTCAGATTTGGAGTCAGAGCAGTACTGGGTACAAGTCCCAGCCAGATCACTCGCTAACAGGATGGCGGAGGTGGGGTGACTTATTTAACCCCTGAGCCTCAATATCTTCATCTGTAAAAGATGTCCCCTTTGTGATGCCTAAATACAACATTCGGTGCATACTGGGTGCCCACTGACCAGTCAGCATAGGGAAGGGAACCCCCCATGGGGAGACTTCCAGCAGAGGCTCGGTCAATTCGGAGCTGAGTTTTAGGGAGATAGCAGTGACAGCCTTGAAGCTCTGGAGAAAGACTGCAGTTTGCAGTTGTCTGCTTCTCTCCTGAAACACCTTCATCCAGGCTGTCCGGTGCCTCTGTGAGCTGACTCACCCCTCACCTCTCTGGAGCCCCTGAGACTGAGTCTTCCAGGAAAAAAGGCAGCCCTTCTGTCTCGAGATTTGGGTTTTTTCCCCCAACAGATGGGCAAGCTCACTGCCTGGGGTCTTTAAACAATGTGCTGTCAGCTGTTAGGCGTTTTCCACCGTGCCTTTTTTTCCCCTCTCCCATCTCTGATAGGTAACCTCAGACCTTCTAAGAGTCGGGTCAGGAATTTCACTGTGACAAGCCCCTCTGAGGCCTGTCTGAATGCACACTCGGGAATAATCAGAGGAATTGGTTGGACTAAGCAGCCCCCAAATCTGAGAAAGTCCTAGAGAGCAGGAACTCCCTACATCCCCATGGCCTTCGCCCTGCAGTTGCGGAGAAACGTCCAGAGTGGAGGTCCCCCCAGCAGTCTTGAGATTTGAGACACTCTCCACCTGCACTAACCATGCTGGCCTTTTGTTATATTGGCATCTTGGTTGAACATGTGATAAGTGCCAGGCATGGGCTGGGCTTTGGAGCCTTGGAGGTGGAAGAAGGTGGAAGGTTGTTCCTTCATCTCCAGGTTTAGACTTCTATTAAAGAGACAGTCACACAGACACATGCGAGCACAACATGGCATTTTTCAGTGAATGATAAGACTACTCACCTGGATGCCCAAACCAGAAATCTGGTTATCATCTTTGATGCCTTCCTGGATAGAGGGATGGCCAACTGCCCATGACATACCCCCTGGGAAGGGGCAGTCCATGTGGAAGACACGAGATGCTATCTTCTACCCACACTTTGTTGATGTGGCTATAAGATTGAGTGTTTTTTTTTAAATGTTCTCAAGGGATGTTTATTTGCACATGAGAGATCACTCACAGATTACCCTGGTTTTAAAATTTAACATTGAGTTTATTAAATTTTAAAACAAAGTTGGGTTCTTTCTCAAGCTTTTAAGTTCAGTTTATGAGTCTTATTTTGTTTGTAAAAGTCTAGCGAAAATTAACAAGCACATATAAGGAGACCTTGATTAATACCTAAGCTTGTTTATAAACTTAAAGATTTTCAACTGTTTATAATTTTGATACATTCTATTTTCAGTACTTTAATTGTCTGATTAACAAACAAAATTTCCCAAGTACTCAAGACTTATAAATCTAATAGATTCATTAAACTCATAAACATGGTGATTCTTTTTTTTTTTTTTTGGCTGCGTTGGATCTTTGTTGCTACGCGCGGGCTTTCTCTAGTTGCGGCGAGTGGTGGCTGGCTACTCTTTATTCTGGAGCACGGGCTCTAGAGCGTGTGGGTTTCAGTAGTTGCGGCACGTGGGCTCAGTAGTTGTGGCTCGCGGGCTCTAGAGCGCAGGGTCAGTAGTTGTGGCGAACGGGCTTTGTTGCTCCGCGGCATGTGGGATCTTCCCGGACCAGGGCTCAAACCTGTGTCCCCTGCATTGGCAGGTGGATTCTTAACCACTGAGCTACCAGGGAAGTCCCATGATGATTCTTATGATAATCAGAAATGCTCAAGCATTATACATAAATCTAGTAAAAATTCAACTTAAAACAGCAAGTCTAAATCAATTCCTAAATTAGTCATTTTAATTGTGATCACAAAGTTTAACTGCTATCCCAATAGACCAAACACTCTTAAAGACAAAAATTTCTATATGAATCATACATTGCTTTTAGAATAATACAGACACACCTTATTTTCTTGCACTTTGCAGACATTGCATTTTTTTACAAACTGAAGGTTTGTGTCAACCCTCTGTCAAGCAAGTCTATCGTCACCATTTCTCAATAGTATTGGCTCACTTCACGTCTCTGTGTCACATCTGGGTAATCCTCACAATATTTCAAACTTTTTCATTATCATTATATTTGTCATGGTGATTTGTGAGCAGTGATCTTTGATGTTACTATTGCAAAAAAATTACGACTTGCTGAAGGCTCAGATGATGGTTAACATTTTTTAGCATAAAATATTTTTAAATTAAGGTATGTACACTTTTTAGATATAATGCTATTGTACACTTAATAGACTACAGTATAGTTTAAACATAACTTTTGTATGCACTGGGAAAGCAAAAAATCTGTGTGATGCACTTTATCGTGATACTCACTTTATTTTTGTAGTCAGGAACCAAACCTTCAATATCACTGAGGTCTGCCTGTATTCGGTTAATAAAAACTATACATAATTATTTTATTTTTTTGTAAAAATGTATACTAACAATTACATAAGTGTATACACTAACATGTTAACAACTAATAACTCTGGGTGGTGGCATTTTGGCTGAATTTTATTTTCTTATTCAAACCTTTCTTCATTTTTGAATGAATATGTGGCTCTCTCTTTTTTTTTACAATCCAAGGAAAGACATAATTAAAAAAAAAAAAACCCAGTTTGTTTCTGTTCTGGGATAGAGTCTGTGCTGGGATCCCATCTTATAGGGTGGTCCCTGGATACCTAGCCCCCACTGTGTAGCCTTCCTCATGGGCCACCTGGAGCCTGGACCCATTTAATCACTGCAGCAGGCCTCACGGGACTTGCGTTTCATGAATGCATTTATGCAAAGACACCTCCGACATCAGGCTTTGAAATTTAGTATTATTATTTTTTAACAAAGAGAGGAAGTTTATACCTAAAGCCATCCTCCACAGTCTGAGCCTTTGAGACCATCATGCAAATTTAAGTTTAACTGAAGAAAAGCATAGATTAGAAGCTGTTCTCTCCAAGCCTGGTGGACAAGCTCACTATGACTAAGGAACTGATTGCCTGACTAAGTAACTATCTGACGAGCTGAAGGACCCATGAATAAGTGAATAAATACATGGACACAGTGAATTAGTGACTGGCTTTGAAAGTCTGAATAAATTAGTGAATGGATGAGTAAAAATAACTAATTGCTTAATGACTGATTGATTGACAGAAGCAAGGACTAACTGGATGAGTGAATGAATGAGTAGGAATCAAAGACTTCCTGAGACTGACCGTGGGTGAATGAATTAATTGGTTGAATGGATGATGAGTAAATGATTGACAACACTGACTGACTAAATTGTCCACTGAAGACCGGGTAAATGAATAAGTGAATGAGAGAATGAATGACTGAGAGTGACTGAGAGTGAGCTCAAGGCTTGGCTGACTTACTGACTGTGCTTACCTGAATTAGTTGACTGACTGAATAATGGTGGTCTAAAACAACAAAACGATTGACTACAGTAAATGGGACACTGAATGCATGAATGAACGAATGAGTTTGAAGGAGAGGGCCTCACGGGAACTCTTTTGTCCTTGAAGTTGCCATGCCTCCATCCCAGCACTGCAGCTTCCACCCAGGAGTATATGGCCCCTTCCCTCCACATTCCCAAATACCTTAGATTTATTGATGTAGTTACTCAGGACCTACTGGTTGCCTTCCCAAGCGCTCTCCTTTCATTTCATTTTGTGGATGAAACCTGATACCTGACTTGTGGTCTATTCTTACTCTTAGGATTTGTCAATCAATCTTGATTTTTTGGCTTGCTCCTCAGGAGATCTAAGAACACTGAGTCACACCTGAGTCTTGGGTCTTTGCTTCTGGGCACCTTGGGAAGGATCCAGGTCCTGGGGATGCAAATCTTTCCCAGGGTTCTTCCCAGCCTCTGGAGGAAGCCATTCAAACTCCAGGTCTTAAGGTCTCTGTCTGTTGGGTGAGAGGTTCTACTGTACCTGGAGCTCTGCTGGGAGGCCCAGAGCTCGTCCATCTCAGTGCAGGGGCCTGATGACCTGATGCATGGCTATTCTCAGGCCACTGGAACGTGGGGAATGGTGTGCACTTGCAAGCTTCCTGGTGCACATTCTGTTGAGAAATTCCAGTGTTTGCCTGCTCATCCTTTTATTGTTGACCCTTGTGAGTTTGCTTTTATTGCTCTGGCTTACCTGAAGCAGACTGACCCTTGAAGGAATTTTCATTGAAATAAAGTCCTCCTCAGATCTGGGAACGAAACCTCCCACCCCTCCTCTCCTGCCTGCTCAGAGCTGCCTCCATGGACAGAGAGATTTTGCTAAAGGGCTCTGTGTGTTAGCAAAGGATTCATTAATTGGGAGCTCACTGTTTGCCTCTTGTTCATCAGCTTCGGATCACATAGCGGATCTGTTGTCTATTTACATTTATTAAAGGAATATTTCAGAAGAGTATTTATTCTTAAAGGGAAGCTCAGAGGTTACCCTTGAATTTCAGAGTGAAGATCTGCCAAAATCCATGGCCAAGAGGCTGAAAATAGACATGGTGTTTATTTGTCTGCAGCCTCTTTGGGTGTGTCATTAGCTGTGGGCACGGAATTAGAACATCACCTGTAGTGCCAGGCTGGAATGAAGGTGGGACTGACATGACCACAGAGACAGGGCCTGATGACCATGTGAGAAATCATCTTGCTTGGTTCAAAGCTAATAAACAAAAAGACATTCTAATTAGATGTCAACTTTTACATCAGGATTTGTAGAGTGGACTTAATGTCTCAAGGATGTTTACATGTGTGAATACTCACATTGACCTGGGAGAAGGGCAGGAAGATTGAAACCAAGTTCATCGTCTGTCTGTCTAGGGTGACTTCCTGATTTCTGACCCTCCAATTTCCATAATCTGTTGGATTCTAATTATACATATATTTATTCACCCTGTACAGGGTCTGGTGCATGATTGGTGTTTGATAAATATTTGTTGATGGAATCAATAAATGGCTAAACGTCAAACTCAATTCATCTTTTAAGGCTTAGTTCAAATTCTATATCATCGTGTAATCATTCCTTGAATTTGCTTACAACATGACACAAAAGGAAAATCAAGAGCCTTGGAGATAGGCCAACTTGGTTTCACTCCCCAGTTCTTTTACTAATTAGTTGTGTGTTTAACTTTTCTCAGCCTGTTTCTTCTTTATCATTATCTCTGTCATCATGATCACCATCATGACAATAATGAATACTCCTGAGTGCTTACCACGTGCCAGTTAAGCACATGCCATGCATCTTCTTTTTAATCTCCACAAAACTCCACTATGTAAGTTCTAGTATCTTCCATGTACAGATAAAGAAATCGATGTACATGGAAGATCAGCAGTAGTAGTAGCTACCTCTTTACTATTTGCCAGGCACTGTGCTAAGCATTTTAAAATCCAGTCAACCATCGGATGAGCAACATGTCTTAGTTTGCCTAGAACTGTCCTAGTTTTAGCACTGAAAGACCCATGCTCTGGGAAAACCTTCAGTCCTGGGACCACCAGGACAGCTGATTACTCAATCCTCATAACAAAACAGGAGAAAGGTGATACTCCTCCAACTTACAGGTGAGAAAACTTGCCGAAGTTCACGCTAGTAAACGGCAGGACCACGTATTCTGGTTCTCTGAGCCTCATTTTCTGAACGGGGAAACAATTTTCCCGTCATTGGATTGTTGGGACATTAGATGCTCTAATATGTAACATGAGTATAGCACTTACTTTTCTACCTCTTATCATTCAAAACTATGACCTTTTCTTCTTTCTCTTTACATCAAGAGGCTTAAAGCATCACATCTGGTGGTCTCCACCTCCTAACCTTCCATTTTCTTTCAACCTGTCCCAGTTTTACTCCTTTCCCCATCACTTGTCTAAGAAAGAACTCTAGTCAAAGGTCATCAGCTATCCACTGGTCTCTTCATAATCCTCATTCTACTTCCCTGGAATGTGAGAAGCAGTCTATCTATGTTTTAAAAACTAAAACAGACGGAAAGAAATTGAATCAGAATGAATCCCAAAGCATCTGACACTTCGGACCTCTCCCTCTTCTTAAAATTCTTTGATGTCTTGGTTCCCTTGACTCTCTTAGTTCTTCCACGTGTCTGAATGCTCCTTCATGGCTGCTCTTTATCTTTCCTCTTTGTAAATATTGCTGTCTTTCAGAGTCTTTCCATTTGCCCTCACTTTGCAGTCTCTCACGAAGCCATCTCATTCATTTCCCAGACTTAACTGTCATATTTATACTGGTAAAATTCCAACACTTTCTCCTGAGTTTCATACATATATATCCAACCATATTAGTAAGGAGAGCATAGGTCATGCTGCAGTAACAAATTTACCGTCAACTCAGGGGCTTTATGTATCAAATATGCAGTTCTCTCTCATGATTCATGTCCAGCAGAAGTTGGTAGACAGAGATCCACAGAGTCACTCAGGGACCCAAGCTGGTGGACGCTCTGCTATGAACTCTAAACTCATGACCTCTAGTCTCTGTGGTGGGGGATAGTGAGGGGGATGGTTGTACAATGGCTCTTAAATCCTCCCATCTGGAAGTGACACAGATGACTTCTGCCCCTACTCAGTTAGCAGGAACTAGTCATATGACCCTGCAAACTGCAAAGGTGCTGGGGAAAAGGAGACACGTAGTGAGCCATAAATCAACACATCCACTGGCCCCTGGACATCTGCACATAGAGTTTACTAGGGCAGTTCAAGTTCAGGTTCCTCACGGAATCAATATCTTCTTCCACCAAACTGCTCCATCTTCTATTTTCCTGATCTTAGAAAAAGGGCCACCATCCACACTGTATCCTGGACTGTATGCCTCTCTGGTTTTTACCTCCTCTCCCCTACTTTAGGCCACTTGTGAAAACTTACTGATTTTCCCTCCTTGCCTTCCTTGTCCCAGCCTCTTTGAATCTAAACCTACTTCTCAACCTGCTGCTCTTAATCAGCTTCTTATCATCAGGTTTCTGGATTTCGGTTTTAGCTCCTGAAATGCCTCTCCTTACTCCCAAGCACCTCTTGCTATTCCTACTTCCTCTCTAATGCATCCTCCCTAAGGCTCCAGGGAGGTTTAGCTTGTTTTTCCTCAAGTCTTAATCCAATCACGCAATGTCCTTGCTTTATTGTCTCCAGGCTTCCTGAACCCAACTCCTGTGACATCTAACTTCTAATCTTCCTCCCCACACTTGCTCCTCCTGAAAGCCTCCCCCGCCCATGTACAGGGATTCCATCCTTCTAGATGCTCAGCCCAAAACCTTGAAGTCATCTTGACTCTTCTTGATTATCCTCACATTCCACATCCTCTCTACCAGCAAATCTCGTTGGCTCTGCCTTCAAAATATATCCAGATCCAGTCGATTCTCAAGAACTCTTCTGCTCCCTCTCTGGTACAAGCCACAACATATTTCACCCAGATTAATGTAAGACCCTTCTCATGAGTCCCCTGTCTCTACTTTTGTCCCTTTTGTTCTATTTCCTAGATTAGCAAGAGAGGTCCCTTTATAATTAAGTCAGTCTTATCACTCCAGTGGTCAAAGCCCTCTAAGCGCTCCACATCTCACTTGGGATAAAAACCAAAGACCTAGGGACCCTGCAGGCCCTCTACAATCTGACCATCTTGGTGGAGCTCTTCTTCCAGGACCCTCCCCCAGAATCACTCCACCCGGTCATATTGGTCCCCTTTTTCTTCCTTCAATACACCAGAGTCCTCTGCCTTCAGGAAGATCCTCAGAACCAGGCCCCATCCTTTGGGTCTTTGGTCACATGTCATTTCTCAGCGACCAGCTCCCTGACCAGCTGATATAAAATCCTTCTCTCTCTTTTCCCTCCCTCCTTGTCTTATTTTCTTATCCATGGTGCCTATCACCATTTAACACACTATATATTATACCTATTTATCTTGCTGACCATCTGTCTCTTTCAGGGAGAAGGAAAGCTAAACGGGGTTAGGGATTTTCTTTCTGCCTTGTTCACTGAGAGATCCCCAGTGCTACGAAGAGTGCCTGGGATGTAGTAGGCATTCAATAAATATGTGTAAATTGTCCTGAAGATAATGGTGACACCTCTTAGCCCAGCCTTCACCAATTACTGCAGTCTCTTCATTTGTCATACTACCTTCTTAGTACAAAAGCAACATTTCCCAAATTACTATCTAGACAATGCCAGTCCTACTTGCATATTTGCCTTTAAAATATGTTCGGGAAATATTTTACACTCTTGGCTCGCCCACCATCCCACAAAACTGGCCAAAATTCAAATACATAATAGCATATTATAAAATCTAAGAAGTACTACAGGAAGTTTAACTTTGTTTCTAAGCTTATTTATTCAATGAATCCTTTTAGGGAATTTATATTAGCATCCTGTACAATTGCAGCCCTTTGTGGATTTTCTGCTACGTAGCTTCCAACTCCCAGAATGCATCAGACTGTTTTGTCTGTTTTGTTATGTTGTTTTCTCACTTTTGAATTGCCAAATACTCTCCCTCATCTCTTTCCGCTTTACATAAGCACACACACAAGCACACACTGTCCAGGACAAATAGTAACTTCCCTTTCCTGCTTTTGTGCGAGCTTACAACTCTTTTATGAAGCCTACTCTGATTCCCCACCCTCCTAAACTACTTTTTCCTTTAGTGCGCTCACCGTGGCCTGGTAACGTCTTTATCAGCACATCCAATTTAGTTAATCCCAGATATGAAATCACATGTCTATTGTCCTGATTAGTTCTTCGCTTCCCAAAGGCACAGGCTGTATCATTTTATCCTTGTAGGCCCAGTTTGTACCCCTCTTCCTCACACAGAGAAGGTTGGCCTTCATCAATAGAACGGACCTGTTGGGCCTTCTGAAGTTAAGGCATAAGAAGCCTTGAAAGCATCTGCCTGGTTCTCTAGGAACTCTTGCTTGTGGGCTACTCCCTCTCAAAACCCACCCAGCAGCTGTGAGAAGCCCCAGGCACGTAAAGAAGCCACTTGTAGGTATTCTGGTTGAGAACTGCACTGAGCTCCAAGCTGACAGCCAGCACCACCGGCAGCCATGGAGTGAGCCACCCTGGACGTCCAGCCCCGTCAGGCCTTCAGATGACCACATCCCCAGCCTCCATCTGACTGCTTTCCCTGAGGGACTCCACGTGAGAACCATCCAGCGGAAACCAGTCAGCCCACAGCACAAAGAAAGGTGAAAATAAATTGTTACATTAGCCCACTAATTTGGGTGGTAATTTGTTACACAGGTATAGACACCTGAAACAGTCTCCTTATCCCACCTTAACATGTAAATTGTAAGCAAACCTGATTTAAACTTGTCCTTTCTGGGCAACCCGGCTGTTCTTAATGAAGGAACTTGGAATATGAATCACATCCCTTGTCATTCAAAAAGTCCTGTATGCTCTTACATCTGCCAGTGAACAGTAATCTCCTTTTATCCAGTCGCTAGACTCCCCACAGAAAGGCCAGACCCCTCCCTTTTCTCCAGTATGTCTCATCCTACTAGAAGAGCAGGGTGTCTTTTTAGAAACCTCATTCTGTAAATATCATCTACCCTTGAGCATTATCAAAATGTGCTCCATGAGCTGGTGCCTGGTGTGTTTAAGTTGGTGGGACACGTTATCCTTCGGTTGCAGCCCACAGAACACAACAATGTGCTTTCAATTAGCTCATTTTAAGACTCCTACGTGACACATTCTTGCTTGGGGATCACCCAAAATGCTCCAAGTATTTCCTGATCTGTAGTCATTTGCGTACCTGCCTTCCTTCCCTAAGTGTGTGAGCCCCCTGGGGGCTGGACATGTGCTATGTGTTCCTGTATTGTGCTGTTTACAGAGCTCTTCTCTACCATGACGGCTTTCAGTTTTCAGGGCCGTTTGGTTTTCAGTGATGTGATAGTTTAATCCCCAGAGGTTTGCCTTATTTTCCTAAAGCGCAAGTAATCGGTGAGGCAGGGTGTCCTGCTCACTGCTCCCTACCCGGTACCACCCGCAACAGTCGCGAGTCTCAGCGTAGGAAAAGGGGTCATTGCAGGATTTAGGATCTGAAGAATCAGCTCTGGGGCTTCCTGGATGTGTCTCTGTGCAGCTGGCATGATTCCCCTGAACCTCAATTCCCTCATCTGAAAATAGGCGAAATAGGCACCCCTAACCCTAACCCATGTCCTTGGGAATATCAGGTGAGATAAAGGATATGAAAGATTTGGGACACTCACTAGATTACCTCTAAGGTACCTCTCCACTGAGGCTCTAGGACAGGGCTTCTCAGTGAGAACTGGGAGGTAGAGTTGGAAGTCAAAAGAACCTCAAACTCACTCTGACGTTCTTTACTTTTCTGCTACATTCGGAGGGCGGGGACATATCTGATTTATTGTGAGCTCCCCTCCCACACAGTGCCCAAGTCATCTGGGAAACCCAAAAGGGATTACAGTCCTTCAGGGAAATGGGTTAAGACCCAGGACAATTGGATATATTGGAACAGAAGCTTTGGGAATAAAAGAGTAACCTCCATACAATTGAGCACTTTGTCTGCATTCAACACATTTCCTGATTTATCCAATCTGTCCACCAGGGACAACCACCACCAGTTGGGGAAATCGATCATTAGGTTCAAAATACAAGATTCAGCACACGAGGGACTTCCCTGGCAGTCCAGTGGTTAAGACTTTGCCTTCTAATGCAGGGGGTGAGGGTTCAATCCCTGGTCAGGGAGCTAAGATACCACATGCCTCATGGCCAAAAAACCAAAACATAAAACAGAAGCAGGGCTTCCCTGGTGGCGCAGTGGTTGAGAATCTGCCTGCTAATGCAGGGGACACGCGTTCGAGCCCTGGTCTGGGAAGATCCCACAAGCTGCGGAGCAACTAGGCCCGTGAGCCACAGCTACTGAGCCTGCGCGTCTGGAGCCTGTGCTCTGCAACAAGAGAGGCCGCGATAGTGAGAGGCCCGCGCACCGCGATGAAGAGTGGCCCCCGCTTGCCACAACTAGAGAAAGCCCTCGCACAGAAACGAAGACACAACACAGCAAAAATAAATTAATTAATTAATAAACTCCTACCCCCAACATCTTGAAAAAAAAAAAACAGAAGCAATTTTGTAACAAATTCAATAAAGACTTTAAAAATGGTCTACATCAAAAAAAAATCTTAAAAAAAAAGATTCAACACATGAAAAATCTGTAAATAACCAGTTATTAAAGAATGATTATTACTACATCCATTAAAAATGTGTGGCTCATACTTAATAAAACTAACTCTGTTGCTTTTCTCCACTGGGCTTTGTTCTGCCTGTTGGTGACACTTGGTCAAGTTCCCACCTTCCCAGATACCAGCTCTTTAGACATGTGGAGTCAGTGACTATGCCCGCTCTCTTTTGCAGCCCAAACACCTCACTTCCTTGATCTGCTCCTCATGCAGTTGTTTCCAGTCTTGCTGCTATCCTGGAGTCCCTTCTTTGGGGGTAGTTATATCTATTTCTGTCAGTCTTAGAGCACATCTTCTTTAGCACCTTTTATCCAAGAAAAAAAAAAATTGTTGCATGGATGAATCCAGAGAGTACTCTTAGAAGCCATGGCTTGCAGAGAACCATGGGATGAACATACCTGAACCTTGGTGAGATTTTCTAGGTGTTTCTACATCTCAGGAGAGACACCATATTTCATCTCTGGTTTGACCCAAAAGCCCATGTGAGAAAGTTTACTTGAAGCCAGAACCACCTTAAGCTAACAGGGCTGACACAAGCTTTACAGAGACAGACCTAGACCTCTTGCTTGGATGGTAGCAGCACTGAATGGAAGACCAGAGGGAAGGTGGACAGGGTTGGAGGAAAAGAGAAAAGAAAGAAGGGAGAGGAAAAGGAAGAAAGAGAGGGAGGAAAGAGATCCTATTTTTTTCTCAAGTGTCTTCCACATTTTGAGGCTCACAGGATGATTCTGAAGCTGGAGGTCTTTAAGTCATTCCATTATTCACTGTACAGGCTTCTACTGATTGACTCTACTGAATCAAGTATTGCACTAATCATCAAGGATACAGAGATAAAAAATTCAGTTCCTGCTCTAGGATCTCAACATCGGTATAGAAAATGCACAGGCAATTAACATTATGGTAAATAAAATAGTAACCCACACGCTAGTGGGCATGAAGCAATTATATGATACTGAACTGCTTCTGTTGCTATAGACAGGGTTGAATGGTGTTATCCAAGAAGTGAGTCCCCTTTACCCTACCCCATCCTCACACAGCCAGGGTCTCCCATAGTGGAGACAAAGGCTAGTCTAGCTTGGGGTCTGTTCGGAGACATGGCAAAGTGTGTGATACTTGCAGCCACCTCAGGCATATGGGTAATGAGTGTGGGACAACCACACATCCTGGTTTACCCAGGACAGACTTCATTTACACCTGCTTTCCCAGTGTAATTCTTGACAGTGCACACTTTTACTCTCAAATACATCCCAATCTGGATGATAAACTATATGGTCACCCTAGTGATAAAACTTCAGGAGCCAGATGCCTGGGTTAAATTCCAGCTCTCTGCTTATTAGCTACTCTCTTAGGAATCCCTTAGCTTCTGTGTCTGTCTCCGCATCTACAAAGTGAGGCCAATATAATCTGCCTCATGTGGGTTGTCGTGAGGATTCAATGAGTTAAAATATGCAAAGCCTTAGAGCAGAGCGAGCGTACCTGCCCAGATGTAGAGCTCTTGCCCTCTCCTTGATTTCCATGGAACACAGAACGCCTAAGGTACACAGGCATTTCTGTGTCTGGTGGTTTTATTGAAGACCTGGGGAGTTGGGGTTAGACATCAGGGTGCAGAGATGTAGAGCCCAGTGTTCCTTGGAGTCCCTGTCCCCTCCGCTGGCCCCATGACTGTTCCAGACTCCATTCATGGCTTCTTTCTTTCTCCGCCTCTCCGGTAATGTGATGCTAGGCTGAAGGGTCCTGCACCTGGCCAGGGAACAGTTTTCTGCTTTCAAGGGGAAGCCCTGGGTTTTTCTGTGGTCCTGGGGAGAAATATTAAGAACTTCTCCTGTGTACCTCCTCAGGAGGGGTGCTGGAAAAAATACAGGACACCCAGTGAGTTTGAATTTCAGATGAACAACAAATTCCTTTTTTTTTTATTATAAATAATCCCCCCAAATGTCATGGAGCATACTTACACTAAAAAGACACTTGTTGTTTATCTCAAATTAAAATTTAACTGGGCTTCCTATATTTTTACAGGTATACCTTGGGGAGATTGCAATTTTTGTTCCAGACCATCACAATAAAGTGAGTATCACAATAAAACGAGTCACATGAAATTTTTGAATTCCTAGTGCAACTGAAAGATATGTTTACACAATAGTGTAGTCTGTTAGGCATGCAATAGCTTTACGGCTAAAGAAACAACATATATACCTTGATTAAAAAATACTTTATGGCTAAAAAATGCTAACCATTATCTGAGCCTTCAGGAGTTGTAATCCTTTTGCTGGTGGACAGTCTTGCAATATTTCAAACCCTCCACCAGGTGCCCACACCCATAAGAATATCAATAACTTTCCAAGTGCAAGGGTCTTATTTCATTTCTTAAGCAACCACATGGCATTTTTATACTGAGAACTCTCTGCCCCTCCCCTCCACGGCCTCATGTCATCCCAATGTCTCAGCAAGGTCTTGAAATCTTGAAAGGTCAGAGCCCTCGAATCTGTGCTGATTTGGGTCACCATTTCCTTGAGATTTCCTTTGCCTCTTCTTTGATTAAAGCTGTGTTTGCCTCGCCTCCCGCTTTTTAAGCAATTACACTAATTAAGCTAATTTTTCTTTGTTCTCTCTTTGCAATTTGCATAAATGGCAAATTTATATATAGTGTCCTTAATTCTCCTTTAACTGCTCTGTAATTAACAGGATGCTCAGGCTAAATATAAATAAGTACAGAAGGAAAAACAGCCTTCTGCTGAAATACCGATAAAGGCTGGGAGGAAAGAAAAGCAGAGAGGGGAAAACAGTTCTAAGCCCTGCTCTAAACTCATTATGCCTGATTGGGTCACAGTTGGAGGAGACTAGCTAAAGGTCAGCGGCTGCAAGAGCGTCTTTCTGAGAGCCCTGCCACCTGGAGCAATTTCAGGATAGAATTCGGGCTATTTGCTTGCAGTAGTAATACTGCACTATTTTTCAAGGGAGTAGAGCAGCTTGGCATGAGGGAGACAGTGGTATGACAGTCAGTGGGGCTCAGTCTGGGGCCCTGCTCTACTTCCGACCAGTTGAGTCACCTTGGGCTAAGGAACAACAAAACCCAATACCTGGGCTTCAGGTGCTTTCCAGGCAACACGTACTATAACACTCAGTAACCCCCTAATCCCATTATTTCCCAGATATAAAAATATTCCCACGATAGAGATGTGCTTAAAATATACTCTTAAATCAGACGAAGTCTTTCTTCTACAAATGCACACTCATATACTGACACAGGGCTTATGCAGTAGTCCTTTGGGAATCAGCTTGGTGTAGTGATTAAAAAGGTGGTTCCTGGGGGCTGGTCTCAATTCTACCTCTAGCTTTAGCTCCGTGACCTTGGAAAAATTGCTCAACGTGTCCAAGTCCAAGTTCTCTTTTCTGCAGAGTGGCATACAACACACTTGTGAGGCTGTTGGCAAGATTACAGAAGCAGCATTAACGTATCAATACTTAGCACCGTGCCTGATGCCAGCAAGCCCTCAATACCGTTTAACGTTCATATTTGTCAGGTCACATGTTTCAGTTGGCATTGGTTTCAGGTGAACATCATTGGTTTCAGAAATTGGTTTCAAAAATATGGTTTCAGAAATACGGGGTCTCAAGACCTAGAAACTTGGGTGATCCAACCAAGGAACCATGGGAAGACGTGTCTAAGAACAGAACTGTCCTCTCCTCCAAATCTTGGAGCTGTGATCATAGTCATTGTAACAATATCAATGCCTCATTTGTGTGTATATTTCCTGAAAAGTCTACAGAGTCCACTCTGTGACTGGGCACACAGAGGGATGAATGAGACAGTCCTCAAGGTGGGGAGATAGACAGGTTTTAAACAGTCAATTCCGAAAGGGTGAGTGAGAGCCGTGCTGGTCTCACGTGTTGGGGAGTCAGGGTCCCTGCGGGGACCAGAGGATCCAAAGAAGGTTGTGTTCATACCATGTGTTCACACCATTTCTATATGGGGAAATCTCTTAGGACTTCTCTTCCCCCAATTTCTTATCTGTGTTTTTTAAAATTGATGTTTTGTATACAAGTATCCCCTACTTTTCGAGAGTTCGCTTTATGCCACTTTGTTATTAAGGAAAACTCACATTAGTACCTGTCTTTGATAACCAAAAGAAATCAAAAATAGCATTCAGCGTTTGCTTTGCAGTAGCCATTATAGAGGGAGTGAGCACCCAGAGAAGTAAGAGCTGCTTCCCTGGGAACCACACTCAGCATCTCAGCATGGAGCCACCATAGCTTTGAACTGTGTCTGTGAGCATCTGTGCTTTATCTTCATTTATTTTGTGCATCCATGAGCAAGATGTGTCCTAAGGTAATTGCTTCTTTGCTTTGCACTTTGGCTTACGAAAGGTTTCAGGTAGTGGGGATACCTGTATTGTTATATTATATATTAGAATGTGCATATAATTTGTAAATAAGTAATACATATGCAGAGGAGTGTGTGCTCAAAAGGTTTTTACTGAGATCAAAGGATACAATGGAGAATCAGCAAAGGGAAGATCAGAGAAAAGAGGGTTAAGTGAGGAAGGTTTCCTGGAAGAGAAGCTTGGAAGCTGTAAGCTCCATGAAGGTAGGGGCTGCTTCTCTCCTGTCCCTTGTTACGTCTGCAGCATATAGAAGAATGTCTGGCACACAGGGACACTCAGGATCTGCTGAATGAGTGGGTGAGATAAGGGGGTAGGAGGGGAGAGGAGATGCCCCCTGAATTGCCCATGCTTTATGGACTGAATGCTTATGTTCCCCCAACTTTATAAGTTGAAGCCCTAACCCCCAAGGTGGTGCTATTTGGAGGTGGGACCTTAGACAGGTAATTGGGTTAGGTGAGGTCATGAGGAGGGGGCCCCCACAATGAGATTAGTGCCCTTGTAAGAAGAGAAAGAGGCAGCAGAGCTCACACTCTGTCTCTGTACACTGAGGGAAGGCCACGTGAGGACACAATGAGCAGGTGGCTGTCTGCACCCCAGGAAGAGGGTCCTCACCTGAACCGGACCATGTTGGTGGCACCCTGATCTCACAGCCTCCAGATCTGTGCTTAACTCACCCACTCTATTGTATTTTGTTATGGCAGCTGAGCTGACTAAGAAACCATGGTTACACAACCTGTAACATGGTCATGACCTGTGTGATTTCTGAAATCAGAGAAGGAAGAGACATGTCCCAGGAGGGGGAAGGTCATGGACTAAAGTGCATAGGCTGGAGACAGCCTGTGTGTCTGGGGGGCCACAGCAGCTTCCATAAAGTGGGAGGCAAGAATGAGGGTGATGACATGGACAGCTCCACTCTGACTTGGGCTAGAATCCCACCTTGGCTTTTAGCAAGAAACTTGGGCTCTCTAAAAATCATAATAATGTCTGGTTGCTCAGTAAAATGGGATTAATAGTAGTTCATGGTGTATTTATGAGAAACAAGATAATGTGTGTAAAGTACCTTCTGTGCCAGCATGGTGTTTGGCACAAGAAACTCTTCCAATAAACCCTTATTGGGACTTCCTTGGTGGTCCAGTGGCTAAGAATCTGCCTTCCAATGCAAGGGACATGGGTTCGATCCCTGGTTGGGGAAATAAGATCCCACATGTCATGGGGCAACTAAGCCCACGTGCTGCAACTAGAGAGAAGCTTGCGCGCTGCAACAAAGAGCCCACGTGCCTCAAAGAAGATCCCATGTGCCACAACTAAGACCCGATGCAGCCAAATAAATAAATAAATATTTAAAAAAAAAAAACAACTCTATTGATTGGCTGAGGCCCCTTTAATCAGATGGTCAGCAGGGCATCTTTTAGAAGACTAGAATCATGGCTGGCATCAGTTAGCAGAAATTGTTCTCCATGAGCGGATGTTTCCAAGGATCATTGAGAGTCTCAGAGATACTTCCTTATTTTCTGCCTGCTAGAATTCAAAGATCCCTTGTTTCAACATTACATCACTGGGGAAGTACTCAAAGACTCAATTATAAAAAATAAAAAAAAAATTTAAAAATTTAAAAATCCCAAAAGAGTTTTTTCATTTTGGTTGGGAGAAATATTTTCAATAATTTGGGGGGATGGGGGGAATCTCTTCTACTAAGTTGTTTTGTGATAAATATTTTAATGGTGTCAGGAGGGAAATGCCTTTTCTGCTGAATGTAGCTCATTACAGGCCCCTCAAAGGAAGCCTTTGTTAGCATCCCCAGTAGCTGATGAGTGCTGCTTTAGCATGATGTGAAGGAAAGAATACAGATTTTGTCTGAATTCCAGGCCTATTTCAAATCCTGGTCATCCTTTGTGTGACCTTGAAAAAGTCAGTTAAACTCTTAGTTCAGTTTCTTCTTCTGTAAATGAGACTAGAAATACTTCCTGCATAGTTTTGTTGAGAAGGTAAGATAGGATAATGTATGCAAAGCTTCTACAGAATAAGTGGTCACTAAATGTTATTTCTCTCACTGGAGTAAAAGTTTGATTGTTTAGGATCCCAATTTAGGCAATAGTTTTCTCAAAAGGCCAGCTAATCCCAAGAGACCCCCAAGGAAATACCTCTTGATATTTGGTTCAATATCATAATCATCACTTTTCCCTGTTAAGAGATGAAGTACTCACACTGTATTAGACAGCTTTGCCGAGTGACAAATGACCCCCGAATCTCAGCTGCAGATGTTGATTTCTGGATCACGTCATGTTGAAAGTTGAGGTTTGTTTGACTGGCTGTGCGTCTATCCTTGAGACTGAAGAGAAGAGCAGGGAAGTCAAATCAGATGTTGGGGGAGGTCATGGAGAGAACATGACCACCATACGCCCTGCAAGCTGGCACAGGGCAATTGGAGGCTCCTCACCCACCCCCTGTCCTTGGAATGCATTCTCTGTCCCCTGTTCCCACAGTGGAAGCTGTTCCAAAGAGAACATGAGCTGCCTTGGGAGATTATGTGTGGTTGACATCATCTGGATGGTGTACGTGACTGAACCCCGTTAAGGCCTCTCTATGAACACTTTTTTCCTTTTTTTAAAAAAATTTATTTATTTTTATTTTTGGCTGCGTTGGGTCTTCATTGCTGCATGTGAGCTTTCTCTAGTTGTGGTGAGAGGGGGATACTCTTCATTGCGGTGCACGGGCGTCTCATTGCTGTGGCTTCTCTTGTTGCAGAGCATGGGCTCTAGGTGCACGGGCTTCAGTAGTTGTGGCTCACAGGCTCTAGAGTGCAGGCTCAGTAGTTGTGGCACACGGGCTTGGTTGCTCCATGGCATGTGGGATCTTCCCAGACCAGGGCTCGAACCCGTGTCCCCTGCATTGGCAGGTGGATTCTTAACCACTGTGCCACCAGGGAAGCCCTCTATAAACTCTTAAGATTTGGGATTTCCCAAAGTGTTCAGTGGGACGTTATTAGTGTTTCCTAAGCTGATTGGAGAGCAAGATCTCCCCTCTCCCTTCTTACCTGATCATCCGTTACTTGGAACACACTCTGGGAAACACTAATTTACAGCACGTAATTTAAGTTTTAAAAGAACCGGTGAGGTGCAGAAACCCCCCATTAACTAGGCAGAGAGCCAGCTGGTGGGGGTGGTCAGTGGTGGATTCACAGGGCCAGAAATGAACATGAGTGGTTTCTTCTGAGCACAACCCATGATGCTGGGCCTCAGAGCAGTGACAGCAGGGAAGTCAGGTGGGAGAAGACAAAGTCTGCATAGTGGAGACCAGACCCAGTAACAGCAACTCTGTGTCTGGCTCAAAGAGTGTGGCCAACACATATATGTTGAATGACTAAATAAATGAATGGAGTGCAGGATCAATGGTGGGAACTAGGGTAGGATAGGTTTGGCAGAGGGAAACAATAAATGCAAGTTGGGGACCCGGAGGAGCAGAATTGAGATATGAGGGTCTCTTGGACACTCACCTCACCTACTCCTACTCTAGCCATGGCTTCCCCAGCTTCTCACAAGTGTGACCGGGCAGCACCTCCCCTGAGGCACCTGCCACCTGTCTCTTTCCTTATGTCCTGGACTTCTCTGACCCCAGGGTGGAATCTCTGAGCACTCATGCGTGTGCCACTTCTGAGATGCTTTCTACAGTCTTCCACAATGTCCCACAATTGGAGCACCAGTTGCCCTGAGTGGCCATCTTGCATCTGTGTTCAGCTCCTCTCAGCTGGAACACAGCTTTGCGTGGGCTCTCCCTCTTCGCCGCCCCTCTGTTTCTGGCCCTGTGTCCCTGCTTGCATTATATATAAGCCACTTACCCATCAGTCTTTGTCTCAGGATCTGCTTTCAAGGAATCCTGGGCTTAGACACAAGACGACCAGTGGCTGAGCTCACCGTCTGGGACAAGTCGGGGCAGGCCCTGCACAGACAAAGGCAGGAAAGCATCATGGTCAAGCACATGGCTCTGGCCTGGGACTGCCTGGGTTTATATCCCTACAGAGTTGTGGTGACTATTAAACATGTTAATGAGATCAGTGACATAGACAGAGTGCTTTGTAAGCATTTAGCTGGGTCCAGCTGGGGTAAGGGACCAAGGGTGGGTGAGACAGTAAGATGGATATTAGCGGCTATATTTTAGCCACACAGATGCTGAGATTCAGAGAGGTGGAGCAGCTATCCCACACATGTGACCAGCTGCTAAGGGGCCAATCCGGGAACCCCAGGTCCACGTGACACCAACACATGTGCTCCTCAGACTCCCTGCCTGACTTCTGCAGATTTCTGGTCCTTGGGGGCCTGACCTCAGGTGACTTCTCCTTGGCCTCTTCTTAAGAGCTTGTGGGATGTGCTTTGTTGGTGCGTTTCCACATCATCCATCTGGTGATTTCCCAGAGCAACCTTCCTGCCAACCCACCCCTGGGGGTGATGTTGAGCCTGAGACTCGCTGATGCTGATCTTCTCCCTCAGCTGGCTCTTGCCTAACACACTCCCTGTTGGGTCGGGTTCCTTCCTGCTGACTCTCGCTGTCATCTCTCCACATTGTGGTCTCCAGTATGGCTGAGTATCGTCAGCATGAGAGCCAGTCATCAAGGCCACCTGGGGTTGAGTTCCAACTGTGCCAGTTCCTGGCTGTGAACCTGAGCGAGTTACTCAGTCCCCGGGTCGAGCTGCACTAACTCGTCCATGTAATGAGTGTACTATGATCTGCAGAGAGGGTCCTTCGTGAGACTAGAGGTGACCTGTGTCCAGTTCCTAGCATGGTACCTCCAGGGACACAGTGGATAGTCAGGATGTTAGTTCCATGACCTTCTCCCCACACCTTGTACATAGATGTCCCCAGTATCCCCGAATGATCAATTTCTTCACCTCATGACCTTCCCAACGCATGCCAGAGACCAGGTTTTTTTTGTTTTTTTTTTTTTCTTGCCTGGCTGGGGACTTACTACAGCTGTGGTTGTTTTAAGACACCCTTTTGGATCGACTCTGGAACCTCTTTGAAGGTGTCCCAGAGCCCCACCACTGACCCCTCCTTTGGCAAGAGTCCTGTGTCCACTGAAAACTCTTCTTTCAGCTCAATACAATGATACCAACAAAGTCCCTGGCTGTGCCCTCGACAACGGGATGAAAGTGCAGGGGTTGGGGGGCAAAACCTGGGTTCTGGATGGAGAGAACCCCCCTTGGGGCTACCCTGACCTCTCTCGCTAGTGCCCTCTGCTGTCCTGTGTGTCCTACCTCTGCTTCTCTGCTTGAGGGCTTTTTCTGACCTCACATGAGCCACCCAGCCTGCCTGTCACTGGGCAGCCCCAAAGTGCAAGGCATTTAATGCCTCCCATGGGAAACTCCCAACCAATGGGAAGGAGAATCCACAGATAAATACTGCAGCTTTGCCGTCAGCCCTCAGTGGGTCAATTCTCAAGTTCAATCCATGAGGTTCTTCAGAGGGTCCTCTGCGGGACAGGGCTCCAGCTATAAACACACGCTGCTGTTGACCTTTCTCCTTTTACTGTCTCACTTTTCCCATTCCTCACAAATGTTTCCTGCAATCACCCTCCAGATAAACTGTCTTCCTCCTAGACCTTGATCCAAGATCTCTTTGCAGGAAAATCCAAACCAAGATGCATGTAGAGTGGAAGGGCAAACAGAGTCTGTGCAGCACAGCACAGAAGGGGGTCTGAGTTGTGAGGGAAACAGACATTCTAACCCAGTGTGTCAAGCTCAGCCTGAAAGCAAGCCCAGAAATAATGGGAAGACCTAAAGGGGGGAGCCCCGCCTTGGGGGTGGGCGTGGCCAGGGAAGTCTTCCTGGAGAACATTTGAGTCCCATCTTCTTTCAGAAAGAAGTTGTCATTCTCAAGACTGAAAATCTTGTGGTGCCTGAAGGTGAGAATTCTGTTCCCCACCTCGTCTCAGCGGGTGAGGAGCTGGTTGGCCAACCATTTGCAATCCTTCACTCCTCCTGCTATGTTATTTATTTATTTATTTATTTTTTTTTTTTTTTTGAGGTACGCGGGCCTCTCACTGTTGTGGCCTCTCCCGTTGCGGAGCACAGGCTCCGGACGCGCAGGCTTAGCGGCCATGCATGGTTCATGGGCCCAGCCGCTCCGTGGCATGTGGGATCCTCCCGGACCGGGGCACAAACCCGTGTCCCCTGCATCGGCAGGCAGACTCTCAGCCACTGCGCCACCAGGGAAGACCCCTCCTGCTATTTTGAAAGGCTCTTATATGCGGGAAAATATCCTCTCTGGGGAGCCCTTGCCCTTTCATGGTTTGCCAGACACCTCCTCAACAGGGTACCCAAAAGCCTGCTGTAACCCATTGAGATTCCAAAAGGAAGCAGATCTAAATGGAGGGTTGGAGTGAAAAGACCGTGTTTATCATCGCTCGCGGGCACCTTGGCAATCTTCACCGGAGGAATTTCAGCACCACGTTCAGGGACTGCCAGGAGATGGGGGCGATTTCTCACCTGGGTGGCAGACACCTCTGTTGAATAGGGAAAGGCTCGTCATGGAGAACTGGAAGCTGATGCGTTCAGGGCAACTGCCCTAACTGGTTCTTTGATGCTTCTCTCTTAATAACCTCAGTTCTGACTGAGTGTCACCCGTGTGATCTTAGAGATAAGGGAGCTTAGAAGAAGAGAGGATTTGGGGCCTATGGTTCAAATCTCTCATTCATAGTGGGAAACTGAGGTCAGAATGGGGAAATGACAGGCCCCGGGTCACGTAACGTGTGAGTAACAGACCAGAGCCCAGTTAGCGATTTCCAACCCCAAAGGCAAAAGAGCAGGGGTGGTAGATAAGTTTTTAAGCTCTGGCCTGATTTGTTTCCCTCCAGAAGTCTTCAGACATTCTGCTGGATTCTAATATCCTCAAGGGCGGAGGTTCCAAAGGCCAGTCTCGCAAAAAATATGACTGTAAATCAATGACATTTCACACACGTTTACTGAAGGTCAGTCATAAACATGGCTGTGTGCTACATGCTTGATAGAGAAAGGTGTAAAAAAACAAAAGCAGGGGAATTCCCTGATGGTCCAGTGGTTAGGGCTCCACACTTCCACGGCAAGGGGCACGGGTTCGATCCCTGGTCAGGGAACTAAGATCCTGCATGCCACATGGTGTGGCCATCACTCAATCAATAAATAAATAAACAAAAATTAAAAATTGGGCTCTGGGGCTTCCCTGGTGGCGCAGTGGTTGAGAGTCTCCCTGCCGATGCAGGGGACGCAGGTTTGTGCCCCGGTCCGGGAAGATCCCACATGCCATGGAGTGGCTGGGCCCGTGAGCCATGGCCGCTGAGCCTGCGCGTCCGGAGCCTGTGCTCCGCAACAGGAGAGGCCACAACAGTGAGAGGCCCGCGTACCGCAAAAAAAAAAAAAAAAAATTGAGCTCTGTCCTCAAGATTTCACCATTTGTCAGGAGACATAGACTTGTAAACAATTGGTTATTATACATTGTGAAAAACCAGCCAGAGATGATAGTTCAGTACAGAGATAGAACAGAGGAGAAAATCACAAGGGTCTTCATAATCATCATCACTGTACTGGGTTGAATAGGGTTGCACAAAAAGTCATGTCCACCCAGAACCTCAGAATGTGACCTTATTGGGGAGCATGGCCCTTGAGTTTGAACTTTCCGGACTTCAGAACTATGAGAGAATACCTTTTGTTGTTTTAAGCCCCCCTTTTGTGAATTTTGTTATGGCGGACCTAGGAAAGTGAGATAGGCATCAAGCCAACAGGCTTGGTTTTATCATGAAGGCTACGGGGAGCAGATGAAGGGCCGGTTCTGTCTTTGATGTAAGGCTGCCTCATCTTTCTATGCCTTTTTTCTGCCTTTCTCCCACCACTCAGCCTCCAGGGCACCCCTCTCCATAACACACCTGTATCATGAACCTGCTGTACAAATCTCCCACCTACAGAAGACAGGCCAGGCCCACCCACCGTCCAGGAGGGTGTCCTGCCTGCACTCTTCCCAGCCCTCCTACGTCACCCATCCTCTGAAAGGAGAATGGATATATTGAGCAACTGCATCTCATGTAACTCAATCTATCAACAACTCTGTGGAACGTGACTTCATTTTATAGAAGAGGATGTGTCAGCTTCCATATTCCCTCTAACACATCTCAGGAATCTCCTCTTGGTTTACTTGACTGACAACAAATTTTCCTACCAATGACTGACTGGACTCTAGGTGTGAAAGGCTGGCTGTGCCTTAATTTTCACCTTTCCTAGGTGACATTCACCTTCCAACAGGGGAGGCTGGAAATGCAGTGCTTCAGTCCACTGGTTCCCTGCACTGGTTCTCAGCCCTGGCTGTGTACTGCAATTACCTTTGTTACGAGGTTAGAAAAAGTTCCACTCCAGAGACTCTAGTTTAGTAGGGCTGGATGGGCTCTATCAGCTGTACTTTTAAAAAAATCTCTGTAAGAATTCTGAGTCCCACTAATGGTTGTAAAGTGCTTCACCTCTTAAGAGTTCAAGCGCTGGGACAGGCTACATTTGGGGTTGAAAATTTTTGAAGTAGATGGGACTCAGAAACATTGAAACCGTGCTGTTTCAACCTGCTGTCCAAATGCACCATGGCAATAGCAGTAATATTTCAAACAGGTACCAATTATTAAACTTCCACCAGGGCCAGACGCTGTGCTTGGTTCCTTAAACATGTCTCTAATCCTCACAGTGGCCACAGGATGCGGTTTATTTCCATTTTATGAAGAACTGAGGTTTGGACAGCTCCCGTGCTCCATGTCAAAGCTGGCTCTCATTGCAGTACAGACTACTGCCTGTGCATAACCCCACACTTTCCTCACTCTGGCTTCAGCACGTGTTTTCCCACCACCCCTAGAATCTAGCATAGCCTTCACAGCCATTCTTTGCCTCCTGTCCCCTCCCAGGGACAAAGCTGCTTACAAATGTGCTCGGAACTGGAGAACAGACAATTAAATCTGTGTAAAGCCCTTGGCTCCTACCAAGCCGACTTACATAAATGCCCTTTTCTGGGTCTGGAAATCCTTCAGGTTTTTTCTCCACTATGAACATCTTTCTTTTCACACAATTACTCAAAATCCATCTCTTTAATCTCTTCTTCCCAGACCTTCCCTCATCTTTAGACTTTCTCTCCATTCGTCAGCCTGTAGTAAACATCAGCCATGCCTAGTTGAATGGTTTATAACATATTTACAAGATGCAACAAGCTTACACATGTTATATCTCATAGAACCCTTACAATAACTCCCCAGGATGGTACTATTATCCCTAATTTTCTGAGGTCCAAGAAGCTAAACTGTGACTTGGTCAAAGTCCTATATTTAGTGATGAGAAGAAAGGGGGTTAGAACACAATATTATCTCTCCCCAAATCTGATACAGTATCCGTGACCCACACTAAAGAGTTGCCCAAATGCTAGTATCACAGTAAGACCTCCAGTTATATACTCCAGGAAAAAATCAACATCTTGGGGTATTTACATACTTAGTCAACTTTTCCTGGCTGTCCACATGCAGTGGGCCCACTCTTCAATCAAGGGACACCTAGTGGATGCCCACTAAATGCCCAGCGCTATTCTAGGTACTAAAAACATTATGGCAAATAAGATCCATTCACTGGACTCAAGGTCTGGCAATCTACTGGGTGACAGGCAACATAGAGCGAGTACAGGGACATGGGTACAGTGACAGAGACAGGCACACATTGTGGGAGCCGTGAGAACTGGCTTCAAGGGATCAAGGGAGGCTTCAAGACAAGATGGCCCCAGGTGAGGTTCTTGAAGGATGGTTAAGAATTAACTGACAGAGATAGAAGAAGAGTCCACATGGAAGGGACAATATGGCAAAGGCTTGGAGTCAAGAAGCAGGCTATGTGACTGAGTGGGCGTGTATATGTGTCCATGCACATAGGTGTGTGTACATGTGCATGTGTGGTATAGCAACAAATAGCTCCCCATGGCCTGAGGATTGAGTATAAGGCAGTGAGGAGAAAGGGGATCTTCTTCAGAGGATCTTCTTTCTGGCCCTTGTTATGTTGTTTGGACTTCATCCAGGTTGTCATGGGGAATTAGGATACAATGGAGAGACAGGCATTTTACTGTATTATTTTTTATGGTAGAAATGTTCAAATATGGAAAAAATTATAGATAGTATTATTATGACAAGTAACCACGGACCCACCACTGAGAATCAACAGAGGTTAATATTTTGTCCTATTTGCCTTAAAGCTTTTTAAAAAATATGAAGGCATCAAAAGTAGAGTTGAGGTTCTCTTCTTACAGCTTCTTATTGCTGCCCCCCCCCCAAGAGCACATACTGTCGTCAACTTGCTGTGGGGATGAACTTTCCTATGCCTGCTTCAAGCATTGTGCAAGTTTCCATATACATTGCCTTGTGTGTTTTTGCAAGTTACATAAATGGTAATATGCTGTATGCTACATTTTGTTACAAACACAAATATGACTATATTCATTGATATTTTCTATAATAAGCAATGGTGGGGTTTGGGGGGGTTTTGGTCTTATTAAAGAAATCCTGCTAACCCATATATCATAATATTTTCCTATTATTTTTTACAAGTTTTACATTTTGCTTTAATTCATGTTAAATTTGCTTTTGTGTAAGGAAGGAATTAATGACGTGAGGTCGAAATCTAATTTTATTGCCTTCCATATGTTAATCAATTGCTCAGTATTATTAATTGAACAGTCCTTTCTTGTCCACTGATTTGTAATTCCAATTTACTTTAAAAGTTGCAATATCTAAGTGACTTTATTTCTGGGATTTGCTTTCTCTTTCATTGATCTACATGGAAGGTCGTTTGCAAAAACAGCTGCAACTATTGTAGTGGAGGCCAGCTAGGAGAAGGGTAGAAAGGGCTGATGTGTCAGCCAACAGTGTTTGACAAGTTGTTTTGCTCCTTAATCCATTAAGGTAGAATTTGATAATCGATTTTTCTAATATTTTTCCATTTGGTTTTTTCTGTGAGTGTTTATAGAAGGGTGTGTGTGTGTGTGTGTGTGTGTGTGTGTGTGTGTGTGTGTTTAAATACCTTGCTGGAATCAATTTGCTAATATTAGGATGTTTGCATCTTTGTTCAAAAATGATATTGCCAATAATTTTATTGTCCACTCTTATCTTCATCTATTTGTTATCAAGTCTAGACCGGCCCCATGATTTGAGTCTTGCAGTATCCACCAACAGTGGTCTCAGTTTCAACTAGACATTTAGGTTCTAGGGCTGAGTCCACAGGCCACACCTGGCACCAGGTGACATTGAAGGCTGCGGGTCATACACACCTGTCAGCAGGACATCTCTCTTGGGTGGGAGTCTTCGCAGCAGCTGACACAGCAGTTACTGGCTATTCTCAAATCACCCAAGTGACAGCTCAGGTGAAGGGAGAGAGACCACCTGGGTGGATTTAGGAGCCATCACCTGAAATAAGAACCAACAAAGTTGTAACAACTCCGTAGCCATAGCTTCTATATCCCCATAAAGGACAAACCCAGTTACAGATTGCCCCACACAGGAAGCTCAAATTACAGCATCCTGCCAGGTATTTATAGCCCATCCACAGTCCTCCCAGGAATGATGCATTTCATCAGTCATGGAGTTTCTTTTTCTTCCCTAACTGTAAGTTACATTGCCTGGAAACAGTGCTCACATTTCACCTTTAGCAGGATTTCAGGGTTAACACCCGGTCAAATTTGTCCATCTAGAAAGAAAAGGTTTTTCTTAGCCCTTTTCTCTCAGCTAGTTTCCCTCTTTCTAGTCTCTAGAAGAGCTTGCATAAGATAAGAATTGTTCATTCTTAGGTTTGGTAAAACTTGGAATTATCTTGTACTGTTGCTTTTTTTGGAAGGGTAGGCAGATTTTTGACCACAAATTTAATTAACTGAATGGTCAATTCAGGTTTTTCTATCTCTTCTTGAGTCAAGTTTGGTAATTTTTATTTTTCTGAAAATATTAATCTCATCTCAGTTATTAAAATTATTGTCCTAATACTCTTCACAGCATTGTTTAATGATTGCTAAAATGCCTCTGAAACTGCAGCTATGTTCCCTTTGTTGTTATAAATATTGCTTATTTGTGTTTTCTCTTTTTTGTAGAGCAGTCTTGTCAGACAGCTATTTTATGGATCTCTTCAATGAGCTACCTTTCCAAAAATAAATATCTTTACAGCGTCCTTATTTTCTATTTAATTGCTTTTTTATTTTACCTTGATTATCTTTTAAAGTTTCTTTCAGTTTACTCTATGGTTCTTTACTTTTAGTTTGTGTATTAAATATGTAGCTTCTTAAGATTTAATTTTTTCCAATACATACATTTAAGACAATATATTTCCCTCTAAGTATCTTTTAAATTGCATTACTCATGTTTTAATATGTAATTTTATCATCACTCACTTCTAGATTTCCATTACGAGTTCTGCTTTAATTCATGAATTATTAATTGTGCTTTTCAATTTCTAAGCATATGCTGTGTTTCTTTGCACAGTTTCACTCCGGCAAGGTGGTGGCTGTCTATTCTCCTTACAGCAATAAAGCAGAAGGTTCCCAGAAAAAAAATTATGGTGGAGGTAATAAACATATCAGGTTTATCTCAGAGAAAAAAGATAGAAATAACTTTGCTAGATCAAGTATACAACTGCATAGAATAGTGTTTACTTACAACTGAGTTTAACCTTTTTTTTTTTTTTTTTTTTTTTGCGGTACGCGGGCCTCTCACTGTTGTGGCCTCTACCGTTGTGGAGCACAGGCTCTGGACGCGCAGGCTCAGCGGCCATGGCTCACGGGCCCAGCCGCTCTGCGGCATGTGGGATCTTCCCGGACCGGGGCACGAACCCGTGTCCCCTGCATCGGCAGGCGGACTCTCAACCACTGCGCCACCAGGGAAGCCCTAACCTTATTTTTTTATGGGTATGTTGTCATTCAACCAACATTTATTTACAACTCAATATATGCAAGAAATGTGCTTGGGACTGAGGAGACAAGAAATCAAATGCAGAAAGAATTCTGTGATAGGGACCAGCAGAGAGTCTACAGGGTGAGAAAAGGGGCACCTAACTCAGAGAGGGCTGAGAAATGAGGCTCCTAGAAGGGGAAGAAGCAGGTCAGCCAAGTGGTGGAGAATACTTCTCCAGGTGGAGAATACTTCTCCATGACAAATGCATGGAGAATCACAGAGTAGGTGGACTTAGGTAAGACCCAAGAATGGCCCTAGCATTGAGTTACTTTTTAGCAATGCTTAGAAATAAGATGAGAAAAGCAACAGGACTTAGAATAGGATAGACTTCTTGGTTTTGTTTTTTTTTTCCTCCCCCTTTGGCTGTACCTCGCAGCTTGTGGGATCTTAGTTTCCTGACCAGGGATCGAACCCATGCCCTCAGCAACGACAGCACACATTCCTAACCACTGGACCACCAGGAAATTCCCAGAATAGGCTTCTTAAGTGATGGTTTGCATGTTGAACTTCCCTTCTATCCATAGCCCTCTAGCCTCTCCAAGGATTCATGATGCTGCTTCCTTTGCTATGAGGCCCAGGTGAGCAGTCCTTATCCTAACTTGCAAGGGAAAATAAGAACTAGCCAGTTTCCAAGCAACTCAAAATCGTTCAACACTCTCACACCTCCACAGGTGGAGAACAGAAACAGCATAGCAGGGACTGAGTTCTCACCGCCTGCCGGGCGCTGTGCTGGGTGCCTTATAGCATTATTATCTCATTGAATTCCTCAAGAGTTGGAGTAAGTCCTGCTGCTATGCTTCATGTTACAGATGAGCAAATTGAGTTTCAGGGTGCTACGTACCTGCTCAAGGTTGCACAGCTGGAAGGTAACTGGAGGAACATTGTCATTGGTTAGGCAGCCCGCAGCGTCGGCTGCAGAAGCTCCAGTTAATAGTGTTTTATTGCTCTTTCCTGTTTTGCATTTATCATCTGCCAATTTATACCCATGTATGATTAATTTAGGAAGAGGAAACAGTTATTACTTAAAAAATAATATTTGTTTGGTAGAAACTCTTTCAAAGCCGAATATCAATCATGATGTTTCTTCCATTGAGCTTTAAGGTTCTTCCCTAGAGAATCTCCCCACTGTTCCTACTTCTACCCTTTGGGGCCAACCAGAGAGTCTGAATAGTATCGTATGTGTTTCAAGGAGCAGTGGGGATGGCAAAGAGGACACGGACTGAGGAGATATTAGAGAGACAACCTTGACAGAATGGTCCCCAATATGCTCTGTTTTCCGGATGGGTTTGCAGCTCACTGGAGGTGAGACAGATGCCCTGGACTCCCACCTGCCCCATCACCATGCCTGGCCCATCATGTATTACCTGCAGGTTTCTCCTGATGAAGATTAGTTCTGACTCCAATTTAAGCCAGAGGATGCTTCATTGCCTCTTTCTACGGGCTGCGTGGGCAGGGGTGGCAAAATAGGGTGTCACTCAGTAAAATTGGGTAATACAAACTAGGTGATACGGTTTTTTGAAAATGTGTCTCTCGTGAAGAATGCGACATGTGGCAGCTTTTCTCCACAAGAATTAAGTTTGACAGTGCTGAGAAAGGAGATGGTTTTATTTTTCGGCTGGACTTTTTAGGGTCTTGGTGCTTTTAACGGATCTAGATTTTTATTTTATTTTATTTTGTTGCCACCTTTGAAATCCTTGAAGACTGGTGTCCCCTGATCTGAATTTATTCAGCTTACCATTGGTAATGAAACACCATTTAATTTTACCTCTACAAATGTATTCTACTTTTCCTGTTCTCTGGCTTTCTTGAAAGTTTGCAGAAATATTTGTCACTGGCCCCCATAATAAGGTCCCGGATTAGGATGCACTTGTGGAATGAATGTCTTTATCATATAACTTCCCTGGCTTTCTGCACGTTCATGCATTTTTCGATTATGAACCGCCATGTGTATTCAGTAACGAAGATGGATAAAAGAGAGAATGTGAGCTGGTTAGCAGGGCCAGAGTCTGAGGAACTAAGAATATTTTCACTTAACTGAATTGGTAAAATTATGGACAATATTTTGCTTTCAGAAAAAGAGGAAGACCAAGCTCCAGTTTCTTGGGCGTACACCATGACAGGAACTAATTTGCCTATGAGGTCAAGGTTAGAAGGAATCTGTCCCATTTGCTCTTTCCCTTTCTGGAGGCTCCATGACTGTGAAGACCCATTTCATGGGAGGCTGGAAGCAATCCTTCTGTAGTTTTGGCCCAGCTAGAACAGGATTACAGGGGCAAAATACACTCAGGAGAGGAAAAGTCAGAGGAGCTATGCAGTCACGTCCTGAGGAGAGGAAGACACCTGAAGTACCTAAGCAGTATTGATGCTCGTGACCCCACCTCCACCCCCCAACCACACCCACCACCCAAATGTACCCGGGATTGCCTGAGAATTTCAGTGGCCCAGGGCAAGCCCAGGGCAGCTGGTCAGGACTTGGCTAAAGGCTGAGCCTTTTTTCAGTCAAACTAGGAACAGGGTATGTAAGCAGATGGGGTATGGAAGGGGAGGAGGGTTCCAGCCAATGGAGAGGGATGACAGCTGCTTTAGGAAAGGAAAATGTGAGAAAATAAAAAGATGCTTAACGAAGAAATTTAGGTCTGGGCATTGGTATATGTGATTTATTACTCTTTGTAATCTTAAATAGCCTTCAGAAATAATACTTAAAAACAAACAAACAGGGCTTCCCTGGTGGCGCAGTGGTTGAGAGTCCGCCTGCCGATGCAGGGGACACGGGTTCGTGCCCTGGTCCGGGAGGATCTCACATGCCATGGAGCGACTGGGCCCGTGAGCCATGGCCGCTGAGCCTGCGCGTCCGGAGCCTGTGCTCCGCAACGGGAGAGGCCAAAACAGTGAGAGGCCCGCGTACCGCAACAAACAAACAAACAACCTTTCTCTTTCAGGTCTTAAGAATTGATTTGTGATGTGACAGAGGAGGAGGTAGTTTGGAGTGTGTGTGTGTATGTCTGTGCATGTGTGTTTGTGTGTGTGTGTGTTGGTTTGCTTTTTTGATGTTTATGTGGTGAAAAATGACTTACGTCTAGACTGAGGCAACCCAAGAGGTATAGCTAAATCCAGATTACAGCAATAGACAGGGCTCAGAAACCTTAAAAATGGCTCAGAATAAAGGTGGGCGATGCAAGTGTCATACACATGATTTCCTCACCCTGCAGTGCCCAACCTGGAGGATTCTGTTCCTAAAAACCTTCTTGGATGAGAATTTCAGGTTGAGAAACTAGAGTTCTTAACAGGAAAGGATGAGAGTTGATAGTAAATCAAGGAAACACAAGGGACTTTTGTACATCCTAAGTGAATAATGAGGAACACTGTACAGTTGGTATCCGTTTGCCATTTCTTATTCCTAAGTAATTTTTAAGGATCTTTCTTCCCTGAAGTTTCAAAGAGATGCTTGCAAATCCCTTATGAGATGCAGGTTGAACAAGCACAGCGTATGAAGCAGTTAAAATGCGCTTGTGGTTTGCTCTCCCACCACTTCTTTAAAATGTATTCAACGGGGCCATCTTCTCCTGCCCTTGGAAGAAAATAAGGTTAAGTCCAAGACCTTTCTGATAACTCTCTGATAACTCTCAGGTAATTGGCATTTCCATAGCCATTTTAAGTCTCAAAAATTAAGTGCCCAGTCAAAGGTATTCGCCAAAAGTCTACACAAGATTTGGTAGTGAATCTTCCTTCTCCCCCCGGCTCAGACTTTTTTAGGTTGGAAGCCCATGCAGGGAAAGGTGGGGAGTTTGGGACTGACTTCTCCATTCCTCTGTCTTGTGCTTTAACAATTTCCAAAACCACAGCTTCTCAGCAGCTTCTGACTGCTCCAGTATGGGAGGGGGGAAGAAGGTGAGGTAAGAGAATAGGATGGCATCTTTGGATGACACTATCATCGGCTGCCCTAGCACCCCAGGACCTGGGAGGAGTATCGACATTTTGGGGCTCTCAGAAATCCTACCACTGAGAACTTCCCTTGAGGCTCCCCCAACCCAGCTAGAAGCAACTCAGACCCTAGGAACCCAGGTTGCTGATAATAGAATCCCCCCCGCCCCCCTGGGAGCCTGATGAATTGAAACATTCCCACCCTGGCTTTCCCTCGCCGCAAAGAGTCCCACACCAGCTCATGGGAAACACCAACATCCTTTTCTCCAAGAATCACTGGGTCCCTGCACAGCAGGATTCCCAAAATTCCACCCCCAAAGCAGCATATTAGCCCTCTTCTAACCTCTGCATTTCCTGATTGGGAATCAGACCTCAGCTGCAGGGAACATACTTCAAATCTCTTAGAATGATTCCATTGAAGGCTCTTACCACACTTTAGCTGGGACCCATGAATACAAGGGCATCTCTGAAGAAGGCTCCTCGATAATTTCCCTCCTTCCATTCCCCTTAACTCCCTTTAAATCCTCAGTGAGGAGGAGGGTCCTAGAACTCTGGGACAGGTCTTCTGACATTTCCTTTGCAAATTCCCAACCCAGAGATCTGGCTTTGAATTTCTTGTCTGTTATCAGAGGCTTCAGTTTCAACATCCTATTACAAATTTGTTTCAAGATAATTCATATGCCAAGAACTTTTATTTTTTTTCCCTTTGGTCTTCCATCCAAATGTTTCATGACTTTATAATTTTATGACTCCGTTTCTAAGACATATTCCCTAAGTCACAAGATGGAGTGACTCATACCTCGTCTGTACTATCTCTGAAGCCCAAAAAATATAGGATGGCTGTATAAAGCAAGTCTGGGTATTCTAGAATTTCAAGTAAAGGGAATTCAGAATAGAGAGAGGATTTTTGTGTGCTAATAATTAAAGGGAGAGACTTTTGCATTTTTTCTGGGAAGATGGTGACTAGATCCAGGTAAAAGTACTTGAAAAATTAAGGTGAGAGATGGAATTATTTATTGACCATGACCTTTATAACAAACATATCACTGAATCCTCAAAACAGCCCTGCATATCCCCTGCCATTCATTCTTTTTTTTTAAATTAATTTATTTATTTTTGACTGCGTTGGGTCTTTGTTGCTGTGCGCCGGCCCTCTCTAGTTGCGGCGAGCCGGGGCTACTCTCCGTTGCAGTGCGCGGGCTTCTCATTGCAGTGGCTTCTCTTGTTGCGGAGCATGGGCTCTAGGCACACGGGCTTCAGTAGTTGTGGCACGTGGGCTCAGTAGTTGTGGCTCGTGGGCTCTAGAGTGCAGGCTCAGCAGTTGTGGCACACGGGCTTAGTTGCTCCGCGGCATGTGGGATCTTCCGGGACCAGGGCTCGAACCCGTGTCCCCTGCATTGGCAGGAGGAGTCTTAACCACTGCGCCACCAGGGAAGCCCAGGTTCATCCCTTTTATGCAGAGATCCCAGCATGCTGAGCCCCTGAACTGACCTCGGTTGACAGTAGTTCAGAGTTGGAGAGCAGGATCCTGACAAGTATTCAAGAGGCTGAGCCTGGAAAAGCGTCAGTGCCAGGCTGAGGAGTCAGGAACTTTCCTTTTTAAATAATATGAGCTCTCATTTCTTGGATGGCTACTCCGTGTCATAGCTGCATTATTATGCTCTTTGCAACAAACCTCTCAGGGGAGGACAGCGGTAGACACGTGGCAGAGCTGGGATTTGCCATTGGGTCTGCAAAGCCTTCACTCTTTACAAGGGAAGGGCTCGGGGCAAGTGTGGAAGTTTCAAACCTGTGTGGGAGGAAAAACCCAGGCATGTTGTGAAAGAGAGAAAGAACAGGATGCTGTTGAAAGAGTTCTGGTGAGAAGTTACGAAGGGCTGAGCCAGGGCAGGGGCAGTGAGGACTGTGCTCTTCAGAGACACTGCTGAAGCGGTTCTTCTTTCAATCAGTTACTGGATACCCCGCTGCCCTGTCCCTGAGGGTATTTCAGATACATATGGTCAAGTTGTCAATACCGGATCTCTTTCCTCTGCTTTCTTCTTACCAACTCACTGGCCCAGATCAGGGCATCAGAAGAGTGGGGGAGGTGAGGCAGTAGCAGGGGTTGAGGGGTGCGATGCAGGGTCTCTGGGGGACTCTGTGGCTACAGAACTTCCTAGGCTGCTGTCTGGGCAACACCGATGTCAGTAAGTGACCCAGAAAGAGTCTCTTTCCAAACCACAGCCCCAGCTCCCCCGACAATGCTTGCTTGCTTTTCCAAAGACAGCACATTTCACGTTTTACAAGTGAACGAGGCAGAAGTCAAATTTTTTTTGATAGATTGAATTCTAGCAACTCTTGAGTGCTGGTAGGAGCCAGGCAGGAGCCTGTGACAGGAGGGCTTACAGATCCTGCCCGCTTGGCATTCAGCATCTGAACGGGAGCCACGATCAGGTGGGTCCCTCGAGCTCCCAGCAGCCTGGGAAGTAGGCACGGCAGGATTTACCCTCCTCGCCTTGCAGATGACAAAACAGTGTTGAAAGTAAGGATAGAGCGCTCTGACTTGCGCCTTGCAGTTGCCCTGCGAGGTGGATTCTCATCACCACCTTCACTTCACAGATAAGGCGGCACACTACAAAGATTCAGTGATCTCCCCGAACTTGTGCAGCTGGGTTAGGTGCAAACAGCTGTTCCAGACCCCATCAGTTGGCCTCCAGACAACGTGTCCTTCCACTTCTGCTGACACCTTTGCAGTAGAAAAGCTGGGGTGTGATTTTCAGGAAACGTGACACATCACCTTCTCCAGAGTGAAGACTTTTCATACTTTTAAAACTGTGTAAGACATTCTGCCTCTAGTACCTTCTGTGTGGACCTGAAGCCATTTTATGAGTGGAATACTATGAAAAAGGCCACCAATCTTTATGCCCCCATGCCTTTCAGGAACCAAGAATATTTTTCCTTTCTAAAGCAAATTAAATATTCTACCAGTGAAGCATAATTTAACAAATCTATGAAAATGAAGCTTGGGCTCTCATTAAAATGAAAGCCATTCATTTACCTTGCCAACATTTGGGGAAATTTTTCCATGACCTACTGGATCCTGAATCACCCCCAAAGCCTACAATCAAGCCATCTGTGCTATTAGACTCCCAAACTCTTTCTTCTTCAAATATTATTAAATTTATAAAATCTTGAGTAGAATGGCTTTGATCTAGTATTCCAGGATAGAAAAACCTCATTAACTTAGGTATTCCTAATTCACAAAAGGTGGAAATCTGGGCTTGAGGTGGGCTGAAGTTGACTTTCTAGTTTGTACTTTTCTGAAAGTCAAATGTTTGCAGTTACAGAAACTCATCTCACTTCTGACGTTTTCTGTTGACACTGATCCCAATTTTTCTTCACATTGGTTCCCCTTCTCTTCATCTTGATTGCTTCCTCAGTAGCTCTGGTCGCTGTCTTGATCCAATTCCTCCAGCCTCCCATTTTTCAATGCCCAAATCAAGTCTACGTAGTGCAGCCGGATGATTTGTCAAAAGTCCGAATCTGCTCGTGTCACTCACCTAAGAGAACATCTACACACCTTCATCATCTACAGGATGAAGTCTGATCTCTTCTGCAGGCTGCTGAGGACCTTTATGATCTGCATGGGTCTCTTTTCTCCAGCCTCATCCCTCTTTACGGTTATCTTTACTCTGAGCTCTACTTTAGCCACGTCAACCACCATACTTTCCCCACTCTGACTTACTCTTCCTCGTCCTGTGTTTCTTCTCATGCTGGTCCTCCAACTAAACAGTGCCCCTCCTCTACCTCTGCTAAGTCTTGGCCCTGACTCCTATTCAGGAAGTCTAAACTCAGACTAAACTCTAAGATCCTCTAGGAAGATTGCTTGATTTCTCAATCCTGAATAGGAATGAATCCTCTATGTGCCTATAATCCGCTGTTGCTTCCAACTTTGCTGATTTGTCACTGTGAACCGTCATTACCTATTAATTTATCCGTATCCCTGATGAGACCATCAGCTCTTAGAAGCTGGAGTCATCAGAAGGTACCATCGGGAAAGTACCTGGTGCACGGTAGATTTTCCATCCGTATTACTTGGATGAACAAATGAGCAATGATGAGCACCTCGATGAAACTTCAGATGAACCCTGCATATAAGGAAGCTGCAGCTTTAGTGATTATCCCAACCAGGTGGGATTCTTACTTCACTCCATACTTGATTCACCTCCGTGTCTCCAGCCATACCAGCATAGTACGTTGGGCATACTAGGTGCTGTAAATGTGTTGCATGAATAATAGTATGGGACAAGTAGGGTCTGGTGATGAGCCTGTGGTTTTCTCGGACCTGGAATGAAGTGTGGCCACAGCGCTGGCAGACGTGGATAGAGCTCGGCAAGTCCCGATGTCCTAAAAGTGAGTCCCGTGGTCTCTATTTTTGTCCTCTTCTCTAGGGTCACCTCAAGAAGGATTGGGAGAAAGTTAAAACAGCTGGGTGAGTCCATTAACAACCAATAATCTGGGAATGCTGCTGAATGCTTTGAAACTGAAGTAGCAATAACTCCCCACGGGTCCATTAACCTGCAGCCAAAATTAGATTATGTAGAAATAACATTAAATAAAGAGCCACAGTCCTCAGTTAATTGAAAGGCAAACTTGTGAATTATACGATCATTCTCTTTGAAAGGCAGAATATTCCATCGCCCCAAGACCCTTGGGGCCATTCTTGAGTGTCCGGCTTGAGGTTCATTTTAGAGAAAACACATTTCCTACAGGGACACTTTAGCAATCTATTCGTTGTAGAAAACAGTTTGAAATGGGGAAAATTAAGAGCTTTGGAATGAGACCAAGGTAAGGCAGGTTTAAATCTTGGATCTGCCACATCCTAGCTCTGGGACCTTAGGGAAGGTACTTAATTCCTCTGAGTTCCAACCATCTTGTCTGTTTACGAAGGATGGTGGTGGTAGTAACATGTATCCCCCAGTCTTCTGAGTAAGGTTGGCATGTAAATAGATCATTGCTATACAAAGAAGGGAGTACATTGAAAGAGAGTAGTGTGGGAGCATCCAGGGGACCATCTCACCTGGCCAAGATGATTAAGAGATGCCACCTGGGCTGAATCATGAAGAATGAACAGGGGAAACTGGATTAAGAGGTGGGCCACTAGTACTTGCCTTGGAAGTCACATTTACTGGTACTAGGTCCCGATTGCTGAAAACACAAGGAGATGGAGGTCAGGTTACTGATCAAACTCCCTCCTTTCTGCTCTCACTTCTTTCTAAGCTTCTGTATTTACTTCCTTCTATCCTTCCTACTAAAATTCTCACGTTCCTTCTCATCTTGGCTTCAGTGAAGCCCGAAGAAAACTGTCAGCAGCCATTCTCTCGGGATTGAGGGGAACAGATCTTTTTGTCCTGTCTCTTCCTGGCGGCGCCAGTCCCTGCAGAGGACAGAACATTGTCTCCATTTCCCTCTGCCTCGGGCAGATGGTGGAGAGTGCAGTGTATTCCCACAAAGGAGCACGCTGTCCTTGCTCTAGAGTCTGTGGGCGAGTCCTACCACGGAAGGCAACCAGGACAATTTGGAACTCTGCACCTGCCTTTTTAAAACACAGGAGCATTCATGACCCGCAAAATCCCATGGCTGACCCATACCTGCATGGGCCTGAGACACTAGGGACCGAGGTCTTATGACAGGTGGCTCTGGGGAGTCACTGCACACTGAACACTGATGGCGGTGGCAGGAGTGATGCTCATTATCTCTATTTTATGGATTAGGAAACTGAAGCTCAGAGAAGCTTGGTAATGTTTTCCCAAAATTACACAGCAAGATTAGGCAGACAGAGGTGACATGCCTGGTCTTCTGAATCTAAATCCAATGCTCTTTCATGATGATACCTTGTCCCTGTATATTCATAAATATCTGGATTTTGGGTAGATAAACAACCTGGGAATTTGATTATATTTTTACTTCCTGGTTTTGGCTTTGCTTATACCTAAATTAAGATCCAATCTTTGCCATGTAAAATCTGCCCCGTCTTCTGTCATTCTGTGTCTTCAGTGGGGGTACCACTCTCATCCAAGAAAAAAGCCTGGTCATCATCTTAAACTCTACCTACTCCTCAAACCCACCCAATCCTCTGCCCACCACTTACAACGCACCCCAGGTCCTGTAGATTTGACTTTCCAAATTCCTCCTGAGTGGTCCCTCCTCTCCTTTACCTCCCCCCAGGACACTGCCCTACCCCAGACTCTTTCTTGTCCAGTAAAGCACAACGACCTTCCAACGGGTTGCCTTTCTAACGAGTTTCCCCTCAACGAATGCTCCATTCATCAGTGAGATGATCTTTCAACACCACAATAAATACTTTCAATGACCATTCATTTCCTAAAAAAAGCAACTCTCTACATAAGAACATCTCTGAGCTAGGCATGATGCCACAGTCTGCACACATCTCTAATCCTTAAAATAACTCTACAAAAGAAGTCTTGTTATCCCAATTTCACAGTTGGTAAGTAGCAGGTCAGGACCTCCAATAAAGGGGGATTTGACTGCTCAGCTGTGGTCTATTCACTGTACCGCACCAGCTACCAGCTACCAGCTAAAATCCAATCTCCTTAGCATCAAGTACAGCCTTGCCTCCTGCCACCAGAGCCCTCTCACGCCATGTTCTCCAGACATACCGCCCTTCCTGCAGTTCACCCATCTCTCCAGGTGGTTTTGTATTCCATAGTTCCACACATGCACTACCTCTTCCTGGAAGGCCTTTCTCTTTTCAACTGCCCTTCCAAACCTCACTCAGTGGGCAGCTAAGGTTCAAACTCAGGACATTCTCACTCCAGTCTGTTCTCTTTCCCACTGTAGAGCCCTGCATCCTTCCCACGTGGACAATTTTTGATTTGTTCTAGGTTATAATGCTGTAATTGACATGGATGAGGAAAGGGAAACACCACTGGGGACTGTTTCACTGGGTAGTTAACGTAAAGGGATAGGTCTTTGTTGGCTTCCTCTGGAAAATTATTTCAAGATTTAGATAGCTAGTGGGAAGCAGCCGCATAGCACAGGGAGATCAGCTCGGTGCTCTGTGACCACCTAGAGGGGTGGGATAGGGAGGGTGAGAGGGAGGGAGACGCAAGAGGGAAGAGATATGGGAACATATGTATATGTATAACTGATTCACTTTGTTATAAAGCGGAAACTAACACACCATTGTAAAGCAATTATACTCCAATAAAGATGTTAAAAAAAAAGAAAAAGAAAAATGTAGAGGAAACAAGACTTGATTCCCTGGTCAAGCTAATTACTGCCCTCCTAAGTCACACTGATGAGATGGCTTCAGGAAAAGAATGGTTCTCCCGCTGAGCTGCAGATCAGAGAGTGCTTGAGTTACTCTCAAGGGGTGGGTGGGGTCATTGCTGGGCTGGAATGCACTGTTTCTTGAGGAATATAACACCAAAATTGATCTATTAAGTGTTTCTGTGTGGCGAAGAGGTCTTACTCCTCAGCAGTGAGTGACTCAATGAAAGGGGGGATGTGTGTGGTTTGTGTGCGCCATGCTTTTGGACTTGTCAATACCAAGTTTAAGGACAAAGAGAATAAACAGAAGAAAGAGTTCGCCTTTACAAAGTTATTTGAACTACTTCACCACCTTCCTAACCATCACAGTTTTTCTGTATTCACACACTGCCGGGTCTCTAATGTTTTTCCTTTAATTTCACTTAAATCAATCTGATTTTAAAGCTTTACTTAAATCAATCTGATTTTAAAGCTTTACTATTTCTTAAGGAATAATATTCATAAAATCATGGGTTTGCTTTGCTAATTACATGTTTTCACATTGAATCAGTTACCAGGTCTTTGGTTGAAAACAATTGAAAAAAATTCCAGCCATCTTCAGCAAAGAGGTTTTACTGGAGGGATACTGTGGCTTCAGATAACTTGCAGGAGGCTCGAAGATCCAACTCGAAAGCAGCAAGTATCAAAATGTTCTGGTTGGGCTTCCCAGTGGTTGAGAGTCCGCCTGCCGATGTAGGGGACACGGGTTCGTGCCCCGGTCCGGGAAGATCCCACATGCCGCGGAGCGGCTGGGCCCGTGAGCCATGGCCGCTGAACCTGCGCGTCCGGAGCCTGTGCTCCGCAACAGGAGAGGCCACAGCAGTGAGAGGCCCGCGTACCGCAAAAAAAAAAAAAAAAAAGTTCCGGTTGACAAGGCAGCAGAAACATGGCAGCAGTGGTCTTGCAGAGTAACCACTCTGGTCTCCGCAAAATGCCACTGCCACACCACAGCCACTGTATGACTATGACCATCAGCCATCCCTCAGCCATCACTGTGTCACCTGCTCAGAATTCAAAATCCCAGAGAGATTATCTTGTTGGCCAAGCCACATCTATACCCTGTCTACCTTGGGACAGGGGTGAAGAGGATGAAAATTTGGTCCCTTTGCCTGCCATAGATGATCAAGGATCCCCAGGACAGCACAAAATGGGAGATTCCCCAGTAGGGAGAACAGGGTGCTAATTGAAAGGCAGATTGAATGATGAATAGCAAAAAGCAAAACAATACAAAACACCAAAAAATAAAAGCCCGCTTCATTACATTCATTAAAATGAACACATAACATGAAAATAAAAGGTCGATTCAAGTATCATAACATCATAAACTCATGCACCAACCGACCTGTGTACCACCCTCCAGGAAGTGCTGAACCAGTTGCCCTCCAAGGACCTTGTAGCTTTGGTCTTTATTGTATACCAGTAGACACCACTCTATCAGAAAGTACAGACTCATCTGTACCTTTCTGCAAATAAACTGACCCTTGTCTATTTTTGTTTGGTTGGTTTGGTAGCTGTTCTTTATTTGCTTTGTACAGAGCCTTTTTTTTTTTTTTCTGTATAGAGCCATTCTTTGACTCTTTTAGGTTGACCTTTCACTTCCACCTCATTTATGATGCGTTTAGATCCTCATGCACCCTCACGGTTTTGCATTTCACTAAGGAAGTAGCAGATAGTTGGCAAGGCGGAAAGAACGTGAGCCTTTCTAATGATCTTGAGATCTTGCCATTTTGTAATCAGAGTATAGCTTCCTGGAATTCCCTGAGCCATTCCAAGGAGTGCATATTCCAAATAGTCCGGATATGATCTCATTGCCAGGATTCCTCTAGGGTTCCAGAGAAAGCCTGTCTTGCAGAGGACTTTAAAAACTCTTCACTAAGTCGAAGTTTATTCTACCCATTCTAACCTGTATTTGGTATTTCCTATTACACTCATCAAATGAATTTTTGCTCTGGAGGAATCTTAACAACAATATTATTCATTTTTATTGATCCAGAAAGGCAATCTATTACCCAAAGTGACCACCAAAGAAATGATACACTAGGACTAGAATATTCTGGAATCTCTTCTGAAACCCATAATAGAAGTTCTAGCTCAAGTATTAAGTTACCAGTTTTTCTAACAGACCCTCTCCCCCTGCCAGGAAAGACTATTTCCCAGTTAACCTGATACAGGCAGAAAATGAAATAAAATTCTCCCTTTAGATAGAGTTATGGCTTCACAGAAATTAAATAATGTATCTTAATGCATAGTCTCAACAATGAATGATAAGTAATTTCCATGCATGTATATATACACACATACACAGCCAAAAGAGAAGGTAAATTATGCCAAATATTTTGATTTTTGTTACAGAAGTGAATATTAGATATAAAGGTCAAAATCCAAAGTATTGTTGGGAAGGAAAATGTTAGCAGTTGGAATTTCAACCATTCTTTTTACCAGGGAGGGATGAATAAAGAAAAATGAAAAGAAGAAAGAAATAGCCAGGTCAAATCTGGTAAATATTCCATCAGAAATCCTGATGGTCTTTATTGATGAAATGATAACAGAGAGTCCAGCCTCTTCAATAAGTGGTGCTGGGAAAACTGCACAGCTACATGTAAAAGAATGAAATTAGAACACTCCCTAACACCATACACAAAAATAAACTCAAAATGGATTAAAGACCCAAATGTAAGGCCAGACAACTCTTAAAAGAAAACATAGGCAGAGCACTCTATGACATAAATCACAGCAAGATCCTTTTTGACCCATCTCCTAGAGAAATGGAAATAAAAACAAAAATAAACAAATGGGACCTAATGAAACTTCAAAGCTTTTGCACAGCAAAGGATACCATAAACAAGATGAAAAGACAACCCTCAGAATGGGAGAAAATATTTGCAAATGAAGCAACTGACAAAGGATTAATCTCCAAAATTTACAAGCAGCTCATGCAGCTCAATATCAAAAAACAAATAACCCAATCCAAAAATGGGCAGAAGACCTAAATAGACATTTCTCCAAAGAAGATATACAGATTGCCAACAAACTGATGAAAAGATGCTAAACATCACTAATCATTAGAGAAATGCAAATCAAAACTACAATGAGGTATCACCTCATACCAGTCAGAATGGCCATCATCAAAAAATCTAGAAACAATAAATGCTGGAGAGGGTGTGGAGAAAAGCGAACCCTCTTGCACTGTTGGTGGGAATGTAAATTGATACAGCCACTATGGAGAACAGTATGGAGGTTCCTTAAAAAACTAAAAATAGAACTACCATAGAACCCAGGAATCCCACTACTGGGCATATACCCTGAGAAAACCATAATTCAAAGAGTCATGTACCAAAATGTTCTTTGCAGCTCTATTTGCAATAGTCAGGACATGGAAGCAACCTAAGTATCCATCAACAGATGATAAAGAAGATGTGGCTTATATATACAATGGAATATTACTCAGCCATAACAAGAAAGGAAATTGAGTTATTTGTAGTGAGGTGAATGGACCTAGAGACTGTCATAGAGTGAATAAGTCAGAAAGAGAAAAACAAATACCGTATGCTAACACATATATATGGAACCTAAAAAATAAATAAATAAAAAATAAAATGGTTATGAAGAACCTAGGGGCAGAACAGGAATAAAGATGCAGAAGTAGAGAATGGACTTGAGGACACGGGGAGGGGGGAGGGTAAGCTGGGACAAAGTGAGAGAGTAGGATGGACCTATGTACACTACCAAATGTAAAATAGATAGCTAGTGGGAAGCAGCTGCAAAGCACAGGGAGATCAGCTCGGTGCTCTGTGACCACCTAGAGGGGTGGGATAGGGAGGGTGGGAGGGAGATGCAAGAGGGAGGAGATATGGGGATATATGTATATGTATATGTATAGCTGATTCTGTTATAAAGCTGACTTTGTTATGAAGCAGAAACTAACACCATCGTAAAGCAATTATACTCCCATAAAGATGTTAAAAGAAAAAAAAAAGAAAGTCCTTATCAATGGAATTATTTCAGCAGGATATACTTGATAAGATTTGATTGCTATGGTAAACAAACCTGGAATTTATAGATTTCTGGACCATAGCTTGCTGGAAAATGTCAGCTTCAGGTATGTCATAATCAGGGTGTAAGACAGAGACACTTCATGCTGAAAATCTCCCTTTGGGAAAGTGATGGACCCCATGTGTTAAATCAGAGCGTGTCCTGGTTCCTGGTGATGAGGAAAAGCCTGAGGATGGATTGGTGATCTGGGACTTCTCATGCTTGGTTTGTACGTCACCTTCACCTCTGTCCTCTGAATTATTAGTGGAGTTTGATATTAGATAAGATCTTTGATTCTTGTGAGTCTAATTTGACAATGTGACCCTTTGTAGAATCTTAATAGCAAATGTGGTAGAAGGCAAAAATGTTCACAAATTCTTGCCCTCCCTGTGTTCCCCTGTCCCCTTCCCCACCACTCACTCTATTCTGCCTAGGCTCAGCCATGTGACTTGCCTTGGCCAACAGGATGTTAGCCATTGTGATGCAAGGGAGGCTTGAAAAACATTGGACAGTAGAAATTACATTCCCTTGCTGCTGTGGAACTCTGTGCCATGCGAGTAAACCTGAGCTATTTGGCTGGAGGATGAAAGATCATGTGGATGAGAGACGAGATAACCTAACTGAGGCCCTCCCTAGACACACCAGCCTTGGCAGCTGGCAGGACTTGTTATTTGGCTACAGATGTATGAGTGAAATCAGCTGAGCCCAGGCTAATTGCTGACCTACGAAATTATGAAATAAATCAATGTGTCTTTTTTGAAGCATCTACATTTTGGGGTGTTTCATAGCACAGAAAAAGCTCATTGACACAGGATATGCAAAATCCATTGTGATCGCACTCAAGCCTTCTTCTCAAGCCTCCTCACCTCTACTGCTTATTCTTTCTTCCTTAGTTTGAGATTAGGGCTTGTAAACTGGTGGCCTGGGGGCAGTCCAAATGTGTCCCGTGCAGAACCAATGTTCAGCCAGGAGTCACTGGAAAGACCACACTTAACTGTTTATGTGCAGTGTACATCTTATGTTTAAGTGCCCTTGCCATGCTGACTGCTAAATATCTTCACTATCTGTCTTGGTCCTGTGAACACAAAGTGTAAATCAGATTTTCCATGGATATCTGGATTTCTGGCTCAAAGAAGATGATGAAGGAGAAAAAGAAGAAGAAGGAGGAAGAGAAGGAGGAGGGAATAAGGAGAAAAGATCTGGGAATACTGGGCTAGGATCTGGGAAGAGTGAGCTGGAGCTGAGCAGGGACCTGCTCATTTACATGGGACATATGCAGCCAGTTCGCCAATGTCCCCATCACTTCTGTTTCATGTATGCATATTGCCCAACTGGCCCCTAGAGGAATTTGACTGTGTATATATGTCACATTGGCTAATGCCCAGCTCTAGGGCATGACCATGTACTGTCTTGTTTCCCCACGTATTGATCTCCTTGCCTAAAATGTCCATCTCCTTAGACACATCCTGAACCTTTGCACATTCTTCAAATCCAACTCAAATGCCTCTTGTTCTGTGAAAATTTCCTTGTGGCTCTAGACAGATAAGGCTGGTTTACCTTCCTCTGTTCCCTGGAAGACTTTGCACACGATCTCTCCTGGCAGCCTTGTCATCATGTCTATCATCATTATCATTGAAAAAGCTGCCTGTACAATGGGAAAGGGACCTCCTTGAACACAGCACCACCTTCTCCCCTTCTTTATCCCTTGGGTGTGGCATGTGGTGAGGCCCCTCAAACCGGGGATGAATGAAGGACTCAACCAACTAGACATACTGGCTGAACTTCAGACCATAAATTTGATGCAATTTATTTTTGCATAAAACCGAGTTTATGATTCTCTATTTTTGTCATATTCTCTGAGGATTACTTTATAATCGCCAACATCCTGTTTTGTTTTGTTTTTTAATTTTTTTTTATTGGAGTATAGTTGCTTTACAATATTGTGTTAGTTTCTACTGTACAGCAAAGTGAATCAGCTATACGTATACGTATATCCCCTCTCTTTTGAATTTCCTTCTCATTTAGGTCACCACAGAGCATTGAGTAGAGTTCCCTGTGCTATACAGTAGGTTCTCATTGGTTATCTATTTTATACATAGTATCAATAGTGTATATATGTCAATCCCAATCTCCCAATTCATCCCACAGCCCCTTCCCCCTTGGTGTCCATACGTTTGTTCTCTACATCTGTGTCTCTATTTCTGCTTTGTAAATAAGATCGCCTATACCAGTTTTTTCAGATTCCACATATACGGGTTAATACATGATATTTGTTTTTCTCTTTCTTACTTACTTCACTCTGTATGACAGTCTCTAGGTCCGTCCACATCTCTACAAATGATCTGTTTTGTTTTTAAGGAAGCTCTTTGCTTTAGGGTTAGCAGCTTGTAAAGGAAATAAAAAGTGGTTTAAAGTATAAGAAAACTTGAGTCTAATAAGTTTGAAGAAATGTAGTTAAAGAAACCAAGAGGAAACAGAGAGCAGAGTAGTCAGTGTAAGTTCCCATCTTCCTAATAAAAGAGCATCTACATTGAGCAGTGGGATAATCAGTATCAGGCTAGACAGGCTGGACTATACTTTGGTAGCAATACCCAAATCTAAGTGACTTAACAGCAAACATTTGTTGCTTTACTTATGCTACTTGAACACCACGGGTCGGCAGAGAGTGGTCTATTTATCTTGGTCACTCAGGAACGAGGCCAAGGGAAGCTCCATCTCAACACATGCTTCCATGATCACTCAGGCAGGATGCAGGGAATCTGTGGTCCACACACTGGCTGTTAAAACTGCCATCTGGAAGTGACACACATCATTTCTGCTCCTATTTCATTGACCAAAGCAACTCTTCATGCCAGGCCTAACTTCAACAGGCCAAGGGAGAGTAATTCTTCTATGTGTCAGGAAAGAGAAACAGTGACATATTTGTGAACAAAAAGTGAATATCGCAATTAGTGATTTTGCAAAACGTCCTTCGGTTTTCAAAATGTACTACCACTGTTGACCTTATAATGACCTTCACCAGTGAATTTAAAGTAGAATTTAACATCAGTCCATTGGATACAAGTACCCCCCCACCATTGTTTCATAAAGCAAGATTCCTTTGTTTCAAACTCCTGCAACTAAGCAATAAATGAAAGGGGGGAACCTGAGACTGCTTCATGATTACACTCACCCTCCAAGAAGCATCAACAGGCCATCGCAGTATAACGTGGAAAATGTTATGTTTTGTGGGAAATTGGTGCTACAAAACACAGACTGGGGACACCGAGCTTGGCAGGAGACCATTGAGAAGAAGGAGTGGAATCTAGGAAGAAGTGTGCATGAGCAGAATAACAGCACATTTCTTCCTTGATCCTTCCAGATAAAGGAGGATCTGTTGGTGTTTGTTCAATGGACAAGGGTAAGGAAGACATGTGGTCCCAGAGGAGGTGTACATGGATGAGATCCTTAGGGTCGTGACTCTCTGGTCAGGACAGGGCGGCTACCCCAGAAATGAAATATTTGCATGCTATTTACACACATGTGACCTTGAATAAATGCCTTCTTTTCTCTGATCTCAGTTGCCCTTTATAAAATGAAGAGGCTAGAATCAAAATCCCATTTTTTTTTTTTTTTTTTTTTGTGCGTGTGTTTTTTTTTTTTTTTTTGCAGTACGCGGGCCTCTCACTGTTGTGGCCTCTCCCACCGCGGAGCACAGGCTCCGGACATGCAGGCCCAGCGGCCATGGCCCACGGGCCCAGCCGCTCCGCGGCATGTGGGATCCTCCCGGACCGGGGCACGAACCCGTGTCCCCCGCATCGGCAGGCAGACCCCCAACCACTGCGCCACCAGGGAAGCCCTCAAAATCCCATTTTTAAAAATAGAATTCAACAAGCTGATTCTAAAATTCACCTACAGAGTACATTAGTAAGAATAGCTAAGTGTATTTTGAATGTGAAACACAATAAGTTCAACTTGCCTTATCAATAATAAAATCACATTCTAGGCATATATGGAAATTAATTTTTTTCTCAAAGCCTGGCATTGTCCAAAGACTAGACAAAACTATTAAAAGAACAGAAAAGAGAGACCAGAATCCAGTCTGTGGTATTTGAGAATTTATGATAAGAGTTTCATTTCAAATCTGACAGAAAAGGAGTGACAATTCAAGAAATGGTGTTTAGACAATTGAAAAACCATTGAAAAAATTATCTCTCTAATTCACAACATATATAAAAATAATACCCAGAGGCATTAAAGATATGTTTTAAAAACAAAATTTGGGAAGCATTATAATAACTAGAGAGGAGTAGTTTTATTACCTTAGGTTGGGAAAGTTGTCCAATGGAGGATTCAAAACTTTTGAGACCATAAGGAAAAGACTGATATACTGGATTATAATACATTTTTTCATTTCTTTTTTGTGAGACACAACATAAATTAAAAAGAAAAATGCAGATAAGAAAAATATTACAATATATGTAACAAATGATTAATAATCAGAATATACGAAGAACTCTTTACAATCAATTATTTTAAAATTTCATAGAAAAATAGGCACAGAATATAAAAAGACAATCAATACAAGACACACAAAAGGCTAATAAACATATGAAAAGTTTTCAACCCCACAAAATATCAAGGGAATGCACATTGAAATAAAAAACGTAAAATTTATATTATTAGTAAAAAAATACATATGTATATAGTTCATTAAATCCAATGTTGTTTAAGTTGCTTGAAAATGGATATTTTCCTTAAATGACAAAAAATTAAAACGGGTTAGGAACATGGGCTGTGAAGTCAGACCACCCAGGACCACATCTGGCTCTGTGTGACTTTAGGCAAGTTACTTAACCTCTCTGCACCGGACTTTCCTTATCCATATCAGAGTCTACATTAATAATTCTAATGTAGAAATTAAATATAATGATCCATGGAAAATGCTGAGAGCAGTGCCTGGCACAAAGTGAGTACTCCGTGATGATTAGTTTTTATTTTTTTCACTGTCAATGAAAGTACTAAAATTAGAAATGCATATGCAATTCCATTTATAGGCATCTGTCCTACAGACATAACACCCATGAGCATACATTTCTTTTTATAAGAATATCCATTTCAGTAGTTTAATGGTAAAATTTTGAAGACATTTTAGCTGTTAATAAAAAGGAGAAGAGTCACATAAATTATGACAACTCCCCTTTATAAAATTGTATTCAACCATTTATAAATAATGAGCTAGATCTGTATTTACTGAGGTGGAAGAATCACTAAATATATAATATTATATTAAAAAGTAAACCAGAGAACAATTTGAATTGTGCAATTTCTGGATATCACTTAAAAATATAATATTTGTAAATATATTGACTTTTCTGTAAGGAATCACGCCAGACTGTTAGTAGCAGTTACTTTTGGGGAAGGGAGTGGGTTGAATGATGGTAAAGGCATATTTTTAAACTTAACTACGGTAGTATTTGTGTTTCGCCATAACAACTGCATATTTCTTTAGGTACTTTAAAAACATTATTTTTCAATTAAATGATGGTTGAGCTACCTAGGCACCAACTAGACAAGCTTCTAACTCAAATACTCTGATTCTCTAATTTTATCCTCCAGGAAATGGGGAGCCATGGATGGTTTTCGAGGAGGAGATTGACTTGGTCACAACTACAGGAATTCTTGAATACACAGCTTCTTGTCTTACTCTGTCTTACTTTCCTCACCTACTCTTCCAAGTGCCTACATGCTCCTTTTTTGTTGTTGTTGCCTGCAGTCAGTGGTTTTCCTTTAATTTTCTCTTAGCCAGGCACTTACCACTCAAGTTTATTTCCCTCTTAAGGTCTTTATTGTTTTCCCCTTTTCAGACCAAAAGGAAATTGGTTTCTGAAAGTATTTCTTCTCTGTTGCTCGGTGAGATCTCAGTGAGGTCACTGATTTCTTTCCCACTTCCCCAGGTGGTGAGGGCTAGTGGGAACCCCTGTGCCCAGAATTAGGAGACCAGGCTTTGGGCCGTGGCTTGCCGCTGGCCTGGGAATTCGCCCTCTCTGAACTCCAGTTTCCACACGAACAATCTGGAGAATTCAAAGCAGACATCCTCTAGGGCTACATCCAGTTGTGATCATCAAAGTTCACAAGGCAGTTATGGGGTATTGGAGTTCAGTTGATCCTAGAGAAAGAAGAACTATAATCTGATGTCTCCATGCCTTTGCCCATTGTACCCCCTATGCCTGGAATATAGTTCCCCTCATCTTCCAGCTGGCCAGCTCCTACTCATTCATTCATCTAATCATGCAATTAATACTGAACACCTACTAAGTGCTAGGCTCTGCCGTAAGCATCAAGAATACAACAACGGGGCTTCCCTGGTGGCGCAGTGGTTGAGAGTCCGCCTGCCGATGCAGGGGACACGGGTTCGTGCCCCGGTCCGGGAAGATCCCACATGCTGCGGAGCGGCTGGGCCCGTGAGCCATGGCCACTGAGCCTGTGCGTCCGGAGCCTGTGCTCCGCAACAGGAGAGGCCACAACAGTGAGAGGCCCGCGTATCGAAAAAAAATAAAATAATAATAATACAACCACGAACAAGACCTACAAGAATATGGCCTCCGAGTAGCTTGCAATATAGTGGGGGAGACAGACTTTACTCAAATAACCACAGAAATAAAGGTATCGTTGTAATGTTTATTTTGTGCAATGAAGGAACATAAATGGTGCTTTGAGGAAGAGTTAAAGGGTGACTTCCTCTAGACTGGGGATCAGGAATTGGCTCTTGGAGGAGGTATCTTGGAGGGAATGTGCTCCAGGCAAAGGAGGGAACGAGTTTGCTGTGTCTGAGGAGGAGGAAGAAGCCCCTTGTGGTCAGAGCAATGGGATGATGGTGCAAATGAGAACAGGGAGCGGGGGAGGTGGGCAGGGGGCAGGTCATGAAAGCCTCTGTGGGATGTGGTTCTGAATCTCAGTTTTCTTATAAATGCAATGGGATTTTAATTAAAGAAGTAACTTGTTCTGGTTCACATGTTTAAAATATCACTTAGTCTTTTATGTGGTGGGTGAACTAGGGGTTTCAATCATGGGAGTTGGGTAATTATTTACGCTATTACTGTTGTCCCAGGAGAGGAATGATTGCTAAGACTAACTCATTGTGGAAGAAATAAGGAAAGTGGTGGATTCAAATGGAAATCAAGGTTTATCTTGAGTCAAGTTTTCAGAAACCATTTTTAAAAATGCCCCCTGGTAATATTAATACACACAGACACACACACACACACACACACACACACACACACACATACATATACACTTGCACATATACATGCACACTGCCCTCTGTTCCAGACAATTGATGCCTTATGGAACATGGGGCCACTATTACAAGATCATCTACTTTTTTCAAAAGAACCCATATTGCATAAGCCCAAGAAAACAAATCTGTGGCTAGAACCAGTCCATGGGCCACTGGTTTGCAAGCCTTAACCTAGATAAGCTCCAAGAGGACGATGATCAGATTTGCCCATTCTGAACATTCAGGTACCTAGTGCTGTTCTTGGCACATAATTGATGCCTAATGTATACTTACTGGATGAATGGATGGATAGAAGTGTCAGTGACAGCAATGGTTGGAAATAGTTGGGGATAGGGATGGCAAATGTGTAGAGTCCACTAGAGAAACAAATGAGAGCTTTCTTAGATTCATTCATTCATTCATAGGGTTGGAAGTTCCTGAAGAGGTCATCTAGTCATAGCATAAGTTTGTGCAGCTAGGAGAAAGCAGAGCCTGGGCTAAAACTTAAATCTCCGCCTGGTCAGTCCAGGGAGAGTTGGATTAAAAGAGTACAGTTTAGTTAGCCATGGCTACAGTCTAGTGAGTTCTCAAGAAAACTCCCTGATTCTTTCATGTCAAGAGCTCAAAACATCCTGTCCCTAACCGAGCCACAGGGAGAGCCTCTTAGTCACTGGAGGATCTCTGGGTAGTGACCTGTTCTACGGGCAATGTCTGGTCAGATATGGCAGGTACCTCTAGTTAACCTAACGCTCTGTACTAACCAGAGCTTGAGGCCACTATAGGCGTCAGGGAGACCAAATGCTTCCTTTTCTTGATAGGAAAAGGGGCATTAAAGAGATGGAGTGACTTGCCAAGGTCATGTGCCCGCACTGGGGATGGGGAGCAAAGTCATTGAATCTGGAGCTCTCGGGATGATGGAATTCCCACATCTCCCCAGTCACCTCAGGTCCTACCCTTCTGCCGCGTCTATCTACCCAGGGAGAGCGTTCTCCAGTGAATTGGCTTTAAACAAATCTACACTGATCTCCTTGCATCTAGCCTTACTCCTCGTGTTAGCCAAGTTTTTGCTACAGTAATGCCGCATAACAAACAACTCTATAATTCTAGAGGTTTATAGGGCAATGTTTTATTTGGGGCCCATGAGTGTCAGGTTGGCTGTGGTTCATCTGATCTCAGCCAGGCTTGACCGACTCCAGGCTTCAGGCTGGTTCAGGCCAACTACACACGTCTTCATTCTGGAATCCAGGCTGAAAGAGGCTACCTGGGGCCTGCTCTTATTATGGCATAATAAGAGTCAACTGAGACAGGAAAGAAAGCTCATTCAAAGCCGCTGGTTGGATGTGGCATATATGACAACTGCTGACATTCCACTAGCTCAATCAAACGGATCAGTTGGTCAGAGTCATATATTCCAACTTTTTCTAGAACGGCAGTTTTAAACTAGGGGAGTAGGGTGGATGATTTTGCCCCCCAGGGTCACTTTGCAATATCAGAGATATTACTATATATTTTTTTAACATCTTTATTGGAGTATAATTGCTTTACAATGGTGTGTTAGTTTCTGCTGTATCACAAAGTGAATCAGCTATACGTATACATATATCCCCATATCTCCTCCCTCTTGCGTCTCCCCCCCACCCTCCCTATCCCACCCCTCTAGGTGGTCACAAAGTACCGAGCTGATCTCCCTGTGCTATGTGGCTGCTTCCCACTAGCTATCTGTTTTACATTTGGTAGCGTATATATGTCCATGCCACTCTCTCACTTCGTCCCAGATTGTCCTTCCCCCTCCCTGTGTCCTGTCCTATAACTTGGTAGAATCCCTGTGTTTATTATGCTATTAATTCCCTTTGCTTTTCCTGGAGTTGTTATTGGTAAAATCACAGGGAAAACCTTTAAAGAATCTGTGTAAAGAATGGACAGGGAAAGGAGGGGAAGAAGTCTTAAAACTGCATCTCAGGGCTTCCCTGGTGGCGCAGTGGTTGAGAGTCCGCCTGCCGATGCAGGGGACACGGGTTCGTGCCCCGGTCCGGGAAGATCCCACATGCCGCGGAGCGGCTGGGCCCGTGAGCCATGGCCGCTGAGTCTGTGCGTCCGGAGCCTGTGCTCCACAACAGGAGAGGCCACAACAGTGAGAGGCCCGCGTATCGCAAAAAAACAAAACAAAACTGCATCTCAGTCCGTGGCAAACTGTGTAGGAAAGTGCGATGGGGACAGGGGGCAGGGGTGGCAGTTTTACTGGAATATAGTGGGTGGAGATCAAGGATGCCGCTAAACATCCTACAATACACTGGACAGACCCCACTGCAGAGAGTGACCCGATACCAAAGGCCAATACTATTGACGTTAAGAAATCCCACCCTAGAGGGAGTCACTGCAAAGCGGCATAACGAAAGCTGTCGATATAGAATTATAAATATAGGGAGAAAGTGAAGAGTTGGGAACCATAATCTGATCTGCCGCACTCCCAGCCACTCTCCTCTCATCAGCCAGAGTGAAAGTCGCATTTATCTTTTCATTTCTCTGCTTAAAAACCCTTAGTGGCTCCCCATGACCTCTAAGTTCAAACTTCTTAGTGAGACTTACAGGTCCCATCATGAGCTTATCTACTTCACCAATCTCGCTTCTTGTTCGCCTTTCTTCTTTGATTTTATACTCTTGCCGCATGAAAAAAAAACCCATCATTTCTTGATTTTTTTAAAAAGACAGCTTATATCTTCACATAAGCTGTTCTCAGTTTTTGATGTTCTCCCTCTTCTTTGTCTATATCCAGCTTGCCTTTGTCCTTTAAATTTCGATTGGGAGTCTCTTCCCCTCTAAGCTCTTCATGCCTTCTCCAGGAAGGCTTGCCCTCCCCTTGCAGGCTCTTGCTGTGTCCTTTAGTTAGATCATCTTTCACGCTGGACTACATATTCTTTTCCCTTTGCTATCTCCCAGGCAAGAGTGTGAGCTCCAGGTAGTGAAGAGTCTTGACTTATGTACCTCCACCGAAAAGAGCACAGAGCAAGTGCTCAAAGAATACGACATATGAGACTGTTACAACCCGATACATAGGGCTGTGAGACTACAGAGAAGAGAACGTATTCATTGCATGCTCCCTATGTTTGTAAATTCCCTAAGGATGTAGAATTTATCCATGGCGGGTGCCAAGCACAGTGCTCTGCACAGATTGTTGTTCTCCAAATATTTAATAAAGAGTTCAGATGTGAGTTGCTTCTATCAGTCATTTACACCTTAGTATGAAATTGGCACAGCTGTGCCTGCCTCTCAGGGATGCTGGCATCTTGAGTTTCTCTCCTTGTGGAATTAAAAGGTTGTGCAGGGTCAAACATCAAAAATCAGGGGAGAGGGGAGGAGTATGGAGGACAGGGTAAAGGGGGGTCATTTCCTCCAAAAAGGCCAGTTTAGCCCCTGGGTCTGTACCTCAGACTGGCCTCTCTTTCCCACTCAGAGTTTCTTTGCCTGTGCCTCCTACCCCTCTTCTGATCCAGAACACCAAGGATCTCAGCAAGGCAGTTTCCTCACACTGATACTCCACCCTGAGCCTGCCAGAGGCAGTTTATTTCTTTGTTTATGTGCTGAGACACACAGCCCTTATTTAGAGGGAAGTGTGAACAAACAGACCTGCGGCAATTTCTTTTCTCTACGGCCTCCCCCCCCCCGGAACAACTGTCACTCCTTTCTCCCTCCCACCCCTCCTCCCTCTGCAGGCTTTAGTGCTGAGAACACCATGTGGAGATCACAGTTCTAGATCTGAGTCCTAGTTTCACTACTGACTAGCTCTGTGACATTCTGCCTTGGTTCCCTCATCTGGAAAAATAGGCAAAATCCCTGTCATCTCCTCCACTATGCAGTTAGTTCAGGTAAATGTATCCAGTGAGTTCAGTGAAGGCATCATATCTTTGTTGATACAGGCATTGAAGCTACAGAAATACCTAGGATGAAGTTTGCAGAAAGCATTTCAAAAAACAATTTGGTTTTTCCCTTTCTGGCTTACTTCACTCTGTCTGGGGTACAGATGCACCTATTTGTCGGGCAGGAATAGAGACGTAGACGTAGAGAGCAGACATGTGGACACGGGGGTGGAAGGGGAGGGTGGGACGAATTGGGAGATTAGGTTTGACATAAATACACTACCATGTGTAAAATAGATAGCTAATGGGAACCTGCTGTATAGCACAGGGAGCTCAGCTCCGTGCTCTGTGATGACCTAGATGTGGGGGATGGGTGGTAGGAGGGAGGTCCAAGAGGGAGGGGATATAGGTATACATACAGCTGATTCACTTCATTGTATAGTGGAAACTAACACAACGTTGTAAAGCACTTTTACTCTAAAAAAAAAAAAAAAGGGCAGGGGGAACAATTTGGGATAGTGAGAAAGAAGCGGAATTTTATTTCAGAAGACCTTGTGTCCAGGTTCTGGACCTACACCTTCCTGATGTTAGGTGTTAGGGTTAGTTTCCTGGAGAGCACCATGGTGTAGGGATGGCATGCATACTTCTGCTCCCTCCAACCCATGGCAGACATCACTAATCAAACCCAGATGCCATCTCAGTATTCTCCTCAACACAGGTTACCTGGGACCCACTGACAATCAGCCGGAAGCTGAAACCTTTGTGCCATTTTGGGAAGAAAAAGCACAGCTTTGTGGTCAAGCCAATGTGGTTAGAATCATGGTTCCTGTGTAACATTAAGCAAGTCCAACACTCTCCTTTAATCTCAGCATCCCTCCACATCTGTATGAAGAATCTATTTTTACCTCCCTCACAAGTTTCCTGTGATAACTAAATAACATTAAATAGTACATGTCATGTGGCATGTCATAGATACTTAATACTCATTTTCTACCTCTTGTCTTCTAGTTTTAAATAGACTTTTTCTCTTACCCTCAGTTTTTACCACCTGTAAAATATTATTATGAATGCCATTCTCACGAGGTTATTTTAAGGATTCAACCTGTTGCCCTGGATCATATTAACGTAGGAGAGCTAAAGACTCTCTGTTGTCCTGACTCCCCCTCATAGTTTCTCTCCCCACAGCAAATCTTCTGGCTCCCAGCTGAAGGTCCATCCTGCCTCAGATTCCCTTCCATCCTCTGGCCAGTTTTGAGAATTATTTGGAGAAGGGTCATTAGCTTCAAGCTAGCCCAAGTGCTAGACCTTGGTCCAGATTGTGTCCCTCAGTCCTCTCAGGCCCTTCAGTATGTCAGGGAATAAATGCCCCACTGCGTGTCCCTTTGGAAGGGAAGACAGCAGAAGAGGCCACCAGTGTCCTTTTCACCACTTTTCAGTTATTTCTTCCTCCCCTTTGGATCCCACTAGGGCCTGACCAAGGTGAATAAGGAGAGACTCTTAGGTGGCAGATTTAAGGAGGCCCTTACTCTTGGGGGCCGTGCAAGGGCCGACTGCTCAGTGAGAGTGAGGGCCTCCTTAAACGGAGTAGCTTCAGCTCCCTGCTTGCCACACCCTGGTCCTGGTCCTGGTCCTGGCATGTAGGGAAGGAATTTAGTAAAAGTATTATCTGCCAGAACGTTTGAGGGTATGGGCTTTGGAGTCAGGCCTTCTGTACTCAAATTCTGACACCTCCACTTGAGTTGAGGGATTTTGCATGACTTAACTATATATATTTTTTCCTTATACGTAAATTGGAGATAATAATAGTACTGCCCTCATAGTGGTGCTGTGAGGATTAAATTAGGGGCTACATTGATGATAACCAAGAAAGCATTGGTAATCCTAAAAGCACAATTTTAATTAGACTGTGCAAAACTGGAAATAGTAGAGACCCTAGGAGAAGAGAAAGGGATCAAATTCCCACTGGATATGTTTTTCCATTTTAAGCCTCCAAACCATTCTCTGTAGCGCTATGATCCCCACTTTACGTGTTAGGAACTTAAGGCCACAGAGAATAAAGAACTTGCCCCAGGATGCTCAGCTGGTATGAAGAGGCTACAGTACTTGAACCCGTGTCCCCCAAACTCCAAATTCTTTGCTCTTCCCTTCCACCCTGAAGCCATCTCTGATTTGAAATCCGTGGACTAGATTCATGGTTCCTTCAGCTGCCTGTTCATTAGAATCACTTGTGTGGCACCTTAAACACACACTTGACAGAGCTCCACTCTTGAATTAGAATCTTCTGGAAATCTGTATTTTTAATAAGAAGCCCTGGGATTAACACAAGTCGCCAGGTTTGGGCATCGCAGGAGGCTGGGTGATCTCAAAGCTCACTTCCACCTCTAATTTTCTAAGTATAGCCTCATGAGAAAGTGACAGTGAAAGTAATTATCAAATTGCAAGAATAAAGTGCCTTGCTAAGAAAAGGCTGGCACTTTCTAAGGGACGTAAAATTAAAGCCCAATAGATTAAAATTCCTTTAAGAAATGAGTAATACAAAGATTAAGGCACATCTGATACAGCTTCTTGAAGGGCTGCTCAAAGATTTATAGGCAGAGTATAAATCAGCTCTGATGAGAGAAGGAAGAAAATGTGTCTTATCGCTCTCATCTTGCAGTGGAAGGTAAAGTACGCAGAAAAGGAGAGTTGGCAATCGTCAAGCAAGGCACCAGAAGCGCTTTTGCAAATATTTGCAACAAAGAGAAAGCAAATCCCCTTCAAGTGAGCAGGGAAGGTCTGGTTGTCAGTCAGGGGTCGAGTGACTTCATAAGTCAAATCCCTTTCTTGGGAGTTTTTTTTTTGTTGTTGTTTTTTTATCACACACACAGAAAATGAGCAAAGGAACTTGGAGTAATTAGGAGGTAATGAAGTTGTCAGAATAAGCTATTGACTAAAGAGTAGACAAGGGAATAGATGAAAAATTTAAACATTTCTAATTTAGCTGATCTGGAAGCTGCACATCTTTTGTCCGTATGGGAATTATCCTTGGTGCCTAACGAATGAGCTTTCTGGGCAAAGCAGGGAGAATCCCAGAAGACAAAGGAAGAAGGAATTGGAATCAAAGTCCAAAATGGTAATAGTGACAGTAATAGAAATTATAATTAATCCCTTACATTTTTATTCAGCTTTGCAAAGCGCTTGAACATATATTACCTAGTTCAATTTGTGCAGAAACCTAAGAGGGAGGAAGGAATATCCACAGATGTAAGTGTGGAAACTCAAGGTCAGAGAATACAATGCCTTGCCTAAGGGTCATCCAAATTACTCTTACTAGTACAGAGCTGAGGCTTGAATTCTGGTCCTTTCAGCCCAAAGCAAGTGTTCTTTCCATTACAGATTAAGCTGGGGGAACACTGAGGGCGACTGGAAATTGATAAGAAATTGATAAGCCAGTTTAACTCAATGTTTAGAGCTAAAACGGCCAGACTGTGCTCTATGCTTCCTTTCTTCCTGCATTCTTCCTTTCCTGCCAGCTCGGTCCCTTCTTCCCTCTTATTGTTCAGGAGTTTGAACAGAAGGAAGTGATTTCTCTGAGAAGAGCCTGGCTCTCCTCTGTTCATTCTGGCTGGCGTTGCTAGTGGGGGAAGGAGACTAAGAGAACAATCATTTGTTCAGTACAGGTCCTGGGCTTTACCTATAGGGTCTCATTCGGTCTCAGAATCACTCTGCAAGGGAGGTATGCGTATGCCTCCCGTTAGGGATGTGCAGACTAGCGTCCTGAAAGACTAGGCAACTGGCCCTAAGCCTGCTGCTGTGTGGTACAGCCCCACCCAATCTCTCCAGTACCCAAACTCATGGTCCTTCACTATTATTTCCACCTGGCAGACCATCTAGGCTGAGGACATCAGACCACAAAGATGACTGTTTAGTCTGGAAAGCAAAGGCTGGGAGGGAATACTGTTCAGTTTGCAGTCAGTGTCAGTTGAGCCCCCAGCCAGTGCCCAGCACTGATCTGCCAGCCACACGAATGAGCTGTCTCAGAAGTGGATCCTCCAGCCCCAGGGAGCTGTTCTCAGGAGGTTTTCTGGAGCAGAAATAAACAGTGCTGGTTGAGCTCTGCCCCAAACTGTAGGAAAATAAGCAAGTAAAATGGCTGTGTCTTAAGCCACAGAATTTTGGTGTAGTTTGTTACACAGCAAGCGATCCCTGGGATACCCGTTCTACACTCTTCAGAGGAGGGCTTATCTCTGCAGGTGATGTTTTCCAGGAAGAGTTTGGCCACTGACAGGAGAATGAAGGGTGGAAGGAAGGGGGAAGCCTCAAGCGGGTTCTCTGGCAGAGGCTGCATCTCCTCTGTCCTTCTAGCTCTTCCTAGAAGGATCTTCTGTGCTTCAAGTTTCGCCAGGTGAACCCTGTCCCCATGCTGCCTTCCACTGCCTCTTGCCTCTATCCCTCCAGGCTAGGGCTGGGAGTGTCTTCTGTTACTGCTCATCACCGTCCCTGTTTTTCCCAATTTTCCCTTCGGTTATGCAATTAATGTCCCACATTAAATTCCCACTGTGGAAAATAAATGAGTAATTTCTGTTTTATTGGTTAGATTCTGCTGATGGGTATAGCACAAGTTACAATAAATAGTCCAACCCAGTTCTTTCCCACATGTTCATTCTTTTCCATGTCCTCGAGCCCCCATCGGAATATAAACACACCCTTACCCCTGGTCACTGGCCCCTTCTGGCCTCTCTGATACATCTCTGGCACTCTCTCCTCAACTCTCCACTTTGCCTTAGGGCTTTTACACTGGCTGTTCTCTCTGGATGCTCCTCCCTCAGAAGTGAGCAGGGTTCACTCTCTTATCTCCTCCAATCCTCTGCTCAGGTATCACCTTCTCAGTGAGGCTGGCCTCAATCCTTACTTAAAGTGACACCCATGCATCTCCCCCCCTGCATTCCCCGCCCCCCTTATCCTGTTTCTTTTTTCCCCCCATAGCACTGATCATCTTAGAACATGCTGTATAATTTTCTTGTTTATCACATTTATTATCCATTGTCTCCTCTTTCTACATCAAGTTCCATGAAGTCAGAATCTCCCTTGTCTCTGGTCACTGATTTATCCCAAGTGCCTCGAACACAGCTGGCACATGCTGGGAAATATCTGCTGAATAAGTAGGTGACAATTTTATGCAGAATCTCAGTGTCCAAAGCAGAGAAAAGCTGAACCTCTCTGGCTGAAACAGAGGAAACGGGCTAAGACCCCAGGCTACTCATAGCCCACCTCTTTCTCTGCAACGTTCTCTTTAGGATAAAACAAACCCTGCAGTGTAAAACCCACAGCGGCAGGGGACTCTGAGAGCCCAGATTATTTGTTCATATGTACCTAGTTGGGCTTATAACTTGTGATCCATTTACTACAGTTTGTTTCACAAACACTTTCTTGAGTTTTAACAGGAGCTATCCCCCAAGACAGTTTGGTGGGCAAATAAAAACATACAGACAAACAGATTTCTTTCCTGCAGTATTTCTCAGCGCCTTTTTTTTTTTTTTTTTCAGTACACGGGCCTCTCACTGTTGTGGCCTCTCCTGTTGCGGAGCACAGGCTCCGGACGCGCAAGCTCCGGACGCGCAGGCTCAGCAGCCATGGCTCACGGGCCCAGCCGCTCCGCGGCACGTGGGATCTTCCCAGACCGGGCACGAACCCGTGTCCCCTGCATCGGCAGGCGGACTCTCAACCACTGCGCCACCAGGGAAGCCCATCTCAGCGCCTTTTAATACGCTCCTGAGTGTGGTGAGTTTCCAGGATGGACTTAGAATATTTCCCCAAATTTTGTGACCACAGGACCCTCTCTCTATGGACTATCTGGTAAGAAATGCTTTGGGAAATGCAGATCTTCTGGCTGATCTCAGTCTCCAACCTGTTACTATGATAATTTGAATCATCATAAATATTTAATTCATAACACTTATCTCAATGGCTAATATAGTTAGTAACTCCACATTAATATCACACCTATGAGCATAATTATTAACTATTAATTCTAGAACGATTAACTGTAGGTGAGCCTCAGTTCACGTTAAGTGCACTTCAGTCCTGAGAAGAGGTGAGGATGGTGTATGGATGGGTTTAGGACTCGGATGGGGTTCAGACAACCTGGACCGGCTCCTGGCTTTACTGCACGTGTGTGACTTGGGTCAAGTAACAAAACTCCTGGGCCCCAGTTTCTTCTTCCTTAACTGAGCTGTTTTGATTCAGTTGGGATGTTTAAGCTAATAAGGTCCCTCAGATGTGTGGCAATGAGGGAAGGAAGCTTGTGGTTCCCATCCCTATAGCCCCAGTAGCTCAGTTGGGATGTTTAAGCTAATAAGGTCCCTCAGATGTGTGGCAATGAGGGAAGGAAGCTTGTGGTTCCCATCCCTATAGCCCCAGTAGCTCTGCTGCCTTTAAGTGGTTGATGGCAGCTGACAGGCATTGTTCACTCAACATCTGCCGGGCACTGTCCTAATGCTCCCTGTCACAGTGCCCACAAAACCCAGTGGCAAACGCTCCAAATAAATCAGAGTAACGAGGTGGAGACTGACTGGGGTACTTTTCTATGAAGTCTCTAGCTTCACTGTCCTCTATTAGCAATACCCCTATACACACAGACACACCAAATGTGTTCACATGTGTGTGCAGGTGCGTGTGCATGTGCCTGTGCCCGGGTGTGTCAGGGCTGAAGAACAATACATTACAAGAGCTTAAATGAGTGTCAGAGACCAGGCAGCAAGCAGAAGTTTAGAGAAAGGAGAGGTGATCTTCTCAAGGACGGTTGTCAGGTCAGCAGCTTGAAGGCGTCCTCAACCAGAGGATTTCCATCTACAATGAGAAGCAGGTTCCCAAAGGTTGAGAGTGAGTCAGCAGCTGAGAGGTAGAATGTCAGCTGGGTCTGCTTGGTGGTTTAGAGTCAGACTGGAAAAGCGGCAAGAGCATGTCCTTCTCCAGACGCTGGCGGGAGTCGCTGAGAAATCAGATGCTGCTTCAGTGTCCTCGCACTCTCTGTCTGGTCCTTCCACAGCGATAATAGCTGAGCCCATCTCTCAACAGAGGAGAAGCTGAGCACTTGGACTGAAGCCATTCAATATGTCTGAGTCTTGGAACCTCTCTGAACCCTGTATCAAATACATCTAGAGATAAGAGCCCCAAAATATAGACTTGCACTCATCTGGAGATTATAAAGCATGCTTCCAAAACTATTAAATCTAAAGGTAATAGATGAAATGGCTTCAAATAGAGACTTGTCCAAATTCCCTTTTCAAAAACCTAGTGAGGTTCTGGCCAAGCAAGATGGTAACCGAGGATGGAGATAGGGTAATCTGTCTTCCCTGAGTTCCAGGACTTGAGGGGAGATTCTGAGCCAAAATCCCTAAAATGTGCCCTAAGTCAAAGGCAAGGACGTCAATTTCAGTGTCACAGGTACGCATAGGGTCACAAATCTGAACCCCACGCCAAATATGAGTGGGAAAAATAGTACAAACTACTCGAGGAGGATTCTTAGGTAAGACCTGGCCCTTCCACTAATTTCCCATGTGACCTTTCGCATGTGGGACGCTGAGCTTTCCATAAAATGGGCTTCAGTTTGCCCAACTGTAAAGAGTTGGTACAAGACAAAATACGGTAGATGCGTAGTGTGGATTCCTACACTTGTCATCTTGTTGCAAAGACAGACATTGTCATTCAATCAGAGCACTCTTTCACCAAGTCCAGTTGGTGCTTTCTCAATGCTGTGCTCCAAGGAACCACACCTGAGATGACCTGGGCATCCCTGAATTAGAAATACCCAAAATTCCTTCCAGTGCAAACAAGCTTCTTAATTCTATGAAAAATAGGCTTCTTTGTGTTAGAGCACTTTGGTCACTGAATTTTCCTCTCACTATATTAACGGCACCTTCATACGCTTCCTTTGACCTTATGATTGATGCCCCAAACGTCCTCACCATGAGCCATCTACCTTAAGGTATCTGCACCTGAAGGTCACCTGTAACCCGAAGCCCTCGATGCCCAGAGCAATCTTCCTGATGAAGCATACAGTGTGAAGACAGAGTCATAGGTGCTGACAGGCATCTTAATGACTAAACCTTGGTCGCTTTTACAACCAAACACATTTTTAATTGGACTTCCTTGGAGACCGCCTCTTATGTGATGTCTTGAGGAATGTTCTTCCCTGGCATCCTTGTGTGAAGGGCACTTCACAACTTCCGGTGCTAATTATCCTCTGGAGAAAAGGGGAGAGACCCTGGCCAGCAGCTGGTTCCATAATCTAGGTCAACTTTCTGGAGTTGGTCTTTTGTTATTTCAATTTCCTCAAGCTCATTATCAGAAGGAACCTATAAACTCTTGATTAACTGGGCCCTAACCGAACAGAACACTGGATTTCCAGTAAATTTTCGGAGGCCCTCCTCTCTAAGAGCAAGAGGTAAATGACAACCATACAAGTCAATATGAAGGAACCCAGAATAACAAAAGACGCTAGGAAAAAAGCATGTTCGACTTTGTGGCACGTGTTGTATTATCACGTCATTTTTTGTTTTGTTTGTTTTAGTAACTTAAAACATCAGCCATGTTTTTGCCCATGCCAAAAATGGGCAGGAGTTCAGGCCAGGCTTAGCAAAGATGGTTCATCTCTGTCTCACATGGTGTCGGCTGGGCAGCTTGATGGGCTAGAGCATCCAAGATGGCCTCACACACATGTCTGGGCCCTTGGTGCTGGCTATGAGCTGGGAGCCTTGCTTCATCTCTGCCGGGCATCTCTTTCTCACCAGATGGTCTCTCATCAATCAGGAATCCAGACCGAGCTTTTTACATGGAAGCCGGCTTCTAAGAATGCACATTACTTTTAGTTTGCATTTTTACTCTCCAGGAAACAGCAGTCTGAGGACCACCAAGAAATTGTGGGCATCAACAATAGTGTTACATAGAAAGAATCTTTGGTTCTTACGCCTACCGTTGGGATCTGATGACTCTCAACTCTCAGGCTTCTTCTGCCTCAGAGATTCAAAGTAACTAGGATGCATAGACTGGGAAACCATTGCGTAACCTTCATGAATTTGCTTTCTTTGGTATATTTTTATTTTTTATTTTTAATTATGTATTTTTTTTTTTTTGTCGCACCGTGCAGCATGCGGGATCTGAGTTTCCCGACCGGGGATCGAACCTGTGCCCCCTGCAATGAGAGCGCAGTGTCGTAGCCACTGGACTGCCAGGCAAATCCCACGGTTTTTTTGGTATATCTTTAGAGTAGAAGTCTCAGTGTTTCACTGCGAGATTTCTCCAAACTTCTCACTACATAGCATTATGGAGTGTAAACCGTAAGTTTAAGGATGAAGCCCATCTTTCAAGTCCACTGGCCACATACTGTCTCTGAGTTTATCTCATTACCCACCTGGCTGCAGACTTCAACAGCTGTTCAGTTCCCCCTAAAGAATCCACTTATACCAAAGCACAAGTGAGCAATGTGGACTCACTGACAACTATGGAATGGAGAAAATTTACATAGCACAACCCTCAGCAAAATTAAGAAAATATATGTGTCCCCTGTTAGATGTTTGTCTTTCCCAAATTCCCTTCTCTACAGGATCCCTGGGAGTTCTTTCCCTTTCCTATTTCCTCCCACTATATCCAGGTTCCCTGGATCCTCTCTCTTCTCTGCCGAATGTTACCAGGTCCTCCAGTCTTGCCTCTGTCATCCAGAACAATCAGAACAATGCAGCTCTTTCCTCCTAAATCCTTTACCTTTCTCAGTAAAACTTTTTTTTTTCTGTTTCGAGAGCTAAGCTCATAAAAACCACGGGTAGAAAAGTGAAGAACATTCTGACCCAAGTGTACCCACCTATCCCACCCTCAGTACCAACACCATCATCACGACCAACACAACAATGTGATGTGACAGTAGAAGCCAGTTCAGTGGGCCAGGTCTGTTAACTTATTCATTTACACAACAAACATTTTTTAAATAAATAAATAAATTTATTTATTTATGGCTGCATTGGGTCTTCGTTGCTGTGCACAGGGGCTTCTCACTGCGGTGGCTTCTCTTGTTGCAGAGCATGGGATCTAGGCATGTGGACTTCAGTAGTTGTGGCACACAGTCTCAGTAGTTGTGGCACATGGGCTTGGTTGCTCCGCGGCATGTGGGATCTTCCCGGACCAGGGCTCGAACCCGTGTCCCCTGCATTGACAGGCGGATTCTTAACCGCTGTGCCACCAGGGAAGTCCCACAACAATTTTGAGAGCCCTACTGTGTTTCAGACACTGTGCTGGTCACACATGCAAGAGTGAACAGCCTATGTCTACATGCATCTCACATTCTAGTGCAGGGAACCAGAAAATTTAAAAGCATACACATTTGGGACTTCCCTGGAGGTCCAGTGGTTAAGACACCAGGCTTCCACTGCAGGAGGCTTGGGTTCGATCCCTGGTCAGGGAAGTAAAGATCCCGCATGCTGTGTGGTGGGACCAAAATAAATAAATAAAAGCAACCGTATTAGTAGAAGAACGCATGGATAGACTGAAGGGACAGGAAAGAAGTGGGGCGTTGTGATAGGAAACATGAGAAACTTTCTTCATCGAGGTAGTTAAGAAGAGTCTCAGGAGGATGGGGCATTTGGGCTGAGATCAGAAGGGTGAAAAGGAGTATTCCTTCTCTTGCCAAACTCTTGCCGACATCCTATTACCTTCTTGCTCTCAATGGATAAATCCCAAGGAATGTTCAAAAATAGACATCAACCTGAAAGACTTTAGGCTGGAGAAGAACATGGCGTGTTCTAGGGAGAGCAGATTAGAAGGAGCGTGAGGGAGACAGGCCAGAGTGAGGCTGGAGAGGCAGGCGGAGCCTCTGTGGGCCAGGTGTGCCTTCCAGGCTTCAGTGGGGAATTAGAACCACTGCAAGTGCTACAGAAATAAGGGAGTTATTATAGGAGTTAGACTTTCCATGCATGTAGGAGGTGCGGGGAAGTAGGTGTCTGGAACGGGGGAGTTGAAGGACCAGAGAAGCAGTCTCTGAAGCACAGTCAATGTGGGGATGTTGGAGGTTGTGGGGAGCCCACAGTCATACGCACTTCAGTCTCCCCAAATGAGGTGGGTGCTCGGTGGTCTCTGGAAGCTGCTGTCTCGAGAGGGTAGTCAAATGTGTATAACTGCAACCACTGCAGAGTCACAGCCAAGTGCCTGGGTTGTGGGCAGCAGCTGAGAAGATGAGCTGGCTGCAGAGGAGAGCATGGGCAGGCGGGCGCCGCTGGCATTCTCTGCGCCCGTTCATCGCCCTATGTGACCACGACATCCTCCTGAGAGTAATATCCCTGCTTTCCTTCCACCCCTGATTTCCTCTCTTGGCCAACTCTAAACCAGAACCACAGAACAAAGGGGATTCTGGGAAACACAGATCCCGACACCCCGGATGAGGGTTTGGATTTTATTCTCATGGAAAGGAAAGCCCACTCACCTTTACAACTCCAGAGCCTACCATGAAAAACATCGGTTCTTCTCTGCCATTTACCTCTGCTTCTTCACTACCATATTCCTTCTATATTTCCTTATTACTAACACAGTTCCTAAGCCCCAAATCCTTCAAGTTTCCCTTTTTCTGGTAGAAAACTGGTATACCACACATTCTCCTCTTGAGCATTTAAGTCCCTCTCTGGAGTTAACAGATGCAAATCCATGTCCCACCCCTTCAGAGGCTCAGAGGCTGGGGTGGGGGGAGGTTGGAGAGGGGATATGTTTTGTAGGCTTGAGTCAGGACACCCAGGTACTACTCAGTAGATGGTAATCAGGGGCAAGTTACCTGTCTGAGCCATAATTCATCCACGTATAAAGGGGCATAGCCATCCCTACCTCACAGAATCTAGGGGGTTAAAATAGAAATGCATTATAAGTAGACAGCATATATGCAAACTGTCTTATTCCCAGCAAGTGCCCAGTGTAAGGAAGTTCACCTTTTCTTTTTCTCTGCTGTGCTTTCTGGAGTAACACTAACACCATGTTGGGGTTATTCATTGCCCCATTCGCACCACTTGTTCCTGCTTCTTTTTATTGCCCACCACCAAAACTGCAGCTGTTTTATGAAGCTTCTAAGCAGGGTGAACCGACTCTTTCAGGTGTCAGGCATCCCCAGTACTGCAACCCTGTAGTCACCTTCCTCAACTTTAAACAGGCATCTTCATAACGGCACCTAACTCCTTCTAAGGACTGAATGAGATACTGTATGGAAAGGGCTTAGAACATAGCCTGGCCCATGGGAAGGACTCAAAGAATGGTAAATATTGTTATTATCACAGCCATTATTACCATGTGCATCCTTCCCTCAAAGGTAAACTGTCAAGTCCCTGTGTTGTGGGTAGGAGGACCCAGCACAGTGCTGAACTCTACAGTGCCTCTCCCCTCACGTAATAAGTCAGGTCATGAGAAAAAAGCCAAATACCTTAGTCACTTTCTTTAGGAGAGCGCTATGCCCACGAGGGTATTCTTGAGAAGTCATAAAATGGACTTTGTTTTGTCTCCCTCTGATTTGAAACTCTGGTTGCCTAGGGCAGATGGGCAATTTCAAGCTCCATTAATGACTTTTCCCAGGAGCCCACTACGTCCTTATGTAAAAAGCTAAGAAATGTTAGCTGAAGAGACAGACACATCATCATCCCTTTCTAGGATTCTCCAACATGTTTATAATTATTTTCCCAAATGTATATGTCTTGTTTCTTTTTTTTATTTATTAATTTTTATTGGAGTATGGTTGCTTTTATGTCATGTTTCAAAAATAACAATAACAATGCCCAATATGTATGGAGCATTTCCTATGTGTCTGACACTATATTGAGTGCATTAGTTTCATTAGGTATTTTATCTTCATGCCGACCAATGAGGTAGAAGCTGTTATATCAGATTTATAGAGGATGAGACAGATGTGTATGGATGCATTGTTTTAACACTAGGTACTTGGTGGTGTGAATAATCCAGAACCCTTCCTGATATATACATACTACTTACAAATGGAAACGATGGGAGAAGTATAATAACTTAAAAAGCAAGACACATGCACATAGCTTACTTAGTATTCAAGCAAAGAAAATTACCAAGTGCCAGAAACAAGAAAGAATTGAAAGCCACTGTGATACCTGTAAAATCTCACACTGTGGCAAACCTGGTAGGTGGGGAATAGTATTAGACCTAGAAAAATGCCCACATGTTTATGGGCTTGGGTTTCAGTCTCATATAGGCATGGGAGTGTCAATTTAAAAAAATGCACAATGTGAGAGTTGCAAGTTAAGTTTTATTTGGGGCAAAATGAGGACTATAGCCTCAGATAGCTCTGAGGAACTGCTCCAAAGCAGTGGGGGGGAAGGTCAGTACATACATGATTTTGGTGAAGGGGGAGTACCTGCAATCAAGCACATACTTTTGGCAGAAGGTTTCTGTTACTCTCATGAGGGTTTCTCCTAGTCACAAGGAGCAGACGTCACCATGAAGGTGCTTTTTCTAGATACGAGGAGATGCAAGAATTGGGCTTATAAAACCAGCTCCTGAAAATATCTAACTATCTGAAGACCTGTTCTGCCAGTTTTTCTCAGAGCACAGAGGGTCTCGTTTCTGCTCTCCACCCTGAACTCCCTCCAGGGGGTGTCGAAAGGCAGCAGCTGCAGCAGCACATGATTTAATCCTTACAGAGGCAGATGGCAAGAGCCAATTTGTAGTTGACAGGAGATAAGGCCTGGAGTCTGTGATAGGTGGAAAATTGGAACTGTGGCTGCATAAAGCTGGAACCATCACAAATTAATTCTTAGTGAAAATAGAAAGACTTGAACCACCAACCCTGAGAATTTACAAAGAAGCATCTCTCTACCCAGAGCTCTATAAAGGTAAAAAAAAAAAAAAGAAGAAGTCTTTGGTGAAAAATAACCCTAAACTTTCATTACAGATGGGTTTGGAAACTGAACTATGTGACACAAACAGTTCAAAAATCTCAAAACAACAGATTAATATAAAAAGTGATTCCTGGTTTGTGGTAAACCTGGAGCCCTTGACAGGGGCCAAAACAAGGGCTCAGAAACACAGATTCACTCCCAAAACACAGGAGCTTCCCACCAGACAGAAAATTAGCCTTCAGTGAAGATGAATTAACAATAAAAATGTACAAAATACATGGGGAAGTGACTCACCACAAGGGAGTTTTAATAATCACAGTCATCAGGGAGACCAACTCCCAAGAATTTAAGGCAAAAGAACAGTGCAAAACAACTGCAAAATAAGAATTTTTAAAAGCAAATAGAAGTAAATAGAAGACTAGTAACCACAAGAAAACAGTAAGATATTATTAGAAAAGGCCAGATTGCTTTGAAAGAGACATTAAAGATAAAGAGGAAGACATTAAAAATTGGGTTCCCAATATTCAGAATCCAATGAATAAATTAAATATCAGATTAGACACAGCTGAAGAGATGATTAGTTAACTGGAAGAACAATCCAAAGAATGCATCTCAGGGAATCCAGAGACAAAACATATGAGGGAAGCATAAGGAGACCTACAGCATAGAATGAGAAAATTCTATCATTTAAGTAGAATATAGAGAGAATGAGGGAGAAGCAATGTTTAAAAATATAATTATGAACTTTCCAGAGTGGATAAGATATAAATTCTTGGAACGTAAGTTCTGAGAAAGAAGGGGTAGATAACTTTCTCAAGGCCACATAACCAATAGGCAGTGGAGTCAGGTTCATACTGACTCAATCTGCATGAGCTCTTCATTTTAACTAGCACCCCCAGGCTGCAAACAAGTCTTTGGTATTCTCCTTGAGGGCTCAAATCATGACTAACTCATGGCACCCTTGTGGTTGTAACAAACCTCAAACTGTATCTGGTCCAAAACAATGATAATTATGAAGGTGTCAACCCAGCATTTCCTAAAATGTGTTTCAGAAAACATTTGTCCCATAGTGAAGGGTAGGGGTGAGGAGGGTTCTCTGGTCAAATGTTTGGAAAACACCATACATGCAATATCTCTTTGTGGAGGCATAGCAAATATCAGTGTATTAAACTTTCTGGTGAGTCTGATATAAAGACTTCTGTTTGATTCCAGAGCAAATTTCTCCCCAAATACCAACAACTTTTGACCTTCAGAAGTCTCTCTCTTTTTTTTTTGTTACAATTCTGTATAATATTGGAAACAAATAATTATTCAACTTTGTTTGAATACTTCCATTGTTATGGAATTCACTATCAACCAAGGCAGTCCTCTCTACTTTTAGACAGCTTTTATGGACAGAAAATTATTTTTTATATTGAAAGGAAATGTTTCATCTTCTACCCGTTGGCATTAACTATGCCCCATAAGGTTATAAAGAAAATGTCCTGACCTTGTTAACGTCTGCTGCAGTAACAAATGACTTCTAGATTTCAGGGGTTTACAACAACAAATATTGTTTTCTTGCTCATGTACTTATCAGCTCCAGGTGAGCTGAGTCTCTGCTCTTTGATCTTACTTATTTCAGGGCTGAAGGAGCATTCTCCATCTTGGTTAGGGCCAAGGAGAAATTGTGATGGAGGTTCCTAAAGCTTAGCTGTGGCAATCACCACTTTCAAGTTTAACTGGTCAAAGCAAGTCATATGACCCAGCCAGTTCTCAAAGATGAGAAGATATGATCCTGACGTGGAGAGGGTAGCCAATATTTTGGAACTATAATACAATCAACTATCTAGTCAAATCTGTCATTCAGAAAATGTGAAGATAGCTACTGACTAGGTTCTGGTACCAATTCCAATGTTCGGGGTTGGGGGGATCCCCACCCCAACAAGCAATTCTCCTGATACGAGTGGGTGTTCTGTAATTCAACTCAATTCTGACACTATCTACCAGGAGATAGCATCAGATTCCACAGGTTAAGTGTTTATTTAGTTCCACAAGGCCTGACACCCCCTTGCCCAACTTCAGACCCCAGTCGCAAATCCCGGTTGTTACCTGTGCCTCTGACACACTGGCTATAAATCAGAGTTTCCCATCTAGACCCTCTCTTTGTGTTCAATTAATTTGTTAAAGCAACTCACAAAACTCAGAGAAACATTCTACTTACTAGATTAAGGGTTTATTATAAAAGGATGTAACTCAAGGACAGCCAGATGGAAAAGATGCACACACAGGGCAAGGTTAACAGGAACGGGCACGGAACTTCAATGCCTTCTCCAGGTGTGACGTTCTCCCCAAATCTCCGTGTGTTTACCAACCCTGAAGCTCTCTGAACCCAGTCCTTTTGGGTGTTTATGGAGGCTTCATTACACAGACATGATTGACTAAATCATTGGCTGTTGGTGATTGATTCAGCCTCCATCCCTTCTCCTGTCCCCAAGGTTGGGTGGGGGTGGGCATGAGGGGGGAACTGAAAGTTCCAAACCTCTAATCAAGAGGTTGGTTCCCCTAGCAACCAGCCCCCCCATCCAGCTTACCTAAGGGCTTTCCACAAGTCATCTCATTCACATAACAAAAGATACCTTTATCATTCTAACCACAGGAAATTCCAAAGATTTTAGTAGCTGTGTGCCAGGAAAGGGGATGATGACCAAAAACATATTTCTTATTATAAATCAAATATCACAGCTACCATGTGCTCCTGGCGTTCCCCAGCTTCTCCGATTTCCAGTTCCTTTTCTGTTCTTTTATGACATGGTTTTGAGTATCTTGGGATCTCCCTTCCCTGAATATATTCCAGGTAATATTAATATTAATAATAACGATGACTGGTGAATATAAACCTGTGGCTGTGCTCCACTCTTTACTGGCATCGTCTCTTTTAACCCTCACAACAGCCCCGGGGACAGGTGTTATTATACTCATTTACCAATTGTACAGATGGGGAAACCGAGGCTCGGAGAGCTTGATTCACTTAACCAATTTAGAGCTGGTATATGGCAGAGACTGTCTGACTCTAAAGCTCAGCCCTTAATCTCTACTGTACACACTGCATCCCTGTGTCGTTCTGTTCCCTAAATATGTATGAGAAGCTGAGGAAGAGATGACACCTTTCTAGTCTCAAGAACATATGCCATGGGACACAAATGTCCGAAAGTGAGATAGAAATTCTATGATTCAACATTTGAAGCAAGAATAAGAATATGTTGGCACATCTTTCAGAAGCACGGTGTCCTCCAAGCACCTGGAGGTCCATTTGCACATTTAATGTACATTAAAAACCATCTGTGCGTACTTGGTGCAATGATCAACAGAGTAATTTACGGACATGATCTGGATCACAGATGGAAAAAGTATTTTACTTTCCCTGTGAACTCCGATTTTTTATAAATGACCACCTTGAGGGTTGTGTTGAGAAGGATCCTGAGGGGTTCTTAAGAAAGTGTGGCATAATCAATAAGCAATGTCTGCTAAAAGAAAGTAAGAAGGGAGCTGTGCTAGGCTTAGCAAGCATTTGTCATCCTTATACTAGAAAATACCACCCATTTGATTCAGGGAATAAAGCCTCTCAGAAAAATACTGAACTAATATTTAATTTCATAAAAAGGAAGGAGAAAACTAACAGCACCTGCCATTGACCAAATACTTTATCTCACTTACTCCATACAACACAAGGCAGATGGGTATTATGTCCCCATTTTATAGTCAAGAAGATGAAGTCTTGGAGACGCCGATTAACTCCTCCCGAGACCCACAGCTAGTCAATGGTAGAAACGGGATCCAGCTTTAGGTCTGATGGATTCTTGATGCTAGACCACAGCATGCCACCTCTAACATGCTCTGAGCCACATAAATTGTCCTGCTAGCTGAACTACCTCTTTTGCCATGATATGGCCCAATTCCAGGACGTCCAACACTTTTCTATTCCTGCCTTTCCTCCTTCTCACTGGCTGAAGACTCATTCCTCTCGGAACACAAATGGCTACAAGGCAGGACACTTTGTGTTGGACCAGATCGTGCCTCCTAAAGGTGGCAGGTTTGCATCACGACTTTACATAAACGCTCTGAGCACCGAGAGCAGGAGGCAGGCAGGAGTATGGCTCTGCCATGAGACAAATATAGAGCTGCTGTCCTTAAACCTCGAACAAGAGACTAACCCTCAGGGGAGACGCCATGCAATAAATAATTTTTGCCATGACACATTCCTTCCCTTTGCATAAATCTAACACCCCGCTCTCTGTACAATATGTGATCTTCCTGCTAACTCCCCATAGACAGAAATAGCTCTGGTAAGATGTGATAAAATACAAGTGGCAGAAGGGAAGGGAGACACGACACACAGGAGAACTTGACTTTAGTGCCGGCTTTTCTACGATGGATATTATTTTTTGCATTCTTCACAATGAACAATGCACAGAGGACACCCACAGTGGGGCGGATCACCGGTCCATGGGACCCCAAAGCATGAAATGCGTGTATTTTGGGACTCTGAGATGCTGGTTCCCTGTTTCTTCTGCCAAGTAGTATCTGGCTGCCAGTCTCTGCCTTCCTTCTTTTCCCCACAGCAATGGCCATGGACCACTTCCCTCACCGTAAACATGCAGTCCAGGCACCAGCCTCAAGAGCCAATCCTGCCTCCGGTGGAAGAGTTCTATGCAGGTCTAGCAAAACTCGTATATTCAGCTAGTATACCTCTGGATTTTGGGCTCAGTTTAGATTGCTGTGCAACTTTGAAGGGACGATGCAAATACGTATGTATGGGGTCCTTCTTTCTGGAGATCAGACCGCTAACACAAAAATGTCTGCCTTAGATGTTTCAAACCTACCTAAACAAAATTCCCCATAATTTATATCCTCCAAAGAGGGACTTTGGCACCTGGAAAATCTTTCACTGTTGAGTAGTACCCTGTGTTCCCTTTGATCCAGATAGCCTGCATAATCTTGGTAGTCCCATCTCTAGGGAGGAAGCACACTGTTTGAGAAGAAGCCCTTGTTCCTGCACACAGAGGCACCCTGATTAGGTAAGAGCATCTGTTCTATATGCCGTAATTACCAACATCCTGGTAATAGCACCTTTCCTCTTACATTGCCCTTCTCCTTTCCCATGTCATTCTGGTTGGGAATGTCAATCAAAGTAACCCATCCTTCTCCAACTCCAAGCTTCAGTGTGACCATGTGATCTATTTATTCCATCCCCTGGAAACCAGATGAGGAGAGCTCCGAGGGATGGGCACATGACTAAAGTAAGAGTAACCAAATCACAGGTATGAATTGGCCAGAAGTTTTTCAGTTTCAAGTGACAAACTTGCCAACCCAAACTTGGGTAGACAGAAAATAGAATATATGGGCCTATGCAGTAACCTGAAAACCAAGAGTAGATGCACTTCAGAAACAGTTAAATCGAGGGTTGCAAATCATGTCATCAGATAAGTTCTCTTTCCATTGACTCTTTGCTTTCCTTCACCCCCATGTCCAGGTCTCTGCATTTCTCTGCACTGGATTCACCATCAGGCACTCTCTCTTGATGTATGGCAAAAGTGCCACTAGCAGTTCCAGGCTTAGGTTCTATAATGTCAGCTATCTAGAGGACGTAGGGCATTTCTTTCCCAATTGATGCAGTCCCAGGACTGACTCTCATTTGCCCAGCTGGTGTCTAATGGGTCTATTCCTAAGCCCGATCAAATGGTTAAGCTTTTTTTAGGTGGAGTTCTATCATATGCAACTGGAAGAGATGGACCAATACCAAGGCTCCTTTCTGATGAGCTGTTGACTTAGACCTTGGTATATCAAGAACCCAGAGGAAGGAGATAAGGTTACCAGAAAACACAGCAAGACATAAACAGCGGAATTCGGAGAGATAATAAACAAGACAGAATTCAACCCTACCTCACTTTTCTCATCTCTCCGGACAAAGGCACCAGCTGCCTAATATGTGAGAATTTCTGTCAAATGTTGCACCTGCCTGGTGTGGTGCATGCGTCTCTATGGCGACCAAAGGGCGTTTAAACATTTTGTAGAAGTTTACTCCTGATGAGCTGGGTAGCATATTGCCTCCTAACACAATGCTGGTTGGCATCAAAGGTCAAAAGAATCTCCTGGCTACTGCTGTTATTACCTCAGTTATCCACGAAAAGCCGTAAATATTGAGCGGTAAGAGTAATAACTGAGCCCTGCTGCTTTCCTGTGACCTGGGTCCCCACACGCTCATCACATCAATTCCAATTCATGCTCATCACTCAAATCACTGTCTCGGTCTAGGTCTTATGTTCCAGTTATAGTTTTGGCTGCGGGCCTGGTATATCAGTCCCTCTAGGACTTTGTTTCCCTAGAAATGGAAGCTGTGTCCTTGAACCCCTAGCCCGTACTGAGGGCTGCTGTGTGCTGGCGTTGCTGCAGGGTGATCATAGGCTGCCACACTGGTGTAAGGCGAGCCCCAGACTCAGTTACTAAGCTGCCTGCTTGGCATCTCCACTGATGGCGCCTCTCTGGCTCAACGTGCCCAGAAGTGATTGCACTAAGTCTCTTCTCCTCAATCTGCTCTTCTGCTAATGCTCTCAGCTTCAGTAGATGGTATCACCGTCTTTCCATCTGCCCAACTCAGAAATGCAGAGAGCATCCCTGACTCTTTGCTTTCATTTACCCCCATGTACAGTCAGTCACCCCATCCTATTGATCCTATTCCCAGTAATTTGTCAGGACCATCTCCTTGTCTCCATCCCCACATCTAGCACCTTGGCCCAAGTCACCAGCATCTTTCACCCCGACTGTGGGCCTATCTGTTTCCATTCTTGCCCTCTAGTCCATTTTTCACATAGCAGCTGGAATAACCATTTCAAACCACAAGTTAAGTTGTCTCAGTCCCACACATAGTGTCCTCCAATTGCTCTTCTTTGTCTCAGCCCCTATCCAT